>NC_079411.1:23619753-24219753 GCF_029220125.1 Pseudoliparis swirei | reverse complement strand
AACACATTGGTAATGTTACATTAATGAACGAGTGGGCTTTACCCGGGGCCACTCTGCAAGTTTCTTGTCCACTGTGCCAATTGTGCTCTTCCAGTTAATTGCTGATATTTATTGTAGATGCTTACAAATGTGCTGTCACAGACTGATTGTTACCTTTATTTGACTGTGTGTGTGTGTGTGTGTGTGTGTGTGTGTGTGTGTGTGTGTGTGTCTTCATTAACAGTTAGTTTCATGGCTATCGGATTGTGTGTATATATATATACATATCAATATTCTATCTCTATCTGAGCTTGCATGAATGCAAGTGGCTTTGAGGTCATCCCACCTCCTCTAATACCACACATACTGAACAAGTCATTGAGTTTAGAAATCAATAGCCACACAGTGACGGCTTGCTACACTGTAACAAGCATTATGGATTATGATAAGTCTGAGATGTCTGCCAGTTACGCCCGCTGAAAAAGACAATTTGGGGAGAAGATGGACGCACAATGAGATCCAAGGATTTTATTGTATAAAGACTTTCCAACCGCACCTTTCTCTTGGCAAACACTCACTTTCCTTAACACGGAAGGATTGGTACACTAACAAGTTGAAAAAACAGTCCCAATAAAGCCAGAATGTATCCACACAGGTGTTTTCACTTTATTTGCCTGATTAGAGCTCTTCACATGGAGGGAGCGACTGCGATTGATTGACTGACATTTCCCGAACCCTCCTGATGGTCATGGTACATCTCCTAAAGCAGGAAACTATGAGAGAACATTTTTTTAATGGTTATTATTTTCGACATGTCAGAACAGGAGCATTAATACAATGGTTACATCTTAATGGCTGCAGTCCATTTAGGTTCCAGAGCCCTTATATTGTCCATGCTGTCGCATTACCAAATGGAGAAGATCCATTGCTACAACAACAACTATGACAATTAGAATTATAAATGTGAACAATGGATTTTCGTTCTTCTCTTGTATAAACAACTTGACTCCAGAGATCTTTATCACAGTCGACACGTTATAGCAGTAAAAGCAAAGGTGTCGTGAAATCATGATGGTTGCTGTCCGGATCCAGGATCTGTTGTGGTGCATCCGGGCTCATCAATATGTCTTAAATAGGACTCCTAAATGGAACAGGGCCACCATGTTACACTTTGTATTGAGGTTGTTCGCGATGGCATGTGTTGATGCCTGCAATGGTCAAGTCATTGTTTTTTTCAAAGACACAACGCACTGCATGATAAAGGTCCTATTTAAAGGGGACAACAGGTTGTCAATCAAGCTCACAGAAGTGAGATCTAATTAAGCGAATGAAGTGGAAACACCTGTGTGGAGCGACGGGCACAGGAGAAGTTCACTTTTATCAATGTAAACAATGTCCCGTTCACTGAAATATAGCCAGTCGAATGTTTATTCATACTTTGAAGAAGAAAAGCATATTAGCAATATAGCTAGCAAGTGAGCTAACCAGTCAGCTAGCAAGAAGTTATACTTTTTTTTAATCTGTGTTTGAAATTAGTGGCAGACTAGCCTAATCTACATGTTGAGGGCAAGCAGTGTATTTTTCGTGATGCTGGAGGCTGTGCTCACTCTGCACAAAATGTGACAAATTGAGATGAGTCTTAATGAATCTCTGCCATTTATAACTGATTCAACAGTGATCCGTTACTGTAAGACATACAGTACCTCATAACAACTACAAGTTGACTTCATCCACCTAATGTCATGTTTTAATAATAACAATCCATTTGTTTTCTATTGCGCTTTTTAAGGTTCTCAAAGACACTTTACATTCATTTACCGTAGACACGGCTATTGGGAGAAATTCAGGGTTAAGTGTCTTGCTCTAGGACACATCGACTAGGGCTGGGATTAAACCGCCAACCTCCTGATTGAAAGACAGACCTGCTAACCACAGTCGCCACAAGTTTTACTAGTTTGATTTATTACATTTAGGACATTACTTTTGTGATTAAAGAGCTGTGCATCCTGCTGTGACATTTCTGGTCAATGATATCAATATAGTATAACTATAACTAGATAATGTAATATAATAGTACATTTGATATATCTATTCTCACAGTTACTGCAGTGGTAGATGTGGTTTTTAATACCTGGTTTCACTCCATTTATGCAAATGTCTTCCCCCAGCACTTCCTCTTTTAGCCTTAAACTTGTTAAAATTGCAATTTTTGCTTTATATATTCGGGCATACTGAGAAATATTCCATGGAGGTTCCCTGATTCCCCCTGCTACCTGCTCCATATATGGGCTTGCTGTGACTGTTACAGGATGCAGTTCTCTAGCAAACAGCATGAATCACACTAACTATATTTCCATCTTTTCTCGGAGCATTTCCTCTTGAATGACCTCATTGAGTCTCACGGCTTCTACCAGTGCAGTGAGAATGTAAATAAATGTCTTGTTTATTAAGCAGATCTGAGTTTTGTGAAAAGTCTGCTTAGGTCTAAGTTGAATATATAAGTCTGAATAAAACACATGTGGGTTGCCAGGTGTGATTGTTTCCAAAGCAACAGTGGGACTGTGCAGGTGTAATTCACTAAAGAGATGTCATTCAAAATAGTCCTGAGATGTAAACACTGAGATTAAAGCTGCAGGCGGTGAAATGATTCTAATGAAACAAACGATATTGGGAAGAATCACACCTCAGCACTGTAGACTTGATTGGGTCTACACTTGTTGTCGAGATTGTCAGAGTTCGACTGATGCCTAATTAGGGATCTGCCAAACACCACTACTCCCCTCCACCTCTATTATGGTAAGGCAAGAGAAAAGCTGACACTGCAGCTCACCAAAGGTTTCAGTGCCATTACCTCCCCTGCTGCTCAACTGAGCTGGCAACATATCTTAGCAACCAGCTCCAAAGAGACAATGGCTCTGGCAAATGCAGTGTCAGAGGTTACATGAATGGTCAGCAATTAAATCTGCAAAAGCCAGAGGTAGAATGTGTCCCCTTTTTATGATTTTCTTCTTAGGCGACTTTTTGTATTTTGGTTTATTAAATTGTTTCCTATGCCAAGAAAGTCAAGTATATCGAACTTCTTATTTTGCGAGATTTTTTCAATGCATTGATATATTTATAAATATCAACAATATGTTGAAATTCTTTATACCAGAGGTTATAATGACTGTAATGTTTTTTGACTTACACCAATAGCGAAACTATTTTTTCACGCGACCGAATCCCATGAAAAGTCAACGTACAGACGCGTGTGGCTGCGATAGACGCGATATTTTTCCGGGCGACGCGATGTGGGCGACACGTTTACAGCGGCGCAATTTTCGCCCCTAGTTGAAATATTTCAACTTTGAGGCGGTCATCTCGCAACTCTGGCCAATCGGCTCTTGAGTTCCGCTCTCATAGCGCTGGAAGCGGAAGTCTTTCAGGCGTAACAGTGACTTCATCGGTGAAAGTGACCGAGCTGAGTGAGCCTACGGGTGATGTCATGAACCCAAACACGAGGACGTTAGTGTGTGGGACGTCCACAACAAGTATAAAGCAGAACTAGTGGTTAGTTATTCTGGTGGATGAAGGCGATGATAACGGTCTCTACGGAGACGAGACACGGAGATAAGCCCCGCCCCTCGCGGAGCGTCTCGACGCTTATAGCTTGAACACGGTGAATGGTCGAGCGAGTAAACTCACGCGTTTTGGGCGACGCAAAAAATAGTTTAGCTTTTGGTGTGAACGCACCTTTAGGCGTCTTTTTGTATTTTGGTTTATTTTATTTTTTCTTATGCCATGAAAGTCAAGTATATCATACTTCTTGTTTTGCGAGATTTTTCAATGCATTGATATATTTATAAATATCAACAATATGTTGAAATTCTTTATACCAGACGTTATAATGACTGTAATGTTTTTTGACTTACTTTGCTGAAGTCTGAAGTCTATTTCTATGTTATTTCAATAATGAGCATACTAGAACTCGTGCAACGTTCCGAAATGATAATGTAGTTGTTATTCCATACATGCCAGTACAGCTGATTATACTTTGCTAAGATAAAACTTAATCATAGGTCAGTGACAGAGGGAGATAGGGAGGCGGTTGGACAGAGCAGCCTTGAAGAGTCTGTGAAGCTCGATATCTGGGTTTGTGTTGCCACCTCTTGGCCAAGAGGGGTAAAAACAACATGACAAGGCAAATGCGTCACCAGTATTTGGGCTATTTGTGACTGAAAATGAGGGCAGAAAATAATGGGCTCACAACACACAGTAATAAGCACCTTCATCACCAACATCACTTCAGGAGGCAGTTGAGAAGAAGCACTGCTATTGTTGCAGGGGGATCAAAGTGAACCGGCAAAACTGCAGAATGTTGAGTTAAAGTCACCAGTTTGTGCTTGTTTTTCTCTGAAACACACACTTCATATACGAAGAAATAGCTTCAAAACAGAACGACCACCAGAAAAACAGAAAATAAATATAGCAACCTCACTCTGATGAAACCTCCGGTTGAACAATGTGTCTTTATCAAGTTGTTTCTACAGAAAAGTTTACTGAAACATGGTGAACAGCAAGTCTGCTTCAACAATAACACCTGAAATGTCGGATGTAAATAACCTTTGTATAATTAAAAATCATCTTTGCGTACATGAGCTAAGCTGCTCTTTCTTTGCTCAGTAGAGCTGAAGAGCATCTTAGCGGAGCGTTGTTGTTTGATGTTGTTGTTCTTCCCAAATGCAAAAAAAGTGTAATATTACTCTGAATTATAATCTGTCCAAAAACTCCAATTTAAATTAACTAGATAACATGTTTTAATAAAAGCCCCTCTACTTCTTCTCCCTCATTGACAAACGCAGGTGAACTCATATCCCTTCAGCAGCTGAATATACGGCCTTCTGGATTTAAACTCTTCATACACATTCAAGGTCAAACGTGCCAGTGAACTCTCGGCACACGAATCTTTGAGTGGATGGAGACGAGTTAGCACTCGCACCGACTTGAATAAAAGAAAAAAAGAAATGTCCACGCACATGGTCACTACAATTGACTAATACTGGACCCGTCAAGAATGTCGACCAAGCTGCTATTTACTAAATTGACGTTGTATTGACTTGCATTAAAAACAGGGCAGTGACGCTATCTTCAATGAGCTCTTTTTTGCCTTGCTTCACTTTCTACCTCCACAATTTCCGCTGCATGCTTCAGGTTACTTCTGAGCTAAAAAGAGATCCATCAGAGATAATGGCAAACCTGGAGAGGATGGGTTTCTCCTCCACTATTTCTTTCCCCCCCCCCTGATGAAACAGATGAAAGTTGGATGGGGATGCTTTATGAGGAGACGTCAATCAAACAGACACTCCATTTGTGAACATTTGATCCAGATGCTGTACATTTGCATAATTCGAACTCAAGCTCCACTTTTGACACTTCTCTCGCACTGCTGCAAATTTTCAACACTTACTTTCATTCGATCGTGCAGAAAATTTCTCGTTCCACCTTGAAATACCCGACTCCCCATGCTGCACATCAAAACGTCACGCTGATGCTTCCTATCTCTCTGTAGCTCTTTTACTTCGCCAGAGAAATTCACATTGATGAGCTCATTTCTGCATGTGGAACAGCTGCACCCTCCTGCAAATATTTGTTTAACTAATATTGCGCCTTGCCTTTTCTGTTTTTTAAAGATTAGGCTCATTGAGATAGTCTTTCAGCACAAAAGTGGGCAAGTGGTCCAGTTCATGAAATAACACACTCACACACATACCAGGCAAACTGACTGATAGACCATCAAAGTGTGCTTAGGCTCATCTACTCTCTGTCCTCTGAGCCATTAATTATTGCAGGCCTGCGATTTGTTATCCTGAAGTCGTTAATACTGATGTGTTTGTACTTCCGTCTCTGCAGTGACCGTTTGGGAGGCAAAGTGTTGACACAGAGATAATAGAACCTTAAAGGCACCTTTTTGAACTTAATTCACCGTCTTGTTCAGTGTGTTTTGATAAGTTTCTCTTATCTCTACACAGACGAGTCTATTCAACAGTCACACAAAAAGCAACGAGTAAAAAAAAACATCCACAGATGAGTATTATGAAAAAAAAGCACCATCTGAAGTGTATTGCATTTCATGGGTTCTGTGAGTTAGAAAAACGCTGTGTGTGTGTGTGTGTGTGTTTGTGTGTGTGTGTGTGTGTGTGTGTATGTGAGTGACACTAGAGTCTTGCTTTTTAACCACGCCGCGTAGGCAACCCGCTGTAACATTTGCCGCAGATGTCACATTTTGCAGGTTTCCATGGCTACAGCTGAAATGCTACTGATCTGTCGCCGGGTATTTTGACAACCGTGTGTTTCACTGTAATTGTGGACTTAGCTTGTCTTCAAAACTCTCTCCCACGGTTTTCGCTGCTGACCCCTGACCCCCGTCACATCCCCACCCTGCCCCTGCGGTTCATGCGCAAGGCAGCCACCACGCAATTACCTGAAAGTATAGTAAAAAACCTTCAGTAAGTAAGTAATTTATTTTCCATAAGTACATACATAACGTGTACATACTGACAGACATTAACAACAGAAAAAATGTACGAATGGAGGACCGTCCAAAGACCGAGGTCTGTAGGCTCCTCTGAGATGAGGAGTTGGACGGCCCCTCCCCTAACCCTTTAACCCCCCCCTCCCAACTACTACAGGCACACAGACAGTACACACACATATGGATCAAAACATAAAATGTCGTACAAGCAACAACAACAAAAAACAGAACAGGAAAAAGAAAACCAAAAGAAAACGAAAAAGAAAGAGACATAGTAAAAATAATAATAAAAGGCAAATGTGAACTACTGATGACTTAGAAAAAAAAAATAATATCACGAACATCAAATTATGTATATACATTTTATTTTAAATATCTTTCCTCTATTGTACTGTGCCGCCAGGCTGTATATCAATATTAATAACTTTCAAAATGAAGTGAGATGGCGTTTAAGGCGAGAACCAAATGCCTTGGTGGTGGATGCCGATCATGCTCTTCATGTTGTTGACTGCAATCAAACCTTCTCTTTTTTTTTTGCCAATGGGAGTAGAGTTAAAATATACAGTCTGCAGACCGAAATAATCAAAGGGCCTGTCTGAAATGATTGGCAGGCGAGCATTTGCCTCCACAGACACAGGTTGACAATTGACAAGGTCTTTTTGTGGCTGCTGCTGCACTGTGATCAATGTTTGCTGTGTGTGATGAATATTTTCTAAAGCCCTCAAATCCTCTGCTTTGGGATCTTGAGAGGGACTGGCGGGTGCAGTGTTTGAAACTCGAGCATTCCAAAAACTCCACAACTTGCAATCAAAGTATCTTCATATAAAGTTGTTTTTCACTCTATCTGTCCCTCTTTCTCTGTTGATAACCAACACCCATCGACTGTCAGCCGACACACACACACACACACACACACACATTCCTCTGTCTCCTCTCCTCAATGATTTAGGTGCCCGTCAGCATGTTTTACACAAAGTGGTGTCCCTCTATTGGTGTGTGATGTGTTCTCCGTGTGAATGTGTTTGCCACCTGCGATGAATAATTAGTTTTGCCTTCACACTGTGTTTGTCACACTGTGTTTGTGTGAGGGTTCTGGCGGAAGAGTTCATTTTCATTTCTTTAAATAGAAACACATCAAGCCGACAGTTTGATATTTTGGAAAAAGGCTCTGATGTTCTGATTCAGCACAAAGTGGTGATATAGTGTGTGTTTGTGTGTGTGTGTTTGTGTGTGTGTGTGTGTGTGTGTGTGTGTTTGTGTCTGAATATAGGACAGTTACATTTGTTATTGCTGCCCCAGAAATCCAGAACACAGGACCAACTCTATCGTTGGCCCCGAGCCACATTCAACTCAACTCTGCAAATGTCACCTTGATGAAGCCATCTTGGCATGATACACAATCAGCTTGTATTTCTACCACAGCACAGGCTTTTCAGGGCAATGGATATTGGCACAAATGTGTTTAGCACATAGTGAATAAATCAAGTCAGGAGATGTCGTCTTTATTCAAGTGTGCTTCATGTTGCAGCTGGAAACATACGAAAGTCTTTACAGTAAAAGCCGTACAGGTGAACCAAAACACGGAAGTCGCTGCCATGAAAACAAAACAATTGTCTGGAAGATCGTAAAACGCTCTGCAACGCTTCAGGAAAACTTTTATTCATTCATTCGCACGGTTCTGACAAATAAAAAGTATGTAAACCTGCAAAAATGGAATAAGGTGTAAACTCCATAAAATATTCCTTCATTGTAGAATGCTGGATTGCCTGAATTGAACATAGACAGGCATATAAAGAGGGAGTGGAATATACAATATAGCGTCGACTGATCAATGAAAGCAGAAACCATTAGCCCAGTGGGCAAGCTCAATAACCGCCTTAAAATGATATGCTGATTTCTTTTGTGGTCGGGCCATCCAATCACTTTCAGCAAACATCCCAAATATGATTCAATGCTAAATAAGTATCAAACACGGATTACTACTTTGTAGTTTAATATTTAATATTTATTCCAACACTGACATAATAATATCCAGTATAATATGATATATAAATACCATATAAATAGCATAAATATACAAAATAAATGTCACTATTAGAATAAAATCAAAATTTCATACAAACACATACAAATATATGATCTAATAGAACATGTCATAATAATATCCAGTATAATATGATATATAAATACCATATAAATATCATAAATATACAAAATAAATGTCACTATTAGAATAAAATCAAAATGTCATACTAACACATACAAATATATGATCTAATAGAACATGTCATAATAATATCTAGTATAATATGATATATAAATACCATATAAATATCATAAATATACAAAATAAATTTCACTATTTGAATAAAATAACAATTTCATATAATCGCATACTAATATATAATCTAATAGAACATGTTTATATATTAAGATGCCCCCATGAACCTTGGTAGGGTCAAAGTGTGCCTGTTTTTATCCTCCTCCTCATTGTGTTTCTTCACCTCCTCCTGTGTGCGTCGTCCAGCTGGTATGGCTGCTTGATGGAGTTATCCACGTGTGTCCTGGTGTCCCTTACTCCTGGATGTGTCCATGCTGGATCTGTACTCGTTGATGAGAAAAAGCAGGCATGGAAAGCTAAATACGGCATTGTCATATCGTTTAAAAAGCGCCTGACGGAGACATACAGCATGTAGGCCAGACGACTTTGGCCCAAAGTTGAATCTATTTTAGGATGCTGGTTTATATTGTTGTTCAAATTGCATGTCACTCATTTATATCTTTAATCCGTAATAGGCTAAACTGATTCTTAGACCCGTGTCTTTTGGGCCAAATCGACTTGGC
The DNA here is from genome assembly GCF_029220125.1 of Pseudoliparis swirei. Classification (NCBI taxonomy): domain Eukaryota; kingdom Metazoa; phylum Chordata; class Actinopteri; order Perciformes; family Liparidae; genus Pseudoliparis; species Pseudoliparis swirei. The sequence continues at coordinate 24,210,419 of NC_079411.1, read as the reverse complement.
CCCAGCGCAGCTGAGACATGCAGACAGGCGGAGAGGACACGCAGGAAAAGCATATATTTTGCACAGATATATTATTTTACTTATATTACTGGGTATATTCCATTTTCAAAAACACATATATTGACAATTTGTATAATTTATTTTATTTTTAATTTTGTTGTGGCTCAAGGTCAGACCCCATGGAAGGGAGGTAAAGGGGAAAGAGTGAGATCATTCTAAGGTTCTGGGGTAAAGAGACAGAAGAGAGGTGGAACAGAGAGAGTCAAATGGAAAAGGTGAATGAGGAGGGAAGGGGAACAGGGGGAAAGGAGTTCATCCAGGAGGCGTAACAATAGCAGACTGATGCTTTCTCTCTGTGGCAATTATCCTCATATTGTGTATGTGAGCGGAGGTGGAGTTTACTGTTCCTCACAGTGGGGTTGGCAGATAGCTGATGCGTGCTATCCTCCCCACTGCGCCCCACTAACACCCACTGTGTCTCTGTGTGGGGGTGGGTGTGTATGCGTATGTGTGTGTGTGTGTGTGTGTGTGTGTGTGTGTGTGTGTGTGTGTGTGTGTCTGCACGCTAACAGTTTTACCAGACCGCTCTTTGCAGCCCTCTAGTCAGCATTCATTGTCTAAGGTAGATGTAGGGTTGGGAGAGTGAGAGAGTGATTGGAAGAAGAGAGAGTACTAGAGGCAGGAAAAAACAATTAAAAAGACTGTGATAGATTAGGTGTGTGTGTGTGTGTGTGTGTGTGCATGTGGCGTGTGTGTGTCTTCTTGTGGTGCTCACAAGGTCAGAGCAGAATCAGATTATAAGATACTCCTTAGAGTCAGGGTGAAGAAAACATGTTTTAGCTCTCACAAAACGTCATCCACGCTCCTTTCAGAACAAAGTTTAATTGTTTTGCCAAAACCTTACTTCCTGTGAAGACAGAACTTTACTTTGAAAAGACACTGTGCATGTTGATATAGTGACACACATATTGAGCGTCCACACTTGACACTGAGGGGTACCTGGAGTGCTAGTTTGAAGCTGAGGGGCAGTAAGCACACTACAGTATTGAACACATTGGGGTGCAGAATGTGTTGCAAAGTCATGTTATGTTATTAACATATACTGTAATAATAATAATAGGCCGTCTAAATGCAATATGCAGTCCTCAACAACCCAAAGTGAACTTTAAGTTGAGGATCACTTTTATTAACTTAGACTTAGACACCAAACTCTGAGCCAATTAAAACGCTCTCATGAACATCTGTAAAATAAGTGTTATCCCTCCTTTAGAGCAAAAGGAAATAAGGGTTCTGGGTGTTAGAAATACTTGTTTCTGTAGTTATTAAAACAGTTCAACATGACCTCTCAGATGTGTTTGTGAATAACAGGATGTATCACTGTTATCATTAAATTCGAATAACACACTGCACTTCATTACAAGTAACCACAGCAACACTATTTAGAATTTTCTCCGAAGGGTATCTAACACTGAGTGTAAAACTAAATCAAAGTTGTTGATTTGCCAAAAGAAGTTGAGAAAAGTTTGAGAAATAATTTCTGATATCAGCGAATCTCCTCCTTTATCCAATAGCCGACTTAGCAAAAGAGAGTGGCGGTTTTTTCTGCATTTGTTTCCTCAGTATAAAACAATCATGAATATTGCACTCTGACAAATGTATGCCCTCCTCCCACTTCAGTCTTCATTTGAGATATTCCCCTCGGGTGCGCATTTTAAAATGCAGCTGGCTAATAAAAACCTCTACAAGTCCCTTTGGCTCTTCACATCATCCACTTCACCAACAAGGCTTGACGAACTAGGTGAACTATGTGCTGTTTTTATTTTTGTCAACTATTGTTCTCATAATAACACTGCATGACTTTTTTTTCCTTCCCTATTCCATTCTGCTTACGAGCTGAGCAAGTGGTCAGGGTTAATAAGTAACAAAGGAGCGTGTGCAGACAGAAAGGGAAAAGATATTACATAAATCCAAGTTCATGTTGAATGTGCTGCACAGAATGGAAATGTGACACCAAAACATTAAAGAGAGGAATGACGATATGAAGACGCTGAAATAGAAATAAAGTCATAACGATAATGATGCTATTTTCCCGTGTGTTTTATTCATGCTGCAAAGACTCATCTTCTCTGTACGCCCTCCACTCGAGTATTCTCGAGCCATATGGAACTATGCATATTAAAGCCAGAATATTCTCAGGGTGTGAATATGAAAATGATGGTGCTAAATGTAGCGTTTAGTGTTGTTTATCTGCATTATGGTTCCCGCCACTGTGACCAGTGAACCATACGCATTGTGGGCAGCATTTTGAAATGTTAAAAAGCAACAAAACATTGTTCCATGTTATTTTTATCTCTGTCGTCATGTGGGATGAACTGAATCCGGTTCTTCAGATTTTTATTGACAGGACTGCCAGAAATCCTTGTGAAAATATAGCAGCTAGTAGAACTTTATGATTTATTTTGATTTGGCTTCTATTGGAGGAGTTTCCCTCTTGACAATTCACAACTATGATTCACCCAGATTTTAATTCCCACTACATTTCTGCTTCTGACGAATGAGATAACTTTATTTCTTCTTTTCTTTTTCGATAGAATTTGTATTATTTGTCAAAAACTACTGTACTTGGGGACAAGATAAATATTAACACACTGCAGAAGCAAGAGTGGTTTGAATGTTGGCTCCTTTCAGTCTCTCATTGAGAGTGCTGCTTTCAGCTTCTCTTGCTTTGTCATTGATTATGATTAAAAACTTGGCGTAATGCTGCTTTAAGATGTATGCTCCATCAAGGAGAAAGAGACAGAGAGAGAGATATGGAAGACTGAGAGTCGTGCGTTGGATTGAAAGTAGAAATTCAAGTTAGGGGTCATCAAGATTACCTTGAAACAAGAGAAGCCATGAGGGAAGAATAAATGCTGATGACAACAGAGTCCTTCAGCAGAGCACTTTATACAAGAAGTAAAATGATCGGGTCCCCAGACCCCGACAAACACAATGCCGTGGAAAGAAAAACAGTCCTCAGCATCCAAAGATCCAAGCAATCGCTGAATATTTACATGCATTCTCATTTTCAAAGCTTCAATGTGAAGCCTTAAGCGGCAAGTCCAACCTTCAAATCCAGACTTAACTCTTAATAGGGCAACTAATCTGGAGTAAGCCACATCTATAAAGCTGCACCAAGAGCAAAAACATAGCGCCTCAAGAGGTACTTACAGGCAAGCAGCCATTTTAATAAATATGTATTTTATTTTATTTTTTACAAATAAAAGAAACCTGAGATGATCCCGTAGTGCCGAGGAGACGGATGTGTGAACACATGCTTCTGACTGTCTGCACCGGCTCACTGAGGCAAAGCCATCAACAACATGCCGGAGAGCCATGTGACCTCAGGTCTCGTCACAGCTGACATCGGGATGAAGTTGAAATGTGTATCATTAGTTCTCCGTGTTGTTTGAAAGGCAGATGGCTGTACGTGGTTTATATGAGGCAGCTGTGGATGTTTCTGCAGACGAATGTAGAAGGAAGGGCAAGGTGAAACGTTTGATGGAGCCAACGTCTGATCAGTGAAGTACATTTAAAAAGACATATTTCATGGGCAGTTTTTGCGCAGTGGACATATTTTTGTTGGTTTTCCAACAGAACTGTTTGTTGCCAAGTGCGTTACACATACAAGGAATTTGACTTGGTAAAAGGTGCCTAACAATAAACAAAAAACACAGTTCAGCATTTGGATTTGATGCCCACCAGTTTGCATGGTGACCAAATGGCAAAGGGTTTTAAGACAACCATCAATGGGATCTAATAAAGGCATTCAAAATGCGCCCCAAAAAAGCTTAACGAATGGAGCGATTCTACAAATCACTTAATTGTCAGGAAGTAAGAAGATTTCTAAATGCCCAAATTAAAACAGTCTTAAATTTGTTTTTATTAAATATTACACAGGTAATATTTACTATATCGGTAACTTCCTAAGTGTAGGCATGCTATCTTTAAAGCCACATTTGTTCTTCTGAAGGTGAGGAAGGGAGAGGAGACAGGAGTGGGGAGTCTCTCTCTCTCTCTTTCTTTCTCTCTCTCTCTCGCCCCCTTAATCGACTTCATATCCTGGTCCTGTACAGTCCTGACTCCGGTTCCATTTCTCTGCAGCAGCCTCAGGATATCTCCAGACAACCTGAATGTCAGCCAGCCTGACCAATGACACCATGTAACACACTTTAGTGTTGCACTTTTGGTGTGGATGGACTGTCTCAGAAGAGAAGAAAATTAGAATATTTTATTTTTTATCTTTATAAAAAACAAAAAAATGTCAATACAAATCAATTCAACATTCATCATTTCATGAAAATATGCAAGATTATGTTTATTTTTTTATATTGCTTAAATTATAAAACTTAAAAAGAAAAATCTAAATCCTATCCAAGTAAAATTTAAAAGATTTATAACAGCAAAGAAAAAATATTTAAAACAGAAAAGTTTTGCAAGTGTTTGAAATAATTGCAGGTGTTTCGATTAATTTTTCAATTCTATTTGATTTGTTTAATTATATACTATTTATTAGATATATATGATATTTTAAGCTGAGATATATATATTGCAATATTTTAAATATAAAAGGTTAATCAAATATTTTAAAATTTGTAATGATTCCAGAATGCATGACATTTTTGTTTTTTGAATTGCATTACAGAAAATAAAGAACTTCATCACAATATTCTAATTTTCTGAGACAGTCCTGTATATATATATATATATATATATATATATATATATATATACACTACCGTTCAAAAGTTTGGGGTCATGCAGACAATTTCGTGTCTTCATGAAAAACTCACTTTTATTTATCAAATCTCAGCTCAAAGGAAGGGCAGGTATAGTATATATCACCAGCAGCAACTGTTTTTTCAGCTGCTGCTATAATTGCACAAGGGTTTTCTAATTAGTCTTAAGGGCGATAGCAACACACAATGTACCATCAGAACACTGTGTGATCGTTGATGGAATGGGCCTCTATCCACATTGAAAAACAGTGCTTTTCTTTTGAAAATAAAAGACATTTAAGTGACCCCAAACTTTTGAACGGTAGTGTATATATATATATATATATATATATATATAATATATACAGTATTGTATCTGCCTTGTTTTTTAAACTTGTTGTTTGAAAATTACGGAAGGTTATGTTTGTTTTGTGTTTTGATATGATGTTGTGTTTTCATTTATAAAAAAAATGCATGTTCGTAACAAAAAAAACAAAAAATATAATGATTGGTTATGTGATGGGATGATATTGATGATTTATGGGGGGACCATTGATCAAGATTTTGGTCAAGACCAGGTCAGTCAAAGGTCAAGGTCAGGAAGGTCAAAATCTTCTTTTTTCCAATTAGCGGTCAATTTTTTCAAATTATTAATAATTCAATACCCAAAAATATGATAAATTCAATCCAATCTTGTGTGATATGTGAAAATATCGCTCTACCAAATCTTCTTTCTTTTTATTTATTTATTTCTTTGTAAGTTTCCATAACTCGCAGTTTTTTTTTTTGATGATTGGTTGATGATTGGTGATGGGATGATTGATTATGATCCGAGATCGGTTGATTCGATTGGGATCAAAATCGAGGTCATCAAAGGTCAAGGTCAACAAAAGGTTCTTGATTTGTTGATATTGTATATCCGGGACCATTTTTATCCGGGGACCCATTCATTCGTTCAATTATCAATTACAATCAATTCTTTTACCAAAAGGTCAATTTACTTTTTTGCATCTAATGCCAAATCAATTGGCATGCATCTAATCAATAAAATAATTAAATTCAAATGGTCTTGTGAAATCTCACGAAATGTGTATTCCAGCGAGTGCCATCTGTCAATTTACATTCACACAGACAACACACACACACACACACACACACACACACATATTTGCACAAGAAAATTTTATGAGGATGCACACAGGAAGGAAAGTGCAGTTTGCTTTTTGGCTTTGCTTTGCATGCCATTTTTTTTTCAATTATCTCATTATCAATCATTTTATAATACAGCTACAGCTAAAGTGGTTACATTACTCATTACATTTCGCTATAGTAGCTAACTCCATCAAAGGTGTCTTTATGTGTCTTTAAACCACTCCAACACCTCCGTCGTTTCCCAGGGTCTCAAAGTAACCCAAAGAGACTCATCCGGGCATCAGCAAACAAGACCACCTCCTATATTGTTGAGTTAATGAAGCGCTAGTGGGATTAGCAACTGTCATGTAAATTACTGAAACGATGATCCTTATGCGACTAAAAAAGTGATCATATACCTGGTAATGCAAGGTTTACTGCCCAACATAACATTAATATACACGCAGCGGAGCATATACACATTCAGCATGCCACAATTCACACAGGATGAAACCCACCTCGAGAAACGATGAAGCAGAAACTAAAAAAAACACCAAAACCTGAGGCAAAGATAAATGCCAGGAAAAGAGAACGAGAACAACAAAAGAAAAGAAAAATGGAACCGCAAGAAAAGAGTAGGAGAGGGGGAAGAGGGGGAGGGAACGAGTGCAAAAGTAACTCCCAGCAGACTTCAGGCAATTAGGAGCACCTCGTTCAGGAAGCTCTCGGTGACTAATGGGCGAGGCGCACAAGCATGCACACACACCACAGGGGATGAGTGATGGCCACATGGAGACATTAACAGCTTCTGCACTGCGATCTTTGCATTCTTAATTCATTCATTTGCTTCCACCTCTCTTCTCCCAGCGTATTTATCATAAAATCTGAGGATTATTGTTGCTTCCATTGTTGTTTCCCTGCCTGTCGCTTACTCGTCTATAAGCGTCTCTTCCACATGTATCTTGATATTATTAAAAGAAAGGAGGTTTGCACTTTGTGAGAAGTAAAAAAAAAAAAATTTAAAATAAGGACGTTTATTGTCATTGTGAAGACATCAAAATTAAGTTGGCGACTCATCCGGTCAGTACAGTCGTCACAGGTAAAAATATGTATAAAAACATGAAGACAAGACATTTCTAATTTAATAAAGGACATTTAAAAATAAATAAGAATATATAAAACGTAAAACACAGGCATCAATGGCTTAAAAGGGAACAAGTGTTGTGTAAATGTGTATGTTGGTCCCCCTGGAGCACTGTCCGGTGTGAGCTGGGTGGGGGGGCTGGGTGTGGGGGTGATGAAGGAAACCGCTCTGGGTCCTCAGCCTGTTAGTCTGGGTTTTAATAGACCTGAATCTTCTTCCTGATGGCAGTGGAAAAAACAGAGAATGCCCCGCGGGTGTGTGATGTCTTTTTAGATGCTGCTGGCTTTCTTCTGGAGGCGGCCAGCATGCACCGTGTCCAGGTCCCGGAGATGACATCAGTATTTTTAAGTGTGTGTTTAATCTCCCTTTTTGGTGTGCAAAGAACGTATTTGTGCACGCTCTATAGCAGAAGTCCATTTGGGTAAATAGGTTAACTCTACAGCGTCTCAATGAGCAGGGAAGGGACGCTCTGCTTTGAGTGCAGACACACTTTTTGATTCGGGCTGATGAGATGAGTGTGCTAGTACATAACGGTCTACTTTGGCACCACGGCAACGGCTCTCCAATCTCCATTGCTGCTCTTCTGTTTGTAATGAAGCAACAGTGTCCTGTAATGAATGCAACATAAAAGTGTCTGGCTGCATTCCCTGAACACATGATTCCCAGAGTCCTCAGAATCACATCAAAGGAAATATTCAAGAAGTGTTTGCTGCCCGCCGGCGTCCACCTCCTGAGCCCTGAGTGCCCCGGGAGCTGTCTCGTGTTGTTACGATCCGTCCACATGCTCACACAGCGAGGGCCAGACGCGGTTGTTTGTGGGCCTGGGATTATAAACACGTGTTTGGAAAGGTCACAAGGTCGAATCACAGTCCAGACTGGGAGGATGTTGGGTTTTGATAATAAATGATGGCTCTTCAGCGATGCCTAGTGGTGGATGTGGGGAACTACAACAACATTTGCAGACGCAAGATATATAAAACAATTGAAACTAGAATGGGCACTCGGTAGAGCGCATACCTTCGCATATCACAAGATTGGGCATTGAATTGTGAACATGTTGGCATTAGTTGCATGCCAATTGGATAAAAATTGACCGTGCTGTGGTAAAAAGAAGATGTTGACCTTTTCATGACCTTGACCTTGACCTTTGACCCGATCGATCCTAAAATCTAATCAAATGGTCCCCGGATAATAACCAATCATCCCAACAAATTTCATGCGATTCGGTTTAATACTTTTTGAGTTATGCGAGTAACACACATACAAATACATAAATACACGCCGATCAAAACATAACCTTCCACATTTTCAATGGGAAGGTAAATATCATTAATATATAAATACATATGCGTGGCATCTCCGGGCATGAATGACTATACCACCTTTTACTGTCATGTTTATTTTAATTGTATTGCTTGAAAGAAAAAAACACCACAGCAACAAACAAAAAAATTGCGAACTATTTTATTTTAAAAACACCTAAAGACACCGATTCCCGTAGACCCAGATCAGTCTGCAGAAAATTCCAAGCCGAAGGAGCAGCAAACCTAAAACCTATTTTACCCATTTCTAGACGGGCGTTAGGGACAGATAGCAAGAGGAGGCCTTGTGCATATGTCGCAGAGCGAAGATGCTATAGCTTCCAGGATTTTTCTGATGAATTAACGTACAAAGATAAGAAGGAAGTACGTTTAGAATACCCTTATAAATAAGGACATGCCAATGATTTTGTCTATGGATGGACAAAACAGTCCAACCAACCCTAGCATACAGGGAGTAATGGTGAGTAAGAGCCTTAAGATTAGTTATGAACCTCAATACTCCAAGACAGTATCAATCAATTAAAACGGAACTGAAAACTGATGAACTGAGAACAAGTTAAACATTCTTCGTATGCAAAATACATTTAAATTATAAAAAAAGGGGGGAATATTTTCAATGAGATGTGGGACTTTCAAGCTCTGCTGCTTCGTCCACGCTTGCAAGCATGTTTACTCTGGGTTTTGGATGAAGTTGTCAAAATGAAGGAACCAGCATATAGTTTAAGAGAGATAGTTGCTGCTGACTCAGCTTTAAGTCTCGGCAGCCGCAGCCAGATGAGTGACTGGCACTGATCCGCAACACTTTAAAGCCCTCACCCATAAATTACAGTCCCTGTGTCCAAAGGAATATTACAGATTGCACCTTATATTGAGTAACCTTCTTCCTCAACAACTTGGGCCGCCCTGATTGTGCTGAGTTGCCCTTCCAGACGAGAGCGCACTTCCCAGGTGTGAACACGCTGGATTGAAGCGAGGTCTGTAACTTTTAACGAGCTCCAAAAAAATAAAATTACAAACCCTCTTTGGCAAAAGTAACCAAAGCTATTTCTTCCTGTTCACCCAATGGTTCTCCCACGATGATGAGAATCATGATTGGCCAATAAAAAAGACAACGAATTAGCTCGGAGAGTATTGGCATGAAAATGATACGAGGATAAAAACAGCCATTCACTCTCACAAGGCTATAATTTATTTCACATCATTTTACTTTGATATTGAAGCTTTGATTGAATCTCTCGTCTGGTTGCCGCAATTAAATTTTTAATGGGAAACTAAATTGAGTTGAAATGGGACCCTGCATTAAATAGCGAACCGCCCGCCACTTTGATTGAAGGCTAAAGTCACATTTTCTCTCTTTTTTCACGCTCACTCCACCTGTCTTGAGAGATTCGTCTTATCTTGACGCATGCTGTTTATTTCCACACAATCCTTTTTCAAGCATGTCAGCTTTTGAAGTGGCGGACTGAAATGAATGCGTACCATAGCTGACTGATTGGTCCCAGCCTCTCTGCATTTGTGCTGTCGCTTTGCCTATACTTTATAGACCCTCGAGTTCTCATCATCAATAATGCTTGGTATTGTTTCATCACTCCACTTGGCTGATATCTTTTTGCAACATGCGTCACGATTCGCGAGCAGCACCACCTGCAGTGATGGATGCCGATGATATTTCGCGGTAAAATAACTGATGATATCCTGACGTAACAGACGAAACAGGAAAGAGAAAGGGCTCTTATAAATAAAATAAAAAATGAAAAAATAAAAAAGTATGTGCAGATCCTAAACTAAAGGAAACGCTGAGATAGATCATTACAATTTAAATATTATTTTCAGTTCCGTTATTAGAGGTATTGCCTTGTCGCTGCTTTTATGTTAATATAAAACAGGTGCAAAATGAGCTAAATCTGCATCAATAAACACTGTTGGACTTCACACGGCCTAATAAAGAATTCCCTGTTGTGCTGTGTTTTCGTTCTAGTGTCTGAATATTCATCAGCTGATTCAATTCAATGAGCGTACCACACTTAGTTTTGTAATAAAAGGATTCGCATTCTGGAATCTATCTGGATCACACTCGCTGAAATCGGAGAGCGAGCAATAGGAGTTAAAGGATTTTACGTACGAGCGTGTGGTGGACCGAGTGTAAACGTGTATGTGCTACGGAGAGAGAGTTACACAGGAAGTAGAGAGAGAGTAATATCCTTGTGAGAGCTCTTTATTTACTGCACTGTTAAGCAGCATTCATTTATCGTATGCAAATCCTGCTACACACACACGCGCTCATGCGTGTGCACAAACGGCCCACCGAGGGGCCTTCGCCCCAGACAGCTCATCTCATTAGCTCCATTTAAATAAATGGGTTAAGCAGAGTTATTTTGTTTAGGGTGTGCAGGTACTTCTCGTGCAGCTTATTTCACCGCTACACACAAACTAAAATAAATTATCTTTCTTTTTATGTTGTATTCTCTGAAACATTGTGTAATGTGCTACTGCTGCTGTCTTGGCCAGGACAGTCTCGTAAAGGAGATTTTTAATCTCAATGAGATATTTCCTGGTCAAATTAATAAAAAAATAAAATAAACACTCACAAGCATCCAGGCCACTTAATCTTGATTTTACTGGGAAGTCGAGGAAAGTCTGGTCGGGCAACGCAGACGCCCACGTTTCCCTACACTCAGGATCTATTTCACGTGAGGGAGCATTCAGGGAAGAGAAGGCGTAAGAGAAAAAGATTGAAGAGAAGGCCATGGAAGGATGTTGAGAGGAAACATGAAGAGGATGGAACAGGAAACACCAGATTTAAGGACCAGAGACCGTCTTCCCTTTGGTCATCTGCATTGCACCAGCAGAAAGTGTCTGACAGACTTTGCTGTTTCAGGGTCGTGAGTGTATATTTGCGCAGTCTGTATCTCACAATGACATCAACCCTATTTAAACATCATATCGAACAAGAGTGAACTCCCACAGCAACATGTCCTTGAGGTTTAAACTCCCCCTGATGTGGCACTGTAATAACTACCCATCTCCTGTTGTCACTCCTCGGTCCAAAACTACATTCAGTATGTTTTATTGCCAGCGTAAGTGTCTTAACAGCTGCCCTGACCCCCACTGGAGTGACAATAATACTGCTGACAAGACACAAGCTTTATTCTTTCACACTTTCTGGTCGTAAACTATACACCCCATAGCCCTTGAAAGTGTGTGTGTATTGGGCAGGGGGGGGGGGGGACTTCTCCAGCAATGCAAAACTATACAAAGGGCCTTAGATGCTGTATTTAAAGACCAGATATAGCTGCAACTTCTTCTGGTTTGATTCCACACACTTCTGGTTTGATTGCTTCCATTCCAAAGGTAACAATAAACAGAAACTACCAGAACTCACTGCTAAGCTTCCTTCAATATGATTCATATTCTGAAAGATGATTAGCTGGGAGTGAAATAGTCTAAGTCAACATTAAGCTACAGTGAGCTTTATTTTTAAGAAGTTTCAATGATTAAAAAAAAATGAGGTCTGAAGAGACAACCACATACTCACACTCATCTCCAAACTCCAAAGTATTTGACTCTGAGTAGTTTCGCAGAACCCAGAAGGTCCTGGATTTGAACCCACAACCATCCGAGTGTATACAAATCCTTCTATGATGATGGAGTTTGAAACAATTCTGAAAATATCCTGTAAAGTTAATGTAAAAGTTGGGAGGGGGAACATGGATACACAAATAAAAGTCCCAAAAGCCTGAGTGAAGTTCACTGATGTTTATTAAAGTTAACTTGAGTTAAGAACTTTGAAAACAAACCTTAATGAACACACAGGAACACTCGCACACATAAGTCTCGTCTCCATAATGAGCACAAACCTATTATTCCCTTCCATCATTCATCATCTGACATACATCTCTGTGGCGTTAATAAGCCATGGTCATGTGCTTCTCGGGGATAACACCTCCCAGTACGCCGGCAGCGGAGGCGGGTTGGTGAGAGAACGTGAAATATGAAATATTGAACAGCTCCGTGTTCAGCAGCTGTTAACCTGCATGCACGGAGAGGAGACATACTTGGTGTGTGTGTGCGTTTGTGCACGTGTGTGTGTGTGTGTGTGCATGTGTGTGTGCAGCCTGTAACCTGATTACAGTTCTGATTACCTGTTGGGATGCTATGAATATTTCAGATCCTCCAAAATCAGGTCTGGAAGTCAATAATGGTGTCGATGATGATGATGATGATGATGATGATGATGATGGTATTTGTGTGATACCTATCCATGATCTATTATTCTTTGTGTAAATGACAGAAGCCTCTGTGTGGACACTGCAGGCTGGGCTCTCTCTACATAAGAACGAGTCATAAATTAGGGTTTACACGAGCAAGTTGTTCCTCTTCTTATTCATTGGAGCACTCAAATTCCACCCACTGAAACTCACAATGTGAAATCTCATTTGTTGCAAAGTAAAACATTGCTTTGAAAGCAGGACAGGCGGCAAGAGATCGGAGAACAACTGGAGAAGAGAGGAGGGAAGAGCACCGAGGCAAACTAATTAGGGAGAAAGGGGGAGAGACGGGGAAGAGAAGGAAGCCTTGAAAGTGTGTGGGGGGGAGGAGGGGTGTGTGTGTGTGTGTGTGTGTGTGTGTGTGTGTGTGGATACACAAAATGCAATAAATATTCATGTACATAAAAATGAATGCATGAGACTGTATCCTTTCATTTATATATTTATTTCATTTTGAATACCTTTGAATCCAAACATGTCTCATTGTTGTGTAACATTCCTACCTTCTGCTTTTTATTTCCTAGTTATCATTATTTGATTTATTATTTTGAAAGATGGGCTGAAGAGTCGTCGCTGAATCTTTAATAGTGTAATCTTGGATGGATTGGTTTAGTCTGTGCTGATGCCAGATGGGAAAAGGTGAACATCTTCATGATGGATGAACGGGTTCAATAACTAAAATACCAGTCAAGGACTGCTTGTTCTGGCCAGTTAAATGTGAAGCTGCTCGTGCCAACAAGACATCATAACACACTCAGCAAAGTGTGTGTGGACATGCTTCTAAATCCCCTGTAAAGAGGAGTCTTTCATTCCCAAGGTGAGGACTATATAGAAAACAAATGTGAAGCATGTATACAGGACTGTCTCAGAAAATTAGAATATTGTGATAAAGTTCTTTATTTTCTGTAATGCAATTAAAAAAACTAAAATGTCATGCATTCTGGATTCATTACAAATCAACTGATAATGCAAGCCTTTATTCTTTTAATATTGCTGATTATGGCTTACAGCTTAGAAAAGAAACTCTAAAATCCTATCTCATAAAATTTGAATATTTCCTCAGACCAAGTAAAAAGATTTATATAACAAAACAAAATCAAACATTTGAAATGTGTTTCCAGGTGTTTGAGTTAATTAGACGATTCAAGTGATTTGTTTAATACCCTACTAGTATACTTTTCATGATATTCTAATATTTAGAGATAGGATATTTGAGTTTTCTTAGCTTTCTGCCATAATCAGCAATATTAAAAGAATAAAAGGCTTGCAATATTTCAGTTGATTTGTAATGCATCCAGAATGCATGACATTTTTGTTTTTTTAATTGCATTACAGAAAATAAAGAATTTTATCACAATATTCTAATTTTCTGAGACAGTCCTGTATATTTTATATATTGTTCCCTGTCATCTGATTAATGACAAAATTAGAGCGGATGGCCGATTGATAACACACACAGGCCTTGATGTCCACGCTCCCTCACACACGGCCCTCACTGTGTGGGATGCCTTCATAATGCCTGTTCCAGAAGTGGTATAGTTGTTAAGGGGAGACACTAAAGAATGTAAGAAATAAATATCACCCACAACTTCTTGATGACTTTTATTATGGAAATTAAGTGTTGCTTTCATAGTGTTCAGGTATTAAATGTTTAAATATGGAAATGAGTCCCTTTAAATGTGTGTTATTTTGCATAATTGAATCTGAGCATTTAAAAAAGCCAAGTTTGGATCTTTGGCATTTGGATATTTCTTTTTATCACGACATGGATCAGAAAACAATGTCAAGTTCTAAATAATGAACGCAGACGTCCATCAGTATCGGTCATTCTTCCTCTATCCTTCTGTCTTCTGTCCTCCTGTCTTCTGTTCTCCTGTCTTTTGTCCTCCTGTCTTCTGTCCTCCTGTCTTCTGTTCTCCTGTCTTCTGTTCTCCTGTCTTCTGTTCTCCTGTCTTTTGTTCTCCTGTCTTCTGTCCTCCTGTCTTCTGTTCTCCTGTCTTCTGTTCTCCTGTCTTCTGTCCTCCTCTTTTGTTCTCCTGTCTTCTGTCCTCCTGTCCTGTCTTCTGTCCTCCTGTCTTCTGTCCTCCCTGTCTTCCTCCTGTCTTCTATTCTCCTGTCTTCTGTCCTCCTGTCTCTTCTCCTGTCTGTCTCTGTCTTCCTGTCTCTCCTGTCTTCTCCTGTCCTGTCTTCTGTCTTCTGTCCTCCTGTCTTCTATTCTCCTGTCTTCTCCTCCTGTCTTCTGTCCTCCTGTCTTCTGTTCTCCTGTCTTCTGTCCTCCTGTCTTCTGTCCCTGTCTGTCCTCCTGTCTTCTGTCTCCTGTCTCTCCTGTCTTCTGTCCTCCTGTCTTCTGTTCTCCTGTCTTCTGTCCTCCTCTTCTCCTGTCTCCTGTTCTGTCTCTCCTGTCTCCTGTCCTCCTTCTCCTGTCCTCCTGTCTTCCTCCTCCTGTCTTCTGTTCTCCTGTCTTTGTCCTCCTGTCTTCTGTTCTGTCTTTGTCCTCCTGTCTTCCTGTCCTCCTGTCTTCTGTTCTCCCTCCTGTCTTCTGTCCTCCTGTCTTCTATTCTCCTGTCTTCTGTCCTCCTGTCTTCTGTTCTCCTGTCTTCTGTCCTCCTGTCTTCTTCTCCTCCTGTCTCCTCTCTGTCTCCTCCTGTCTTCTGTCCTCCTGTCTTCTGTCCTCCTGTCTTCTATTCTCCTGTCTTCTGTCTCCTGTCTTTGTCTCCTGTCTTCTATTCTCCTGTCTTCTGTCCTCCTGTCTTTTGTTCTCCTGTCTTCTGTCCTCCTGTCTTCTGTCCTCCTGTCTTCTGTTCTCCTGTCTTCTGTCCTCCTGTCTTTTGTTCTCCTGTCTTCTGTCCTCCTGTCTTCTGTTCTCCTGTCTTCTGTCCTCCTGTCTTCTATTCTCCTGTCTTCTGTCCTCCTGTCTTCTGTCCTCCTGTCTTCTGTTCTCCTGTCTTCTGTCCTCCTGTCTTCTATTCTCCTGTCTTCTGTCCTCCTGTCTTCTATTCTCCTGTCTTCTATCTCCTGTCTTCTGTCCTCCTGTCTTCTGTTCTCCTGTCTTTGTCCTCCTGTCTTCTGTTCTCCTGTCTTTTCTCCTGTCTTCTGTCCTTCTCTGTCTCTGTCCTCCTGTCTTCTATTCTCCTGTCTTCTATTCTCCTCTCTTCTGTCCTCCTGTCTTCTGTTCTCCTGTCTTCTGTCCTCCTGTCTTCTATTCTCCTGTCTTTTGTCCTCCTGTCTTCTGTTCTCCTGTCTTCTATTCTCCTCTCTTCTGTCCTCCTGTCTTCTATTCTCCTGTCTTCTATTCTCCTGTCTTCTGTCCTCCTGTCTTCTGTTCTCCTGTCTTTTGTCCTCCTGTCTTCTGTTCTCCTGTCTTTTGTCCTCCTGTCTTCTGTTCTCCTGTCTTCTATTCTCCTGTCTTCTGTTCTCCTTTCTCTGTTCTCCTGTCTTTTGTTCTCCTGTCTTCTGTCCTCCTGTCTTCTGTCCTCCTGTCTTCTATTCTCCTGTCTTCTGTCCTCCTGTCTTTTGTTCCTCCTGTCTTCTGTCCTCCTGTCTTCTGTCCTCCTGTCTTTTGTTCTCCTGTCTTCTGTCCTCCTGTCTTCTGTCCTCCTGTCTTCTGTGCTCCTGTCTTCTATTCTCCTGTCTTCTGTTCTCCTGTCTTCTGTTCTCCTGTCTTTTGTTCTCCTGTCTTCTGTTCTCCTGTCTTCTGTCCTCCTGTCTTCTGTCCTCCTGTCTTCTGTCCTCCTGTCTTTTGTTCTCCTGTCTTCTGTCCTCCTGTCTTCTGTTCTCCTGTCTTCTGTCCTCCTGTCTTCTATTCTCCTGTCTTCTATTCTCCTGTCTTCTGTCCTCCTGTCTTCTGTTCTCCTGTCTTCTGTCCTCCTGTCTTCTGTTCTCCTGTCTTCTGTTCTCCTGTCTTCTGTCCTCCTGTCTTCTGTTCTCCTGTCTTTTGTCCTCCTGTCTTCTGTTCTCCTGTCTTTTGTCCTCCTGTCTTTTGTCCTCCTGTCTTCTGTTCTCCTGTCTTCTGTCCTCCTGTCTTCTGTGCTCCTGTCTTTTGTTCTCCTGTCTTCTGTCCTCCTGTCTTCTGTTCTCCTGTCTTCTATTCTCCTGTCTTCTGTCCTCCTGTCTTCTGTTCTCCTGTCTTTTGTCCTCCTGTCTTCTGTTCTCCTGTCTTTTGTCCTCCTGTCTTCTGTTCTCCTGTCTTTTGTCCTCCTGTCTTCTGTTCTCCTGTCTTCTGTTCTCCTGTCTTCTGTTCTCCTGTCTTCTGTCCTCCTGTCTTCTGTTCTCCTGTCTTTTGTTCTCCTGTCTTTTGTTCTCCTGTCTTATATTCTCCTGTCTTATGTCCTCCTGTCTTCTGTCCTCCTGTCTTCTGTCCTCCTGTCTTCTGTGCTCCTGTCTTTTGTTCTCCTGTCTTCTGTCCTCCTGTCTTCTGTCCTCCTGTCTTCTGTGCTCCTGTCTTTTGTTCTCCTGTCTTCTGTTCTCCTGTGTTTTGTTCTCCTGTCTTCTATTCTCCTGTCTTCTGTTCTCCTGTCTTTTGTCCTCCTGTCTTCTGTTCTCCTGTCTTTTGTCCTCCTGTCTTCTGTTGTCCTGTCTTCTGTTCTCCTGTCTTCTGTCCTCCTGTCTTCTATTCTCCTGTCTTCTATTCTCCTTTCTTCTGTCCTCCTGTCTTCTGTTCTCCTGTCTTTTGTCCTCCTGTCTTCTGTTCTCCTGTCTTTTGTTCTCCTGTCTTCTGTTCTCCTGTCTTCTGTTCTCCTGTCTTTTGTCCTCCTGTCTTCTGTTCTCCTGTCTTTTGTCCTCCTGTCTTTTGTCCTCCTGTCTTCTGTTCTCCTGTCTTCTGTCCTCCTGTCTTCTGTGCTCCTGTCTTTGTCCTCCTGTCTTCTGTTCTCCTGTCTTCTATTCTCCTGTCTCCTGTCTTCTGTCCTCCTGTCTTCTGTCCTCCTGTCTTCTGTTCTCCTGTCTTTTGTCCTCCTGTCTTCTGTTCTCCTGTCTTTTGTCCTCCTGTCTTCTGTTCTCCTGTCTTCTGTTCTCCTGTCTTCTGTTCTCCTGTCTTCTGTCCTCCTGTCTTCTGTTCTCCTGTCTTTTGTTCTCCTGTCTTCTGTTCTCCTGTCTTATATTCTCCTGTCTTATGTCCTCCTGTCTTCTGTCCTCCTGTCTTCTGTCCTCCTGTCTTCTGTGCTCCTGTCTTTTGTTCTCCTGTCTTCTGTCCTCCTGTCTTCTGTCCTCCTGTCTTCTGTGCTCCTGTCTTTTGTTCTCCTGTCTTCTGTTCTCCTGTCTTTTGTTCTCCTGTCTTCTATTCTCCTGTCTTCTGTTCTCCTGTCTTTTGTCCTCCTGTCTTCTGTTCTCCTGTCTTTTGTCCTCCTGTCTTCTGTTGTCCTGTCTTCTGTTCTCCTGTCTTCTGTCCTCCTGTCTTCTATTCTCCTGTCTTCTATTCTCCTGTCTTCTGTCCTCCTGTCTTCTGTTCTCCTGTCTTTTGTCCTCCTGTCTTCTGTTCTCCTGTCTTTTGTCCTCATGTCTTTTGTCCTCCTGTCTTCTGTTCTCCTGTCTTTTGTTCTCCTGTCTTCTGTCCTCCTGTCTTCTGTTCTCCTGTCTTCTATTCTCCTGTCTTCTGTCCTCCTGTCTTCTGTTCTCCTGTCTTTTGTCCTCCTGTCTTCTGTTCTCCTGTCTTTTGTCCTCCTGTCTTCTGTTCTCCTGTCTTCTGTTCTCCTGTCTACTGTCCTCCTGTCTTCTGTTCTCCTGTCTTTTGTTCTCCTGTCTTCTGTTCTCCTGTCTTATATTCTCCTGTCTTATGTCCTCCTGTCTTCTGTCCTCCTGTCTTCTGTGCTCCTGTCTTTTGTTCTCCTGACTTCTGTCCTCCTGTCTTTTGTTCTCCTGTCTTCTGTCCTCCTGTCTTCTGTTCTCCTGTCTTCTATTCTCCTGTCTTCTGTCCTCCTGTCTTCTGTTCTCCTGTCTTTTGTCCTCCTGTCTTCTGTTCTCCTGTCTTTTGTCCTCCTGTCTTCTGTTCTCCTGTCTTCTGTTCTCCTGTCTACTGTCCTCCTGTCTTCTGTTCTCCTGTCTTGTCTCTGTCTTCTGTCTCTGTCCTCCTGTCTTTGTCTCCTGTCTTTCTCCTGTCTTCTGTTCTCCTTCTCTCCTGTTCTGTCCTCCTGTCTTCTGTTCTCCTGTCTTTCTCCTGTCCTCTGTCTCTCCTGTCTTCTGTCTCCTGTCTCTGTTCTCCTGTCTTCGTCCTCCTGTCTCTGTCCTCCTGTCCTCCTGTCTTCCTGTCTTCTCCTTCCTCCTCTCTGTCTTCTGTCCTCCTGTCTTCTGTTCTCCTGTCTTTGTCCTCCTGTCTTCTGTCTCCTGTCTTCTGTCTCCTGTCTTCTGTTCTCCTGTCTTCTGTCCTCCTGTCTTCTGTTCTCCTGTCTTCTGTCCTCCTGTCTTCTATTCTCCTGTCTTCTGTCCTCCTGTCTTCTGTTCTCCTGTCTTCTATGCTCCTGTCTTCTGTCCTCCTGTCTTCTGTTCTCCTGTCTTCTGTCCTCCTGTCTTCTGTTCTCCTGTCTTCTGTCTCCTGTCTTGTCTCCTGTCTTTTGTCCTCCTGTCTTCTGTCCTCCTGTCTTCTGTCCTCCTGTCTTCTGTCCTCCTGTCTTCTATTCTCCTGTCTTCTGTCCTCCTGTCTTCTGTTCTCCTGTCTTCTATTCTCCTGTCTTCTGTCCTCCTGTCTTCTGTTCTCCTGTCTTCTGTCCTCCTGTCTTCTGTTCTCCTGTCTTCTGTCCTCCTGTCTTCTGTCCTCCTGTCTTCTATTCTCCTGTCTTCTGTCCTCCTGTCTTCTGTTCTCCTGTCTTCTGTCCTCCTGTCTTCTATTCTCCTGTCTTCTGTCCTCCTGTCTTTTGTTCTCCTGTCTTCTGTTCTCCTGTCTTTTGTTCTCCTGTCTTCTGTTCTCCTGTCTTCTGTCCTCCTGTCTTCTGTCCTCCTGTCTTCTGTCCTCCTGTCTTTTGTTCTCCTGTCTTTGTCTCCTGTCTTCTTCCTGTCTTCTCCTGTCTTCTGTCCTCCTGTCTTCTGTCCTCCTGTCTTCTATTCTCCTGTCTTCTGTCCTCCTGTCTTCTGTTCTCCTGTCTTCTGTCCTCCTGTCTTGTTCTCCTGTCTTTGTCCTCCTGTCTTCTGTCTCCTGTCTCTGTTCCTCCTGTCTTCTGTTCTCCTGTCTTGTCCTCCTGTCTTTTGTTCTCCTGTCTTCTGTCCTCCTGTCTTCTGTCCTCCTGTCTTCTGTCCTCCTGTCTTCTGTTCTCCTGTCTTCTGTCCTCCTGTCTTCTGTTCTCCTGTCTTCTGTCCTCCTGTCTTCTGTTCTCCTGTCTTCTATTCTCCTGTCTTCTGTCCTCCTGTCTTCTGTTCTCCTGTCTTTTGTCCTCCTGTCTTCTGTTCTCCTGTCTTTTGTTCTCCTGTCTTCTGTCCTCCTGTCTTCTGTTCTCCTGTCTTCTATTCTCCTGTCTTCTGTCCTCCTGTCTTCTGTTCTCCTGTCTTTTGTCCTCCTGTCTTCTGTTCTCCTGTCTTTTGTCCTCCTGTCTTCTGTTCTCCTGTCTTTTGTTCTCCTGTCTTTTGTCCTCCTGTCTTCTGTTCTCCTGTCTTCTGTTCTCCTGTCTTTTGTTCTCCTGTCTTTTGTCCTCCTGTCTTCTGTTCTCCTGTCTTTTGTTCTCCTGTCTTCTGTCCTCCTGTCTTCTGTCCTCCTGTCTTCTGTTCTCCTGTCTTCTGTCCTCCTGTCTTCTGTGCTCCTGTCTTTTGTTCTCCTGTCTTCTGTCCTCCTGTCTTCTGTTCTCCTGTCTTCTGTTCTCCTGTCTTTTGTCCTCCTGTCTTCTGTTCTCCTGTCTTTTGTTCTCCTGTCTTCTGTCCTCCTGTCTTCTGTTCTCCTGTCTTCTGTTCTCCTGTCTTCTGTTCTCCTGTCTTCTGTTCTCCTGTCTTTTGTCCTCCTGTCTTCTGTTCTCCTGTCTTCTGTCCTCCTGTCTTCTGTCCTCCTGTCTTCTGTTCTCCTGTCTTCTGTCCTCCTGTCTTCTATTCTCCTGTCTTCTGTCCTCCTGTCTTCTGTTCTCCTGTCTTCTGTTCTCCTGTCTTCTGTCCTCCTGTCTTCTGTTCTCCTGTCTTCTGTTCTCCTGTCTTCTGTCCTCCTGTCTTCTGTTCTCCTGTCTTCTGTTCTCCTGTCTTCTGTTCTCCTGTCTTTTGTCCTCCTGTCTTCTGTTCTCCTGTCTTCTGTTCTCCTGTCTTTTGTCCTCCTGTCTTCTGTTCTCCTGTCTTTTGTTCTCCTGTCTTCTGTCCTCCTGTCTTCTGTCCTCCTGTCTTCTGTTCTCCTGTCTTTTGTCCTCCTGTCTTCTGTCCTCCTGTCTTCTGTTCTCCTGTCTTCTGTCCTCCTGTCTTCTGTTCTCCTGTCTTCTGTTCTCCTGTCTTCTGTCCTCCTGTCTTCTGTTCTCCTGTCTTCTGTTCTCCTGTCTTCTGTCCTCCTGTCTTCTGTTCTCCTGTCTTCTGTCCTCCTGTCTTCTGTTCTCCTGTCTTTTGTTCTCCTGTCTTCTGTCCTCCTGTCTTCTGTTCTCCTGTCTTTTGTTCTCCTGTCTTCTGACCTCCTGTCTTCTGTCCTCCTGTCTTTTGTCCTCCTGTCTTTTGTCCTCCCTGTCTTCTGTCCTCCCAGCTGCTTTTGTCTCGCAGAGAAAAATATAGAAAGAAACCTTAAAGTACTCATTCAGAAACATGATGGGGCTTTATAATTATACTTTTTGCATCACAAGTTTTCTTAAATGTTCTATTTAAATACGTTTAAGACGTTATCTTTGGCTAACTTTTTGATAGTTTAGGAGAAATCTACTAAAGTAAATAGAAAAAGTAGTAAAATAAATATATAAAAGTATAATGTGAATGTTTCCTTTCCACAAGTCTGAAAGAAGACATGTTATGAAAGCAAAATAGCCCAAAATCTTAAAATTTAGCAGTGCATTAAAAACCGGTGCCTGTGCCTGTATCTCTCGCCTTAAAGCCACGGCTATGATTTGTCCTGTTCTTACTATTCATTTGCAAATATCATGATGGTTCACGAGAAGGACATTTCCTATTCATTTTCTATAGCCTAGCGGGGTGAGTTTATCACCCCTCCTCTTATCTCTTATCTCTGCCCTCAGCCTTCTGCAGCGCTCTGAATACCTGCTGCCAGTTGTTTGTCCAAAACACGCAACTTATGCTGTACAAACTCTTTGGAAAATCTTTATGGAAATTGAATTCATATTTGTGGAGCTGTAAAGAAAAAACAAAGCTGTAATATATTGGAGGTCATGTCAGCATCCAATGAGAAGCCTGTCCTCTAGTCATGCCCTTTAACAACATGCAGACACAACACACACACTGGGGTGTTCAAGTCACTGCAGTGCTTCATGTCCAAGAGTCGATGAGATGTCATCAACCAACATCTTCCCTCCTCTTAAGGCCGGATTGCCTTGCAGTTAAAAGCTTTCCCAGAGACCCACACACTTCAGGATCAGCTAGTTTGGGGTCTTTTTGGGGTCTTTTAAGAGGCGCTTGCATTTTAACCTAATCCTGAAGCATCATAGATTAGCCTTGTAACAAAATCTAGTTTCAATACAAACAAGTTTGTGTATATATTTGTTATATTTTATTAATATTGGCACGAGTAAGTGAAGTTGGGCCCACGGGTCATTTTTGTTTATCCATCCCTGAGAACCGCAGAACTTAAAAAGCATCAGTCATGTATGGAAAGTTCAAGTTAGCTGTCACTCATAAAGACAGAGTTGAAGTAACTTTTTAGTTTAATAATAAAAGTAAACTTTTTTTACTTGTTATAACATCCCAGCTAAAAAACAATGTCAATTTTATTCATACGTTATCGCAGCCTCCAAATCTGGACACAAGTTGGCAGTTAACATACACAGAGAAAAATGATTCACAAACCCATTTCAATGCAGGAATGCATGATTCAAATATGAAGCAGTAACAACGTTTGCTTCTTCACACGATCTTCGTCACGATTACATCGGGCTGAACTTGATGGAGCACTGAGGACATTTTCTCAATTGGGGTTTCAGCACAACAAAGAATATTCTGGCTCCCAATATTTGATTTACGAGCGAGTGACACTCCATGACTGGAATAACCCGGTGTAACAGTATCCATTATAGATATTGTTGTGTGTGTGTGTGTGTGTGTGTGTGTTCCATCAATGACTAATGTATAACACAAAGTGTATGTTTCTAATTTTACACATCCATCAGACCAAACTGATTTTTGCTCCTAAAATAACTCAAATCAACAGATTTGAAATATGGAGCCATTACCACTGATGAATGTGGCATGTCATAATTCTTTTTTTTTTACATCAAAGAAAATCTTTAAACACCGTATTTATGCTCTATTTTATAATAATTGTGCTGTAAAACAGCTTCAGCCTGCTAGCGATTAGGTTTTGAAACTCTTAATTATCCAGCAGCAGCATGTAGTTAAGACGACAAAGTTTGTTTATTCACATTTACAGATTATTCACATTTACAGATTCACAAGCGTTCATTTACAGTTACTAATGAGCAGGACTATGAGGGAAACACAACTGGACAGAAAGTGTCACTCAAACAAAATCCCAAACACAATGTTGGCTCCGGTGATTCAGACTGGTGAAGTTCCACTTGTTATCCCCAAATTTGGCCACAAGAAAGCTACAATAAACTAACTAACCCAACATTACTCAAATAGCCTTTTTGGTGGAGGAGATAAACTCTTTTTAGTTTGCGCATGTTAATTTGAACAGAGGCCTAAAAAATAAGTTGTTTTTCAAAAGGTTAAATGATGTTATTTTGGTCTTATTCAGTTCAAAGTGGTCTATAGGATGCACTTGAGTAACAGCAGATTAGCTCAAATATCCCCAGACCGTGACGCAGGATGTAACCGTTGCGATTATCATCAAGCAGATATATTAGATGTTTTGGGCGTGTCCTAAACTTGGTCATTTCTGGTGGTATGCCTTTTATATTCTAACTATAGTTTTGGGGATCGAGGTAAAACCTTGCCCCCTACTAGCAATCTTTGGAATCCCATAAACCCTTCCGATATAGTACTAAAGACATGGATATTATTGCCTTTACCACTCTTCTGGCATGTCGTAGAATACTTCTTGCTTGGAAATCTCCAAGTTCACCATTTCAGTCTGCCTGGATTAAGGATGTGATGTTTTTCTTGAGTCTTGAAAAAATTAAATATGCATTTAGTTAGAAGCTGAAATGACAACTTTACCAAGAAATGGCAACCTTTCATTTTATATCTTTTTAATCTGCCAGTGTTGCCTACTGAATGAGACACATATTCTAATTTGTATCTGGCCCTCTATCCTAACTGTAACTAAACCTAAATACTTAACTTTAGTTTTACAATAGTGTACTACGCAAACTGTGAAAGAATATGAAGGCCATGGGTGGGGTGGGTCTGTGGGTGGGTGGGTGGGTGGGTGGGTCCGTGGGTCTGTGGGTGGGTGTTTCATTGCTCATTATTATAACAATTTGTTATTCTGTTTTGCCTTTGTTATTTTTATTTATTTATTTTTCCTCTTTACAATTGTAATCTGAAACATACAAACAAAAAATGTAAATACGTGTTACTTGATCACTGTAAATCACATTGTGCATTATCAATAAAGTTTTTTTTAATTTTTAAATCAGCGTAGTCTGAAGTACACCCATCGGTGTAATCTCGTCAGGAATACACAGATGCCTTTCAATGGGGCTCATCACTGTGTAATGCATTGTGTCATCCTTTTGACTGAAGGGCTGTACCTGGATGTTTGGTTAAACGATGAGATGAGGCCCTCTGCTGAGCGGACAGGGTACTGCAGTCAGGCGTGTACTGCTTTCCTTTGCTCCTCTACACTTGGAACACAACACACCAGGCTTTTGTATCTGAGTGGGTCACTGTGGAGGTTCAGAGCATCATCCAGGCTACAATAAGGGAAACAAGGTCAGAGAAAGATGAGATATGAAATACTCTTAGTGGCAAGACGAAATTTGATGTGATAGTCCAGCGACTGACATTCCAAGTGTTCGCTTTCCCCTCTACACTTTTAATATCATCCAAGGCTCTTTCTTATCCTTCAACTCTTGTTATGTTCTTCTTCAATGGATTTACTATTTCTAGTCGATTGAAGTGAACAGAATCTAGTTTTATATTTAACAAAGATTCCTACCTGGAACAATATATTCCTTCCTTCTGATGAAGTTGCAAATGTGTATTTTACGTGTTGAGCTTAACTGGTTGATTGATCTGCTGCTGGAACTCTTTCTATAATTAAATATAAAAGTCAATGTTATTTGTGTCAAAGGAAGTTTTCTTTTGTATTTGAGTTGTTCCTCTTCGCATGAGAGGATCTTTGTGTCTCCTCCTCATCAGTTGGACTCTGCTCTACAATACAGATCAACTTTAATCAACTTCAATGAGTAAGGCTTTAAGACAAGTAGGAAAAGATAACAGTCCCATAGAAACTACTGAGGGTGTTGTAAAAATAAGACATTTGATCTCTGGTCAATTGGCAGACGCAGGATTGCAGCAAAGGAATACAATTTTAAAATGGGCACACCTTTGGACCTTGTATCGATACCTGGTCTTACTTTAGCACCTTACAACCTTTTAATATACTTATTTATGATAATTTACATGTCTTTATCTATAGATAAGATATAGCCTAAATGTATAACAGAAATATGGCTCCTGGTCATGACGTGTTCAACTTAAAGATACGATTATTCAATTAATGTGGAGACTGTTAACATATAATGCAATGTATGTGCCTCAAAGAGATTGATTTTAGTGACTCTCTGCTCCCTTTTTATCTTTGATAAACAAGTTATCTATTGACAGTAGGATACAGTGCTCCCAGGTTCATGTCAAAATGTCATGTCAAAAAATAAGCATAGCACATCAGGACCTGTGTCAAAAGATGTTAACCCAAGACTTGACAGACTCGGGGGGGCTAACCTATGGGTCATGCAGCTGTGGGGACATGTGAGGAAAACATTAGTGTTTTCAGACTTTCACAAGATGTATTCACCCCATGTTGCCACACCTGTTTTTATTGCCTGACAAACAGCTATATTTCTTCTTTTGTATATGTTTTATTGTTGCCTGGGTGAGCTTCACAACAGCACGGTAAATGCAACACACGGACACAAATAAACATGTTTTTGTTCTTTTTTCTATCTGCTAGAAGCGCTTTTACACAAAAGGTCCACTAGATGGCCCTGGAGTCCATATTTCCCGCTGCTGCCGAGTCACTCCACAGGTTCAGACCTGCTGGTGACTTTGGAAAAATGTGATTATATACCAAACACTGGCATATTACTCATATACACACACATATGGGGTACATCCAGACATAAAAGAAACACGCAGAACGCTGATTCACACGGAAAAACACGCAGGATAACACGCAAAGTACTTTGGACTCGTGCAGTGGGACATTGAACGTCTCAGGCGAATCGGACTAGACGAAGATACTCACGGCATTTACAACCGGGAGTGAGACGCCGTTAAAATGAGCAGTGCAGATATATAAAGAGGGGATATACAAGAGAGGAGAAGAAAGAGACAATGTTAAGATTATCCTGTATTCAAATTAGACTGAATCACAGTTGAGTTGCATGGCCGTTCACTTGTGTCAAGTAGTGAGTCAATTTCTGAAGTGAGTATCCTCAAAAAATATACACACTATACCAAGACATTTCTTGAAACAAGTGCATTAGATATTTTTAATCATCCGGCTAACTGAATCTCATTTCGCTGCTCCAATTCCAGGTTCCTGGCATTGTTCTTGCTGCTTCACGGCCGCACAGCCACGGTTCACAGGGACCATTGAACGCAACAGGGCCATCTTATCGTAATTAGTAACACCTGTGCTCCAACACGTGTGCCTCGAACGAGGCCATCGGAAATGTGTCGTGTCAAAGAAGGATACATTGAAATTGTCGAAACATCAGAAGCAGTAATAAAGATGCGAAATTAAAAAAGAGTTGGTCACTGCTCTAGTTTTGACTCAACTGGAGGGTTGGTTTTGTTTCAGTTTAGTTGTGTAAACCCAGTGATGGTCATTGCTAATGACGGCAGGAACCGTCATTAGCAAGAGGCTTTTTAAAGCCTTTTTTTAAATTTCAGCATAGATATGCAGACAGAACTCTGATTACCCGGCACTTGCTGATTCACGTCGGGGCTCACAGCCAAACTAAACCTGCATTTATGAATTACTCTGATTTCTGTAATTTTTGGAGCAGGATTGCCACTTCCCTTTTGTCCCCACAACCCATCCTGCTTCCCCTCCTCATGATCTTAGAAATCTTCAAAATGACTCATTGACCACTTCCTTGAAGAGAATGCCCGTCTCCCACAAAATAAGTGCGTGTGCGAAGACTGAGGTTATGACTTACCACTTTATTTCCGTGCAGACACATGAGAATGTATCCCTTTGTTACACAACATTTGATAAAGTTTATCCACATTCAAATCCCTTTTTAGTATAAAAATGTGATGTGAGAGCGCAAGGATTATTAATCCCTAGAGGTTTGTTTTTTTAGACTGAACATGGTTGACTTTGAAGTTGATTTCCCCATTCACCAGACAAAACAGTGTGTGTGTGTGTGGGGGGGGGGGGTCTCTGCATGTTGATGTGGACATCATCTGCAACAATCTTTACTGTGACATTTCACATTACAATTGTTTAAATATTTCATTATTCTCGCTTCTTCTTTTGAGGCAAATAAAAGAGAAGACATACAGACTAACTTCCTCAATATGAGTGGAATTATATATCAGGCAATTATGAAATGCTTTTTTCTTAATTGTTAGTCTACATTTCTTGATAATATATTGACTAGTTGTCTTTCATTATTCCTTGTGTATGTTCACATATTCAAATGGTGTTTATTACACAACCTTCCATCCTCTTTTTGTCCAAAAGATCTTTTCACAACTAAATATTCAAGCAAACAACTGGTGAAGGTGGAGTTTTTGGCCAATGGATGGAGTAGGATTGCTACTTCCCTTTTGTCCCCACAACCCATCCTGCTTCCCCTCCTCTCTGACGTGGATGCAGCGAGAGCGGCATGAGGGGGGAAACGAAAGAGAGGCTCATCTGTTTCTTGTTGGGTCAGCTGTCCTGCTTCGCTCTCCCCTCTCTCTCTCTTTCCTCCTGTCTCACCTGCACACCTCCGCTCTCTCCCCTCCTCATTTTGCCACACTTTTTTCTTCCCTGTCTTGCTTCTTTTTTTACCTCTATTTGTTTTAATCTTTTTTCACGATCTCCCTTCGCTACCCTGAGGGTCTCCTCCTCTCTTGATCTGCTGTTGTTTCTCGTTTTTCATAATCTTATCTTCTTTTCATCTTCCTGCTTTTTGCTTTTTTGCATCGCGGTCACTGACAGGAAGGAAGCTCACACACCTTTGCTTTGTGCTCTCATTGCCACCGCTGCCTTTCACCTCATATTCAAATGGTTCCAATCATATCCACTGTATGAGATCACAATACATTTACATTGCAGGAGCTGGTGGAACATATTATTTTGAAAAAAGTAAAGGCAACAATAAAACTGAAATCTTCTCCTTGCATGTTGATTACTACTGGATATCTGAAGACAACGGGGAACTGGGAAGAAGACTTTGGATGATCGAACTGCACACATTATTGTAATGTGATCTCATCCAGCGTGCATCTATAACTTGCATGGGGCAAGAACATGTTTTGCTTAATCAGCAGAATCAGACAGAGGCACCGACCAGAGAAAACAACCACGGCAGCAGAAAGAGAGAGAAAAATATAGGACAGCTGACAACTTTTCCAGATGGTGGTTCGAGAGAGGCAGAAAAGGAGAGAGAGAGAGAGAGAGAGAGAGATAATGCACACACAACAACACACTCTCCAATCACAGACCCTCGAAGTGGACAGGCAGATTACCGATTAATCATGCGAGAGACAGATGCAAAGTACGGGAGAGCAAAAGTGACGGATGACCTGAGAGAGCCTCCACCCTTCCTCAGTTTCTTCCTGCACAATTTGGTTCACCGGCTACATTTGGTGTGCCGTTGTCGTCAGTCAGCCGGTCTCTCCGCCTCTCTCACTAACAGTTGTGTTGGTTTGGTGTTCGGTTAGTTTCAATTTAGTGTTTTGTTGCATCGTGCAACATTTCCACATTCCCTCCTCTCATTGTTGATTCAAGGACACCGATGTAGCAAACATTCATCGCATCATTGTTTCCCCTTGGTCTAATGCAGCTTATCTTGTTTTTTAGCCGTAAACAACACACAGAGAAGCAGCAGATAGCTATCTCTGCTCGGTCGAATGGCAAGATATACGTATAAGTCATCTGAATACTCATGTTCACCTATTTTTTTGTTTTCTGTAAACAAAAAAAGGCCCATACTGACCTGTAATCAAAATGCATGTCAGTAATTCAGCAATGTGACAGAAAGGTGGACTGAAAACCATGATATACTCTGAAATTCCCAAATTAATCTGTAATATGGAAAACATTTTTATTTTTTGGGGTGATATTTCAGGGATTCCACATGAAGTGGGAGACCTGAATAATCAGACTGAGAACGGAAAAGCAGTCAGACAGATAGAGAGAGAATGGACGGGGGTCAGCGTGGCCGCCAGCTGTTTGAGATGAATAGACCACTATATAGAACAGATGGCGAGTCAGCACACTGATACACACACACACACACACACACACCACACAAGTTATAAAAAGACCGGAGATAACACTCATATGACCAAGAAAGCGAAAACAATCTAATGTTGTTGTTTTTTAGATGTATCCACGCACACGCCACTGGACCCTGAACATTTGACCTCTAAAATAACAACGCCCTCGTCGGCAAAGACACGATGGCAAGAATATTGAAGAAAAGAAACACGTTTACCTCTAAACACACAACTGATTAAATCAGACAATCTGAAACTCCAATTCACACGTACACACAACGATGTGAGTGGAAGCAAACGTACTCAACCTTACATGCACTCTGATGCCAACACCAACGGATGCCCTATATACACACACACACACACACAGTGATCGGTGAGTTGTAGGTTCCTGAGGGTCGACCACTGATAGCGCCATATGAGTGCAATATGCAACACAACGACTTTCACCTTCTCCAGACTCTGCATCATATATACAACTTGTACGCTTCCTGTGAGTCTTCTTTATGTGTCTGGTAACGTTTTCTCTGGAGCTAAACGCGGGGTACACACGGTCATATTCTCCATTCATACGATACACACATGATATTTGCATCTTGATTGATTACGCAACCTAAGATGTTTCTTTTGAAAGCTCCGTAAATCCAGGGAAGGGTTTAGCTGAGTATGTTATGATGTCTTGTTGGCACGAGCAGCTTCACATGCAACTGGCCAGAACAAGCAGTCCTTGACTGGTATTTTAGTTATTGAACCCGTTCATCCATCATGAAGATGTTCACCTTTTCCCATCTGGCATCAGGACAGACTAAACCAATCCATCTAAGATTACATTATTAAGGATTCAGCGACTGACTCTTCAGCCCATCTTTCAAAACAATAAATAAAATAATAATATTTGGGAAATATAAAGTAGAAGGGAGCCGTGGTAGAAATGTGACCCAACAAACATATTTAATCCCTCGAAGTATATTGGAATGAATACTCACATTATTTCACCTTGATATATAGAAAGATAGATTTAATGGTATTCAAAATTATATATGAAAGGATATATATGCATTATTTTTTATGGGCCGTAATATTTTTTATTGTCCATTTTATTACGTGTAAAACCATCTTTTCTTCTTCAAAATCCCAATATCTTTGGTCCGTAACACATTGACTTGCAGTGACCCGGTAATCCCACGAGGGATTAGCAACCTTTTACACAGCAGATTATCTTCACATGTCAAATCAGGAAAAGCACAGGTAATTATTGATATTAACAAGGGCCGCACTCCATTTAGTCTTCGCAGTTTCAGGGCTCTGCTAATGGTTAATTTACTGGTCAGGTTCAGTTGGGGCACAAAAGGAAAGGAGCCTTTGTTAATGACATGAATACCTGCATGGCCTTTTTACGGACAAGTCAGAAACGTCTGCTTTTTAAATGGCCCATTCATGTTTAAATATGTTAAATATTTGTTAAATATTTGTACCTGAAAAACTAATGGGCCAATTTGTAGGTTTTGGTCAAATCTGTAGATGAGGTTAGATTGCAACAAGTCTTATTTTAAAGGGATGATTCACAAAATAGAACACACTTATTGTGAATACATTTAATTTCTGCCAATCGTCTTAAATACCACGTACTATTCCTTTACTGGATCATCCTCCGAGTACATACTTTTTTCTTTAAATAAAATTAAAAAAAATCTATAAAGGCACAAGTGATAATTAAATGAAAGTGTCTTTAAGAAAACGATCCATCTCATTCCTAAATGTCGAAGGACTGCGCTCACTCGGGTAATTTAGTATGAACCCACACCAAATGGCTGTCAGGAAACTTTGCACGTTGACACATATCGTTGAAAGAAAGAGGATGTTGGCTGATTTCAACACGACCTGAGTCAATACCTTGGAGACTCTGTACACCAGCACAGAATGCAAACACACACACACACACTCACACGCACACACTCACACACACTGACACACACACTCATGAGTCACCTGCTGCCCCAGAGGGACTCTATGTTTGAGGAAGAGAGTGTTCATATATTGCTCTGTGTCAACATTAATCTCAAGCAAATCTCTTTAAAGTGTTCACAGGTCACACTGAATGGCTGCTCAGCGCTGACGATGTCATCGGTGTACATGGAGTGCTTTGGGAAGCTAGTGGGTCGCAAGAAACGGCACAGCAGTCACTGTACATCTCCTCATTGGCTCTGTGTGGGGAAGACAATCAACTAAATGTACCCAGTGAAATGTCTCCAGCACTATATGTAACATCAGAACGGCTTCAGGAACAGAACTGATGTGTTTACTTCATTTGATCAAACGTCAGGTTCAGGGTGACGATAACAAAATAAGATATGCTGAACGAGTTTGTTTTACATTTTCTGAGGCCTGTGAATCGTGATCTGCTGTCGGTATTATCTGCAAAGTCACCAGTGAAACGAAGAATGCATGAAAGAGGGAAAGTCCTGGTCAGCAGAGGTCAGCCATTAGACTGAGCCGAGGCACAGTGTTTTTAACATTGTTCAGAGGAGGCCAACAACATATAGCTCTTTTTGTTTTTTTTATCCACCAATTATGTTCAAGATAGACAATGAATTCTCCTTGTCAGTTACAGTAGGCCATAGCCCCTGTAATACAGATATATGTCTGGCTATGTATTCTATGTAATATATGAGATATGTCTGTAAAAATAATCATGTTCATTATAATGTGATATTACGGGAGATTCATAAATAAAATACTTTTACTGTTAAACTATCTATCTGCAGCCCATCGTTGAAGATCCATAAACATGCTGTTCAGATTATTATTATTATTATTAATGTATATATATATATATAGCATCCCCCTCGGGAATAAACACACGATCATCCGCTTCTTCGCTGCTCTATTTTTTGCCTAGTAACCGTTTCCAGTAGATCTGGAGACTTCATTGTTCTTCCCGTCGGCCTCAGCCAGTCAGTGACATCATTCCCCTTTCACCCAGTTCTCGGCTGCAGCGCGAGGTAACAGGCGGTCAAACCCACGATGCATTCTCAGTCGCTTCCAAAAGCTCGTAAATTCAAGGTGTCAGCGAGATTCTTTGAAAGGGAATAGGATTGCTTGTGGTCAGAATAATAATGCAACCCGCGGACACATTACAGGACTTAATAGTTGATGGCAATGTATTACACACACACAAAGTGACACAATGGGGGGAACTAACTGACTGATGAATCAGTGAATACGCCGATTTTCATGCGCAACTGCGAACACTAATCACAAATAGCCAGGTAATGTCTTGAGAAAGCCCGTATTTCTTATATTTTAATTCGTTTATGTGAATATGCAGAAAAGGTAAGTTTATGCTAATTATACAAAAATGAATATACCCTGAAACAATTTGATGACGTGTGCCTTTGACCTTCGACGACAAAGAAGGAGATGCAACAAGCAAGTCATTGAATTGAATTAAACTCTATGTTTTTTTAAATAATCGACTGCATATAGGTGAAACCCGGTCAAACCATGGCTCATTCATTTTCAGTTGTGCTGATCAACCGTCGTTCATTTGCATTTACGATATTTCCTCCAGCACTTGAAGGCCACATAAGTGTCAACGTTGCAAGCAGGAGAAATCCAAAAAAATGTTTATGTAACAACAGTTATTCCTGCAGCGGAGCTCTCTTTCTCTGCGCCTCGTGTATCAGTATGTGGCATATTTTCGAGAAAATGTCTCCCACCGTGTGTTCACTTCATTCGATGCTTTTGGTACAACATTTAATAACATATAATAACAACAATTACAAAATGGGTTCTTCGGCTAAGCTCATGTTGCATTGTAAAATATGAATGTTTAGGATGTGGATGTGACACATTTGTCCAGTGCCGAGACAAATATAGGGCAGTCCCTGCACCATCCCCCTCCTTTACGGCTTTCCATCCTCGTGCTGGGGTTACTATCGGACAAACCTGCTCTGCTCCTTCATTTTATGTGCTGGGGTTACTATCGGACAAACCTTCCATCCTCCTCCTCCTCTTCATCCTCTCATCATTCTGGTCTGCGTCTGTATCATCCAGGCATGCCTGTTTATTTTGGTTGTGTTCAGGTGCATATTGATGGGTGCTCTATTGGTGCTCTATTGATGCAGCACACAGTATTTCGACAACGGAACCGTTTGTATTAATACCGTCAAAGAACACCGGCAGATATTCACAGATGCAGGTATATCTCGGGTTACTGTCGTTCAACGTGAAAACGAGGAAGCTCGTCCACGTTTTACGTGCGCGCCTCCTTTTTGATGAAATGGGGGAATACGTCATTTCGCAGTAAATGCTTCACCCATGAGTAAAGGATGGAGTTATGGTTATAAAAAAACGTGAACTGAATAAGATAGGGTGCATTTCAGTGCAAAACAGCTGGGTTTACTCTGAGGCCAAATATTAAAAACCCCAAAATATAAATGATGTTCTCCAGAACCTAAGATCCAATAAACATATAGTCCAGTATCTTAAAAAGTGATGACAGCTTCTTCATCTCATCCTCTCTACTCAAACCCTGACATGTGAGTCCCACTGTGTCCCATTTTCTCCCAATGCTACACAGACAAGTGTCTCAGTTTAAAAAAGCATGAGTCAGTGATTCATGTTCTCACAGAACATGAATATTATGTTTTATTGGGTCTAATATGACGTTTGTCCAAAGGCACTGTCGTTCTGCATTATGTTTCTATAAACAGAAGGCAGCAGACTCCAACGCTGTAATAAAGTCTGCTTTGTGTCTTTGGACCAAGCTGCATGTTTTTCTGCCGTATCATTTTTACATAAAGTTTCCTCATAATCACACTTTTGTATTCTGGCTGCTGTTTAATCTCACATCTGACGGTCAACTAACTCATGTTCTTATCCATGTGTTATTGGGAACGTCTTGCGTGTCCCAATAGTCAATGTTGGGCTCACAGGAGCACAATATTTAAGCTCTCAAAATTGACATCAACACATGACAACATTGATTATATGGTTGTTTTTTGTGACAAAATTTAAACACAACACAACAGTGATTTTTTTTAAATCTCAAGATCGTGACACTGTTTAATGGTTGATAATGTCTTGAGGATGAGCACACATTCATTTAGGGATCTGTGTATCTCAGTAGTTTATTTTTAACCTCTCCATGCAATTACAATTGAGTAATTGAGTCCTTCTAAGTCTCATGAACTTATTCTTAGACTGATAACATGAATGGACCGTTTTGTTGGTCAAGGGCAATAGTGGCTCATATTTTCACGTCCTGCCACAATCATATTTTTCTACATTTTTCTTTCTGGTGTCTCTATGTGTGTACGAATGCTTTTTGGGTCTCGCTATGAGACATTCAGCAGCGGCCCACATGGTTGAACTTATTCTAACTTTGCGTGCTGGAACAAAAGTCAAGATTTCTATACATTAAAAAAAAATGTTGCTCACGCTTTAAACCAAAAGCAACTTACAATAATTAACTAATTATCATATCTTTGCAGCCACCACTCCAAGACCTCCAGAGAGGATTTCAACATCCTAAGTGGTTTCCAGTTCAGTGATCCCATCGGAGTGTGCAAGCTGCCTCCCGCTGAGCCAGCCATAACAACACATTGTTGCCAGTGGGAATAACTGCACTGACAGTTTTATAAACATAATCACAAGGAATAGTAAAGAGAACAACTGAATTCTGAGAAAATAGAGACATTTTCTGTCTATTTAAGCACAACTGGCATTATAGCCACACCTGTTTCTCTCTCCCTCTGATATAATTTGATAAAACTAGACTATTGTTGCCTTCGTTTCTACTAGTCTGGGTAGAGGGAAATACCTTTTATTTGTGCAAGATATTTAGAATCCGTCAATGTCATTCTTGCAATTTACTGTCCTCAAATGTCCTGGACCAGACACTGATTGCTCACAGTGACCTTTGACCCTGAAAGGACCGGAAGAATCAGTGAATCATTTCACTCCATCTGAAATTCATTCATTTATTCATGTTAATACAAAATGATGAAAGAAACACATTAAATGGCACGTCTCATGATGGTTTAATTACTTTTTACACTCATTTGAAACACATCATTGAAAAGAACATTTAATCAATCTCTTTATAAATGAACCTATTAACAAGCTGATTAAATTGAACCACTTAGGAGGTGCATGACCATTCAAAGAAACCCTCAAGCTTCATTAAAAAAAGAAGGCTAATATAAAAACACAAGTTAGAATCACTACCTCAACTCATACTGAATCACATTGTGAGTCTTAGGTATTTATATTAGAACTCTTTGGGAGATTTCTTGGAAGAGCTAGACGTCCTCCTATCGAACTTCTCGGAACACGGCCCCCCGCTCATCCTTCTGGGTGACTTCAACATCCAGACAGAGAAGTCATGTGATCTATTACTCTTACTGTCTTCCTTTGACCTCTCACTCAGTCCCTCCCCTCCTACTCACAAAGCCGGCAACCGCCTTGACTACATTTTCACTAGAAGCTGCTCTACCTCTAACCTCACTGTAACTCCTCTCCATGTCTCTGATCACTTCTTCATCTCTTACTCTCTCTCACTCTCTGGTACTGACGACCCACACATATCTACAGATTCTGCACCTGTACGCCGCAACATTCGCACCCTCTGTCCCTCCTCCCTGGCCTCCTCTGTCCTATCTGCTCTCCCCTCAACTGGCTCCTTCTCACTCATGCAGCCTAACTCTGCCACAGACACTCTCCTCTCTTCCCCGTCTTCATCTCTTGATTCTCTTTGTCCTTTTTAGACACGACCGGTTCGGAAATCCTCTCCGGCTCCGTGGTTGTCGGACTCGGTGCGCGCCGAGAGAGCCACCCTGCGAGCGACGGAAAGGAAATGGCGCAAATCGAATCAAGCGGAAGACCTGCTGTTCTATCAATCTCTCCTCTCCTCTTTCTCTACCTCTATCTCTGCAGCCAAAAGCTCGTTCTATCTGACCAAAATTCAGGCTTCCTTCTCTAACCCCAAAAAAACTCTTCTCTATCTTTTCCAACCTCCTTGATCCCCCCTGTCCCCCTCCTCCTTCCACACTTTTGCCGAGCCACTTTGTCGACTACTTTACAAACAAGATAGACGACATACGCTCCTCCTTTACTAATCCATCTTCTATCACCTCACCAACACTAACTTCTTCATCCCCCTCTCTTTCCTCTTTCACCCCCTTGTCTCCCAATCAAGTTCTTAGCTTGGTGACCTCCGCTCGACCGACCACCTGCGCCCTTGACCCCGTCCCGTCTCCCATTCTCCAGGCTATTGCTCCTGACCTTCTGACCTTTCTCACCCATCTTATTAACAGCTCCCTCTCAACTGGCTGTTTCCCTAACTCTCTGAAGGAGGCGAGTCAACCCTCTCCTGAAGAAACCCACGCTCGACCCGTCTGAAGTCAGCAACTACAGACCGGTCTCTCTTCTTCCTTTTCTCTCCAAAACTCTGGAGCGAGCTATCTTTAACCAAGTGTCCTCCTATCTCCACAGTAACAACCTTCTTGACCCTCACCAGTCTGGATTCAAGGCCGGACACTCGACAGAGACTGCCCTCCTTGCTGTCTCTGAGCAGCTTCACACTGCTAGAGCAGCCTCTCTCTCCTCTGTCCTTATCCTTCTCGACCTTTCTGCAGCATTTGACACCGTGAACCACCAGATCCTTATCTCTTCTCTTCAGGACCTGGGGATCTCAGGCACTGCACTCGCTCTTTTCTCTTCCTACCTTAACGACCGCACTTACCGGGTAACTTGGAGAGGATCTGTGTCTGATCCTTGTCCTCTCACTACTGGGGTTCCTCAAGGCTCCGTCCTGGGTCCCCTCCTCTTCTCTCTGTACACAAATTCTCTCGGGTCTGTCATTCGTTCGCATGGCTTCTCCTACCATAGCTATGCTGATGACACCCAACTGATCTTCTCGTTTCCACCGTCCGAAACACAGGTGGCGGCACGAATCTCTGCCTGTCTGACCGACATCTCTCAGTGGATGTCTGCTCACCACCTGAAAATCAACCCTGACAAGACCGAGCTACTATTCCTTCCAGGGAAAGGCTCCCCACCCATGACCTGACTACCACCTTCAACAGCTCTGTGTTGGCCCCTACCCTGACTGCCAGGAACCTCGGGTGACACTAGACAGTCAACTCTCCTGACGGCCAACATCACTGCGACGACGCGTACCTGTAGGTACATGCTGCACAACATCAGGAGAATACGGCCTCTTCTTACTCAGAAGGCGGCGCAGGTTCTGATCCAGGCTCTGGTCATTTCACGCCTTGACTACTGCAACTCCCTCCTGGCTGGTCTACCTGCTAAGGCCATCCGACCTCTGCAGCTCATCCAGAATGCAGCAGCTCGACTGGTCTTCAGCCTCCCGAAATTCACCCACACCACTCCGCTCCTCCGCTCTCTCCACTGGTTACCGGTGGCTGCTCGCATCCGCTTCAAAACACTGGTTCTGGCGTACTGTGCTCTAAACGGATCGGGCCCCGTCTACATCCGGGATATGGTCACACCGTACACCCGGCACGTTCGCTCCGCTCGGCAACAGCCAATCGACTTGTGACTCCTGCACCTCGAGCTAATCACTCTACATCCAGACTGTTTGCTGTCCTGGCTCCTCAGTGGTGGAACGAGCTCCCCACTGACATCAGGACAGCAGAAAGTCTCTACATCTTCCGCCGGAGACTGAAAACACACCTTTTCCGACTATATCTGGATTAAAACACAGATTTGCACTTCAGTGGCACTTAAATAGCTCTTACTTATGGTACTACTTTTGTAGTTCGACTATGTTGAGGAAATGTTACTTCCTGTATTCTTGTTGTTCTTAGTTTGTACTCTAGGTTGAAATGCACTTATTGTAAGTCGCTTGGAATAAAAGCGTCTGCTAAATGACATGTAATGTAATGTAATGTAACTCATTTATAAGTCACCCTCTGTATAAGTAGCCACGTTATATGTAAGGAATCTATTCAAGCTAATTGTTTTCAGTGGGTAATGAGTACAAGTCAATGCTTTAGAAATGGCAAATGTCTTCAAACTCCCGCCATTACCCTGAATTCTTCAGATAAAAAAGTTATATAGCGTCCTGGTGACGGATTATCATCCGTCTCCATCCTTGCAGACAGTTCTCGAGCTTCTTTGATGGATTAGATTAGTAATCACTCTGATTTAGGATCCTGTTTGAATGAGACCCCTGACTGGGAGACCTCGCTTCACCCTTCCACAAGTGGAGGATAAATGGTCTCTAAATGACCCACGCCTACCCTGTTCTTATCTTGTTTGAGCTGCCGGAGCCAGGCGGAGCTCACTGTACCACACCACAGTCGTACCGAGGTCATCCGGTTCACTTATTTCCTCCAACTAAACCAGCTGAATCTTGTAAGATTAAAGGGGTATTGACATATTATGCAGTGTATTCAATCAACACTTAAAATGGCATGTGCTCTATGGTACTTAACATCAACAAATAATAAACTTGTTGGGTAATTTTAGGAAAGTCCTAAAAAATATAAACATAATCCTGATGAAACACAAAGCAGGAGAATTTCAACAGGTCATTTGATGACACACATTTATTTGAGCATACTACAACAGTATAGTCAAACTGGTGGGATGTTTAAATTAACATTATATTCAAGCACATTCTGTATTTACAACATATTCCTTGTTGTTATTTATGGATTAGAGTGGGAAAGGAACAATAACTAATTGCACCCTCAAGCAGAGGGAAGTAAGTAAAAGACCGTGGAGGCCAGATAATCACTGCCAGATGGTTGCCGTGCTCTTTATACATTAGCTAGCCTCGACTGTACATCAAACTCCTATTAACATAAGCTAACCAGCAAACAAATAGGATTAGTGTTAAAGGACAATGCTGTTTTATTCGGAGGATTTGTCAACAGGGGAGTCCAAACGTGTATGATGGTGGTGCCGTGGGGTCAGTTATTGATTTTGAATGGCGTTTACAATGCAGGGCCCGAGTGAACGGTGAGGTGAGATGACCGGTACAGCCAACTGTTCTGTTTACTCCTGAGTTGTTTTACCCCAAAGCATGCGAGATAATGATCAACCGGCATTGTTAACGTGTAACACGCGATAGGATAGTTGTGCAGTTGTTCCTTCCCCTCTCTCTCTCTTTCTCTCTTATTTAATGTGTTTAATCTGGGCTGGTTGGAAGGCCGCCATGCAGTCTCGCAAACATAAACCGGCCAGACACCGGTGTCCGATGACACGTGAGGTGCTTACAGTTGGCTCTTGGACAGAATGCCGTTGGATCGTGGAGCGGTCCAGTTACCAAGTGGCCGTGTACGACACATTCTGCCATTGTTTGGCCACATTCACTGAGCAGGCAGCGAGACAGTGGAGAACAAAGGGCATTTTAAGACGATTTGGGGAAATACATATCCCCTTCAGGCCTCCTGCGCGGCAATGATGGGGATATTAATTCCTCCTGGAAATGTTGCTGTGAATATTCCTGTTTCACACAAACACAGACAATCAAACACACGAGGCTACACGTTGTGTGCATTTGTATTTGCTTGGACATCCATGCATGTCTTGCATAATTTAAAATAGTAATGAGAATATACACTACCGTTCAAAAGTTTGGGGTCATCCAGACAATTTTGTGTCTTCCATGAAAACTCACTTTTATTTATCAAATGAATTGAAAATTGAATAGAAAATATAGTCAAGGTTATAAATAATGATTAATATTTGAAGTATTAATTTTGTTCTTCAAACTTCAAGCTCAAAGGAAGGCCAGTTGTATAGCTTATATCACCAGCATAACTGTTTTCAGCTGTGCTAACATAATTGCACAAGGGTTTTCTAATCAGACATTAGTCTTCTAAGGCGATTAGCAAACACAATGTACCATTAGAACACTGGAGTCATAGTTGATGGAAATGGGCCTCTATACACCTCTGGAGATATTTCATTAGAAACCAGACATTTCCACCTAGAATAGTCATTTACCACATTAACAATGTATAGTGTGTATTCTTGATTAATGTTATCTTTATTGAAAAAACAGTGCTTTTCTTTGAAAAATATAGACATTTCTAAGTGACCCCAAACTTTTGAACAGTAGTGTACATTCATAGAAAATAGAAAAAGGCCAAAATAAGAACTACATTTATTTGACTTTTTTTTAAAGTTGTATTATTCGTGTTAGAATAATTTTTATTTAGTCTATGTGAGCGAGGGGAAATTATTCGTTGAATCAATCAACAGCATGGGGACATTGAACATGCGTGTTACAGCGACAGGACTGACATAAGACAACCACAAGGTGCAACATGAAGCAATGAGAGTTACAGTTAATACATCTGTTAATAATTCTCGCAGTTTTAACCACATGTTTTTACTCTCACATCTCTTTTTTACCTGCGGTGACAGTTTTAGGGTACACTTGTATGAATCATTGACAAGAAGATTTAGACCAATCTCTTGGGGATTCCTGGGACAATATCGTTTGGGGTCTGTTTACTTATTTTGAAAAATATGAAAACTAAAATAAAACATAAAAATCTAGCTTTTCTAAAAAATCTCTGACGGCATTTTTTGTAAACGGTCACAAATATTCATCTTAGTAAGAAACTTGTGTGATGTGGAGTTGCAAATGTGATCTCCTTGTGCAGGGAGCAGAAACAGCATCTTAGAATCATAAACTGTGTTATGATGCAACAACTGTAGAAAAATAAACAGTCCATTATGCGGAATCAATGTTTGATGGATGAAAGCAGCGAGAGCAAATGAAGCAATGGCAAGTTAACGTCCACATCCATTTCCTAATCCGCTTATAGCCTGTTCAGGGTTATGCGGGGCCGGAGCGTATCCCAGCAGACACTGGGTGAGAGGCAGGCTGCACTGAGGTTACCAGTCTGTCACAGGCCCATCGCACACAAGCAGAACCATATTCAC
Source organism: Pseudoliparis swirei (assembly GCF_029220125.1). NCBI lineage: Eukaryota > Metazoa > Chordata > Actinopteri > Perciformes > Liparidae > Pseudoliparis > Pseudoliparis swirei. The sequence continues at coordinate 24,169,189 of NC_079411.1, read as the reverse complement.
ACTGACCTCGGGGGGGAATACTTTTTTTGGAAGAAGAGAGAGACGGATGTCAGTGAGGGAAACATTTTATTCCAGGAAGGTTTGCTTTGGAGACTTGAGATTCAAGACCAAAAGAGTGTAACAGTTTGGAGACTGAAACCCCCGACACCTTTCAGCACATTAACCCACAGATTCCTTATTTTAGTAGTTATTATTGAAACAGAAACAATGTTCTGCAGGTCACATATAGGTTTATTTCACATGTTGCGCTAAGTTACACCAGTTAAATCAGCAAAGGATTTTGAGACTTGCTTTGAGATGCAAAGCTCCTCATACAACCTTACATACCCAAACAAACATCTAAACATACTCTATTTACGTATATGTGTTAAACTTGATACACTGCTCTCTTATACATGCTTACATAATTCTAAGAGCGACTTTACATTAATAATAATAATAATTAAAACTTTTATAGCACTTTTCTAAATATACAAAGACGCTTTACATGGGGACAAGAGACAGTGTCAAACAGAACAAAACAAAAATGGAAAGCAAACTAAACAAACAAACAGGACATACTGGTAACAGACAAGAACAAAAGTAGCGTATATGTAAATTGTGGAAAAGGTAAAGAATCTGAACAAAAAACTGGCCTTTATATTCATTATATTATTATATTCTTACTTATTACTTCTGATGTCTTTTTGAGCAATAGCCATATTGTTGGTATATTATTACACCATGTATATTATTATACATTAAATTATAAAATATATTTACTATTTTCTGTTATGATTTGGTGAATATTGAGATGGATCGATCTCTGCCAAACCAAAGTACCAAACTATTTTTCTCCAAAAATAACACGGGTCCAGCCTTTAAGTGATGTTAAGTAGTAGTTAATTAATATCCCCATTCACAGTAATTGAATTGGTGAGGCGTCGAGGTGTGGCTGGCCCTTTAAGAAATGTTTTGACTGGGCACGTGCTTGCCTTATATGGGGAGCAGCATCAAACGGTGACCGTGAGTTACCTCTGCTGCTGCGTCGAGCGGTTCTATAAAGCCCTGGCGGAGGGGGGGAAAACAGTTTTGTCAGACTTGGAGCAGCGGAGGACCATAACACTGGAGGAGTGGGTTTCAGACAATTCCTCCCGTAGAAGTTGTTCTTAACGGTGAATTTCACTTCATGAAAAGAGAAAGGAGTGGATATTGACGCCGCTCAGGACCGAGGTTGGTGAGTTTGGAGTTTTTTTAGTTTTTTCTTGGCAAAGAGGAGAAAGAGGATGGGGGGTATGAGTTTCTTTGTTGGCTCAACAATAAATGCCATCGTGTTACAGTTAATATATAGTCTGTTTTCATGTCACAATGTCTTCATATATTGTCAGCGCAATGCTCTGTGAATGGCTGTGTGTGACTAAACGTGAAAGAGCGACACGCGAGTGGCTTCAAGTGCGTTAATTGATTGTTTTTATTCGTGGAATTCTTTGTTTTTGTATTTCTTAATTTTAACGTCGTAATGCTCAACGACAACTGCGATGTGCTCAATGGACGTGACATGGTCGAGGCGATGCCGTGGGGTGAGCAGGATGACACGGGTCTTCTCTGCTGGTTTTTGTTCTTTTATCATCAGTCGAAGATTCATGGATAAGGACCTGTGGCAAGCTGGCGACAGTCAGACAAGGTGCTTCCGGTCAGGTTCTAGACAATAAAAGCCCATTCTCTTGATTTGGTACAATATATTTAGAATAAAGAAGATAATTAATAGATGAAACACGGCTTTAATTCTCTTTTAATGCTCTTCAGTTAAAAGCATGATTTGTTGAGGGTACAGAAAGACATTTTTAGCGGCTCTTATCGGCGGGTTTGATCGAGTCACATTGGTTGCAGTTTATTACTGAAAGCACATTCCCCTTGCACGACGTCTCAATGTGGCTGACTTGATGTTTTGGGTCAGTTTAGCGAAGCTGAATGACCGACAGTAACCTCGTCTCAATAGAACAATAAAACACAAGTATCCTAACAAGTATAGACTATAAATCAGTCAGTCAGACACTAGATGTTAATTTCCTGTCATCATGTTGACATTGGGTGGCGGTAATGATGCCCCTTATTAACAATTAACAACAGCCTTTTCTTCGTATATGTTTCAATTTTTTATGTATGTAGAGTTGTTTTAATGCTTTTATTCATATGCATGCGTCTGCAATGTTGACGCAACGTCGACGTACATTTGCTTTGTTTTCATTCAGCAGAAAGACGAATTCTTTCTGGAGACGTTTTTTCTTTTTTTTCCTCATGGAATAAAAAAAACATTAACTGTCCTTCACTTAATTAGTTTGTTTTCAAATCGTTTTTCAATGATCTGTCAAGTATCGTGAAGACTGAGGAGATGAGACACAATTCCTGTATGAGTGCGATATGACACTTGAGCGAGAAGTGATGTTAAACAAGTATACATTTGGAGATGTGCACGTGCGCCACTAGGGGCGCCCTGGCTCTGCACCATTTGGGCCACTCGACACTCAGCTGAGTGTTATCTCTGCATGCGACGTGTTTTCGACACAGTTTTTGTCAAAAATCCGACGATCCGCGGAGGGTAGAGTCATCCAAAAACCTCCCGCTTCTCAGATAGTGTGATACAGAAAAACATCAGCAGAATCAGGCTGATCCGAGTGCGATGAAAAAAATGGTGTATCTTATTGGGTAAAGCACATGTAAACACGATGTTGTGTTCAGGGATCAGTCCCCAAAATGAAGATCCTAGAATGTGGGGACACAATTTCTTTCAGGAGTGAACAATTGAAAAGTTTAAAAAAAAGGGATTTTAATATGGATGAAAGGCGAGAAGAAGAAGAAGAAAAAAAGCATTCACTGCGCATCAAATGTGACGATGGTGCTAATTGAAAACGCTGTTTTCCACACACACACACAAGTACATATACACACACACACACACACAACAATTTGGCATCGTTGTGTTTTTTCTCCATCATTAACTGTATAGGATTTGTGCAGTAGTTTATTTGAATAATCCACATGTAACTCTAACGGTAAAGAAAATGCTCATTTGTGATTTAAACAAGCTTTGTGCTGATGGTGTTTTTGTCTTTAAGATCAAAGCAGTAAAGTCATATTTTATAGTCAGTTTTTGTAATGTGCCCTTAGTAAATCCCCTGCTTGAGTCTCGTACCAGTTTGTATTAAAGTATACCCTCCAGCGGGTATTTGACGTTGTTTGACAATGAGACTGTTGAACGTGTGTAGGGCTGCAACTAACGATTATTTTGATAATCGATTAATCGGTTGATTATTTTATCGATTAATCGGATAAATAAATAAAAAACTGTAATTTTCAACCCTTTACTCAAAACAGGGTTTGTACGGTCATGGAAAACCTTGAAAAGTCATGGAGTTTTTAAATGGCTATTTCTATGCCTAGAAAAGTAATTAATTCGGAATTATTGGAAAATGTGTTATATTCAAATATTAATTTAAACGGAATATATACGGTATGCTTTGGAATTCTCATTGTTAGTTTAAATACAACATCTTCTCACTTGTTCATGTATACACCGAGTTTTCACAAAATGTTTAATCATGGAAATTTGGTTTAAATTCCTGGAAAGGTCCTGGAGATCCACTGGTCAGCAGTTTGAACCCTGTTCACTGGTCAGCATGTGGATGAACCCTGTTCATGTGGATGAACCCTGTTCATTGGTCATGTGTACGAACCCTGTCATAAACAGACTGACAGCGGTTTACTCTCCTGAGTTGCCTATTTATGGGTTAAACGCCTCATACGGTGAGGGGGCGTGGCTTATCTCCGTTGCCTTTCTCCATGGAAAAATATTGTCAAGCCATCCGCCACGGAAAAATAACCACTTTTCTACGTTATACTGCTTGTGGAAATGCCACACGTGGTAACATCTAGCGCCCTGGTATCTGGGTTCATAACATCACCCGTAGGCGCACTCAGCTCCGTGAATGTCACTCCGACGACGTAAATGACTTCCGCTTCCAGCATCATGAGGGCAGCAGCAGCCAATTAGATTCACTAACGGAGGAGCAGCTCAGCGCTGATTGGCTCTCACAACGCAACATTATGGTCTCTCGCCCTCCGCTCCGCTCTTGTTTCTCCAGCGCCGCTCTGCGCTCAAATCAACTTTTTTTATACTCCGCGATTTATTGAGGGCCGTAATAATCGCGCGACACAACGAATCGATAATGAAATTCGTTGCCAACTATTTTAATAATCGATTTTTATCGATTTTATCGATTCGTTGTTGCAGCCCTAAACGTGTGCCATGACTGCTTCCCTTAAATCAAGTGACTCATTGAGAAAACAGTTGTCCTCGTACGGCAGATGTTGACATGGGTCCCCATGCTGTTTGTTCATTCCAAAGGTCTTGTTGTCTGTTCTTACAACATGTACTGAACACGGCCAATTGCATGTAACGTGGACTTGTGCAATACCGGAGATACCGGAGGGTGAAAAACTAAAATGTTGTTGACATTTGTGTCGTATTTAGTTTTGATACCTGCCGCATTGTCTTTGTGTTACTTAAAGCTCAAAGGCATTCATTCTGACACTGATACAGTGATCAATTATCTTCACGCTGCGAGAGAAGTGTGCCGTGGAGGTGGCTGGATGTGACCGCGGGGCCATTTTGATTGAGTCAGAGAAGATGAGGTGTAAAACCATAGAGGTCTGGATGCATGATTTGATTAGGGGCAGGACTTTAACCCACAACCAATCATCAGTGCAGGGCATCCTGTTTGAACATCCGTGTGTCCTTGACATTGTTGTGCTGTCACTCCACTCTGTCAACCAATCAGCTTTATTCTGTATAAAGGGCATTCAAATAAGTATGCAGTGTGGTCCTGATCCTTTTGTTCTCAAGACTTCCAACTGCTCCTCCAAACTAACCGTAACACTTCTACTGGATGGATTTAGACTGTACCCATTGTATTAGCTCTTTGTGAATATTCAACACATTGTGGGAGCTGCAATACATTTCCCCAGCTGATGGTTAAATGTTCAGCATGACGCAATTTCTCTTCTTTAGATGACATGATCATTTGAGACCGAAGCTATATTTTCCTCACGCGCTGTAAAGCTTGCTGACCTTAATTAAGGAGTTCCAGGTCTCGGTCTCGAGTGGCTGACCTGATTTCAGCTCTTGATGGCCATGTGTCTGTTTCAGCTTGATACCTCCGTTTGTGGTGGGTAGTAGTTCTTCCTTCAGCAAAAAAACATAAAAAATTGCAAAAAAAATACATCATGTGTGTTGGTCTTCTTTCTGGAGTCAAAATCCCACTGAGCACAAATCTAAGGACTTCTGAATCTCCCCATAGAATAAACAAATGCGTATGAATCGGTGTATGGGAGGAATCGTGTGATATCTACTGAATCTGACAACTGCCAGTGTCTAGCAACCCCAAAAAGTAGTGTAAATGTGTATCTACTTATTACATTACTTTGAGTAATCGGTGTTTAATCAGCGTGCTGTTTGAACAATGGGGGCAGGGACGTTTTGTCGTGGAATTTACATCAAATGGAGGCGTAAACAAGGTGAAGATTGGGGAGAGAAAAGGATTACTTAGAACTTTCAATCCATGAAAACGGCTCGCCACCCACTCATCCTCCTCCTTTTAAGCGTCGCTTGAGCTTTGGACTGATGACTCCACATCGAGGGGGACCTGGATCGGCAGCGGCGAGCCGCCTTCCTCAGTCATCAGGCGCTTCATTTGCTGAGTGTTGCTGGATTTCTGAGTGCTCTGCTCTTCAGAACGGATTTGTTCAATAGGTGAATCCATTATCGTGGCTGTTTTTGCCGTCGGCGGTGATTCTTTGCTTCTGATGGCAATTGACATTCTTCCAGTCAGAAAAGGTTTTTAGAGAATAAGAAGAAAAAGAAGAAGAAGAAGCCGCTAGGTTGTGTTCCTGTTTTCTCTTTTTTCACGAAAAGTTCTCCCGGTGTCTCATTGTGTGGCCCAATCGAGCGGACGCTACAGACATATTTGCTGCAGTTGCAGGCGTGTGGTCATGTTTTTTTTAATGTAATGACTTTATGTTCTGTTTTCTTATCAACTTTGTGCTTCAACGGAGAAGGAATGTGCTTCTTCTCCTTTTTTTGGCACACCATGTCATTTTTCCAAAGCAACAAAGCTGGACTATATATATATATATATATTTATACTATTATATGGTGTTAGTTCACTGACTGTTTAATCTGTGTCCTTGTTTTTGACTGATTGCCTGTCGTCCATGTTTACGTTTGTCTCTTTGTCTTTCTGGGTTCCCAGGGGCGAGCTGGAGCGTGCTCAGTGAGGTTGGGAAGACGTCAACATGTCCGTCTCCACTCAACTGGGTTTACTGCTTTGGAAGAACTTCACTTATCGACGGAGACAGACCGTAAGTAGGAGCTTCATGTTCCCGACTCGGAAAATCAATAGACTGGACGAGGGCACAGTACAAGTACACAGTCATTTAGTTGGTCAATCGTCTTATATATTGGTTTATATACTGACATACATGTTCCATTCCTTATATTTTTCTCTCTAAAGAACAGTTTTTAATTAATCCATGCTGTGTTTTTTTGTTTATTTGATTCTATATAAGATCCATGAAGAAAAAATTTGTTTTTCATGTTTAAATGTCCTAGCATCACAGGCATTATTCTGCATTCTCCCAGGAAGAAGCATTAGTCCGTAAAATAAGTCTAAAAAAACCCCATGGTCGGGTATCTGATATTTTGTCTAATTTCCCCTGAATGCTTTGTCCGTCACATTTTCCAATGGATCGACTTTAAAACAGTCGATTCCTCTACTAGATGTCTGAATCTTTCCTCATAAATATGCATGGGCACAACAATAGAAGTAATTCTCCTCCGAGTCACTTGACCGAAACACATCACAGTTTACAGACGACAGTGAGGTAGTCAAAGACGTGAGGATGACACATGTCCGATGCATTGTCCAGTCAATGGTCTTGTGCTGCTTGATGCCCACACACTCAAATCGATGTAAATCTGAGTTCAGTTCCCGGTTGTTGCGTAGATGTTCTTTATGTGTGAGGAGGCTCATCTGCACACAATGGAGCCCGTGGAAAATCAAGCAGAAGCTCCTCCTCAGAGTGACGGTTCTGGCTGCTTGACATGAAGCCAATCGTTTCCAACAAAGGGGAACGGTGTGTTTTCTAACACCTTGGCTTGATTCCTTATTCCTTATCCCGGCACTGAATGCCTGCCATGCTGGTTCAGCTGAGGCCATATGGAACAGATGGACACCGTCCTCTAAACCCTGCACACCGCTCGCTCCCCTTATTAACCCATATATTTGAACCAGACTCATGGTGGGATTACTCTTTATAAAGGACAACAGCTAAGAGCCCCCTCCACACTCACACCTTTGTTTTTAGAGTTTACCTTAGATGAACTGAAAATTCACAAAAACTGCAAAGCACAAATAAAAAGTTGTCACAATCTTGGGGTCATTAACTCATTTGATTCAGAGGTTGTTGTTTCCAAGACAGTGAAGCCTTCTTATATTTACTTGATTAACTTTTGTCGTCATCCTTTTTGCCTTCCTCCCTTAGATTCAACTGCTGATTGAGATCGTCTGGCCTCTGTTCATCTTCTTCATCCTGATTTCAGTCCGGATGCATTATCCCCCCTACGAGCAACATGAATGTAAGTCCATCGGAAGGAGAGCAAGGGAGTTACTCACTTAATTTGTTTCTATTAATTCTCATCCAACACAATAATTCAGCTTCATTGGGAGTATTTGTATTTGTTTTAACTGCTACTGCTGATAATTAGTCTGTTATTCAACTGTTCTGACAACTTCAATTTTTAGCCATTATTTATTTGTTGTCTCTTTGTAAGATCAACATGTTCGTCTTCCAAAGTGTCCATGTTATTGTCACACAAGGATTTGTCAACATGTGTTTGCACTGTGTGAATAAGTAATAGACCTTTATCTGCTGAAATTGACGGTTTCAAAACTTTGACCACGTTTCAACTCAATAATATTATCACTGGTCAAAAGCACAGGAAAAAAAATAAAAAATCGAGTCCGCATTTTTCTTTGTCTTAATCTTCTACAAAGAGATATTTATTTAAATGACACCGCTAGGTATACAGGGTTTTTCCTGCATAGAGAACATTTGGGCGCGCGCCTAAGCCGTTTTCCCGAGCGCCTATGACAAATCCCGAGCGCCTAAGGCAAAAAAAAGTATGCGATGAAGAAAAAAAAAAAAAAGTGTTCATCAGGTGCATGTCAGAGAATATGTTCTCAATAGTATGTTTCAAGTCGGCGACAGTCGAACCCTCGTTCTGTTTTGATCAATAGTAATCGAGTTCAGTGTTTCCCCTAGGTTTACAGCTTCAGGGGGGCGGGACTAGTGCCGCTAGCCATGTTGCTAAACTTAATTTAACACTGAGGTGTGCTCACCTGCATCAGAGCTCTTGCGCGCGAGCCGAGAGGAGTTGTTGTTGACGGGGGGGGGGGGGGGTAGACAAAAATTACAGGGTGACGGGTGGTCAGATTTCACCCTGTTATAATGGTAGGGGAGAAACACTGGAGTTGATAAGCGTGTCTTCTTGTCTGATCAATATGGAACTGTGAGGTGCGCGACTTGACAGAGCGCCCAGCTGGTGATCACTCACTCAACAGCCCGACGTGCATGATGTATATGGAGGACTCAAAATGGCTTAAGTATAAATAAATAAATAAATGAATAAATATAGGAATAAATAAATAAATGCTTAAATAAATGCATAAATAAATATAGGAATTAATAAATATAAGTTATAAATCAACAGGACATCATTCAATAAATATATCTCTACATTTCTGTATTTCTTCATTTATTTATTTCTCTATTTATGTGTCCACGCGTATTTCTTCATTTATTCAAGTGTGACATTTACGTGTCCGTATATTCAAATGAGCTGGGGCGGTCCGAACCTCTGTCTCAAGCATGATTGGTCACAGGAGTGTGATGCACCTGATGTGTTGTGCTCTACTACTTCTGCCTGGCACATGAAGCTGAAGTTGGCTCGCTCAGCTAACCGTTAGCAGAAGTTAGCCTAGACAGCTTTTTGACTTCAGCCGTTTATCATTTCCAAGTACACTGAGTACAGACTCGTGTTTTCTTGCAGTCTGGTCTTGGGAGTCCGGACTCTCGAGGACGCAGGACGGTCTTTCTGGTCTTGTGACGTCACCACATCAACTGTTCTTGCTCATGAATTTCCTCCAATTATTCACTGTAAAATACTTTACAGTGGAGTAGAATGTGTTGCGGTGTTCACTGTTGTTTGGCGTAGGCTACGAATAAACGGTAATAACTATACAACGTCTCGTAGCTTTCCTGACCCAGGGTCGCTACAATATGAAGCTATGAATCTTAACCCTCAGTCAAATTGACGTAACGTTATCTTTTAATAAATAATAAACTTTTTGTGCTCTTTAGATCCTCCAAAACCTAATTATATCTCATGTTTAGCCGCTACGGAGACGTCAGAGCCAGCGGAGCATTTAAAAAGTCCTGCCGAGATCAGGCTGCTCTCGGCGGCCACACAGCGCTGAGCGCCCGCCCGAGCTCAGAGGTCCCGCGAGCAGAACCTCAAATCTCCGTCGCATATCCTTATTAGGCTGAATCTCGATAAACCGACCACAGATTTGATGCTTAAACTACTAACTTCTCGGCTGAAAACATCCTTAAATTACATTCCGTGACTCAACAACAGTAGTATTTAGAATGTACAGACAAGAATGCATAATAAACGCTGTTCGTCTACAGATCAAAGTGCTAGGGATCGATTGCTTCTGTCTTGCTCTCCGACTTGACCAATCCTGTTCAACAATGAGGTTCGGACCGCCCAGCTCATTTGAATATACGGACACATAAATGTCACACATAAATAAATGAAGAAATACGTGTGGACACATAAATAGAGATATAAATAAATGAAGAAATGGAGAAATACATTTATTTAATGATGTCCTGTTGAGTTATAACTTATATTTATTAATTTCTGTATTTATACATTTATTCTTGTATTTATTTATTTATACATTTATTTAAGCATTTATTTATTTATTCCTGTATTCATTTATTTATTTATACATTTATTTAAGCATTTATTTATTTATTCTTGTATTTATTCATGCATTTATTTATACTTAAGTATAAGATAGATGTATAGATGTTGCGCGCTATGCGCGGCAAACATTTTTTTGGGAGCACCGAAGACCCATTTTGACACAGGAAAAACCCTGGTATAGTTCATTTATTTAAATGACTTTGACAGTCTTTTATAAGCGTTGGTGCAGGTTCATGCCACACACCTGGCTAAGAACAAATCCAGGAAAGTTTTGTAATAATTATGAGTGCATGTGAATCGTTGTCCCCCGAACCAGTTCCCCTATTTATAACAAAATCCTTGATATCAAATGTACTACAAGTCAGTTGGAACCCAGCTAGCCCAGTAAACCCCAACTCCTGACCCCCGTCTCGTCACCTTCCCTTATCTCTTCAGTGTAGTAGCTAAACTATAGCAGAAGCCGTAAAGGTAGCTGATAAGAGTTCGAATAATTGTAAAGATACTGTGAGTGCAGTAAAGGCCGTGGTAGCGACGGCCTACATGCAATAGTCATAATCAGTAATAATCTGTATCCTCCAGTGAAGCCGGATGGTGTCTGGAAGATGTGTCTGTTTTATTCATATTTAGGTGAAAATTGAAAACTAATCATGAAACTGGTTTGCGCTCCCTTTTTTTTTCAGGCCATTTCCCGAACAAGGCCATGCCCTCGGCTGGTACCCTGCCCTGGGTGCAAGGCATCATCTGCAACGCCAACAACCCCTGCTTCCGCAATCCCACACCTGGCGAGAGTCCCGGGGTGGTGGGGAATTTCAATGATTCTATGTGAGTGACATTACCCGCTTGCTGATTCATAGTTATGTATTTCTTTCGAAGTACTAATTCAAATATTGCAACACAATATTTCTGAATCGGGCACAAAATGTATTATTTTCCAAAACAACTCAGAAAAGATCCTCTCTAGAGGCTTTGACTTCTCAAGAGATGTGAAACAGTGCGTCTGATGTTTGTCTCTCTCACGAATAATCTCCAGAATCTCCCGTCTGTTCAACGATGCCAAGAAGATCCTGCTGTACACTCAGAATGATAAGAGCTACGAGGGCTACAAGGGGCTGCTGAGGGCCCTCAGGAAGCTGCAGAAGAACACTGCTAGTAAGGACGCATCTTTACCTTCGCATTGAAAATGCCGGAAGGTTATGTTTTGATCGCCGTGTATTTATTTATTTATTTATTTATTTATTTGTATGCGTGTTATTCGCAAATCTCAAAAAGTATTGAACCGAATCGCATGAAATTTGGTGGGATGATTGTTTATTATCCGGGGACCAGTTGATTAGATTTTGGGATCGATCGGGTCAAAGGTCATGAACAGGTCAAAATCTTTCGCAGAACTCAAAAGTATTGAACCGAATCGCATGAAATTTGGTGGGATGATTGTTTATTATCCGGGGACCAGTTGATTAGATTTTGGGATCGATCGGGTCAAAGGTCAAAGGTCATGAACAGGTCAAAATCTTTCGCAGAACTCAAAAAGTATTGAACCGAATCGCATGAAATTTGGTGGGATGATTGTTTATTATCCGGGGACCAGTTGATTAGATTTTGGGATCGATCGGGTCAAAGGTCAAAGGTCATGAACAGGTCAAAATCTTTCGCAGAACTCAAAAGTATTGAACCGAATCGCATGAAATTTGGTGGGATGATTGTTTATTATCCGGGGACCAGTTGATTAGATTTTGGGATCGATCGGGTCAAAGGTCAAAGGTCATGAACAGGTCAAAATATTTCGCAGAACTCAAAAAGTATTGAACCGAATCGCATGAAATTTGGTGGGATGATTGGTTATTATCCGGGGACCATTTGATTAGATTTTGGGATCGATCGGGTCAAAGGTCAAGGTCAAAGGTCATGAACAGGTCAAAATGTTCTTGAAGCGCATGAAATTTGGTGGGATGATTGGTTATTATCCGGGGACCATTTGATTAGATTTTGGGATCAATCGGGTCAAGGTCATGGAAAGGTCAAACTCTTTTTTTACCATAGCACGATAAATTTTTGTCCAATTGGCATGCAACTAATGCCAAAATGTTCATAATTCAATGCCCAATCTTGTGATATACGAAGGTATGCGCTCTACCGAGTGCCCATTCTAGTTGGACATGTTTTTGTTATGCTGTCATTTTATTTCATGCTATATATATATATATAGTTTTTGAATGACCAACTGGTGATCTTCAGTCACCCATCCAGTCAGTGACTCGCCTCCAATTTATTCGCACACTGCTGCTGATGCCTCTGAGCTTCAGCTCGGGGAAATACTCAGATTCATGTAAACATATTGTTGTTTTTTTCTTAAAAAACGCAAGAAGTAGCTTTTGTCAAGATGTTTAATCCTGAATAATTGTCTTTAAATCCTTTTATGGAAGACATGATGATTGTAGTTTGTTCAGCTACCTGACATGAAGGCCCTCTACCTTTTCTACACATGTCTTACTTCTTGAAATAGTCCAAGACGAGTTGTTCATCTCCTTCCAACGTTGTAACCTTTTAGTGTTTAGATTGAAAAGAGAGAGAGAGAGAGTGAGGCCTGCCGCTCAATTAGTACAAAGTGATGAAGCTTGAATCACTGCACATTGATACATTGACAAAAGAAGGGATTAGCGACATGTTAAAACGAGATAAAGCGACTAGTCAAGGTCATTTCCACAGCTGATGTCAGCGCCAAGTGTTCAGAGTGCAACGTGTTCCTTCTCCCTTATCGCCGCCTGCCAGCCGGGGTGGGCCCCTCTCCCAGAGGCCAGTGGGTGTTGCACTCCTCCGCGATGCCGTGCCAGTGTTGGTGTCGGGAAGACAGGAAAAGCAGAACATTGTGCAGCACCCAGACAGTCATTATACAATCCGAGCACAGATCTGGGAGGAACCTGGTGGAGTTGCTCTGCCGAGAATGTTGCTGCTTCCTGTCGACGAGCAGCGGTCCCAGACGCTCCTCCGCTGTCGGTTTTAACGACACATTTAATGATAACCGTATGTTTTAGTGCCACGGTTTAGAGAAGAAGATTTTGAAATAGGAAAAAAAAGGATATATATATAACTATGACCGTGGCATTTTCGGAGCAGAGGAAGGTCGTCTTTTAAAAAATGAATAACCTGAACGTAAGAAAGGGGCCTGCGTTAAAACGTCACTTGAATGGAAGTCACTCAAACACGTTAACCTTTCTGCAAAAGAGGTTTTATTGTTTCTATACAGTCAGAACCCATTACTGACATGGGAGGCATGCTGGGAGCAATCTCTGTTTTTTAACTGACAATGTGTACAAAGACCACCACGACAAAAATAAAATGGAAAATACCAAACTGATCATATAAAAACAAATTGTGTAAAATGGAAGCTAATAACACGACAAAGGACCGAGTGCAGGAATAGTCAACAGCTGTGACCTGCAGTGGAATGAGTGAGTCTAACTCACTTTAGTTTGTTCCGTTATTGTTGCTTTGGGGTATTAGCCTGACCCTCGTGTACCTTATCCAGTGTTCCATCAGAAATGATGCAACAAAGCAGAACAATCAAGGATCTTGTTGTTTGGGTTCCAGTCTGCTTCACTTTCCCTGAGCTATACAACGTTATGCAACGGCCCTTCCAAGCAGAGCGTGGCCTGGGAAAAGGAGAGAGATTACACATCGGAGCAAAAGAAAACGAAAAATGTTCTTAATTGTGAAAGGTTCTTCTCACGTTTCTGGTGGTCTCATGGGACGTACTCCTAGATAACATCAGAGCCCAGTAATAGATCCTCGTGTTATCTACTCGGACTCTTGTATCATAAAGTATCCCCATACTTTACTGTTAAAGCCACGTGAGGGAATGCAGCGATGTAGCGCAGGGACAGTCGTGTACGGGACAAGGCTGCAGAGGGACACTAATAGGAATAACGGCGTGGATCATAGAGCCGAGAGCTGACGCCACTTGCGTGTCGGTTAATGATTTAGCAACTGGCGGGGTCAGAGAAAGAGATTTACACCGACGGGGAAGGGGCTCGGTGACGGGCGAGAGAGAGAGGGATGAGCTTATCCCCCAGAGGACAACGAGATAAATCCCACTCCGTGTACTTCTCTCCGACGAGGTCCGATGCGTTCCTGCTCGACGTGGCAGACGTGAACATTTAGAGAACGGGGTCGTGCGGCTTTTTTGACACGAGAACGCGCTCTGAATACCAAACGGATAAACGAGCTCGAGAGATCGGTTGAGTCCGATTGTCAACGCGGAGATTTTCATCGATTTTTTCTTTTCTTCTTCTTATCTTACCCCACCCTCCACCCCCGGCCTTTTCCAAAGGGAAGCTGAAACTAAATTTGCATATTAGAGGAAGCATCTTACCTTTCTTAAGCTTTCCCCAGCTTCATATTTGATCTGGCCTCCATTTGACTCCAAAGGCTCATTGTGTCTTATCTTTTAGAATGGAGACTGTGCTACCATTTTCTTTTTCTTGACTGTGTGAATACATTCCCTTTGATCCATTCCTCATCACCTTAACCGTTAACATCAGCCCATAATGTAGCGCTCAACAATTAGTTTGACCTCATTCCTCTAACCTGACTAGAAACACGCTGATCGCCCACACATAGTCAGACATGCAGGTACAAGCCAACCAGGCATCGCTCCTCTAACGCTCTACTTCAAAGCACTCCTTTAAAGTCCACCCATTTTGTGGGATGAGTTCACTGCTGTAGGAATTCCATCCGTCTCCTTCTTTCATCATCCGAACAAGTCCTTGGGATTCAGGAATGCGACTTTGTGCTTGTTAGCCAAGCAGAGGTGGATTTGGGATAATAAACGGTTCCACCGAGAGCACAGGGCTGTTTCTGGAAGGGGAAGTCACCGGTTGTGTTTAAAAAAAAAAATATGAAACTGGCATTGTGTGGAGCAAGCACAGACAAGCGTCAATGTGGGGCTCGCCCTTGTGTACAGAACTCTGACGTAGAAACAACAAACACAGACAGGGTTTGGTGCTCCTTCTGTGGTCCTCCTTCAGAAAAGCTCTTGTTTCTCGATAACTCTAGGGTATTTAAACCACTTGGGGCCGTGCAAATAAAGACAAACGCACACAGATGAGACAAACGAGGAAATGGAACACAAACACGCACCTCTGCTGACTGCACTCGGTACTTTCCACCCGGTTTGTTCCGTCCTCGAGGGCCTTTTGGATGCAATGCACCATGGGAGCTGTGGCTTCCTACTGGGACACTGATTAGACCCTATTAGTGTTCCCTGGTTGTTCACCCCTCAGAGCTTAGGTCGCACACATGCATGCACAGGTGCACGGTTACACACACACACACGCACACACACACATGGAGAGCAGGGATGGCAAGGATGTGTGTGTATCACACACGCTCACATAGCACACACTCTGGAGGCTGCTCCCTTCTCTTACATATGTGCCCCCCTGAACACACAGAGACACACTGTTCTCTTTCACTTCCTCCCAGGGGAAGGTCAGTTCTGGAGAAGCAGAGTGTTTCCTGTTTGTGTGTGCGTGTGCGAGTGGGTCATATGATGGCTTGCAAAGAAATAAAGCAGAAAAAGAGTGACTGGAGATGAGGGGAAGGGAAACCGAGAGGGGGAGGGAGGGTGACGGACGACATTTGGAAATAAGCCACCGATGTTCGACTCAGCATTTCGTATGTGCGAGGAGAGCAGCGCAGTAATCGTTCATTCTTTGTAATAAGTTTGCCTCATGATAACCAAGTGCAGTGAAATAATGCCTAAATCACTTTAGGGGGAGAAATAATCACCTTTCAAGTTTGATTCATCGTGCCACGCTCACATAAAAGTGTGCAGTTACACAACCGATACGGACCGAGCCAACACGTAGAGCCCCAGCTATTCCCGTTGCCTCGACACGATTCCTCTTAAGTAGTCTCACCCAGTTTAGGGCATGTTCGGACACCCCTATTGAAATGGGTAAGAAGTGGCTCTGGGTAGAGATAAGTCGGTGAAAGGTGAACATGCACAAAGGAAGAGAGTTAGAGAGAGAGAGAGACGGGAAGACTCGGAGACGGCATCTGGACCAAAGTTGAACGCCCTCTGGTAACCCCGGAGTAGAGAGTGTGTAGGAGTGTGAGAGCGAGTCCAAGGCCACACGACTGAATCAGGCCGGTTACAGAAACGGCTTGACTTTCCTGGAATGCAGTAAAAGTACAAAGGAAGTCTGAGCTGAGAGGCCAGCTTGGTTCTGTGCTGCATGTACAATGTACTTCACATTGTGGTTGTCAGTGAACATTATATTATATTATTGCACTGTTTCTGGAATATGTGTGAATGTTAAGAGGTATACAGGGCCAGGGACACTTTGTGAATGTGATGGGTTTTCTGGATGGATTTGAATATTGAGAAACGCGGGGCTCTCGAGTGTCACGTATTGAGAGTGACAGTCACTCATTTCGGTTTTTAGTCACGCACTCCCGCCACACATCGTATTTCTCCCGCTGAAAAAAAACTCGAGGCTATTTAATGTTTTAATGTGCCGCAGCGCTACGCAATAGCCAATCAGAAAAAAAACCCGTATCTGTTGTATCTGGGTAAGATTTAATCCAGCAACCAATGAAAATAAAGCATCCTGGAATTGCGCGCGACTGATATCCGAAAGTTTTATTCTGTGGGGGGGGGGGAATAGTTGTGTCACTCTTGCCTGTCTTCAAAACTTGAGAGCCCTGGAAATGTTATTGAATGTCCCAACTCAATAGTTATTATTGTACATCGAGCTGGGAGCATAGCCGCGAGTCCTGGTTTTATGTCAACCATCCCAATAAAAATATTTTTATCTAGAGAGTTTTGTGTCTCATAGTTGACTCACTGCTTCTATCTGTATGTTTTTTTTCTTCTTCTAGGTTTCAAGCTGAAGGACTTTTTGCAAGACGATGAGACTCTTTCCCACTTCCTGCACCACAACGCCTCTCTCCCCCGTCACGCGCTGAAACAGATCGTGGAGGCTGATGTCAATCTGGAGAAGGTAGAGCATCACTGCTTCAAATGTTTGAACCCCTTTAATCATGAACCCTGCTCTCCCGTGCTACATTCACCCTTCAGTCGATGGTGATATTGGTTTGAGATGTGCTAACACCCAAAAGATCGTGGGTTGTTGTAAGTTCAGTGATTAAACCACATGGGAGGATGTTGAATGCCTAAAGTAGAAAACAACCCTGTTAAGTTGTGGTCAGCCTTTTTGTTTAGTCCTTTTCACATGAGAGACTCCTCCTCCCACCGTGCACATGCAGACATCCTCTGACCTTGGCTTGACAGCATCTATTGGGCCACAGGACTGTGGTACAGCTAAGCCCTTAATACCCAGCAGTCACTGTGGGGGAGGGGGAGTTGGGTGAAGAGGCCGTCGGGTACCAAATGCCTTCCTCTTCCTCCTATTTTTGCCTCCCCCTCCAAAAGAAAAAACACATTCTTTTTCGAATATCTTTTTTCTATTTTCCTTTAATGTCTGTTAGATGAATAATTATTCTCGGCTCTTCCAATTGTTTTTCTTCTTCTGGTTTCCATATTTATCTCTGAGTAACTGTCATATTTCATTCCTATTTTGGGGATTCTGTGCATATATGTTTTTCAAGCTGACATGATCTATTTCATAGCGACCCCATGCACATGTGAACAATGCACACACACACACACACACACACTCCTATTCAAATGAAATTCCAATATCCTGCGCATACACTGACAGTCAGCTCCCGACTGTAGGACCTCCTCAACAACGGCTCCCAACCCGCTGCATCACACCGTCCTTGCTCTGCAATTGGAGGGCTGGTGTCACATGACTGTTCTTCTCCCCGTTTACCTTCCCCCTCGTTTGTCCTCACATGCTGAGGCTCAAAAACAATCTTGCATTACACCATCAGATTCTCCTCTTCCCATCCCTTTCTGACAGACCTCTATTGATCAATCTATCTATCCATCACTTTATGACGGTCATTCGGATCATTGTTTAAGGAAGGGGAGTGAAAGAGAATGAAAGCTTATTATTGCTGTGCCCTGTTGTTGTTTATGCGGAATTGAGATGCATGAGAGCAAACACAGGAATACGAATAAACATCATAATAATCTATTTGTGTGTGTGTATGCACGTGCAGTATGTAGCATGATAAACAGGATGGAATAACACCGACTGGTCAAGGATAGCTAGATGATAACACGGACTGTCCAGTCCTTGAATGCTCTGTAATCCCAGGAAAAGGACGCCTTGTTACTCCGCCTGCATGTGCACAGCTGTGTTTCCTCTACTGAATAATGTGTTCAGTAATTGTGCGTTTTATTTGGATGACATTTATAGTCCCAAAAGAATCCCTGACATTCAGAACATTTCTTTCCCTCGTGGTTGCTCAGTGATATCTTCCAGTGACATCATTGTTTTGTACACATTGTCAGGTTTTAGGAACATGACCTTTTCGCAGTGATACAAAACGATCTTTAAAGAGTGGAGACGAACCACCATGATTACTCTGTGTTTAGACACTCTGTGTTACTCATCAAATATTAATGCAATACCATACTTAGCATTAGGAATACATACCCCTCTAGAGCTATGCATATATTTTATATATATATATTAATCTCCACCTCTGTTCTTTCAAAGTATCTACTGCACATGTGATTTCATGAACTCCGCTCTTCTTCTTTCTTCTCCGTCCAGGTGCTGACTAAAGGTTTCGGCTTCCATCTCCGGGACCTCTGTAACGGCACGCCCCTCGAGGAGTTCGTCCACATCGCCGACCGCAACGTGTCCCGCCTGACTCAAGAAATCATTTGCAATTCCTCCAGGGATTGGCTAGACAAGGCCCAGAGCCACTTCCTCTCCAACTTGGACTTTTTCAAACCCATTCGGGTGAGTTGTTTTCATATTTATCAGCAGAAACGTTTTTGTTTCTTCCATTGAACAAGTTGGGTGTTTCCTAAATTTGTACTGGTACATCCTGAACAAGTGCGCAGTCTCCCACGGTTGGTCTGGACTCATTGTTATCGCCTTTTGAGGCCATTTTATTGTGAGAGCCCCTGACTGTAACACTAATGTCATGCGACAAGGCGATTCACTGTTTGCATAGGGCAAAAGCTAGACCCCGTATTCACCCATTGTATGTAAATTGCTGATCCCTCATCTTTTCTGCTCACTATGAATTTTTTGCTTTATGGATTTTCTTTACTCCTTTTCCCTCCGCCTCCTCCCTGTCCAGCATCACTTCTCCTCTGCCTGTATCTTACAGAGCAGTCTGCCCTCTTCCCATAAAACCCGTGACCTAAATGTGAGTCACGATGGTGAAGTGGCAGGAGGCGGGCTGCCTCTAAGAGGCCTGCTGCTCTTTAGAGGGAGGATAACAATAGACAGAGAATGAGTGACGTTCTCAAGTCAGAAATTCTCAACAACCGGGAGCCTTGCTGTGTTTGCTGTGCTGTTGAAGAGATTAGAAAAGCCAACGCATTTGATATGAAGGATGAAATCATTTCCTGGCTCACTGCAGACCTGATGCACCCCCAAAACACACACTTCCTCTTCATTACAGGAACTCAGTCTCCAAATGTTGATGCAAGAATGAAAAATTCTTGCATCAACATTTGGAGACTGAGTAATGGAACAAACAAAATGTGAAAGCTCTCGTGCGTGTGTGCGTGTGTGCGTGTGTGCGTGTGTGTGTGTGTGTGTGTGCACTAAGTGAGGAAAAAAGAGAACGTATGGAAAAGCTACTTTTCCTAGATGGCTGTTCCGTCTTCAGCGACACCCGGGCTCTATCGGGTGTCAGCCGTTCCAGCAGCTGACAGCTTGGAGTAATAGACGAGAACACACACACACACACACGCGCGTTGACAGATGGGTACAGAGGAGGTGGCCTGTTGTTCTTTCTCCCAATGCCTCTCCGTTCACCTTTGACCCCATTGTTGTTGTTCTTCTTTCGCTCCCATTTCTCCTTCATCTTTGATTGTAAAGTGTTTAAATGAATACAACATAGAAGATGGTACAGCTGTTTAGAGAGTAATGGATGATAACTAGGAAATCCGAACATAAAGATCATTTTAAATAAACATACATTTTGTTCCATTTTTTGTTTCATCGTATGTATTTTTTCCGGATGTATGAATTGTGCAAAGGAACCAACAATACAGTGTGAATCTCAGCTGCTCATTAAAGATGCCCCTTTCTGTCCAACAGAAGGATGTCAAGTCGGACCCCAAAGTTGTTCAGGAAGTCTCAGCTGCAACCGACAATCTTCTGGAGAGCCTGGGAGCATTGGCCGTGGAGGTAGATACAACACACACACACAAAACACAACTTACACACTTTATAACATTCACCAACAGGATGACTGGGATATTTACTTCCAAAGTTCAGCCTTCAGTAGAAATATTTAAAATCAATCCTTACCTAGAATGAGCTCTCGGTGAAGTAATGTATTTACACACAGGTCACATGTTGTATTGCAGCTTGGGGTAGGGCCATATTCCCAATCTAAACACATATGTCTGCACACGCTTATTCCTGATTGTGGAAAGTCCTACAAAGAAAGAAATGCTGCGTGGGTTTAACAGGAGCAAAGAGCAAAGCAGGTAATCTTCACGGCAATTTCAAATAAAAGGAAACGGGGCGAATCCATCATGTGTCGACATGAGTCTTACATTTCAACATTCATGTCAATAGAGGCTTTGTTCTACCACCGGGGGCTAAGCTTTTCTGTGGATCACATTCCCCCTTTTTATGCCTGCGAGACAGCAGGCATTGTGTTTACAGTTTGTTCGTTCTCCCCATTTTCTTAAACATGATACATCAGGATACGCCTCCAGGGAATGTCTTAAAAAATTGGCCCGCACGTCCTCGAGAATGAACCGCTGAGTTTGTTGCGGTCAAAGGTCACTGTGATCGCACAAACCCAGTTTTTTTTGTTGTCACTTATATTTTTTTATTCGTTTAAACATATTAACAAAAAACACATAAAAAAATGTCAGACATAAAAAATATATATATATACATATACATACACATGCACATACAAAACAGGACACAATGATATATATATACATACATACATAAAAACACATACATACCCCGAAAAACAAAACAAAAACAACCAAATTAAAACAGAAAAATAAAAGCAACCCTGGCACCTTAATTATCTTTTACTTGTAAATTTGTATACACCACCCTGCATCTATATTTGCATTTCCCTGAAGACACAAATCCGGCCCCTGAGTATTTGACCCCTCCTCTAATTTGTAATAAAAGCCATCAGACTTTTCCATGCTTGGTCAGTTTGGCTTGAACTGTTCTTACAAAACCCAGTTCTGACAGATTCACATGCATATCTGAGAGGATAAAATGATTAATTGTGTGCATTCTGATCAGACATGGCAGTGTGCAACTTGAGCGCGAGGCGGTGATTCGAGTTTGAGGCCAGAGTTCACCTCCGATTACTTTTCTGCATGAAGACGTAAATCATAAATCTTGTTGCAGCCTAAATAAGAACGAGCCGTGTGAAATCGCCGCGTCGAGAGCCTTGCTCAGCGTACAACCAGGTGCACTATCTTCGTTGTCTCGCATACACACACACACAGTGAAGGATCACATGCTCACACACACTCTCGCATGCCAGAGCTAAGCCAAGGTAGAAAGAGAGGGGAGGGGGGAGGGGGGGGGGCTGCTGCAAACGCACGCACAGAAGAACAACAACACCCTTTATCACAGAATCCTGCTCTGCTGAGTTGGCAAAACATACACCCAGCTGTGTGTGTGTGTGTGTGTGTGTACGCGTGTGTCGCTTCCTGTCTCATTAGCTCTAAGAACATCAGTGAGCTCGTCTTTTCTCCAGTCCTCATCTACGAATTTTGCAGCCTCCACCGTCTTTTTTTTATCCTCCGACCATCATATAAAGTTCATTTTTGAGTTGACAATGCATTGTCGGGTAATATTAACAAATATGAACTCATGAAGAATATAAAAGTGGAAGAATGGAGAAATGCACTTTAACCTCTACCTCCGACCAGTTATCATCTGCAGCCTGTGTTTCAGTCCAGGGCTATGGCCTGTGGGCAAAAAGAACTACAGTGACATATTTTCTCAATGTCTTTTGTATATATTCCAAATACTTTTGTGTAGCTCAGAATAAACCAGCATGATTCTACATTACAAGCATCAAGAACACTTTGGTCCCAGTCAGTCTGAAACCAGTTTAATTGCACTTTTTTCCCCGTCTCATCAATTTAGCTCAACAGCCATCTACGCTCCTAAATCTATTCTTACTAAATCCTAATGAATTGCGTTAGTCTCTTTAAGTAGATTATTCTGTTTAGCTCAGAAGGCTGAAAGTGCAGAGGTTGGTCCACCTCATTCCAAAACGATTATAGTATCTTAAACTGAACTGATGCTAAAATATAAAAGTTAATTTCTTTCTTCACCATACAAGCCCAACAAATGCATGCTAACAGATTTCATCAGCATGCTCCTTGGAAACATTACTGACATTTATCTTCTTTGTATTGTTTTCCCTAAGTAGCTTAAGAGGTTGCTGCGTGGAGCGGTGGAGTGTGTGTGAATAAACTCTGGTAACCTTTCTGTCCCGTAACGAGATCACTCTTATCACGAAGAAATAAACCACTTCCTCTCTCTACGGTAGTTTGATAAACAAATCTCTAAAGTCAGCTTTTCATATGGTCAGAATACAAATATATGTAAAGCTTTGCACAGACATCCGTTTGTTTTTTCCTGCTTTACATTCATCAGTGTGTTGCTGTTTTCCTGTTTTGGTGTGCCACTATTGTTCGATAGAGCAGAAGTGACCAACTAATCCTAGAATATCCTGAGAATGTTCAGGTCACAACCGAGTTAAGATGTGTCACTTCACGTTATTCTTTTATATAATTGGCCTCCTGCGTGGCTCTGGTCTGAATCACAGTGTGCTGGAATGGAAACTAGAACTTTAGTAACCTCACAGAGACGCGACCAGGTTACTCTCGGACAATCTTCATCCGTCTGTCTATTTCTCACCCAGTCACCCAAGTTAACATGGGACTCATCCTCAGGGAAATGACACACATATTCAGTCCCATTAAAATGTGTGTTCAGCACAGGAAAAATTAATATGCAGTCGCACAGAACCAACACGCATCTTTAGCAGGCACGGTCGGCTGCACGTCGTAACTTCAACACGTCGTTGGTGTTTTTTACAGCAACAGTAGCCTCTGGCTATGAAAAGGTGAAGACGTGTACTTACAACATTTGTCACGAGGGCATGTGCACACCCAACAACCGTGTGATGCATTTACAAACAGACAGCCTCACAAGAAAAAACATACACAGACATGTCTCCAGTCCAACACAGTCTCTCTGTCTCTCTCTCTGTGTGTGTGTGTGTGTGTGTGTGTGTGTGTGTGTGTGTGTGTGTGTGTGTGTGTGTGTGTGTGTGTGTGTGTGTGTGTGTGTGTGTGTGTGTGTGTGTGTGTGTGTGTGTGTGTGTGTGTGTGTGTGTGTGTGTGTGTGTATGTGTGTGTGTGTGTGTGTGTGTGTGTGTGTGTGTGTGTGTGTGTGTGTGTGTGTGTGTGTGTGTGTGTGTGTGTGTGTGTGTGTGTGTGTGTGATCCGTTCTCTCTGTCTCACTTTCGCTTCGTCGGAAAGCAGTGTTGAGTTTCGTGTTGACGGGCAGAATAAGAATTACATGCTGCAAACTGGTCGGCTCATTTTAAAAAGCCAGTCGTCACTGAGTTATTTGTCTTGAAATGTGTCCGCATATTAATGTGTTTGTGCGCGCATGTGTGTTTGTAGTGTGAGTGTGTACACGCTCTACTTATGGTGCCTGCGGAGGTTTTTGAGGCAAACGACCGATAGTAACCTCTCTTTGTTCTTGCACCTTCGGCACTCATTTCCTCCTCCTGCTCTGATGGTCTCCCTTTCTTTCTCAGCTTCTCTCTCATCTCCTTCCATATTCACCTCAAAGGTGTGATATTCTCTCCGTCCTTCACACACAGAGCTTGAGCTGATCGTGAGCCCGAGTGACCTCCTGCGGTTCGTGCCTAGCCAACAACAGTCCCCCTCTTCTTTTGCCCTTTCTTTGTTTTACTTGCACGCAAAGAAACTCAAAACCCCTCCTTCCAGTCCTTCCTAAATCACGAGTGGATGACATAATTACATATGCATCTCCTAGTGTTGTTTCACCGATAGAGAACTTGTGTCAACTTGTCTCTTGACCTGTAGTAACCTCTGTGTGAACCGAAAGAAATGTTGACTGTCTATCCAGGACAGGTTCTCCTGAGACGAGAGGAACACATTTTGTGGTTGTTGTCAACATAACCACATAAGTTGATGTTCAAGTTTGACATAAGAAAATAAAACAACTATAGTGGTAGTATACGAGGACAGTTCTAGCTGTACAAGTATTTAGGATCGTGATAACAAGGCCAGAGCACTGCGCTGCCCCCGACCCTTCAGCATTGAGGATTTTGTGATATAGAAACAGCTGCAGAGTGGAAAAACCTCATGACACGAGTGAATAGAGCACCATACTTATACGCTTTAAGACATTTCATGACCGTCCATAATCAGACCCTTTTTTTAATGTAAGAACGGATATAATAAGGTCTCCTCTAGAGAGAAATGCACATGCACAGACACGGGGAGAAAAATAGGACTGGGGACAGTTACATATATCTTCATCAGGCAGAAGGCTAAGTGTCTCCACTTGACCACTATGAATATCACACATACACACACACACATATATATATATACACACACACACACAGGGTTCGTATAAACTGCCTCTGTTGGGCCATATTGTGAACACATGTACACTGTGAGTTACATGAGATGCCCAGAAGGAAGAAGCATGTGCGCAGCAGGTTTGATCCCAGATGTGGCGACACACGGAGCACATATGACGGGCAGTATGTTCAGCGGCCTCGTGAACGGTACAGAGACCGTGATCTGGGGCTGGAGGCTGATTTCATGAAGGACAAAATTCACAGACCTGAGCTCCTTTATTCTAAGTTCTCCTTTATTAATAACTACCGGTACAAATTGTCATAATCCATGTACGTTATTGTACATAAAAGCACAACAGTAAAAAAACACACGACAGCCACATATCCCAGGAAGAGAGTATTAATGAATTGGATATTATATTGTTTGATGTTTAAAGATGAATATGTTTCATCTAAAATGAGCTTCATGGCTCTGAAAAATGTGTGTATTTGTATCAAAGTGGGGACCTAAGAGGATACATTTACTGACTAACGTACTCATGTTCCTGCTTGTGTCTCTCCCTCCAGCTTAACAGTATGAACAGTTGGAAGGACATGCGTAAGGAGATCCTGTATCTCACTGTAAATGCCACAGGCTCTCCGAACCAGATGTACCAGGCTGTGTCGCGCATCGTCTGCGGACACCCCGAGGGAGGGGGCCTCAAAATCAAGTCTCTCAACTGGTATGAGGACAACAACTACAAGGCCCTGTTTGGAAACCATGGCAACAGCAGCGACGCTGATCTCCTCTCGGCTTACGACAACTCTTCCAGTAAGGGTCCAAAATACCAGAAGCAACCAGAAACACATGTCCTACTTTCATCACAATTTTAATTTACCATAGAAGACGGGACGATGTTCAAAACTCAAACTGTGTACGTGTGTTTATTTTCCAGCTCCCTATTGTAACAAAATGATGCGGAACCTGGAGTCCAGCCCCATCTCCAGGATGATCTGGAGAGCTCTGAAGCCTCTGCTCATGGGGAAGATCCTGTACACGCCAGATACCCCCGCCACACAGAGAATCATCCATGAGGTACAACAAGGCCCCTCCCACCTCTGTGAACCCCCATCAGTCATGAATGAAGCCCCCATTGAATAAGGCTGAGCTTGTTTGTGTTCGTTGCAGGTGAATAAGACCTTCCAGGAGTTCGGCGTGCTGAGGGACCTTGGAGGGATGTGGGAGGAGATGAGGCCCAAATTCTGGAACTTCATGGAAACGGGCGAGGAAATGGACATGGTTAGGGTGAGTGGGAGCTGCCATCACACACACACAGACACACACACACACACACTCACACACAGACACACACATACATCAGAGCCGTATTCTCGGCCCTCTTCCTGTTTACATGAGGGGGTTAAGATAGTCGTCTGTGCATCTCTGTAATTTTAATATAATTCTTTACTTAAAACAAAACTTCGAAGCATTTTCATCGTGATATAAAAATGTGATTCCGGCAGCAGTTTGAAAAACGTAAAGCAAACCCGGTTCGTGCTCATTTCAACAATTTGCCCGTACTCTGATCACATCACGCAGGGACGAGCACATCTTGTGTTTCTTGTACACAAAACTACTTGATCTAGAAATAGATCTACGAGTATTAAATGACAGTCTCTCTGGCAGAATGATCCATTTAAATATTCTGTTTCAGATGGCATATAGTTCATAACACGGCTCCTCCTGGCTTGGCATTTGTTTGTTTTTGCAACTACTCTGTGTCCTGTGTAAATGAACACTTCCACCTCGTGGTGAAAGATGATACTGTAAAATACCTTCACATGTATAAGATCTTTTGCTGAGACCGTTAACTGTTGATAAAGAGCCCCGGACCTCTAAATAAGAATAAGATGCACTTAGAAAACATGAAAAGACCATTAGTTTGAATTTGTTTTAAACATTTACTTAAAGCTGAGTTCTATTTTGCTCTGCTGTAAGAATAACAAGGCTAAAACTTTAATAGTATTCCAGTTTTTTACACTTATTTGATTAGATGGAAAATGAAATAGTTTTTTCTGTCAGGTAAACGGGAACATGGTTGTTGATAATATACATAATAAAAGGAGCCTGGAGGACAGAGAACATAACATTTAACGATTTTAAAATAGGCCTCAAGCCACACAAGCGGATACGCAAACACTCAGCAATAACAAAGAGCCAAACGAGCCTAAAGGCACGTGACTCACACAACTTTTACAGCTCCAGACTGACAGGAAGATTTGAGCCACGTATAAATGTGTATCTGCATCCTCTATATTATTATAGGTGTTCTTTATCGTATAAAGTAATTGCACATTAACTGTCTATAATAAACGATATAAACCTTTCTCTTTGCAGACGCTGCTCCAGAATAACGGCAGTGCCGCGTTCTTTAACGCTCAGCTCAGTGGGACGGAGTGGCGTGTGTCGGACGTGTCGGCCTTCCTGATGAAGGTCTCGGAGGACCAGAGACCTGCAGGATCCGCTTATACCTGGAGAGACGTCTTCAATGAAGCCGACCACTCCATCCAGACCATCTCGCGCTTCATGGAGGTGAGTGTGTTAGCGCAGGACACCAACGCACACCACGGGAATGCCCTGCCAAAGCAGTGTGTGTGTGGAAAGATGGCAAGTCCGTTTTTCCAGGAAACTCATTCGGTGCATAAAATACCAAACCAAGCTTTACGTTATGATGTTTATGACAAATTAATTCTGCAAATGCAGACGAAGAAAATGATATCATTGCATAGCTATCCTTGTTGTCCATATGTGTGTAAAGCAGCTGTTACCCAATATCTTCAATTTAGGTGGAATCCTCGTGGGGAAATAGGTTAAATGCTATATGCTCAAATAGGTCATCCCATGACAAAATCTTCCATTATTCCATTGTTTTTTAACTGCATTTAGAAACCAGCGCAACTAATAAAAGCCTTGAAATTAAATGTTCTTTCCCCTTCCTTCACCAAATGAGATCATTGTCATAGTGAGCTTTTGACTGCTCCCTGTCTCTGCGTTTTGAGTCAGTGTGCCAGAGCCACGCCTTAAGCAATCAACAGGCGATCAACAGGCGATCAACAAGCGATCAACAAGCGATCAACAAGCAGCCCTAACTCCTGCCAAATGTTAATCAATGTCTGTTCCAGAGGGAATCGTTGGCATGCCTGTCCATGTACAGGAATTTCTTCATTGAGAGTTATAGAATAGACTTCTGAAGGTTCAGTGGTAATTGTGGACTAATAGCCTTGTGGCACTCCTCTAATATTTAATGATGTGACCTCTAATGATCAGAATTGCTCAATGAGTATTGATGTTTTACCATCCATAAACCGTAGACACAGACGATTAATGATAAACTGATCTTCTAACCATAACGGAAGATATTGAGAAAAATACGAATCAATTAAGAAGAGAGAATTTTAAACCACAACTTGAGGTCAATTAGATGTCGTACTAATTATTTAACTATATTCAGTTGAACAACACTGCGAATAACCCGCTGACCGACTCTCTCGCTTTATGGAGACACATAATGTGTGTAAACTGACTTTCCTCACTAAATCTCAAGGCCTTACAAATCTGTCACACCTGCAGGATAGGGGGGAAGTGCTCATGCTGTATTTTTGTTATCATGCTTTCTGAACTCATTGGCTTCTCACACAATTCGAGTCGGAGCGGTATAAATCAGCTTATGTCAGCTATGCGAGGGGCTAATCGGTACGAAGTCTCGACAAATAAGCTAAACGACTGTGTTGTGGTCACTCTGTGAGTTTGTGCAATAAGGTATTGAGTTCACTTTTATTATCAGATACTGAGCAAAATATTTGAGGACAGCATTTAATTACGTGAGCAGGACTCTCATGAGTTTTTTTCCCCCCGATCTATTACAATTCGGACACCCAAAGAGATTCTCTTATTCAGAGCAATGTAAACAAAACACAATTGGGACATTCAGCTGTTGGAGAGATAAAGCTTGAGGCTCATTTACTTCTTTGTCTTAGAAAAGAAGTCATAACATGTGTGTTTTCTTTTTTCATCTTTCTTTAACTGTGTGACAAAGACCTTGGTGCACCATTTCGACCCCTCAGCACCTCATACAGATGCTACTTCATGCCTGGTCATACTTTCAGAGTAAAACGCACCCTAACTCCTCTCTCTTCTTGCTCAGTGTGTCAACCTAGACAAGCTGGAGCCTGTCGCCAATGAGGAGAGACTGGTCAACAAGTCCATGGGTCTTCTGAACAACCAGAAGTTCTGGGCTGGAATCGTGTTTCCTGACATCTCCCATAGCGACAGCGCCGACTTGCCTCCTAACGTCAAATACAAGATCCGCATGGACATTGATAACGTGGAGAGGACAAACAAGATTAAAGACGGGTAAGAAGCAGCGCCCCAACTATTATTGAATGACAGACCCTTTTGCAGATTTTTTTTCATTTTTTTATAATCTTGCTCATTTTTCATTTTGCTTCGCAGCTATTGGGACCCCGGTCCCAGGGCAGACCCCTTCGAGGACCTTCGATATGTCTGGGGTGGATTTTCTTACCTGCAGGACGTGATCGAGCATGGAATCATCAGAGCCATCACTGGCACCAAGGAGAAGACGGGCGTCTACATTCAGCAGATGCCCTACCCCTGCTACGTTGATGACATGTAAGCGGCCAACGTGCAACGCCAGAGTATAATCGCAACTTTCACTGTCAAGTCGGTTTAAAACAAGCATCACCAATGTTCACCTTTTTTTTTTTTTTTTTAATGTTCCTCAGTTTCCTGCGGGTGATGAGTCGGTCCATGCCTCTCTTCATGACCCTGGCGTGGATGTACTCGGTAGCCATCATCATCAAGGGCGTGGTGTACGAGAAGGAGGCCCGGCTCAAAGAGACCATGAGGATCATGGGGCTGAACAACGGCATCCTGTGGCTCAGCTGGTTCATCAGCAGCTTGATCCCGCTGCTGATCAGCGCCAGCTTGCTGGCGCTGTTATTGAAGGTTGGTGTTTGCCACGGACACGCCCATGGTGTGATCACACACTTTGTCATTATGCAGGGATGTCAGCATATTGTGGAAAACAAGCGATATCATACCGCTGTGA
The DNA here is from genome assembly GCF_029220125.1 of Pseudoliparis swirei. NCBI lineage: Eukaryota > Metazoa > Chordata > Actinopteri > Perciformes > Liparidae > Pseudoliparis > Pseudoliparis swirei. The sequence goes on along the minus strand of NC_079411.1, from coordinate 24,139,258 downwards.
CTGTGAAACAATTTAATTAACCCCGCCCCCTCCCCCTCCTGCCGCCCTTTCCAGATGGGAAACCTGCTGCCTTACAGTCACCCAGGCGTTGTGTTCCTATTCCTGGGATCCTTCGGCGTTGTAACCATCATGCAGTGCTTCCTCATCAGCACTCTGTTCTCTCGTGCCAACCTGGCAGCTGCCTGCGGGGGCATCATATACTTCACGCTCTACCTGCCCTACGTGCTGTGTGTCGCCTGGCAAGACTACATTGGCTTCGGAGCCAAAGTCATAGTGGTGTGTGGGAGAAGTTGAACTACGCACATTCAAATACAAATCCCACGTGTTGAGCGTTGTGTATCCAGTTATTATTCTGTGTCCGCTAAACTCCGGCTTCTTCGTCCTTCTCACAGAGTCTGCTGTCTCCTGTGGCGTTTGGTTTTGGCTGTGAGTACTTTGCCCTGTTCGAGGAGCAAGGGGTGGGCATCCAGTGGTCCAACCTGCTGGCCAGCCCCCTGGAGGGGGACAACTACAACCTGACCACCTCCATCTCCCTCATGCTGTTTGACGCGGTGCTCTACGGAATAATGACCTGGTACATCGAATCTGTGTTCCCTGGTGAGTCGTGGATGTGGTACTTTTTTCTGTAACATGCCCAATGGATGATATGCAGTTAAATAGTTATTTATTTTTGATGCACAGTACTGACAACCGTCCCTCTCTTCCAGGTCAGTATGGGATCCCCAGGCCTTGGTACTTCCCTTTCACGAAGACGTACTGGTGTGGAGAGGAAGAGAACACCAGCATGTCCACCCCTCTGTCGAAGAAGGGCAACGCTGAAGGTACAATCACAATCATCATCTTTACTATTTATTGCTCTTTCTGTTTTGGGAGAAATGTTCAGGTATAAAACCATCCGAGATATAAAATGCAGATGGATGATCCTCTTTGTGTGTCCTATCAAATCTCAGCTTATGTCCTAAATTAAATGCCTTCCTTGTCTTTTTCATCCACAGCTGTGTGTATCGAGGAGGAGCCGAGTGACATCGAGCCAGGTGTTTACATCGAGAATCTGGTGAAGGTCTACAGCCATGGAAAAAAGCTGGCGGTGGACGGACTGTCCCTGAAGTTCTATAAAGGACAGATAACCTCCTTCCTCGGCCACAATGGAGCTGGCAAGACCACCACCATGTAAGATTATACACGCATGGTCTGCAGTTCATCAGGGAACAAGTTGGAGGACCTCAAAGATGTAGTTGAGACAGCCATTGATGGTGATTGTTGTGTGCCTCCCTGCTATCTGATAGGTCAATCCTGACGGGCTTGTTCCCACCCACATCTGGCACAGCCTATATCCACGGCAAGGACATCCGCAGTGAACTCAGCACCATCCGGCAGAATCTGGGCGTCTGCCCCCAACACAACGTACTGTTCAGCATGTACGTATGCGGCAGCTACGGAGACGGGTTTCTTTGCACGCTTGTAGCATTCGTGTGCACTTGGTAACGGTTTGATTTGGTTGGTTTGCCGTAATCCAGGCTGACGGTGGAGGAACACATCTGGTTCTACGCCCGTCTGAAGGGGCTGCCGTACGAGAAAGTGAAGGCCGAGATGGAACAAATTGTGAACGACGTCGGACTGTCTGACAAACGGCATTCCCGCACCAACACGCTCTCCGGTCAGTTTGACCGGTTTGAATTATTTGACCTTTTTTAGTTGTTTCACTTCCATCTCGACGGTGTTTTTGAAGACGGCCTCGTCTCCCTGTTGTCTTTGTAGGAGGGATGCAGAGGAAACTGTCAGTGGCTCTGGCGTTTGTCGGGGGCTCAAAAGTTGTGATCCTGGATGAACCTACGGCCGGAGTCGATCCCTACGCACGCAGGGGCATCTGGGACCTGCTGCTTAAATACAGACAAGGTAAACACCACTAACAGCTGTTCAGTCGTTAACAGTCACGCATCCTGTAGTTTGTAAACTGACTGTGTCCCTCTGTTCCTCGCCAGGCCGCACCATCATCCTGTCCACTCACCACATGGACGAGGCCGACATCCTGGGCGACCGCATCGCCATCATCTCCCACGGCAAGCTGTGCTGCGTGGGCTCCTCGCTGTTCCTAAAGACCCAACTGGGCACGGGCTACTACCTGACCCTAGTCAAGAGAGACTACGACTTAACACTTCAATCCTGCAGGAATTCCGCCAGCACCGTGTCCTACAGCAAGAAGCCCGAGAAGGTACGAAAGCTGTTGAGGACAACGCAGGTGTTTAAACGATACAAGACAAGTTATTCTCCTTTTTATGGTGTTTTTAACTTAAAAAAGTTGACCGTTGACCCTCTTTGTGTGTGCGACTCAGGAGGACGCTGTATCAGAGAGCAGCTCAGATGCAGGTCTGGGCAGCGAACCAGAGAGTGAAACCACCACTATTGGTGAGAACTGAAAATGTAAAATGAAGATGTTGATATAAGATGTATATATATGTATATATTATATTCCTCTCTCTCTTTTTTTTTCACTACAGATGTGTCCCTTATCTCCAACCTGATATTCAAGCATGTCCACGAGGCTCGCCTGGTGGAGGACCTTGGCCATGAGATCACTTATGTCTTGCCCTATCAGTCAGCTAAAGACGGAGCCTTTGTCGAGCTCTTCCACGAGCTGGATGACAGACTCACCGACCTGGGAATATCCAGCTATGGAATATCTGATACCACCCTGGAGGAGGTAAGGAGCAGCTGGTCTAAGTGGGCCGTTCATAGTAAACCCTGTCGAAAGTCGAATGAAACTGACAGAAATCGTATTCTTCTGCCAAATTGTGAAAATGTGTTTTCTCCAACTCTGCAGATTTTCCTGAAAGTGGCTGAGGACAGCGGAGTGGACGCTGTTGAGCTCTCAGGTGAGACTTATGATGCCCTTTAAAGATTCACAGCAGCTTCACATCTATACTATATAAACACAAATACACCCTTGTTCTAAACGTATATTAGCATCAGTGCTTGCTTTTAAGTGACTGAATTACTGTGGGGTTTACCTTTTATATAAAATAGAAGACGTGAACCTCAAAAGTAACATGTTGACCCTCGTGTGGCTGCAGATGGAGTCGTGCCGACCAGGACCCGTCGCCATCATGCATTTGGAGACCACCAGAGCTGCCTGAAGCCCTTCACCGAGGACGACTTTGAATTCAACGAGTCAGAAGGTGACCCAGAAAGAACTGCACTGCCCAGCATGCAGTGCAATGATAACGACATTATTGTTGCTCTTATTGCTTTTACCCTTATCATTACTTTTACCCTTAGTTTTACACTGAAGGTGTATTTCAACAAATATATGTAGAGAAAATTATGTAAAATACATCACATCCCATATTTTAATGGGGAACAAGTGCAGTTTCTCTTTGAAGAAAACTAGACTCATGTTGTGAAACATAGAAATCAGTTGAAATGTCACTATTATTAGCAGACGAGATGAGTTTCTCATGTGTATTGTGTCATCTGCATCCAGAATCCCGAGAGACCGACCTGCTCAGTGGAACCGATGGCAAAGGCTCGTTCAAGGTCAAAGGCTGGAGTCTGAAGAGGCAGCAGTTTGTTGCACTACTCTGGAAAAGATTCCTCTACGCCCGGCGCTCCAGGAAAGGCTTCTTTGCTCAGGTATGCTGATGCTATCAAATATTGTCAATGAACAGTCTTCCATAACAATCTCACTTCCTCTGAGAGTGAAGCAGTACGTCTGAGGTGTGTCAGTGAAATTGAAACTGAATCGTCATGATGTGATTTTTTTTTTCTTCTTCAGATTGTTCTCCCGGCGGTGTTTGTGTGTATTGCCCTGGTGTTCAGCCTGATTGTCCCTCCGTTTGGAAAGTACCCAAGTCTGACTCTGGATCACAGCATGTACGGGGAGCAGTTCACCTTCATCAGGTGAGATTGCATTGTCTTCCTTTTCACCCGTGTTTCTCCAGTTCTTGTACTAAATAGGATGTTTCTGCTCATTTGCTACATTTATCCATCAAAGCACTTTAAAATCTTCTAGTTCTTTTCTCCGAAAAGCACATTTCCACATCTACAAAGTGCACAACTCATTAAATATGTAAAGGATTACCTTAATGCACGAAGGGTTGCGCATGTGACCTAACTGAGGGGTTCAAACTCAACTCTGCATTTGAAAAATTCAGAATAAAAGTACACGTGGTGTTAGAAATTGATCCTAAAACTATTCCAAATGTCAATCTAATATTAGTAGACATCCAGATGACTGCACCTGTCTTCAGTCCTAACACAATGACAGGAGCTAGACCACTGATTGTTAAATATCATTTGTTTGTGATGATTTGTTTGTGTATTTCCAAGAAAGTGAATTACTGTGATATTAAAGGCAATGGGTTCTGTGTGTGTTTGTAGTAATGACTTACCCGAGGACCCTCACATCAACAAACTACTGGAAGCTCTCACAGAAAAAGCAGGATTTGGAACGCGCTGCATGGAAGGACAACCCATACCGTGAGTTTTAAGAAAAGAAAAAACATCCATTAAGGAAAATAAAAAATACACTTGGATATACAGTTAATCTGGGTCCATTTTTATAGAAATAAATAAATATGACAGTGCATTGGAGATTTGACTCCTATCTCCGTGCTCCAGGGAGACTTCCTGTGCAGCAGTAGAGGATGAGTGGTCGCTCCCGGAAGTCTCTCAGAGTGTGAGGGACGTGTTCGACAAAGGCAACTGGTCCATGGAGGATCCCTCTCCCATGTGTGAGTGCAGCTGTGGAGGACGCAAGAGGATGCTTCCCGAGTGTCCTGCTAGCGCCGGGGGACTCCCACCACCTCAGGTTGGCGACGCCACACAATTAATAAAAGTCCAAACTGAAGTGTTAATCAATCGACAATTACAACGGGCAAAGACCAAATACCCACATATATAACAAATGTTCATTTTTTTTTTTTTGTGTGTGTGTGTGTGTGTGTGTGCAGATTAAAATCAGCGAAAAAGACACACTTCAGAATTTGACTGGCCGAAACGTCTCCGACTATCTGGTTAAAACCTACGCTCAGATCATCGGCAAGAGGTAACACTCAACGGACATTGGATTGGCACTCTTGAATTTATTCTAATTCTCGATTTTAATTTACCTTAAAAATATCTTCTCTTCCAGCCTGAAGAACAAGATTTTGGTCAACGAGTTCAGGTACGTTATCAGCCACAATCCATCTAACTGCTCGATGGTGGTGAACTGAGTGCCGCTCTGCTGTGTACTTCGCCGAGGTTAAAATGATTGCGCTCTCCACAGATACGGTGGATTCTCACTGGGCGCCAGGAGATCTCCGTTAATGGCCCACACAGAGGACATCGACGAGGCCATCGCTCAACTCACGAAGCGTTTCCACCTGGAGAGAGTAAGACATTATATCACTGTTTTACACACTACACTAAAATTTTATTTTATATTTTGCTTTGTATGCTTCTATATCTTTCATCCCTGTTTTTATATTTTATTTTTTATTCATGTGTGTTTGGTTTATTGGTGCTGCTACTGCTACGACAAATTTCCCCTTGGGGATTAATAAAGTATATATATATCTATCTATCTAACGCACCAGCAAACACGTGACTACTACTACTCCTAACTACTACTATTACTACTACTACCTACTACTACTATTGCAGTGGGGCCTTACTGGTGCCTTACTGGTGCCTTACCATGTGCTAAAGAAGACTTTCTCCCTCTTTCACCCTCCAGGGAACGGCCGCGGATCGGTTCTTTAACAGTCTCTCCAGTTTTATACAAGGGTTGGACACCAAGAACAATGTCAAGGTTAGCGCGCACACACACACACACACACTACACAAGCACTACACACACTGGTTATGCAACAACACGTGGCTCTTTAGGTTACCTTCAAGTTTCTCTCACCAAATTATGATACAATCTGTTTCATTCACTCTATTCATATTGTGTGCTCAATAATGGAGTTCTGCTTTGAGGCTGGTTAATAAGATGCACAGCTTCCCTCATAACTTTTTGGATGTTCCTATTCATGAATTACACATTCTGTGTATTTCTCTTCATTTGTATCGACTCATCTTCGTTGAGAACAATTTTAATGGAAGGAAAATGTTCACATTTGAAGCAGATTGTTAATGATTTATGCATAGCAGCTAACTGAATGAGCTTCAATTCCACCACACAAATAGAAAATGCATTGTGAAAAAGCTAAGTGCTTTTGTAAGTTCAGAAAATTACTAAAAATAGGCCCTGAGGAAAGAGACAGTAAGTAGAGGGGAACACTTACTATTTTGGGAACAGTGTTATATGAGGCCCAAAGACATATTATCCTTTTTAGTCTCGTGCAGACTTGTGACACACAGCTGATCACAGAACTGGACTTCCAGGCTGCGTTTGCATCTTTAGGTAAGAGAAACTTACGTGCCTTTCCGTTTCCAGATCTGGTTCAACAACAAAGGCTGGCACAGCATCGGCTCGTTCCTCAACGTGATGAACAACGGCATCCTGCGGGCGAGTCTGAAGGCCGACCAAGACCCCACGAAGTTCGGCATCACTGCCGCCAATCACCCGCTCAACCTCACCAAGGAGCAGCTGTCACAGGTCGCATTGTGAGTGTTGAGGGACTTTCTTACACTTCTAATGTGATCACACGTCTTTGGCCTTTTTGCCAAGAGACATCGCCTGTCCTTCTCACGTCTTCCTTCCCCTCCGTTCTCAGGATGACGACGTCGGTCGATGTGCTGGTTTCCATCTGCGTGATCTTCGCCATGTCCTTCGTACCTGCCAGTTTTGTGGTCTTCCTCATCCAGGAGAGAGTGAACAAAGCCAAACACCTGCAGTTCATCAGCGGCGTGCAGCCTTTACTCTATTGGCTGGCCAACTTTGTCTGGGACATGGTAAGACTCTTCAGTGGAGCCCCGTTGATGAAAGTCTAACGATAACACTATTGTCTTGATAGAAAGGAAGCGCAACACTATTGTTCACCCGCTTTCTCGCCCCCTCTTGCAGTGTAACTACATCGTCCCGGCCACACTGGTCATCATCATCTTCATGTGTTTCCAACAAGATGCCTACGTGTCCTCCACCAATCTGCCCGTGCTGGCGCTGCTGCTGCTGTTCTACGGGTAAATTAGACACACGCCTAGTTTTTTTCCAGCTCTTCCTTTTCTCGAATCCTCTCACCTCTGCTAATCTAAAATGATCTTTTTCTTTCTCTCTCCAGATGGTCCATCACCCCTCTGATGTACCCAGCCTCGTTCTGCTTCAAGATCCCCAGCACGGCCTACGTGGTTCTCACCAGCGTTAACATACTGATCGGGATCAACGGCAGCGTCGCCACATTTGTACTGGAGCTGTTTGGAGGCAATGTAAATGATGTCTCCAAGTCATTTTGATTCAGTGAAGAGTAGCAATAGTTTGATTATTTTTAATTTTTTGTGGATTCAAGAGTATGTAGAGAGAGAATGAGATGCTTTTGAATGCAAACTTAGAAATGATTATTGAATGCTTTACCCCTTCACGGCCGAATATTAACTGTCAATATTCACTTTGTTCCTTTTTTTTTAAGGAAATTGGTGGCATCAACGACATCCTGAAGAACGTGTTCCTCATCTTCCCTCACTTCTGTCTGGGCAGAGGGCTGATTGACATGGTGAAGAATCAGGCAATGGCAGATGCTCTGGAGAGATTTGGTAATTACAGCAGACCTCTTGTACCAACTACAACCAACAAATGCATCCCTGTTTTGTTTTGACGTAATCTAAATGTTCTCTGGCTGTGGTTGTGTCTCCGTAGGTGAAAACCGGTTCCGCTCCCCTCTGGCCTGGGACATGGTGGGAAAGAACCTGTTTGCTATGGCCATAGAGGGCGTGATCTTCTTCACCATCACCATCCTCATTCAATACCACTTCTTCTTCAAGGCCAGGTGGGGGAAACCTTCCATACACATGACTTAAACGAGACAAAGAAGAATCATATTTATGACACCAGTGTCCATAACTTAAACATTACAACTCGAAACGAGTAGATCTGGCTTTTGAATCCCGTCTGGAGAGAAGTCTGTCCTTTTATGTGACCTCTCCTCCCTTTGCTGCCTTGCAGGTCATCCACTAGTCACCTGAAGCCCATTGGAGAAGAAGACGAGGACGTGGCCAGAGAGCGACAGAGGATCCTCAGTGGAGGAGGACACTCGGACATCCTGGAGCTCAAACAGCTCACCAAGATTTACAAAAGGAAACAGAAGCCGGCAGTGGACCGACTGTGTGTCGGCATCCCCCGTGGAGAGGTACGATGCAGCGGACGTGATTACAAACCGGGAAAACACAAGCTTTTTTTTAAAAAAGTTTCAGTATTGTTTAAAAATGGGTTTTGTAAGAGGTTGATACAGCAAATACAATGAATGTAGTGAAGAAAGTCTGAATTCCTGTGAAAATAAACATACGGTGTCCCTCTTCTGCTGCAGTGCTTCGGTCTGCTGGGGGTGAATGGGGCAGGGAAAACCAGCACCTTTAAAATGCTGACAGGAGACTCGATGGTCACCGGTGGAGAGGCTTACCTGGCTGGCAAGAGGTAAGACACACACCTCCTCCAAATATACAATACAGCCAATCATCTGTATTAGGATCAATATATTATTCTAGTTCATAAAACGGGGGCATCTGGCAGGAAGTAGAAGGCACAATGATATATTCTTCGGATCAATTATGTAATTAAAAGGACTTAGCCTAATATTGCAAAAATGAAGAAAATTCTTCAACAAAGCTGATTGGAAATTGAGTCAGCTTTCAATCTATTTGGAGAAAACATCAACTAAAAGGCTACATTTAGTTAAAAAGATCTCTATATTTGTGCTTTCCATGGAACTTAATGACACTCTTGTGTTTATCTCACTTCAGTGTCAAGACAGAGATCCATGAGGTGCATCAGAACATGGGCTACTGTCCTCAGTTTGATGCCATCAACGATCTGCTGACCGGCAGAGAGCACCTCGAGTTCTACGCCATCCTGAGAGGAGTGCCTGAGAAGGAAGTCTGCGAGGTCAGTAACAAACACATGCACACACATGCATCGGCCTACTCTATTTACAATAACATTTGGTCTTTTATCTACAATATAATTACTCTACTTTTGGAGTCTTGTTTGTCTATTTTTGTACTGAGGCATTAAGTTATGGAAGATGACTCTCGATACAAATAAACAAACAGACTATTGTATACATCAGTCCATATGCACGTGAAAAAGAAAATGGCTGACACTCATGAAACCTTTATTCTGTCCACTAGGTGGCAGAGTGGGGCATCCGGAAGATGGGTTTGCTCAAGTATGTGGACAAGTCAGCCGGCAGCTACAGCGGAGGAAACATGAGGAAACTGTCCACTGCCATCGCTCTCATAGGAGGACCACCTGTCGTGTTTCTGGTCAGTAGAACATGTTCACACCTACACAACATTCCTATGATGAGTTATTGTGTGTCAAGTGTCGCAGCAGTGTGACCCAGTGTGATGGAACGTCGTAGCGGCAGCTTGAGTGTCCGATGCTTCCTGTTTACAGGATGAACCGACGACAGGCATGGATCCTAAAGCCCGCCGTGCTCTGTGGAACGCAATCCTGAGCATCATCAAAGAGGGACGATCTGTAGTCCTGACCTCTCACAGGTAAGACGGGGCCATCTTCTCAAATCATGGATCTCTATATTTGTGTGGTTGATTGACGTGGTTCCCGCTACATGACTGACCTCATGTGTGTGTTTTTTTTTTTCCTCAGCATGGAGGAGTGTGAGGCACTTTGCACCAGAATGGCCATCATGGTCAACGGCAGGTTCCGCTGTCTGGGCAGTGTGCAGCATCTCAAAAACAGGTGGGGACACTCGCCCCAAGATGGCATTTCACAAAAGCTCACACGTGTGAGAAATGACATTTTTGTCACGTCTGAAGTTCCGGTGAATGAAAATGTGCTTCGCTGCATTCCCCGTCAGGTTCGGCGACGGCTACACCATCATCCTGCGGGTGACCGGCCCAGACCCGGACCTTCGGCCGGTGAGGGAGTTCATCGAGCGGGAGCTGCCTGGCAGCACGCTGAAGGAGAAGCACCGCAACATGCTGCAATACCAACTGCCCACCTCCCTCACCTCCCTCGCCCGCATCTTCTCCCTGCTCTCTGAGAACAAGGAGGCCCTCAGCATAGAGGACTACTCCGTCTCGCAGACTACTTTAGACCAAGTGAGTGCGCCCACGGCTCCGGCTATAACAGGACTGCTGTGACTTCAGTATAGGCGGAGTCTAATTTCCATTTTCCCTTCTTCCTCCGCAGGTGTTTGTAAATTTCGCCAAGGACCAAAGTGATGAGGACCATTTGAAAGAGGCCCATCTGAACAAACGGGACGCTGTGGTAGTGGACATTCCCAAGCGAAACACTTTCATCACGGACAACAAGACCAAGGAGAGCTGCGTCTGACTCCACGAAACAGCATCGCGGGAGACATCGCTGCCCTTCACCCCCTCCCCACAACCCAGAAACCATGGACCACTAACCTGCGGGGGAGGATGGGGGGGTGGGGGGGGCGGTGACGAACTATGTTCATTTTTTTTTCTTTTTCTATTTTTTAGTCTTTTTTAATTGTTATCATTTCTCAGTGGACCTGCACTTCAGCGCACAGCACAGCCTCTTGAGAAGGCAGAGACTGCAGGTATTGTGACACTGACGCAATGGAAACTCAATGCAAATCAATGCAAGAAATGTACAAGAATATATTTAAGATGAGAAGATATTCCTGAGGGCTGGAGACTGGTGCTTTTCCTTCACGAGACGGGCGGAAAGAAAGAAAAGACAGGATTATAATACTGCGCTCGACGGGAAAGTTGTGTAGCTCTGCTACGCATTCAGCGGACATGGCATTGGGGATGATGGAAGGAAATATCTCTATTCCCCCCCCCCCCCTGTACCTTAAAGTAGTGGGACTGTGTATGCGGGGCGGCTCTGTATCGTGAAATCGCCAGAGCGTAAAGCGAAACAAAAAAATCCAGATCATTCACTGCCAACTGCTGAAGACGGACCGACTACTTTTTTTTATTCAAGGTCAGCCCTGGCGCTCTCTTCGTTACCAAGCGCAGTTGTTTTTGTATCATGCAAATGATGGTGAAAAAAAAAAAATAGTTACAATCCAATTGATTTCAGTCACAATCATTCAACGTATTAATTTGTACTAATTCTTTTTTTTCTTTTAAGATAATTTTATTTGAATGGACAAACTTAACCTGTATGGAGTTTTGTTGTTCTTCGTGCCTGTACTGTACCGCGGTGGAGAGAAAGCTGAGCACTCCAAAACAACAACAATGTATGTAGGCTGCCCAGGAATGTTTAAGAAAGAAACCATCAAAGCACAAAAAAGGGGCTTTTTGTGAAGATGGTGAATGAAACGTCACTATTTTTTTATTGTGTCCTTCATTGTCAAAAACCAACAACAACAACAACAAAATCTTGCAGTTGCTTGATGTCTGTACAAGATGTGCGATCCTGGATTCACTCCTTCAACGAATCGGAGTGCACGAAGGACGACCGTCTCAAACTGGCAGTTGGGACTTGAAGAGAAAGCTGAAGGTCGCTCAGAGAATTCGGACAGGTCTTTAAAAGTTCATTGGAAATATTTAATTGCATGCTTCTCACTGGCCCACACACACCCGTACTATCAGCCGCTGTGTGTGTGCGCGCCAGAGCATGTCGTAAGATCAGCTTGTGAAAGGACTCGAGCTGTGCGTCACTGTTGTGGGATTACTGGCACATAATGTTAACGTGGAGTCCGAATCCAAAATTCTGTTGTAAAAAAGAATCGATCTGTGTCAACATGTGATTTTCCGGCGGCGAGACGAGTTCCGATGGAAATGGCCCCGCAGGTAAAACTGTCGCTGTCGTGCCCGCAGGCGGCGTCCCAGCTGCTCTGCTTGTACGAGATCTAGACGGGCGCATTCAAAACCTGAGCCGGCGCCGATGTGGATATTATGTACAGAAGCGACTTTTGTGACTTCAGGTCAAAAACACACACGCAAAAACAAACACAAAAATGTTAAGAGTGAAGTGAACAAAACCGTACCTGTGCCAAATGGAGCTGACTATATATCTTCGACCAACCAGCATATTATGGAGGAGGCAACTGTTTTGTAAAGTTGTGCTTTCATGTCAGGCCTTCGTCCGTCGTCAGCAGCTCGAAACAAAGAGCGCACATTATGTCAAACGTGTGCTCTCTCTCTCTCTCTCTCATATTCAGTCTCAGTCAGTGTTTTTATCTTTTAGTCATGTTGCCAAATTCCAATCTTTCCGTCTGTCCACATCGATAAGCTGCCACGCTGAAGTTACACTCAGTTACTCAAGTATTTCAGGCTAAATTATGTTTCCGGAGCAAGTGGACAAGCCAGACTCCACATAAACAGGGACCACGTTCATTCGAGTTGTTCTTGTGATGTTTTTTTAGTCCAGGAAACGGCGTCCTGGGTTCAAACCAGTGACCGACTGTCATTACGGGTTCTCCGTGTCATATCTAATCTGGGAACGCACCAAAAAACCCTCTGCTGAATGTGAGCACTTTATAGACTTCATAGCCTGTCGTGTCAAAGACGTAATCGTACTAAATTAAGCTTCACCACTGCATTAAAACATCTGTTTGAAACTTGAAATGGAGATCGAAGGCGTCCACGTGATTGAGACGAACGCGTGTGAGATGGAGAGAACTACAGTGGTGATGTTACTCTTCTCGTGCTCTATATTGTTATTGTTTGTTTACATTTTTAAGTATTAAACAGCTGTTTGAGTCTGTTCCACATTGTGTATAGTTACTCTTTACATGAATAAATACAAAAAAAATCATACATTTTGAAGAAAAAAAACATCTGAGTTGATTATTTTGCATTTTGTTTGTCTAGTTGTGTGTGTGTGTTCGGTACAACAAAGCTTGTTGTCAACGGGAAGCTTGTATAATGAATGGACAAAAGGTGTGTGTGTGTGTGCTGATGACCATCAATTTCTAGAGGGTGCTTGTGTGTCCATCCAGCTGCTGTGTTCACACACACAATTATGTTGCCAGTAAAAAGCGACAAGCTCTGAGGTTATTCATTCATCCAGCGACATCATGATATCGAGAGTTGTTTTTCTGGGACTCCTTCTCGTCTGCGTGGCTGCAGGTAAGAAGGAAAACACACACACTTTATCGAGGTAATTCTGCCTTCCAGTTTGAGGGTTGGTAATGTAGTTTATGTCTAAATGACTACTCCGATGGATTCCATTTTAGATAAATAAACACCTAATAAAAATATTCACCCTCCATATGTTACATTGCCTTCCGTGTCAAGTGTATTTGCGCCTGATCATATAATACATTTAATACAAATATTGGGGATAACGCATGTAAAAGTATATATATATATATTTATAGTATTGGTATCAATAATAGATGACTCAATTATACGTAACGGACTATATCAATGTAGTTGACGTATGGATGTAGCTTTATATGCAAATTACATATTTTATTTAGTACCATGTGGGTTGCTTATCAGAATCAGAAATTCAGAAACAGGTTTATTGCCAAATAATGTTTTCACAAACAAACGAGGAACTTTTTTTGGCGGAAGGTGCAAGATTTGCTTTACGACATGTGTGCTTTCTTTACAGACCCCGAGGAGAACTCTGGACTCCAGAGGAAGGTGTGTGTGTAAAAATAAAGAAAATGTACAAACTATTTAACTGAATATTTATAATTATCGCCCCGCGACTCTAAAGAAGAATAAGCGGTTTAGATGGATAAAGGATGGATTTCTATAAATATGTATTATGGCGAGTGAGAAGGAAGGTAAGTCACACCAGATCCTGTTTGTGCGTTTGTCCCCTCCCGGTAGCCGTCCTGTCCGGAAACGGCGGAGATCCTGGCGTGCCCTCTGAACCTCGCTCCCGTGTGCGGCAGCGATGGAAACACGTACGCCAACGAGTGCGCGCTGTGCGTGCAGAGACTGTGAGTGCGCGCGCAGCTGCTCCCCTCTCCCGGCATTCACACGGCCCGCGACGTGCGAGTCGACCGGGTGGAGGACAGAGGGCGGGAGGCAGGAGTCGCCCCCTGGTGGTGGAATATGAGACTAAAGCCCTACATTCACAATGCTGAACCCTGATTGGCTGACAGCCGCAGCTGATTCAAATTGCTAATGACAACCCCCCCCCCCCCCCCCCACGCACACAAAATGCTAAGAGATGCCGTTCTGCATTTAGTGCTTTCCTTGAGTGACACATATACAGCAAAACAATTATGCTTTAAAAATCATTTTTGAATACATGGCATGAAGAGAGAAAGTTGAATACTTCTACTTTTGCCGCTGTCATCTCAAAACCTCTCCAGTCACACACATGTTGTCTTTTGGGGGGAAGTGACTCTTTTTAGGAAGTGCTCTCTGTCTCTGTGTCTCTGTCTTTCAAACCTATAACACACAGTTCCCTGTATTTAATTGTTACACTATCTACACAGTTAGGCACCTAGTTTCCACGCTGTCAGGCACAATGAGTTTATATGAATTATGATTTCCTAGATACATAAACTAAATCTCAGGTTAGCAAAACGGAACAAATCACATTGTGTATTGTCATGTTCCTCTCTGCAGAACAACCAGGGTGGACATTTTGATTGCCAGAGAGGAGGGCTGCTGACCTGTGAAGCCAGGGGATGATGTCATCGCCAAAGTGACCAATCAGGATCTGATTATCTACCCAACATGGATCTGTGAAATGTAATTTCCTCAATCTGTGTATCATTGCAATGAGTAATAAATATCTATCAGCATTTACTTCTGTTTTGAAATCAATAAAACCCATACCCTGTACAAGAGAACAAAGAAGACAAATAAGCTATTTATCTATTTTCTTTTTTACAATGGAGGTGATACAAGAATAGAGATGGATTCAGGGAATATATTCTGAAAACATTCCTTTGTAACGTGAAGCCAGGAGGTGAATGCTCGGCTGGTTATCTCTTCGCGAGAGTGGGATGTTTGCACTCCTCATACTGAGTAACACAGTGGTCTGTGTGTATGTGTGTGGGTGTGTGTGCGTGCATGCGTGTGTGTGACAGAGACAAACAGTGAGAGTCAGCGACTATCGGTGAAAGTAGCACAGAGCAAAACACTGGGAGAGAGGAGATTTTAAAAAACATAGTGTCGTATACTGGGGTCAAAGGTCAAACATTTGAGTCACATGGTTTTCACCAGGAAACACTGAAGTGGTATCAATCCCGAGGCTTCCTTTGTCTTGGCCGTGGAGCAGGAACAAGATGTTAAAAAGCCAGGTGGAACATGTGTAAGTACAGACTTCCAATACTCTGATCTTGACTTTGTTGTAGCAGCTGCGAGGCATTTTTTTTTTACGCAGGCTTCAGGATTATTTAAACTAATAGTTTTTAATCAAGACCGAGCAACATTAAACCTGAACGTGAGCATTTTGGTGCATCATTAACTCAAATAAGGAGATTTTAAAGATGTGAAAAACTTTTTGGATTGATTTGCTTTTTCGTTTTAGTTTCTGTTTGTTCCCCTCGGTTCCATCCTGCTTTACGTGTCCGGAACATTTTAAAATCAAATAACTATGTCACAACCTGTTCCTCCAGGGTTGCGAAGGTTCAGGACTGTCAAAGTGGAATCTCTTTGGAGTTCTTCCTTCATTTTTCACTCGCACCAGCAGTAAGTTGTCCATATATGTAACCTGGAAGATGAATATTCCACAATCTCTAAAATAAATGAACGTGTTATGATCAATGAATATCAGCCCTGTTTTCAGATGTGTTTTTTAAAGACAGTTTCAATGGTTTCAGGAAGGGGTTGTTTCCCAACCAGAAACAATTGCTGGAACATTATAAATTTAGACATTTTGGAGACAGGATCTTCACAGAACAGCAAAGTAAACACAAGTGCTGTAGCACACGGCAACGCCATATCCATCTTTTTTTTAAATTGGTCTTTTTAGAGCGTGTCGAGGAATACAGAATACAAATAAGTAAATGCACTATACACCCAAGAAGTGAAACACAACACAGCCTGTGCATACTAAATCTACAATCAATGAGCAGATCGATACAGCAGCTTCATTCAAACTACTTTTCTAAGATGCTGAGGCCGGTGATCATATAAGATATTTCCACTTTCACACAGTTGCAGCAATACAGACAACTATTTTATTTTATTTTATTAAGTTTTGTTTATGCATCGACTTCTTATGTTCCAGCTGTTGATTGTGGGGGTGCTCTCGTTCCTCCAGAAGAGAGCCCAGAGACTGGCTATCGACCACAGATTGCCAGCCTTCCTGGGGGGACGGTTCGGTATCGTGGTGTAAGTCAACCGCAGCATCAACCGCTATAAACGCCAAGAGATAAAATAACTAACAGCAATATCGGTTTCAATGTCTTTTTTAAGTGTCTGAAGATATGTAACAGGCCGCTTTGAGAAGTTCATTGGGCTTTGTTTGTGTTCTTGATATCACGGTGTCCCAGGCCTTTGGATAGTATTGGCAGCCTCAGTAATCGTTGGTCCTACGGGTTTGCATTTGGCGCCGTGTCCTCCAGCGTCCTGATGCTCTTCTCCGATAGCTACATCCCCTTCACCGTGCTGCCCTGGGCCAGAGGTACTGGACGTGTTCACCTTGGGGACACGAGGAACGAGCAGGTGGACTGACGTGCTTCCTTGTTCTTGTCCTCAGCTATCGTGTATCTGGTTGGAGCGCTAGAGGTGGGTCTGGTCTATTTCCCCTTCTTTGCCTGTCTGTCCACACCGTTCAGAGCGACCGGGGCAGTGCTGGGAATACTCTACTCTCTGTCCTGGTAAATGTCTTTTAAACATTGTCAAAGCTTGCAGAAACAAATGTATGATGGTCACTTCAGACAAACTCAAAAAAATTCAAACATGTATAATAGAGGTTTCGGCTGTTTGAACAGGTTGATGTGTGGATGCTCACATTTTAAAAGCATGAGAAAATACATCACGTCTCCATGCTTGTTTTTTTAGGATCATCGTTACAGTCTGGGATACGTTCACCTGTCCTCATGGTAAGGTAGGTGAGTATTTAAACTATCGTGAAAGCTGGTGTAAATGTCCCTGATGCTGTGTGGTTTCCACCAAGGAAGCAGCCTCGTCCTACACCTTAATGAATAAGGCCCTACAAAACATCCAGTCACGAAGAGTTGCCCCTCGGCAAACATTTTTTTCATGAATGCATTACTTTGTTTGTGTGCTTTTAAAGATTCTTGGTAAATACCAGAAGTTGATTATCCAGTGGCCCTGCATCCTCTCCCTCATCTTCCTCTTGGGACGATTTGTCTATATCCTGGTGAAAGCTGCTCGGATACATCTGCAAGAGGAAGAGGAGGTCAGCATGAAATGAACTAATTGAAATGATTCTTGCTGTATATTTTCCCTATGGGTGTAATCCAGAAATATATGTCTATATAGATCTATGTATAGATATCAATATATATGTATTTATCTAGATATATCTATATAGCTATATATATATTTATATCTATATTTATATATATATATATTTATATCTACATATATATATATATATATATATATATAGATAGATAGATAGAATCTGAAGATGAATTCTCTAAACAATAAACTGTGTGTGACTGTTAACGTGCTAAATCTGCTGCCAGGATCCTGAAGAGCTGATAGAGCAACATCAGGTGCAACACGTCAAGAGACTGCTGAGAAAACCGCCTGCAAACAGGTAGAACCAACATGCGCATGTGCACCAATGCTGCTTTCAAGTGTCCCTTGTACATGTGGGAATGTTCACTTTGTTTGCTTGTAAAAGAGATCCACTACGTCTGGAAATCACTTGAGTGTTCGCAGTTTTCAAGAGCATAGCATAACATAGTTATCTTATATTTAATTTGAGTCACCCACTATGTGGCATTTGTTGCTCTAAAATATGAAATATACAGTACATGCAAAGTTGGACATTGGAATTCATATTTGCAAAACTATTGTCTGTTTAAACCAGTATGTGTCAAATGCTTTGTGTTAATTGCAGTTCATTTGTACGGACTTCAAGTCCAGTCTGGTGCGTTCAGGTGCTGCTGGTAGACTTCAGCTTCAGCTCCTCGACTGCACTGATATTTTGAATGATTAATGTCCTGCAACACAATAACGATCCCAGCTGTCACAAAATGAATAGTTATAAGTACCAGAATTCAGCATTTGAAAGCATCAACATATGTGACACATACACACACACACACACACACACACAGACAGTGGTGTTGACCCTCCTTTTTATGCTGCAGTGTACCACGCAGCTGGCTCCAGAGGAACGTGTATGAATGGGACCCTTACTTCAAGTTTCCCAACAGGATCATCGGCACCGTCATCATCTCGCTAATCGGCCTTTACACGGTAAAGCGAGACAGAAATCAAATGTGCATACACTTTGCTTTGGAAACATGACACACAAAACACCCTCATGTTGCATCTGCTAGAATGCGTTGATTTGACTTGTTGTCATTTCTCTAGATGACCCTGGCAGACTACAGCCTCAGTAATGTGGCTTTTGACGAAGGAGAGAAGTGGAAGGATACATTGGCGAAGCTGGTTAGCTCCTGTAACCAGACTAAAGGTCTGGAGGCCGTGATACCACAGCTGGAAGAATTCATCAACGTGGCTAGAAGTGAGTTGGACGGCTCTGCCCTCGTAGTTTGAGTGATTAATGTTTCGTTCATGGGTAGCCTATGACCATGAACAAATAAAACGATGATTTATGATGATTTATACCAAAATGTCCCCTGCTTCCTTGACTATGGAGATTTCTGAGAATAAATAGGCCAGAAATGGACTCCACACTGATACACAGAGCACTGGTAAAAGTCAAGGTGTTGTTATTTGTGTTCTTCCAGAGTCCTGGCTAGCTACCACCATATTTGCTAGTCTCAACTCTGTAGCCTACTGCTTCCATGTCTTGGCATGTTACAGGTAAGAGACCTGACATATACCCCCAAAACAAACACAATTGATGTAACGATGGGAAGTTAGATGACATTTGCCCAACCTGTTATTAAGAAAACAACAACATAGATGAGTGACACGGTGTACTGTCGCCATAGAAAACACTTGAAGAGGCTGTGGAAAGGGCAGAAGGGTTTTCTTCCTGAGAAGTTTCACAACCCTCGCTCTGCTGTCAGCGTAGTAAGTAACACACACGCACACGCACATGCACACACGCAGCAGATGGCAGACGACTGTAGGGCAATTCGTATTTCAGCTTGGCACTAAATGCTTGAAACCAGCATTCATGTTGTGCATGGAGCACAGTGGGTGATCTGCGTATTTTTTAAAATATTTTAACATGTCATATTTTAACATGTCTTTTGGGGTTTCAAATATGCAGAGCACATGTGAATGTTTGCATCTCATTTTATGTTAGCCTCTTAATTTAATGCTTTAAAAACAAGTTTTCTCTTTCAATTTCCGCAGGCTTCCATTGCAAGATACTCTGGTTGGCAAATAGCGTTTACATTGTGGGGTAAGCTGTTCCTCTCCTGAAATACATGCACTGAGAGACACGTTTCAGAATCCTGGGGGAAGAGAATGAGAGTAACGGGGAGATTCAGGAAGTAACTTATTGTAACTTTTCAGTGAGCCAGCTGTTCTGTGTTTTCTCTTCAGGCTACCTGATTGTCCACTTTGTCCACTTCCTGTTTGCTCTGGTGTTGGTCTATGTGCTGGTTCTGCCAATAAAGCATGGAAATGCAATGAGCATGTTCTCCAAACTGGGGATAATAGTGTAAGGCTTCTTTCCCTGTGGCTGTGCATGTACATGATGGCATATGAATGGACGGTTTCGGTTCATGGATTTTGTTCTTCTTCCTGTGTCTCCTCAGTCTGACCATTAGTCTGGTCATCGGCCTGGTGATTCTCCAGATCTCACTGGTTCAGATCTTCTTCCTTCAGGACAAACTGTCCCCTACTGATAAACACAAACCTCTGGCTCTCAACAACAGGTGGGCATATTGTAATTCATTGGCATGCTGTTACTAGCAAATACAGAATATGGTGTCTTACAAAATGTCACTAGAAGAGACACGTACCAACTTGGAAAATACTCAAAATGACCTCAAACAACATAGAAATCCCAAATAACCACCACAATGGGGCAACAGCAAACAGTGGCTAAACAACTATCAAGTCTGTGCGTCTTGGTCCTAGAAGCAGAGGCGGTGGGACCGTGTTCATTGTCCCATGATTTTTGAAGTGTGGGAAATCCCCTGAATACAAGAATTAGATTAATTTATTCAAAGTGATGTGAAAGCACAGTTTCTCTTCCTCCACTTCAGGAAGGCGTTCCACTGCTTCAACTACTTCTTCTTTTTCTACAACGTGGTGATGGGGATCAGCAACTGCATATTGAGGTTGCTGTGCAGCATTGTGGTGGGAACGTGGCTGGTGTCCCGCATAGACCGGAGCATTATGCAGAGAGGATATGAAACCATGGATGCCGGTAAGATGAACTTTAACCAATTTAGTGTATTTATATAAACAAAATATGATATATTTTATTATTATTAATATTTGATGGTGGTGAGGCTCATTAGAGTCATATTTAAGAGGACGACTTTCCTTCATCCTAAGGTCACTTTATTCCAGGAGGTGTCAGCATTTCACAAAGTGTCAGGATTTGTTGGTGTTCCCGCTCAGTTGTGCATTCTGTTGTTAAAAATACTGTAAAGTCATTGCTGTTTTGAGTATGTGTGTGTTCCTCTCACAGTATCTATTGCATGTCTCAGGCTACAGTACTTGGATTGGGATGATCTTTGCTGATCACTATCATAGCAATCCAGTCATGGTGTGTTTCTGCCAGCTGCTGGTCTCCAACTCGCTGGAGAAACACACTCCATCTGCATACTCCACCTTCAGCAACGTGGCCTCTGGTCAGTAGTGTGTGTGTGTCTGTGTGTGTGTGTGTGTGTGTGTGTTTGTAAGTCATACATGAACACCTATCCACTAAATAACTATTGCTACCACATGTCCGCTGACTGAGATTCACTAGTATCTTCTTTTAAATTAGCTCTCAAAATGCACTCTATTTCTTTAATATATTTTTAAATCCTGCACAGTTTTATATGTTGTATTGAAGTGAAATGTATATTATTATTATAATTATTATTATAATTTGTATTATCATTATTATTATTATTAGTCCATTCTTTTCAGTTATTATAATTATTTATTTGGGGTTGATTGACTTTTTGCTTTTGGGCAGAATCCCCTGTGAACAGCCCGGCTAAGAGGCGGTGGATGTTGTTTTATACCTTACTGAGGAACCCTCACCTGATCCTGCTCAGGAAGCACCACCTCTCTGCATCTTCGTCATTACATGCATCATCATCTGCCATGCCAGACACAGTGGTGCAGGCTCGAATCATGGCATTCAAAACACAGGGCCGCCGAGCAGAGTCACAGTCACCACCAGAGATCACAGTCACACCAGAGATCATCGTGACACCAGAGATCATCGTGACACCAGCACAAGACTGTTGAAGAAATATTTCAATGGATTGTAATAATATTAAGTTTTAAAAAATATATATATATATATACACTACCGTTCAAAAGTTTGGGGTCATCCAGACAATTTTGTGTCTTCCATGATAACTCACTTTTATTTTTAAAATGAATTGAAAATTGAATAGAAAATATAGTCAAGACATTGACAAGGTTAGAAATAATGATTAATATTTGAAGTATTAATTTTGTTCTTCAAACTTCAAGCTCAAAGGAAGGCCAGTTGCATAGCTTATATCACCAGCATAACTGTTTTCAGCTGTGCTAACATAATTGCACAAGGGTTTTCTAATCAGACATTAGTCTTCTAAGGCGATTAGCAAACACAATGTACCATTAGAACACTGGAGTGATAGTTGATGGAAATGGGCCTCTATACACCTATGGAGATATTTCATTAGAAACCAGATGTTTCCACCTAGAATAGTCATTTACCACATTTACAATGTATAGTGTGTATTTTTGATTAATGTTATCTTTATTGATAAAACAGTGCTTTTCTTTGAAAAATAAAGACATTTCTAAGTGACTCCAAACTTTTGAACGGTAGTGTGTATATATATATATATATTGGTATATTGGTTGGAATGCAAGATTGTTTCTGTGTGTTCTTGTGCCTTTAGTGGTCCTCCGTGTAAAGGAGTATTGTGGTTTAACTTTAAGAAACATTGACCTTTCAACTCAGATTAGCACTTCAGTGACACTTGACTGGCACTTACTTATAGTATTCTTGTTATTCTGAGTTTGTACTCATGGTTGAATGCACTTATTGTAAATTGCTTTGGATAAAAGTGTCAGCTGAATGACATGTAATAATATTCTACAAGTGGCTGTGATGCACTAAAGCTGGGCATTTTTCTGTCTAACAATTTTGATTTCATTAAAAGCATGTGAGCTGCACCTCATTCGAGGTGTGTGTTGTGAAATGTAACTGGTTCCCAACGGGTGCCTCCTGTGTGAACTGTCATTGGGGATTCGGTGGGACTTCCTGGTGGTCGTGCAACTTGGAGAGCTCTTCTGAAAACAAGTTTGTTTAGTTAAACTTCTGCTTTGTATTTGTAAGTTTTAAACACGTTATTGCTGCACAAACAAATGCTTTCAGTTGGAAAAAAAAACAAATTGTAAAAGCTGAATTTCCGGGCTCGACTCAAACAATAAATGTGATTTGAATTTATCATGCTGCGCCTAACTTAAAAAAAATTCTTACGCGCAGCAACTTTTCCAACGACTGTTTTCTGCTGAATTTACTCGTTGCTCACCTAAAAACTGCACATTAGATCCATATAAGGAAAAGGAAAGCCTCAATTTCGGCCAAAAGGGGCAAACTAACCGCCGATGACCGTTTGAACTGTTGGGCGTAAACGTGCCCAGTCGGGACACTGCGCACTTTGAATGCGGTGAACTGAAGACGGCGCTGCAGTTTGGTGTTAACAGGTGGACATTACAGGTACGTTAAGGTGTGCACGTGGAAACATAATGGGTCTCTTGTTAAAGTTGAGTTGGCGTAATTGCACATTGCAGGCACTTTGGGCTGTTTTGTCAAAGGCCGCTAAAAAAAAATACAACCGAAAACCTAATTTCATGCTAGCTGCAAACGAACGGCTAACGTTAGCCGTTAGCCCACGGCCACGTTGTCCGTCCGACAGCCAATTTAACGGCACATGTCTGTAGTTTCTTTTGAGTTTAGAGTCCGATTATAAATCTCCCAACGTTTCACGCGTCGCAGACAAATACGACAATTCGAGGAAAACGTGAATTTATCAATGTGCCGCTTGAGAGTCTGAAATCCCGGCAGAAAGAGTCAATATGACTAACCTGGCTGGCCAGATCGTGTTTTGTTTTGCCAGTTTGAAGAGCAGCTGCGTTTTTGACAGACGAAACTGTTGTGGAATTTCTGCTTTTTCTAATACAGTAAATAAGCATGTTTATCGTGTCTAGTAAATGTGAATCAACATAACATCTACCAAGCAGGGATGGATCCGTGGTTGAATATATTTGTATACATATCTTCTTTTTAACTCGTCTAACCCTACTGATTGGTCTGTCAGTTTCTATTTCCCTGTGAATTTAACCAGGATGTCGGACAGTGAATTCATCAAGAAGATGCTGCGGTCTGTACTTCAGTCCAGCAAGGCCGGTGTGTCCATGAGTGACCTCCAGTCCGATTACCGGTCACTGTGCGGAGAGCGCATCCCGCTGCAGGCACTGGGTTTCTCGAAACTGGAGGACTATCTCAAGAGCATCCCCTCTGTGGTACGCCTGCAGCAGCTCCACATGGGTGATGTGAGGGACCGATCTTTTTTCATTTACCCATCCATAAGGCCAACGAAGAAACTTCATAAGAAGTTGTTTGACTTTCATCACATTTGTGAACGTCATCATTTTTTTTTTAACCGTACAATTTCTCTGGCTCTGTAGATAAAATGCTTTGCCGGAGTGTGTAAGGAGACGGCTAACATTGCTGAGCTGGTGGCCAACCAGAAGAGCTCCAAGAAGTCTGGTCGCTCTCAAGTCGTCAACTGCAAAATGAGATTCAAACCTTCCAACCCATACATGCTCAATGGTAGGGAAATGCGATTTGCTTGTTTTTTTTTTACCACAGAGCTTGATCTCTGAAGAGATTTATATATTTTGTGCTCATTAACCTCTAACCTTTCTGGCCTACCTATTTTCTACCTTTCCGTGCATTTAGTGAGGCCAAGGTCCTCTCTCCGCCAACCTTCAGCAACTGGTGACTTTAACTGGAAAGCAAACCATTTTAAGTCTAATGACGGCTCAAGAGGCTTCAGCGCCTCCGGAGACTACAGGTAAATAAAAAAAGAATTATCAAGAAATAATGAGCAGTACTTTCAACCTTGATGGACACATTGTCTATAGAAATAATAGCCAATCCACCACAGTGCAGCTGTATTATTCACATATCAGTTAGCTGGAAACCCAAGTGGTGTTTGCCTTTCTTTCATTGCAATTCTGTCACTTAATAAACCAGAGTTTTTGATTGTGTTCTCCCCCAACAACAGGCAGTCGGACCAGAAGTTTAGCGTTGTCACTCCTGTCCAGCACAGACAACCAGCTCCTGAACCAGCTCCTCAATCAGCTCCTCAACCAGCTGTACAACAGTATTTCATGCCTGACAGGTGAACATAGAACTGCAGCAGGATATTTGTATTGAATTGCAGCTTGTTGCTGTGAAAAGCACAATATGCTCAAGAGACTGCTTTGTTGCCTACAGGATAAAGAAGAACTCTGCAAACTGTCCGAGGCCCAGAGGTATGTGGGACCTTCTTGGTGTGTATCCGTTTCAATGTCACATCATTTAATTGCTGCAATTTAAATATAATCATCTTTATTACATACTTTATAGAAGCTAATTTGGGGTACACTATGTCCATGTTGGTCACCCTTTTGAGATTTGCTGCATTTGGTGAACTTTTTAAAGATATGCACCCCAAGCCAACTATGTTAATACTCAGGCAACAAAGTCTGGAGCCATTTGTTTTGCTGAGGTAGATATTTCTCCTCTACATCTTTACATAGCTATAGTTGTTTGCTGCTTTATTAATGTCCCACATGTGTCTCTCTTTGACAATATAGCCAGCATGTTAGTGCAGTAGGAGTTTTGACAACTGATGGATCAGTCAAAATGAACAAATTAGCAGAATTTAAGTGTGCTTTTATACCGTTAATAGTAACCCCATTAATAGTCCAGAGTCGTCCACTTGTCATATACAACTATCAGTTATTGCATCAGCATTGGGCAACACTTCCAAAACCAAGTCAAGATTATTGTCAGGAGACTTTCCATCAATCAGCTCCGCCTTGCTTCCTGATAACAGCACTTTCCCCTCTTCCTTTGTAGAAACTGTCACAGAGAAGCCTCCTGAACAAGTCGCCGGACTCGACCAATTCCAAGTACAAAAACGTTAAATTTTTGCCCGAATTTACCAAACCGCTCACATTTGAGTTGCAGTGTATTTTGTTTTGTCCCAATTGCATCCATATTACAATGCATGTGCAAATGTTTGAGGCTAAATCAAAGGGTTTTTAATCCTTGCTCTTTTCTATTTACTGAATTCATACATTCGACTGCTTCCTGCATATTTAATTTGCATAATGTTTATGTATGCAGCATTCGAGCCACACCCTGATCAGTGATGTCACAGCAGTCGTTTTTCCATCAGCTCTTAATGAGCACAGATCAAATTAATCTGTGCTTTATTGGGTTTATTTTATTTGAAAACTCAATCACAAAAGCACAGGGATATACCCAAACTGATCAATTGTGTGTCATCTCTCCAAGCAGTCTTGTCTGTATGACGTGGAGCTGGTGCAGAGCAGAATAAATCTGGTCCTGAAGAAACACTGCAGTGGATTCTGGATGTCGAAACTACCCGGTGTCTACAGTGAAATGTTCAATGAGACGCTCCACCCTCAGGTGCTCATTGATCTGAAAAAGTGGACACACATCATTCTGGTGAGTTGGATAATTATACCCCCAAACAATTTGATATTATGAAGCTGTGGGAGTTTTACTTGAAACTATACAAAATTACACATCAGGGATTTGGGGAGGCATTATTCAAATACTCAAGTCGATAAAGGTATGTTTTACCAAATAAAGTTGGAGGTTCAATCAGAAGTGTTTACAAATATATATTTTTTATGCATCTACGCAACCGTAATAATATATGATAGTTCAAATCTCTTTCCTTCCTGTTTCATCTCTTGCTCGTCTGTCTTTTACAGGTGGAGAAACCTCCTTCCACCAACCGAGCTGACCGCCTAATCTACCCTCCTCTGCCTCCTAAACAGAGTATTGTTCCTCGAAGAAGCACCACCAACATGCCTCCAACATCACCCACTGATTCAACCACCACACCCATTTCTTCACACCCCTCAACTCATGTCCAACCTTCCTCCCCCTCCCTTCCTTTTTCGTTCCCCAAACCTAGAGTTCCCCACCAAGCCCCCTTTGCTAAACCAACCTTCCTTTTTCCTCCGCAACCTGATGCTGCCTCTTCCAGCAAACCGATAAATTCAGTTACACTCCGCAGCCCTGCCCGCAACCCAGCTCTTGCTCCACAGCTGCCCTCCTGTGTTAATCTGGCCCTCAATTCCAGTGGTCAATTTAAACTAAATCCAAACATGCCGACCACTGCCCCGAATCACAATCAAAACTCTTTAGCTCACTTGACTTGCCCTGCATCAACCAGCGCTCCTTCATTGGCTTCCCCCCTACAACCTGCCTCTGGAATCTTACCATTTCTTACGGTCACCTTCTCCCCTACATTTGATTCTATCCCTTGTCCTCCCTCAACATCCTCCGCTGTTGTGTCAGCTGAGGTGCGTCAGAGAATAAAGGAGCTTCTGACCACGTGCAGTCAGGGTCTCTGGGCCCATGCTTTGCCGAAACTCTTTATGGATACATACAAGACGCCATTCCCCAATCATATTCTGGACAACTTGTCCCTTTTTCCGGATATATTCTCTGTGGAGTACCCCATTCCACATGATAAGAAGAAGGTAAGTGAATGAGTGAGTTTAACACAATGTACAAGTTAAGTGAGTCTTTCAGAGTAGAATGAAGTTGCCAGATACGTCCGGTGCTGAGAAACGACGGCAAAAACGTCAGTTCTTTAAATGGCCACTTGATACAGGCTCCAAAAGCAAGTCAATCCTCATAAACCCCCCCCCCCCATGTTGAAACGTTAAACTTTTGCCCAAAGTTTTCCCCATCTCTTAACCCATTTTTAGAGTTTGAGTAAGTGACCGTGTTTACATCCATTCGAATAACTGGCTTAGTCGGACTGAAATCGAATTATCCGTTTCATGTAAACACCTTTGTTTACTATGTGCGGTCCGACTACGATCCGATTAACACCCCTGGATAACTCGATCCCATCCGGTTGATAATTCGACTATCGCGGCATGTAACGGTGAATTGGATTAGGAACTGGACTTTGCGTCTTTGCGCATGCTCGAGATCCCGCCGCCCTCCTCCCCCCTCCCTCCCATGTCGTGACCCGGAAGTCGAAAGAGACGATAATGTCACTATTAACATCATGCAAGAATAGTAGAGGGATGTAGCTTCGCCTTGCTCTCTGTTCGCCATCTTTCTCGAAATGTTGATGTTGTTGTTGGTGGTGGTGAAGAGGTCAAGCGGAAATGGCTGTATCACCACGAGTTGTAATGAAAACAGCGCCACCTATCGTATCGGATATGACATGCTTTCAAAGGCCAATGATTCGAATTCCTCACTGCCATGTATATTGGGATGATAGCAGATCCCCCAAAAGATAG
The DNA here is from genome assembly GCF_029220125.1 of Pseudoliparis swirei. Lineage (NCBI taxonomy): Eukaryota > Metazoa > Chordata > Actinopteri > Perciformes > Liparidae > Pseudoliparis > Pseudoliparis swirei. The sequence goes on along the minus strand of NC_079411.1, from coordinate 24,111,397 downwards.
CATAGTCCGACTAAAGCAAGATTCAAATTATACCATCATGTAAACGCACTGAATGATTGGCTGTGATGTCGCTGCCAAGATGGCGACGGCCGTAGCCACCGACTTTGAGCTTCACAGCGGCTCTTTTAGAAAGCTAGAGTCGTAGTTTATTTCCACATTCTATACAGTCCATGGTTAAAGCTTAGTCAATTGCCAGTGACAAGTGAATTGTGATAATTAAGAATACGTTACTGCCTGATTTGCTCTGTGGATTAAATGGGAATTCCTTCAACAATAATAATGGATTATTTTCTGCTGTGTCGGCTTAAAATCTTTAGGGAGTTTTGGGACATCCTTCCTGTTAACCTGTTTTTGTTGTTGCTGTATTTGCTGTGGTCAGGCCATCCTGTTTAACTTCATAAGCGCTGACATGAAAGCCAAACAAAGTCATGTCGGCCAGCCGTGCAGAAGCCCTCGCCTTCCCTCTGGTCTGGAGGTCCTGGGTCCCGTGGTGCCTCCCTGTCTGGTTCTTCCCTCTGAACAGTATCCCTCTGTTCTGGTTGCGAATGCCAAGAGAAGCAATGCAGTTATTTTAAGGTGAGACTCATGACTAGTTTAATGAATTGTTCCTGGGGGAAAGAACGGCATTTAGAAAAAAAAGAAATCACACACAACATAACCAACGACTCATGGTTGCTCTGTTCATGCAATACCCAGGTTTTTGTTTTTGAAGACTACCATGCACAGATCATCTCTCTGTTCAGGTATGTCGGTGAGAAATACTCGAACGCCCAGGAAGCCATGGAGAGGGCCATGCACACTTTCTACAGCCAAAGCGCCACCCACCGTCCTCTTTCTAAGCCTGTGGTTGGTCAGCTGGTAACAGTCAGAGGGCAAGATGGAGAGGAGCTATCAAGAGCTCAAGTACTAGGTGTTATGGCCCATAACACGGTCAAGGTAACTAATGTACTCAGTTGGCGGTCAGGTTATTTTGTACTTGTCATGGGGTTAAATGCTTATTCAGCAGTTTAGTGATGTTCTCTCTTCAGAAATGTTGACTTTGTGCCTTCACACAGCTTGTGGCAATTTTCAGTTTGTCGGCAGAAGACAGTCGGTAGCTACGGGTTTGGTGAGTGTTTCTGAAGTAAAGGAGCTTTTGTCTGTTTGCCAGGTATACTATGTGGACGATGGTTTCTCTGTGGAAACCAGTGGGAATAATCTTCTGGAGCTGCACCAGGACTTCCTCTCTCTGCCTTTCCAGGCTATTAGTGTTGGACTTGCAGGTACATTGAGTATATATACATGATTTTAAGACTTTCTTTTGTGTAAGTGATGGAGATCAAGGCATACACGATGGACAAAACGTTAATATTGTACAATGGCCCTCCTTCCTCTGCTTCCCGTCCTACTTTATTTTTTTTCTCCCAGGTCTAGAGGCGTTCAGCTCTGATCCGCTGGTGCTGTCTGCTCTGGAAAAGTTGGCAGTCGGAAAGATCCTGCTGATGGAGACAATAGCGTCGTGTCAGCAGAATGAGACGCCTGTTGCAGTTCTGTACGACACTTCGCAGGATTGTGACATCAACATCAACTCCACTTGCCTGAAGGCTCTCCAGGACGTGACCATGAGCAACCCTCTGACTGTAAGAATGGTGGTGCTAACTGCAATTATAATGTGATGCATGCAACCCATGAGAGCCCTCTGCAACAAAAGCAGATTGTGTCTTAATTTTGTGCATGAGTAATACAATTATATGGCAGCAAGGGGCAGTTTCTTATATTTTTGATTTCCCTTATCTTTGCCTCAGCTCGACCAGTGGGTGTTGCTGTTGACACGTTGAACCCTGCTAGAAGAATTTATAGGGCTCTCAGTTGACTCATTCTGTTTAAATTGAAACCAGCAGCTGGATAGTCATGATAGGAAGGTCCTCGCTGTTATCAATCCTTCCTGCATTTATCTAAAAATATTTTTGCCATTGCCTGTAGATCAATGCTACCCATCTGGATGTGTGTGTCACAAATGTGTGTGCCGATGGTCTCATCTACTGCCAGCTGCCCTGCAGAGGAACGGCAAGACTCGCCAAGCTACTGGAGGAAACGGAAGGTTTCTTCATCTCCCAGGTTAACAAGACTTCCAGTTGCCCTTGCACTTCATCTTGTTGTCAAGCACTTCATGTGGCGCTTTGATTGCGTATAGAATATCGGCAAAGCAATGTTCAGGTGTCTGTTCAGTGGGCTGCTTGAGGCAGAGAAATGCTGCTTCATGTCAAGGTTGACTTGGCACAGTTTGAATTACCACAGCAAGTTCACTGAACGGCAGGTTTCTAAGTGCTTTATAAAAGCAGGACAGGTTCTACAACTAGTTTTTTAGTAAAGAGCCTTTCTAGTGCTGACGGAGGCGAGGAAACAAGGTTCTACAGTCATTAAGATGTGATCTGATAAGGGGGAGGGATGACTTTATCCAAATATTTGTAACAAGAGTAAATCCACACTGAATCACAAACACAGTAGGGGAGAGCGGGGTAATGTGATACACTTTTTATATTTGCTCCCCTCTAGGCGAGCTTAAATGATATATTAGTAAAACGTACACATTTCCCATTAATTCAGGATGTTACCTCGCAATGTACGTTATCAGAATGTCTTTTGGACAAAGGGCAGTGAAAATATGATTGTTTCAAAAAAAGTGGTCTTGTGTCTCACTTTACCCCAGCTTAGGGGTAAAGTGAGACAGACCTGAGAAATCAAGGGGGTAAAGTGATCCACTTACTTTTTCCATTTTAAAACTACCATAACAACACATGTTGTAATAGTTACAATCCTGACGGCTAGATTGACAACTACACATTCCAAAACTAATATCGGACTAGTAATAGAATCATGGAGATTAAGATCAATTCAGCACATTAATTTAAACACTTGAAAGTAACTCAGAACAAAATCCTATACAACAAAATATAATGCAAAATGTTTTAATTAACAATCAAATGACAGAGATCTTTCATTAGAAACCAGACGTTTCCACCTAGAATAGTCATTTACCACATTAACAATGTATAGAGGGTATTTATGATTAATGTTATCTTTATTGAAAAAACAGTGCTTTACTTTGAAGAATAAAGACATTTCTAAGTGACCCCAAACTTTTGAACGGTAGTGCATGTCCTTGCATGACCTCAGCGGCTGCACTCTCCATCTCTGCAAGGGGTGTTTGGCCCTATGTTGTCTTCCTGGTGTAGTTTCTTGGCATGATGGCTTTTCTACAATGTTTATGATATTACAAACACAACATAATTAATGTAATATTACACTCAAATATGTTTAAGACTAAACTTAACTTGGGGTAAACTGTCTCACTTTACCCCATAACATTTGTCTCACTTTACCCCACAGCCACTATTTTAGAAAAAACAACATATCTTAGCCATTCAGGCTAATCTTCAGCTAGCATCAATCACATGGTTGTATATGTTAGAGGTTCATCGACATGTATGATATATGGTTTTCTACCTAAATCAATTTGTTTTGACACAAAAGTTGATTTAGTTCACAGCAGGAAAATTTACTTTTACATGCAAAAAACAAATTTTTGTGAAAAAAACATACTTAACACAGCACCAGCACCACTTCTTTTTCATGGCAAGGGGGGAATGGGAGGGGCTTGAAAACATAATTCTCACATTACCACAAATGGGTTCCTTTGCCTAGATACAGGGGGTGTCTCACATTACCCCGCTCTCCCCTACTGTTGAGACGCATCTCTGAAACCGTTTGAGCGTGTTACAATTGTTGCCTTTTTGATGGCTGAAGATCAGCCACATGAAGTTAGACATGCTTCATAACAAGCAACGCCTTTTTCGCCTTTTCATCCTTCATTGACTGGTGATATTAATCAGCTTGAAACCACCTACTGGTTAGGTTCCCAATTTAATTTAGGTTTACCTCAAAACGCACAACCACAAAAGTCGTCTCAGGAAAGGTAACATTTTTTCTTTTGTAATTATACATACCAGATGACTTCTGAGTTCCTGGTGTCCAGACCCTTCATTGGCAAGTTCTGTCTAGCCCGCTACAAAGGAATGTGGTCCAGAGTCGAGGTAAGAACAGAATGCTTCCAATTAATATTCTTAAACTTTATTTCGGACTTTGAAAGTATTGAAATTGCATTATTGACATGAGAGTTTGATGTCCTGTTGTTTTAGTTTCACACTCAAGTTGTTGCTTTGGTTTTTCAGATCGCCAACATCTACGGAAACCGAGTGATTGAGATCCTCTACATTGACCTGGGCGTCCCAGCAACAGTAGAGGTCACTGATCTGCGAGAGATCCCCCCTATTTTCCTCAAAGTCTTCACCATCATCCCACCACTGGTCAGCGTTCTCTCTTCTCTGCTGATTCATTTTAAGTCTGTCACTTGAGCTGTTAAAGGACGGGAAATTATTTGTGGACAAAGAAGTCAGGAAATTGTGTTTGCAACGTTTATTTAACCCCCGACCGTTTAAAAAACAAAGCAAAAACTAAATTGTCAACATTATACCGATGGGCTGTATAAAACTGAGACTGCTGTCATGGGTTTTCATATCAACAAACAATGTTTCCAAAGATTCTAATATAGTAGTTTGTTAAAGTTGTTTGGGTTTTTGTGTGTATCTCTTCAGGCAATTAAATGTCGCCTGGCTGACGTCAGAGTACCGGAGGGAGACTGGAGCCCAGAGGCTGTCCTGTGGCTGAAGAAGGCTGTCATGGGCTCTGAAGACTGTACAATGAAGGTAACATAAAGTTGAACACGTATCCCAGTTGAACAGTCGCCAGTCTCGATTGCGTTGAGCATCTTTGGGATGTGGTGGAACGGGAGCGCCGCAGCATGCATGTGCAGCTGACTAATCTGCAACAACTGGGTGAAGCTTTCGTGCCAATATGGACACGAATTCTACAGGATCCATGCCACAAAGAATTCAAGCTGTTGAAAAAGGAGTAAGTAATAAAGTAGCCCAGTTTATTTTATGTTTATAATAAAGTCTTGACTGCTTTAAGCACAACAACAATGTGCAGTGAAGCAGGAGTGGTGTTGATATTTCAAATGTAAACACTGCAAATCAAACTTACAAGTAAGGTCTTGTTGGAGAACATTGCAAAACAATAACAGTCCCTTAAAGGTCTCTAACTTTGTATTGGTGTTTTTTCTTCTTCTTTTCCCCCCTACCCTTTGTTCCCTAATTTTAGATCATGAAATTGGACCAGCACAAAGGGGGCCGGCTGGTCTACATGTACCTCTTCATCGGTGCTCGCAGTCCGGAGATGGACAAGAGCATCAACCATCAGCTGGCCCAGTCAGAGTTGTGGCAGAAATTAGTTTCTCACAACAGCAGAGGGGATATAGGTAATACTGCACAACATAAAACACAAGTCCTTTCTGGGTCAGTCATGGTATGTACATATATGCATGTATACGTCGGGTCAAACTTTGTAACTTTTTCAAAGAGTTTTTGTTTGCGCTCAACTGTTCAATGTAAAGTCACGGTATTAGCACATTGAGAGTTTGTTTGTTTTGGGGGATTTTGTATTAAACTACAGTGGCTGAGGTTAAAGTGCTGACTAAGCTTTTATGTACCTGTGTTTTCCAAATGACAAGGTCTCAGTGCTCTCGTAGAGAAGTTGACTCTGAGCAGCCCGGTCCTGAATACCATCCCCACATCCTCACCCCAACCTCTTCAAGGTGCAGAAGTCTCATCTACTCCAGATGTGACGACCAAGCCACTTGCGCTGCCTCCCCCACTGGAGTTGCCCCAGGTGTGTGGAGACGGACAAACTCTTTGTTGGGGCTCACTTGTCACGGGAGCAAAGTATATGTGATGTAGCTTTTCTTCAGGCTACTGACTCGTTCGTTCATTTGTAGATTTCTTTGATAAATGTCTTTATGGCCTGTGGATCAAATCCATCACTCTACTGTCCCCCGACTCTAAACTGCCAATTCATTTTTCGTTCCTATATGCTGTTGGGTGTTAAGTTTCTGTTATTTAATGTTGGAGATGTATAAAGACCTATTTACAGACCTATTATCGTCAAATACACGTTAGTTCCGATAAAGAGTTGGACCACAAATATAGCAATATACTATTAGTCGCTTTTTCAAGTATTTTGACTGTAGAATAACATCAGAAAAAGAAATTACCGTTTGTTTAAAAATATATATACACTACCGTTCAAAAGTTTGGGGTCATCCAGACAATTTCGTGTCTACCATGAAAACTCACTTTTATTTATCAAATGAATTGAAAATTGAATAGAAAATAGTCAAGACATTGACAAGGTTATAAATAATGATTAATATTTGAAGTATTAATTTTGTTCTTCAAACTTCAAGCTCAAAGGAAGGCCAGTTGTATAGCTTATATCACCAGCATAACTGTTTTCAGCTGTGCTAACATAATTGCACAAGGGTTTTCTAATCAGATATTAGTCTTCTAAGGCGATTAGCAAACACAATGTACCATTAGAACACTGGAGTGATAGTTGATGGAAATGGGCCTCTATACACCTATGGAGATATTTCATTAGAAACCAGACGTTTCCACCTAGAATAGTCATTTACCACATTAACAATGTATAGTGTGTATTTTTGGTTAATGTTATCATTATTGAAAAAACTGCTTTTCTTTGAATAATAAAGACATTTCTAAGTGACTCTAAACTTTTGAACGGTAGTGTATATATATAATAACACACTTCCTTCTCCTCCTCTATTTTAGCCTGGCCAGAATATGGACGTGTTTGTGCCAGTGGCGTGCCACCCTGGTTACTTTGTGGTGCAGCCATGGCAGGACCTGCATAAACTGGTGGTGTTGATGGGGGAGATGATGCTCTATTATAACCAGACCAACTCTGCACCAAACATCCAGAAAGGACAGGTCTACGCCGCCAAAATAGACAAGAAGTAAGTGCTTAATGTGTTTTCAGCTGATTCAAACGTGATATATCATGAACAATGCGTCTTCAAATGATCTGTGTTCATATTTTCATTAGATTTGTTTAATTGATTTGGACGTCACAATCGTATTAGAATTGCAACTCAAACGTCTGCACAAGGACCGGATGCTCTGTGTCTGTTTGTAGCAAAACTTTAATTAACGCCCTGTCCACAGAAGGCTCTAAGGAATCGGATCACTTCGGGTTATGTTGTTCATTCGATAGCAGTCTTGGGTTATATGGGGATGAATACAAATTGACAAACCAATTTGTAAACAAATGCATTCTCTAGATTACTGCCCTTGTGCTACTTGTGTGTGTCTCAGATTATGTGAGATCAGCAGTCTGTGTCGTGCCATAGTGAGGAAGTGAAGAAGAACATGTCAAAACAAGGTTGCTCTGGTCTGATTGATAACTGCTTTATGTTTGTACCCAGTTGGCACCGAGTGCAGGTGAAGGGGATTCTGGCCAACGGGTTGGCTTCTGTGTTTGAGTTGGACTACGGCAAACATGAGCTGGTCCGAAACACATTCTTCAGGCCATTGATAGAGGAATTCAGACAGCTGCCCTTCCAGGCCATCACTACACAACTTGCAGGTGAGTTGGTTCATAATTCTCTCAGTAGCGTTGCTGATAGATATGCATTAAAGCTGTGTTATTTAATATGTAACGGTTAGTGGAATGTAACTTTGATTTCGGAATTGCTTAATAGCTTTTTAGAACCTGAGATAAAAATGTTGGTTCAACCACACTCAAAACGTATTGCATAAATTTCATTTTATTTAATTCTTAATAGTAAATAAGATGTCCTCGTTTGATGCAAACAATCACTGGATCCATCTTCCCATACTCACACCAAGCTAGTTGTAATGGTGCATTGCTATGAAGGACAGTAAAAGGGTTTTATAGGGACTGAAACTAGAGATGTACCGATCAGGTATTTGGTGCCGATCACTGAAATCAGTATCTGCCGATCACTGAAATCAGTATCTGCCGATCCGATAATACCGATCACGGTGTCGATTGAAGCATTGTATTTATTGTGTAGCATTATTGCCTAGGACTATGAGGAAATACATATATAAAGCAACTCAAACATTAAAGAAATTACCGATTTCTTTAAACATTTAGGACTTTTACTTTGAAAAATGTCGGCGCCGATCAGATCGGTGCATCCCTAACTGCAACTAATTTAAATGTTTGAGAATGTCAACATAAAAATCAAACCTTATTATTAGTGAACTTGTTTGGAGGAAAGATAATGCACAAAAAACAACGAAATTCCATACGCTTTGGTGAAATTTAACGGCCAATTAATTGAGTTGTATCAATGCACTGCATTCAGCAGCGTACTCTTTCATCACATGTACAAATAAATCATCATCGTCCCTTTACATGTGAATTCTGTAACATTACAACCCACTGCATGCACTCGGGTAAATTTTGATTATATGGAGTAAATATATTCTTTATTTTTTATACTTCAGTTTACCAGCAGATAGGCTGAGGTACGTGACACTGTTTGTAACTTATCAGCGTCTGATAGTTTTCTGCTCGCTGTTACCTTGTGGGATGTAGCTTAATTGAGCATGCTGAGTTGTTTTGATTCATCTTCGTCAGTCTGCCCCAGGGCAGCTGTGGCTACTGATGTAGCTTACCACCACCGGGATGACTGTGTGTGTGTATGACTACTGGACTCTGTAAGCGACTTCGGGTATTTAGAGAAGCGCTATATAAAATTGAAGGTTATTATTATTATTATCTTTTTCAATTCGTTTTTAATGGTAAAACATTTCTGTCCAATTATTCACTTAAAGTTAGCACACAGCTCACATTGTTAGCTTTAATGTTCAATGCTAGCTCACAAAACCACAGAATCATCTGTATATGACGTCTAGATACAGCTTGATGCAAATATAATGTCCATCGTCTGCCCATTAAAAGCTTGTATTCCCATGGAAATGTTCCGCCTTGAATTTGTCTGGAATTGTACAAGCCCAAACTCAGATATTCTCTTATCAGCCAGTCAGCTCTGGTTAATTGATTTCCAGCTTGATAACCCAAGGCGGAGCAGCTTGGGATGTTATTTGGATTACTAGCACCCTGTCTGTTCTTTAGGTATGACCCAGGCCCAGTGGTCAGAGGAGGCCTCCATGTTATTCAGGAACCACGTGGAGAATCGAGCGCTGGTGGCCCAGGTGGACAGCGTGTCCGAGGTTGCCGCTCAGCTGTGGCGATGCCGGTTCTCTGTTTACCTGGTGGACACTACGTACGAGGAAAAGGACCTTTGGATTCACAGCATGATGGCAGACATCAGCAGTGAGCTGTCTTCGGCAGTCTAGGATGTCTTCTCGTGCAAGTCGGTAAATGAATCGGCAACATCGTTTTCATTTTGTAAAAATGGTGAACGTTGGACGCCAAACGTCACTTTCTCTGCCCTTGGATTATTCTCTCTCCCAAGGAAGGCCATAAAGACGCCCTTTTTTTCCATTTCATTTTCTGGGGGTCATAGAAATAAAAGTTTTTTTGTCAAGTTAATTTGCTTTCTTTATTAATGAGGAATAAAGAATACCCTACGCTTCAAATGTTGCTCTTTCCAGTCTTCGTTGTTAAACGAACGGAATTCTTTATTCATCAAAACGTTTAAGTTAAGCCACCTGTGTGTTTCATGCTTTGTTGTTATTTTTTACTACTCTCTTCTCCCATCTAATGTGCTTTTCGTTTGCTGTGCATTATGCATGCTATGGTGTGGCTCATAATGCACTTCATTTTATGTATGTATGTTTTTACATGAATACAATTTGTATTACTTACTGCATTGCGGTAGTATGTGAAAACATTGTTTAAACTTCACTGAACATCTTTTTTGATAACTCAATGTTTTTTGGCTAAATGAATATGTTGTAATATTTGGAGTGTTTCAACATGAAAAGCTGTTCACAAGGTTTTGTTCAATTAAAGTTATTAAACCATGAAGTCAAAAGAAGGGTGTCCTTTGACTGGAGGCGTTGAACAGAAACAGACTCATAAACAGGTTCATGGAACAGACTCATAAACAGGCTCCTGGAACAGACTCATAAACAGGTTCATGGAACAGGCTCAAAGCTCAGCAGAGCACACAAGTAACAAAGGAAGTTGGTTCATGAATGACTAACCATATTATATATAATGATAATGTAAAGTTGTTATTACTATTATTAGGACCCGATCACTGAATTATTCAGAGGACCTTTTTTTCTTAAAATGTTTGTTATTTAGATTTGCAGTCAGAACAAACAAAAAACCGTAGTTGTAAAAGCTTTGAGGTGTCATCAAACAACGTGGATGTGGTGTATGGAGACAACAACAAAAAGCCACCTGCACCCCCCCCCCCCTCGTCACCTTTTTCACCCCTCATGAGTTTGCAGGTATGTTTTAAGTAAAGTTGAAGTCTGTCTGGAGAAAGCAAATATTTTTGGGAAGGAAATATGAAATGTATTTAAATTGCCGTAGCTTTCTGTAGAGTAGGACATTTTGAATCTGAGTGGCCTACCAGTAAAACATGTTTTAAATGTCAGAAGATACAACCAACACTAGTGTGCTTGAAATCATGTTTGATCATTTTAAGTTTGCTACTTTATGAACGTCCTCCTTAAGCACATTTTAACCTAATTTTAAGAGATATTTCCCCCCTGGCAGGTTAACAAACGCGACCTAAAGCACTGACAATGTTGGGCCTATTGAAACTGTCATGTCTATTATTCTTCAATTCAACTGCCTTTTTGGGGCATTATCATATCCCGAAACTTGTTAAAGTTCACATGTATTTCAGGACTGGTAGAAAAATGTGATATTGTATGCGTCTCTCATTTGGGTATAAAGAACTGGCTCTATACGCCCCTTAGAGTTGTTTTGTTTCAATCAGCGTACTTGTGCGTACTTTCCTCTACTTGTGTCCTCGTGACTCGTGAAACGCCATCAGTCTCAGCCCAAGTACATGTTCCAATTCAAAGTCCGCTTCTCGCAAAGCACGGTCAAAATGCCCGGATGTGACTTGATCCTCCCACTTTCCGGAGGATGCATCAGAGGAGACTTGTGCGTACTTTGGCCAGCAGATATCCCAGAATGCATTTCACCAGCAACCGGAAACAATAGCGGAGGAGAAAATAAACAACTGACAGATTACTTTTTATAAATACTACAGTTGTTGAGTCACGGAATGTCATTTTAGGATGTTTTGTTTATTTGACTGTAAAAAATAATTTACAGTGAATAATTAGAGTAAACTCAGGAGCAAGAACAGCTGATGTGGTGACGTCATCAAGTCAGCTGCTGTTCCAATCGCAGAAAGACCGTCGTCCCGTCCTCCGGAGTTTGGACTCCCTAGTCCAGACTCCAAAAGAACACAAGTCTGTCCTCGTGTACTTTGAATTGAGAAACGCCGTCTGTCTTTAGGAGACATGGACCAATTAACTTCTTAGAGCCGTGGCTTCAAAACTATTTGGCCTAATGACTCCAAATGTGCAGCAGGTGTGCGCATTACACGCCCATGTTGTGCAGTTCTCCAAGAAAGAGGAAGTTGTTCTAACTCCAAAGTTGTTGGTTCAGGCCGTACACAACTCCATGTTTACATAGTTATAGCGCCACCTACTGGCAACAGGAAGTCAGTTATGTGACAAACAGGATTTACATGTCTACATATGTAAAGCATGTTGTCATGCGCCAATCAGTGGATACCGGAAGTGGTGGGCTGTTAGATTAGCATCATTTCCAGAGACGCTAGCTACATGGAGGAGAAAAACGTCCAACTCTTCAAGCTTGTCCAACAGCCCGACTGAAACTCACACATGTACACATTATAGTTCATTTAAGTTTAACAACGGAAGTCTGTCATTTGCCATTTAATATTGTGTATATAACACTTGTTCTCTGGGTTCAGATACTTCCTGGAGTCTCGACTATCTACCTGTAGGCTTCGTGCTAAACTAAGCTAAGCTAACTGGCTGCAATGTAATATCTAATTGACCAATAGGAGGGAGTATCGATCTGGTTTAATGCGTAGACATCGCTTTCTAAGGACTTTAAACACGTAATGGAGTTTAAAAAAAACATTATTTAAGAAAATAAACTGCATTTGTTTGCACGAAAAAGTGCTCACAAAATCAAAATGAGCGCGTCACGGTCAGAAGGCATGTGCACATCTAACTTTATAATTACATTCATTGAATGATGGTGAATCAATGAGTCTCACAATGGGCTCAGTTGCACTTGATGACATCACTGGAGTGACAGGGCAGCCGTGTTGGGGGTTAGGAGGAGGAGGAGGAGGAGGAGGAGGATCTCTTTCCACAAGTTTACTTTGCCCTTTGCGGGAGATGAGCTTCAGCCTCCGCAAACCCGCCGAGACACGACCAGGAACGGGGGGAGGACACTTTGAGAGCTGCGCTGCGAAATCTGCCGAATTCAGGATTATCTGCGGGTCATGGACGGGGTCGTCTAGTTGGGAGTTGTTCCTCGGATCCCCGCGTTGTGCGCCGGCAGCAGAGCGGACCTCGCGCTGCGACTCCAGGCGGCTCTGAAGGAAACCATATCTGGTCAAAGTATTCGTTGCTGTCACCCGGCGGGACTGTCCGGCTATTAATAGCGCCGGAGGAGGTACGGAAATAAATGCAAAACTTCTACTGTAAAACAGTCAACTTGCTGCACAGCACACGCCAAGATTCAAATTATGTGCAGGACTACGGGTTTAAAGTAGTGGGATTAAAATAAGTTTCCATGAGGTTATTGGGAATTAAGGGGGCTACACCAGTGCTTCTGAGGAATAGAGTTCTTATTTCACTGAGGGGGGTTTTCCTAACTGTTGTCTTACTGGCTGGTTGTGGGCATCCCTCTGAAGGTAACTGCACTATGCAAGTCCTCACAGCTCAGTCCTGCACATCTGGATATTACTTTATTATAAACGGTAGGGAACCTGCAAGAAAATAATGCACTTTCCTATTTTGACAAATTTGATGCCTGTCATCCAATTGCCAAATGAGTCGTACATATTCAACATCTGCTTCATGTGGATCACCTTGGGTCGTTTTGTTTTTTAAAAACTTTTTTTAGCCTAAAAATTTAAATTAGATTTATCACTTTAAAAAAAGAAAGGCTTCAGCTAAATGTTGTCAACTTTGTGATCTATGATGGGATGATAAATAGTATCCATGTCCAATTTTCAAAACGTTAATTTAAGTAATAATACATTTATTTAGTAGAAAACGTAAAACTGTCCTTGCATAGTGATATGCCCCAGTCGTCTGCTGTGACCTACATGCACACGTCACTGCAGAGCCTCACACTTTGTGACTTCAGGTGTTTCTTCTCTCGGTTGTGTTGAGCAGACTGCGGCCTTCACTTTGGGGGACGTGAGCCTCAACTGCACCTCTGCTCGCCTCTCCACTCATAATGTGTTCTTCTCTTGGATTAGTAGTGTATCAAGTTAGCAGAGTTTGAGGCGACAATGGCTAGTGAAGTGACACACGTGACCTTTTGACCTTTTTGCAGAATGCACAAATCGCCAGACCTCGAGTCCGAGGCAGCAGGTGAGCAGCTCGGCCCCCGTGACACACGACTCCACGCTGGTCCCCAAAGTGGACACTGGCGATGGCTTTTTCCATTTCCTCCGCACTAAAAGTCGGTAGATTGAGAGAGTGTCTAAAAAAAGATAAAGAAGACCGGTCAAAGTTTTTACTCTTTACTCAACTTCACATGTTGAACAAATGGTCACTTGTGTTGAACAATAAAACTTCTGTTGTGTATTAACCTAGTTTGGTAAGCGTCTATATGCATTGTATCAGTGCTCACCACTGTATGTAAGTGGACACCCTTGTTACAGACACACACACGCACACACGCAGACTGTCCGGTAGCTTATCTCAGCGACAGGCAGAGAGGGAAACTAACCAGTTGTTTCTCAGCTATTTTGTGCCGGACCATTCCAGAGACCTGCAATCTTGCAAAATTGTTTAAACACAGACAATAAATGTTACAATAGAACTCCTGTACCACGGAGGATAAATGGCACAAAGGATGATGGAGTGTGTGAATAAACGCCTCTTTAATAGGAATATTGTGGTCACGTTTTGTCACCTATAGTCCACCTGCAGTTTGAATCTGGTTTTGGAGTTCAATTCGTCAACTGCACCCTCTTATGCCGTTTAACCTCGAGGGATCTGTCGGTGTGTAGTGTTGTGCTTTCATTTGTATCTGACCCTATAGAATACTATGTGTGGAGGCTGGGGCCCCCTAGTTGAATCCGGAGAGGACAGGGATTTATTTTGAACTTCCCAATATGAAGAACTTTGAAGTGAAATATTCACACGACACTTACTGTACATGTGATGCTTTTCCTCGTCTTTTCGTGACAGTGTTAGCTGTTCGACGACATTGAGCAGAAAGTCGCCTGCCGGAGCTGCTGTGCTCTCAACTTTGTGTTTTACGGGCTGATTTATTGTCTGGAGCCGTTGTTGGCCTCTCTGAGAGCAAGTGTGAGTTTCTACAGAGATGTATGTGTATTTCACAGCAGAACAACTCTGAGCCGCTGTTTATGTTCATAAATCAGCCAAAGATTTACAAAGAAATAGCGGTTAAAGCAGGCTGATTTACACCTGGTGTGAAAACTGCTATTTCAGGTGTGAACTCGTACGTTATTTCTGACCGTGATAGAGGATGTGCTCATGCCTGTCAAGTGTCATTGAACATAATTTCACAGTTTTTCCACACGTTCGTTGTGATAAACGATCCTGCTATTCCCCAGGCTTTAGGACGGGACAGGCCTTGTTCAGAGGGTCATGTGTTTATGACTTTACACGGTACATTCTGGCTCAGGTCCTTTTTATTGTCTCTCCTCTCGACCCGGTGACTGTCCTCCAATGGAGCAGAAGCTGGTAGAAACCCAGTAAATACAGGCACGGGTCTGTTTGTTATCATCGGGGAAGGCCGGTCTCCTCCAGCAGACCTGCAGCGTTACTGGGAGTTCAGCCCAGTTCTTCATCTTCGGTTTTGGAACTGTGTCTTATCGTGGAGCAGAACAACCCCCCCCCAAAAAAGCAGTGATATTTCTTTTTAAGATTAAAAAGACATCTTTCTGTTTACATTTACGCTATTTGAACACAATATTTTCTGGCCTTTTGTTGTTTTTTTTAAGTTGCATGTCAACTTTTTTTTACCTAATTTGAGAACATTCTCATCCTTTAATGCTGGCTGACTCCTCATTAGTGTTGTCATGTGCAGATCCATCAGCAGCTGCAGCAGCAGCAAACCCTAACCCACAGTTTGAAGGACCCTTGGCTTAGAGACATGCACGTATGCCAAGCGCCTGGTGCCGTGACCCTCAAATGTTCTGCTGCAATTCATCCATCACCAGAAGGGAGTGAGGGAGGGAGTGAGAGAGAGAAGAGACCGAGAGATAGATATCTGAGGTTAACTTTGAAATTTTTCTGCTGAGCGCTTTTAGAAAAACAAATGGCACTTGTGGCAGCGAGTCATGGCAGTGGGAGCAGCAACACGGCATCAAATTGGGAATAAACAGAGCTTAGACTGTCAACATCATGAGTGAGCAGGTGGAAACCTCCAGAGCGAACGAAAGGCTTGTTTGCGGTTCGAATCACATAGAAAGCTGCTGCAGCAGGTCACACATCAGACCTCTGTGGAGTTGAACTCGGCTGAATGAAGGTTGTTCTTCTATGATCCTCCATCCGTCGGTTGTTGATAACGGATCATTAGTCAGACAGTGGCATCTTATCTTTGGGGACTCAGTGACCTCAACATTCTTGTCAAACGCATTTTCCTGTCACCTTCGACATTAGCCATGTAGTTTGGCCATCTCCCAACCAATAACTCGGTCTGGGTTATCCCTTTTTGAAATGAGGCATGGATATTCCTATTTTTTTAAAATCCTGCTCACCATGGATACATGGCCACAAGTCAATGTCATGCGTTTCCATAGATGACACCATTTAGTGAATTATGGACCCATCCCCAATTGTTACATCTCTGGCAAAGAAGAAATATAGATAGATAGATAGATATATATACTTTATTAATCCCCAAGGGGAAATTTGTCGTCACAGTAGCAGCACCAATAAACTAAACACACGAGAATAAAATATAAAATATAAAAAACAGGGATGAAAGATATAGATGTATACAAGTAAAATATAAAATACAAAATGAAGTATATATAGCTTAATTTATGTCACGCTTATATATGATTTCAACTAACAGACAGTTAGCTTAGCATAGCGCAACGACTGGGAATTGGAGGAAACGGCTCTAAAGCAGATTAAATAACATGTTATACATCATATTGTGTTCGGTGTTTTATCACTTTTCTCTCAATTCCGTTGATCAGAATCGCACAAGCTGCCTTACCAGGAAACATGGAGGTAGAAATGAATCTTGTCTTAGCTCTCCAAACGCTTCTACGCAACAACTTAAATAGTAATGTGGAATGTGAAATTAAAAAACCATTAACCTTGAGTGCATCCGCAGTGAAAACGCATTCAGATGGCCTGTAAAGGTTCAACGAGGAGCTAAAAAATAAATGAAAGAGGGTCTCTCTCTCTCTCAGCTTCCTGCAGCCTCAGTTACTTCAGGAAGAGATGAAGACCAGAAAAGCAAAAGCAAGCGGTGGAATACGATGCTTAATATCTTTCTCCATAGAGGACTTGGAGTATCTATTACTTTCTAATTTTGAGAGCTATTAATCCGTCCTCACTCTGATCCTGCCTCCTCCAGGTCTCTCTCTCTCTCGCTCTCTCTCTGCCTCCCAGAAGCGCTGCAGGCACTTGGCTGACTTCTTTTTGCTTTTACTTCACCCTTGACCTGGGGGCCATTGAGGTGAGCGCATTTTTTGTTGTTGTAAACATGTAGCAGCACTTCACAAAATCTCCAAAACATCGAGGATTTTTTCTTTTTTTACTTAATTAACATTATTGGTGCTTTCTCAGCTGTTTTACTCCACAGATAAAGATGTATTTGTTTTTCTCAACCTTGTAAGCTCTTCCTAATCTCTTACATTTAGTTTTCCTCGTTTGAATATCTCCCACAGCCCTTTGTTTATTCGTACTGTGTATATTTACCCTGGAATCTAAACCAATCATAATACACCACGAGAGATGACAACAACCGAAGTAACAGTTTGGTTTAACTGCTATTTATATAAGCTATTTGGAAGCACAACGGATGACATTTTAAGATGTGACACTGTAAGATACTGTGAACGCACACTCTCATCGGCCAGTATTCAGCTGAAAGTTGCCCAAAATATGTTGTTTCTATCAAAATGTCACAAGCCAAAATTAATTTCAGTCAATAATGCAGATATTTAATGTAATGTGATCCTCCATAAAAATCAAACCAACATAATATGTGTCCAATCAAAATGGATGCGTGTCATGCTGAAGAGACACTTTCCACCTTGCAGGTGTGCTGTCCATCATGTCGGTGTTGAAGAAGGAGATGGAGAAGTACAGGGACATAGACGAGGACGAGCTGCTGAAGAAACTGTCAGAGGAGGAGCTGCAGCGATTAGAGGATGAACTAGAGGAGCTGGATCCTGATGTGAGTTTATAATACAAAGGCCGTAAGGAGGTGTTACTGTCACTCTGTTGTTGTCAGTGGAGAGTTATGGGCTGCTACAGAATAGTCCAGAGGCCCCTGGTGTAATACACTGCTTGATACGACATCTCCCTGTGGTTTCACCGGCGTCGCTGTGAGCTGATTTCAGTTTTTCAGCCAGTCAAACTGTGAAGTGCAGAACATTTGAATGTGACTTGAGCGCACAGTGCTCACGAGTCCATGGCTGTAATGTAAATAATGCTTTGTATTAGTACAGCCGTGGCTGAGGGATTGTTCGTTGAAGGCAGTGTGTACAAAACCAGCCAATCAGTGGGCAGTTGGTGTTACTGCATAATGTGAAATGTAGATGATGTCCCACATCATGAAATAATATAAACACGGAGGGATGTTAACAGTAGATACAGGTATATAGGCTAAAATAATACAGAACAGACTATCAACAACCTTTTCACATTTTGTTGAATTCATTCATAATTGTAAAATACACACTTTGGGTCTTCCATCTTCTCAGATATGAGGCGATATTAACTTTCTCCGTTTTAAATCTTTAGAAATCAGAATCGTTTTGATCTTTTTGGTCGGACGAAACAGTTTGAATGTGATCGAATTGTTATCTTTTTAATCTCTAAAAATGTTTTCTATGAATCGAGATTATTCCACTCTTTTGCCTATATCTCAAATCTATTGTTTTTAGAGACATATTCTAGTGCAAGCTGCTGCTTAGCTTGATTTTGGCTGGATTGTTTAAAACTTTTTTTGAATTTAAATGATCAGCTTTAAGGCTGAAACAGAGATAGATATCAGAAAACACTCTACTTTTGATACCACTGTTTTTGTAATGATGCTTTTTTTGCGACCGCTTCGTCGCCTTCAGGCCTCTAAATTACAGTTCTCAGTGAAGTATTGGGGGTCGAGTTGGTGACAGCAGCTGTAATAGCTTTCTGATGAATGGCTGACTGCTTATGAAGTGACTGGATAGCCCTTTAATGCCAAGGGGATGACTGGAAGGGTGTATATAATGTGCAGGACTGTGTGTGTGTGTGTGTGTGTGTGTGTGTGTGTGTGTGTTAGTTAGCTAGCTAGCAAGACCGATGCTGGCAGTGTTTGAGTGGAGGGACTCATGACGTAAACAGTGGGAGGCAGTGCGTGCGTGCTTGTGCCTGTTTATGAGGGAAACCAAAGTGCCCATTTGCTCTGACACACTACAACCTTCCCAGCAAGGCTTCTCCCATCAGTTCCAGTAAGCCATTGAACAAATAAAATCCTGTTGGAAAAAACAAAACACCAACGTGTCTGCCAGCTTTACTGTTATTGTAGAAATATAAATGTAACATCAATCATCTTGTGAACCTTTTGTGTTTTTTCGCACATAGGACATACAGTACCTACTGCCTCACAGTCGCAGAAGGACACACTACAACTAAGACCGGCTCATATTGTTAACTTGTCTAAAACATCACTTCCCTTGAGATTGGAGACATTTTTGGATTAGAGCTCTTAACAGGCGTTGAAAGAAATCTGGAATAGGCTCATACAAATCACCATGGACCTCGATTGCTGTTGACATTTCTCAAATCATAAAAAGTTCAACCTAAGGAGAAAATGTTTTAATATTTTCACTGATCTACATAACTTAAAGCTACTCTAACTTCTATTTTTAGTGAAAAATGCAATGTCTTTCAGGTCATTGTTTTTACTTTACTGCACCTGTACTGTTTTGGTTTCCTCAAGGCATCTTTTTCCATGCAAGAAACCCTTCAGTAAACCCACTGTACTCGACCTGCCTGAGTCGGTGGAGACCAAAACCAAAGCATAAAGCAGAGAGCATATTGGGCATCAGGTGGTGAAAACACAAATCCAAATAAATGTTAATTTTGCTTTGTGACTGCTGTATTCGTGAGTACATAAAAGTTTGCCATGTCGTCTTTTTACGGCGGTAATATGAGAAAATGTCACATTTTACTCGCATGCCAAAAACAAATTAGCCCCTGAATGTCATGGAGACCTTGTGATTTGATGGAGGCTTGTGACTGTCCATGTTGCATTCATGTGCTCATAGATGACTGCTGTGGCTGCCGAGAGGAGGAGAGGCAGAGGCCAAACGAGGCAGGGGTTGGGATGGCAGGGATTAGTAAAGTTAGAATGGACAGGAGGGAGAGGGAGAGTCTCATGCTGGTAAAAATAACATGCCTGTTATCTACAGCTGATATAAAGTGTGACATAAAAAAAGCTTGGCAGTTACGGTGTGATATACTCCTGGATTTACTATACATATACATAACAATAAATTTACCACCACTGGAACGATGCTCTTTTACTTCCAACGAGTATATTTCAGAACCAACTAATAATGTAAACGTGGGGCGTCCAGGGGAAATCATGTGCTATGTTTTTGATAATGGTTTGCTGGCAGAGGCACTGAGAGTCATGAGGAGAGAGAAACCTGTGAGTGCTGAGAGGACTGATAAGATATGAAGCTATAAGTAGCACTTGTAAGAGCTCGGCTTTGAATATTGCTTTAGGATAAAAAGAACGTGGTGGGCAGCAAAGCTCTGGGACATGTCTCGGTTCTGTGAGGTAGAGATAGGACCACCGAAGATCTTTCACACGATGCTTTACTACGGTCATATTTTATCATAGTTTTGTTGTTTCCCCCTAAAAAGTCCACAGAATTGTTAAAATAATGTATTTCAAAAAATACATTTTAGTTTGTGTTTGTGAATATTGGCAAAATGTATGAGCAGTGACTTTGTATTCTGCCTTTGGGGTTTGTTTTTTACATCGGTTTATTTAAAATGTTCTAATCACTAATGTGCCCTTTCCATTTTAATTGTCTGGTGATGATCTTATTTATTCTTATTTCCATGGTGAATGTATGTATGTAAAGCTACAGTGACGGTGGCCTAGCTTTCAGGCATCTTTAAAATTACAATTGCAAAGATGTATTTCTGTTTAGTTTTTTTCACTTTCCTAAAGAACTCCGCTTGTAATTTAAACGGGAATGTCGCCAAAGACACCGACTTTGTAACTATATAAAAGGTATTTTTTGAGGCTCAATGACCATATATAGTAACTATCATATATTATTACTTTAATTGTTAACCTTTAAGTATAAAAGCCTTATTTCTGATATTTAAATCACAACAAACCATATAAAAGATTTATAATCGGTTTTCCGAGCGATTTATTTGATTCTATTTACTAGTATACTTTTTTATTTTCATGAATATTATTAGATAGGAGATATGATATTTGAGTTTTCTTAAGCTACAATCAGCAATAATATATTAAATAAAAATAAAGGCTTATTTCATTTGATTTGTAATGAATCCAGAAAAAATGCATTTTTTTTTTTTTTAATTGCATTACAGAAAATAAAGAACTTTATCACAATATTCTAATTTTCTGAGACAGTCCTGTATTTAGGATTCCTTCCTCACCTCTGACTGGAGGGCTCAGAGGTCCCACTGGTGTCTGGAAAATGTGTAATGGAGATTCCTGTTTTATGCAGGAGTATTACTGGAGCAAATCAAACAATCCTGGAGTCATTATTTCTGCTCTGATGTTGCAAGATAGGACTTAGCTACTGTTGAAAAAGGAAGTGAGATGAATTCTGAAAAAAAAACCTACTCATACCGAGTACCAGTCTGATGTAAACTCTCATCCTGCGGTCTAGAATGCATTGTTGCCAGCTGGGATGCGGCAGAAGGACCAGACCAAGAAATCCCCGACGGGAATGTTTCAGAGAGACAACCTGCTGGCCCACCTGGAGAAGCAGGCCAAAGAGGATCCTGAGACCGAGGACCTGGTGCCCTTCACAGGGGAGAAGAGAGGTACGAACTTGTTTGCTCATCGTTAACCTACTGAGATCAAAAGGTGGCTTTCTCTCGCCTCCTTGCACCATTGTTATCGAGGAAAAATATGACAAGAACAGCCGATGTCAGCACTGTTTGGCTGCCGCTAAATATTAGTAATAAACTTAGCCGCAAACCTGAAAAGGTGTGATGTTCCACAAGCCCTCACCAGGCCTTGTGAGGCCTGTCAGCGCGGCAGCACCAGTCCAGCGTGGACGCTGAGTTGTGTGACGCATGGCGAGAGATACCAAACATCTCTCTGTGAAACTCTAGTAGGTCTCCATGCTGTCACTGTCGTCATGAACGTCTTCGCTGGGGTTGTTGTGCTCTCCTGCACTTGTGGTACTTAAAAGACCAGCTGTAAAACTGCAGGTGGAGAACGTGGGCGAGGAACTATCTCCCCTCCATCAACAAATACAGCCAAGGTACCGCTGAGCAAGGCTTTTAACATCTAGTTGAAAGACTCGGCTTCGAGACGGAGCGTGTGAGCTGCACATTGTTCGAAGCTGTCTGTCATCCTTCCTGGTGTTTTTTGTTTTTTTAACACTCCACTTCTGCTCACGCTCGAGGAGCTGACCACGTGAGCGCACACGTAGCGGATCTGTAGATAGACACACAAACGTCTGGGTCTCAGCAGTCAGACCAGGTGGCGGGATGAGGTGAGCTGTTATGGAAGAGAGCTTGTCAGAGATCTCTGTGTGAGTCTTCTCCTTGGTTTGAAATTTACATTTGAAGCTACTCTGTCAGTATGTTCTCTTTTTCAGCATGAGTGACATACTGACTTTCTGAGGAACCGTTGTTCTTTCCGCCTAAAAATAGATTACATTTTTAGTATCACAAATAACGAATTTTACTTTACATACATTAGTTGGCTTTACAATCAGTACACATACGACATCCCTGTCCCAGGAACTCACATTGGATCAGGGAAAAAAACCTTTCACAGGGAAAAAAGGGAAGAAACCTTCAGGAGAGGAACAGAGGAGGAACCCTCTCCCGAGACGGACAGAAGCAATAGATGTCATGCGTACAAAATTAAGCATTACAGAGTGGGGCGGGGCGCAGCCAGGTAGGTCTCGGGGAGAAAGCAGAGTTAGTAATGTACGATGGAGAGATGTAAATTCATCCATAAGGAGAGAGAGAGAAGTAGAGTTATGTGCTTTATGCCATCTCAGAGTTATACGTTTCTGTAACTCTTTCCCATTAAAATCCTGGTTGTAATTAGGATTGGGAAACTCTGGTTTTAAGCCTCCTATTCCTTCATGCTGGCTCGCTGTTGTGTCTCAGTGGGATACTTAAATGGGCCGTCGTTAATCATTATAAGTGACACCTGTGCTATGCCTAATATGATGAATCAATCAACAAGCTATGTCAAGACCATGTTGCCATGTTTTGCTGCATAGAGAACATGTAGAAGAACATGCCCTCCTGTTGTCCACCCACACAGGTGCTTCCACTTATGTGCCTAATTAGACGGTGTATAGAGTTGATTGACGTTCAGTATTAGTATTAGTAGTAGTAGTATTAGTAGCAGAAGCAGAGGTAGTAGCAATAGTAGCAGCAGAGGTAGTAGCAGTAGTAGTAGTAGGGGGGCAGAAGGGCAGCACCATGTTTTTGTATTGAGTCCATCCACTCGTCTTTTAGGGAAAGCCTTCGTGCCAAAAAAGATGGTGGACCCCATCATGGAGAACGTGACTCTGGAGCCGGAGCTAGAAGAAGCCCTGGCGAGTGCAACTGATGCTGAACTCTGTGACATCGCAGGTAACTCAATCCCGCAGACTCACATCTCCAATGTAGCCACATAGGCTACACACATAATCATTTAATTTTTATTTTTTATTTGTTGTGTGTCTATCAACATTTTTATTGTATTTGCACTTACTAAGACACTACTTTTACCACAGTTTTACAGTTTTAAGAGTCCTCGATCTGAATTTATTCTGATTTTCATCCAGAATTGATTTTATGTCAGTTTTTCAAGTGTTTATATAAAATAGAAATTAAACTGTCACAGTCCCCCACAGACATGCATAAAAGCATCTAAATGGAGGATTTTCATGGACTGGATCTCATGCGCTAAAGTGCATTTTCTTCACCTTCTCTCACTAATCAGTGGCCTCGCCTTCCCCTCATTCATTTACTTTTCCTTAATCCAAATCTTCTCCGTTTCCTCTAGCTATCCTTCCATCTTCCCTCCACCCTTCCCCTCCATCCCTCCATCTTCTCCATCCCTGCTGGATATCTCTGTTCCCTATCTGAAAATCATCCGGGGTATCTTTAGACTGCACACACATTTGTCTTTGCATGGAGCGGTCCTGGCCCTCTTTGTCATGTCCATGTTGTCAGCTTGTGTTAAGCAGACATTTAGCAAAACCCATGCATCTTGACTCCGTGACCCAGACTGTTGGATGTCTGCGCTGCACATGCATTACACATCCTGGATTCCGTGTAATGTCTGGCGACTGCCGTTACTGTGGCAAAATACTTTGCTGCATGTACACGCTTTTAACATATTTGCTGTAAAGACGACTGACATTTTAAAGCGTGATCAAGATGGATTAAGCATTTTATCTCACTTGTGTTAAGTTGAGAGATCATACGACGAAGAAGGTGCAGTCATATTTTCAGAGCACAACGAGTCCCCGGTGCTTCTGAATGCAACCTGCCCCAATTCTTCCAAGAGCAGCTTGGTAGCTCGTGTTCCCTCACTGTTTAGGTCTTTCTGTTCTCGCCTGTCTCTGACAAACAATCCAGTTGATCGTTATCTCTAAATCTGCTCGTTTTTTTCTTCTTCATATTCACGGTGGCCAAAACAAAAGCATTACATGTTACTTCAACTTTTCAGAATACAGCTGCTTGATCGTTGAACGTGAACGTGAGTTGCTTGTGATGCTGCAAGAGCCGATAGATATGCAGTCTGTCTTGGCATGGTGGTCAACTGTACGGGTGTAACTCGATAATTACTAAATCTATAGACGCTCTTCTTCAGCATTACTCTCGCTCTCTCTCTTTCTCTCTCTTTCTCCTCTATGTGTTTCTTCCTCTCACTCTCTGTTCTAACCCTTTGTCCTTTGCATCCTCATTCAGTCTTCTCACTGTCTTCCAGCCATCCTGGGTATGCACACCCTGATGAGCAACCAGCAGTACTACGAAGCCCTGGCCAGCAGCACCATAGTCAACAAGCAAGGCCTCAACAGTACGTAACACACACACACACACACACACACACACATGCATACACATGTACACATTAGTACACATGTACTAAAACTCATGTCTCTTGTATTTGTTGAGCTCCACCAGTCGTCTGAGCTGTCGGTTCGATCACAGAGGCATTTGCTGCAGGGCTTTTCAAGTAAAAAGTAAAAGTACCTTAAAACAACGCAGGTCACTCAACTAGTTTGTAGAAAAGGAATCACCTCATCCAAGTAAAATGTTGAAGCGAGTTGACTTGGACTGGAATCAAGTGGAATGATCTCACGTTGGCAGAATGTTGGGTTTATTTGACCAAAGATTATCAGCACAGTCTTTTTGTTGCACTCCATGCACAAATATAGTCCCACTAAGTACTGAGTGATTCAGTAGATACAGTTAAGTGTTTACAGACGTTGTCCTATAGCTCCTTCAGGGGATAACTGATGATTCATCTCTCCACCCTCCATTGCACTAAGAGTGTAAACTGTGTTCCATTACTTCACAGAGAGGCACACATGTTAATGAACCATTGTTTATCTTGCGTCGAGGCTCATCCTATAGATTCTCCTCCAGCTCCAAACAGGGGTCTAGCATTTCGCTTCCAAATATGACCGGCTCTCATGAAAGAGAGATGGCTATAAACTTGTGATTCGCCTGCTGAAATCGTCATCTGCTCTGTTTTCAGTGCACACAGGGCTCAGACAAAATAGTTGGTCTTTTTTTGTTACCGTTTGATCGATTGTTTCAGGTTAAGATAATTGAGATCTGTGTTTTAAAAGCAAACGGTGAAAAATGAAGTGGACGATAGTAGACGTATAATCCCTCCAGCGTGTTCTGGGTCTGTCCTGAGGCCTCTTACCAACTGGACAAACCCCCGGAAAACCTCTCAAGGGAGGCATCCAGGATCATCAGATGTTGAACCGCCTCACTTCGATGCGAAAGAGTTCCAGATATCTGAGCGCCGCACTAAATCTCTACGGCTGAGCCCAGCCACCCTACGAAGGAAACTCATTTTGGCTGCTTTTATCCGCAATCTCATTCTCTAATCACGACCAGAGGGGAGTGTTGGAACGTAGATGAACGTGTACATTAGGATCGTTGCCTTCCGGCTCAGCACCTTCTTCACCACAACGGTCCGGTATAACGTCTGTCTTCATCAGACTGCATTTTAGCCTCACTCGTGACCGTGGACATGAGATAACCCAGAGATACTTGAACTCCCTCGCAAATCCGTGTTGGTGATCACTGGCTCCTTTGTTACAATGAGTCATCCGTACGACAGGTGTGGCGTACCAAGTTGCGAGTTAAACAGCACCACAATAAAAGGCCAATAAAGGGCCTCAGGATATCGTAACTGCATCTCTATGCATTCACATTGCCACCACAGGGCACACATTACCCATCGAAGGTGAGCAGTTGCCAACTCAATACTGTTACCACCACTAACTGGTGTCAGTTCAAGACCTCGCTGAGGTGGCTGGTCTCAGAAGTCAGATGTGGAGGTCCTGGGGGGGCTTGGTTATATACAGGTTGAATGACACATGCTCAGAAATGACACTGGAGGCAGCTTATGGTTCATACATTCTGCACAATTTAGTGTGACCTTTTATTGGGACCAGCCCAAGATATACCTGTGTCATAATATTGATGTTGAATCAGCACCTTGATATGCCTCCTCTGTCAAGCGGATGGATTATTTTGGGAAACTTTAAAGTGCTCACGATGATAAATAAGCTGTTTATGTCCGTAGAGAAGAGTTGGATCTTTTAGTTCTGTAATTGTGTTGTAGGTGTGATCCAGTGCACCCAGTACAAACCAGTCCCTGATGAGGAGCCCAACTCCACTGATGTAGAAGATACCCTGTTGAGAATAAAGAGGAACGACCCCGACCTGGTGGAGGTCAACCTCAACAACATCAAGGTAAGAGTGTGTGTCTGTGAGGATAGGAGTTCAATGCTGCTGTATTTTTAAACAAAAAAACAGGGTCTGATTTTTATTTATTTTGGATTCAGACAACCTGCTTGTTGTAAATCTAAGAAACAGCCGAAACAAACCAAACTTGGTGCATACAATTTAGATGTCACATTTTAGATTAGATTAGAATTAGATTAGAAGACTTAATTTATTTGCCACCAACAAGTCATACAGACAACAATAGACACAACAGACAAGGAACTAACAAAACCAGACGTTTTACAGATTGGTTTAGTTTTGCAGATTACATTTAAAAGGTTATTTAAATTAAATATATTTGTTTCAATAGGAAATTCCTTTTAAGAGCAGACAATGGAATACATTTTAGAGCTTAAACTGAATTTCTAGCCTGAAAAAAATGGTAATTTATTCATTAATTTGATGACACAATATATAATCCTGTAAATAATGAATGAAAAGTAGATTATTTACTGAGCTGTCATGTTAATGTTTTTCTGCACCTAGAACATCCCCGTTAAGACTCTGAAGGCGTACGCCGAGGCTCTGATGAAGAACACCGTGGTGGAGAGGTTCAGTATTGTAGGAACCAGGAGCAATGACCCTGTAGCCTTTGTAAGTCACAACTCTAAAAAAGACTCCATTGTTAGCTGCTTAATTGCTGCATTTATCTGACATCACGTTATGGTATCATCCTTTTAACTCGTTTCTGTCTTCAAACTTTTTTCAGGATTTATTTGAGTAACTTGCTTTTTTGCAAAAACAATTGTCTCGTTTTCCCTTTTAAATTTTTTTTCAAACAACTGTAAGTGAGTAAGATTCAGCTGTGTGTGTTTTTCCAGGCCCTGGCAGAGATGTTGAGGGTGAACACGACGCTGAAGAGCCTGAACGTTGAGTCCAACTTCATTACAGGGACAGGAATCCTGTACCTCATAGCGTCACTGCAGTATAACACCACACTACAGGAGCTGAAGATAGACAATCAGGTACCTACACATGCACAAAAACACACACACACACACACACACACAAACCCAGCTGCAGCTACATACAGTAAATGTGTCCAAAATCACAATAGACCAGCAATAGCTGCTAAAAGATTGATCTCACCCTTTATTCTCATCCTCAACATATGACAGATTGTCATCCGCCATCCGAAGCAAATCCTTCGGGAGAATGCCATTTTTCTCTAAATGCAAAGGAACGATTTCAATGAGCACGTGTGACATTATTGGTTGCATGCAAGGAAGATGTGCGTTCACATTGACGTCAGATATCATTCCTTTCAACATTAACAGAGTAGGGAGAAAGAAGGGGGCGTTGAATCCTGTAATGTGAACAAAGCTATGTGAGTCAGTGTGTGTGTGTCTGTATGTCAGGTGGTGTACACAGACCATCTTTGCCACTTCAGTCTAATGCTCCATGATTGCATTGCCATGTGTCACACTGCATAGTTGTACATCTGTGACTCAACGTTCGCTCACTAGTTGAACTCGTTGAATGATCCTGGTAAAGCATGTTACCCCTGCCTCTTTGTTCTCTGTTGTCATGGAGATCTCCACCTCAAGTTTGTCTTTTCGTCCATCTCGACCACAAATCCCCTCCTTTGACCCGCTTTTAAATCATCACTACACAACTCGCTGTGTGTCTCCTCCTCCATTTCTCTCTTTCTCTCTTCTCTCTCTCTCTCTCTTTCCAAACTCCAGAGCCAGCCGCTAGGCAACAAGGTAGAGATGGAGATAGCCAGCATGCTGGAGAAAAACACCACGCTGCTGAAGTTTGGGTATCATTTCACCCAGCAGGGCCCGCGCCTCCGAGGCTCCAACGCCATGATGAACAACAACGACATGGGTGGGTCACGGACACGGGCTCATTGTATGTTTGCTCCGAGAAAAGCTCATGAACTGGACTTGGTCCAGTGGTGGTGGTTGTGTAACGTGAACACGGTGTTTCAGTAGTATTGCATTTGGCAGTGTCGGTTGTTACGTGCGTCAGTGCCGACAATTTATCTTCACTATATTTCCTCGGGTTCTACTTTAATCAGACTCTAATAGAAGAATCAGAGTGATATCATCAGCCGTTAGCTCAGTAGTATGGCCAGAGAGCCCCAGCCAATCATAACAGGGACTTCCTAAGTTATGACATCAGCTCTAAGAAAAGAGTCTGCATGAGAGCAACATGAAACGGGTGGAACAGATGGTTCTAGCCCGCATGCACAACGTTGGACTTATTTGACGTGCTGTGTTTGTACTAAAGAGAGGATTTAACTCCCCTCTGACAGTCTCAACAAATACTTTTAAGCGCCACAAAATAAGCACTTGTTAAGTTTGTGTGTGAATGCTCTTGAATGTAACCTAGCAACCTTTTATAGGTTTTAGAGAGAGAATACGATGAAGCGGTAGTCTTCACCTCCGCTGACGGTTAAAACAGAATGGAGGTGAAAATCAGAACGATGATGGTTTTATTCTCTGCTCTTGTGTTACAGACCACTTGAAGTTAAGTCTCTGTTATAATCTTGTCATAACCCTTTTCTTCCACTTGCCGTCTTGAAGCTCGGGTGGTCAGGTTGGAGTCGGACGGCTCCTTCACCCTCACTCTGTCTGTTCCTGAGCTGGAAAGGGCCTTCGGGAAAAAGTTCAAGCCCAAGACTAAGTAAAAGAAAAAGAAAAGAAAACGCGCAGCCTTGCCTTTCTTCTGCCAACATCACCTGGCTCTTTTCCAGAACCGCCATCTGTCATCTCCTCCGACAGTTTCTGTTGCTTCTCCTCAGCACCTATTCCAGTACTTTCTGTCTCTTCATCTTCTAATCTTATCTGATCTGCGGAGACGACTGACGGTTGCTCCCACATTTAGCTGCTGTTGGCTCTGCGCTCCCCATCACCGTCAGAATATATTTCATCTCGGAACAATGTCTTCATCTCCCAACAGAAGTACAGGAACGTGAGCTCGACAAGGCAGCGGCAATACTGACATACGGAAGAGCCCGAAGCAGGGAAACAACACTAGGATGTCTAAACATGTAAATATATTCTGCTCAACAGAAAAAACAATATTAAGTTATTGCAAGGTTAGAATAACTTTTGAAATACAGAAGAATAAACGTCTAATCATTTAAGATGAGAATACAACATGCAGACGAGCGGGGCTTGAACTCTGTTTATGTCAATGATCCCCGAGCCGACTGGACAGCGGTTCCCACCTCTTCTCCCTTTGCTTCCTGTCGTAGTTTTGGGGAGTTTCTTCTTCTTTTGGCTGCACCAACTTTCACGGTCTTCATCTGCTGTTTTGGCATCACTTTCACACTTTCAAATCAGCGCTGTGATCTATTCTTCGGCCACTTGATTTATGTTTCCCTTTGGCCTTTTTTACTTCTCTGTTCGTTCTCTTATCCCGATGTGCTGTTCCTGCTGTCCTCTCTTCTACTCTTCAAAGCGCTGCTCGTATCCAGAGCTCGACGGTTAAACCTGGCAACGTGGGAAACTGATCTGGTTTCCGAAGTCGTCAGGTTCCCCGTGTGGCGGTTTAATGGTGATCATTTATTACATTGCAGATGTGTTCCTTCATATTTCATGCACCACTAAAGCAAAGTATAAACGGAAAGGAAAGTGGCCGAAGCGGGCACGTGAGACGATTTTACACACCAAACGGTTGTACGAAGCTGTTAGTGCCCCCGAAGAGAGCTGAGAGGAACTCCAACAATCGCCTCAAGGGATTTCATTCAGGAGAGACTTATTCCAAATTCATCAATAATCTTTATGACAACGGTAACTGAATGGAATCGTGCATCGTCTTTTTGGCGATCGGACTCTGTCCTGAACCAGGATGAACTAGAATGGGCACTCGGTAGTCAGCTGGTTCAGTCAGCGGAAAACCACGTGAGCTTCTGGAGTCGGAGAGAAGTGAGCTCACCACACCTCTTTGTTTCCAGACCATTAGTCTCCGCCAGCACAACACTCTCTGACCCAACTGTCGACGACTGAGTGGCATTGTGGGTAATGTAGCCACAAGGTTTCGATGAGGGAGGAAAATTGCTCGGAATAAAAAAAGCTGCTGCATTGATTTAGTTCTCAGAGTGCAATTATAAATCCGATTCTTCTCTCAGGCCGCACCCACAGCCACACATGGTTTGAGTGAGTCGGGTCACACGGTGCATCTGACACGATGTAATCGTCATCACAGACGTTAATGATGATCAAACGTCCGCGCTCTATAAAGGGTCAATACAGCCCGTATCTTATCACTGTCTGTCTTTCGTCTGCTGGTTTTCTCCCTCCTCCAAGAGCGCCCGCTGAAGCCGCTCGAAGACGACGAGCTGTGATTCTCATCTTTCTGTCCCGCTTCCTGAACCCTGTCCCCGTCTTCCAGTTGCATCTCTTTGCTTGACATGAGCAGAGGGATGCACGTCAGCCTGGCTCTGCTTTAGCTGAAGTTATTGATTGTGATGATGATGATGATGATGATGATGATGAACCACTATCTGCTTTCTAATATTTCTCTTTCTCTGGGTTTCCCTGCCTTCCTCCTTTCCCCTCATCCTCATACCACTATTTTTCTTCATCTTTCAATCTGTCTCTTCTGGGTCGCTCCATCTCCTCCATCTCCTCCATCTCCAACTCCAGTAAGAAAGAGAAGGCTGGAGGGAGGTCCCATCTTCCCTAAGTGTCGGACGAATATTTAGAGACCAGGGCTGCCCTCGTTCCCCTTCGACCGCTCCCATCTTTCCAAACCCCGTCCTCTCCAGCCTCCTGCCCAGAAGACCACGGCCATCACTTCTACTTTCCGGACTCTTTTTGTTGTTGTTGTTGTAGATATTAAAGGGTCTAATGGTATTCATCAGAGGTGCCCTCCTGAGCCTTCAGTGCAAAAGACAAGATTGTGAGCTTATTTCTGTGGTCTGACGTGTAAATGTTTGACTTGTGTTCGAGGTGTGGGCGTCGTCGGCGCCGCCTTGTAGGAGCTAACCAGGCAAGCCTTTGTCATTGGGAATCCATTAATATCTCCTCGAGGGTCTAGAGTCCTTAATGAAGGGGGCTGGAGGTCTGGTTTGAATGAGGGGCCACTGAAAGGTGACAGGACACTTTTAGAAATCCGTGTTTCTATCGATGTGTTGAATGAGTTCTAATTATTATTATTATTATGATGCTGTAAATGAGTTGTGCTGTCATTACTGCTGTTCCCAAAAGGTCGACATAAAAGGTTTTCACTACCCATTATTCACTAAAGCAAATGTCCCATTTTAATTTAATTCGGTCTAAACTGTATTTTTGTGACTCACGGTCCTCAAATACTACACAGATTGTTCAATAATTGACTATTAGATTTATAAACCTGGCTACTGTGAGAATTGTCGCTATATACAGATTATATTTATTTGTGACAGACCTGGGAAAGAGGCAGAAGCCACTCAAACACTTAATGTCATGGATTGATTGTGCTGGACAGCGTGGTAACTTGTGTAAAAATATTTCTGTAAATGAAAATGTACACTCTAATTACACTTTACATTGTTATACTATCCCGCATTTACGTAAGCGGTCCCTGCAGAGCATTCCTGCTAGCTGGGAATGGCAACTGCCAACTTTTATTTACTGACATGAGCTATTCTATTTACCCACTGTATCATATCCTACCAACACCGTGTTGTTTTATAGAATTCCATCTGTAATAATCCAAACTAACGGCAGGTATTTGAATGCACTTCTGTCACACTTTCACCAGGTCTGGTTTGTTGTTGATTGTTTGTGGTTATTTTATATTTACTGTAGCTAAAATGTGTGGTTTGATACAACATGGTTGGTACTGTTGACTTTCTGTTTCTTACAGGTTTCACATTAACGCCTCAGTCCAGGTTTGGATCATTTCAGTGGACACAGATTTACAAAAACAAGAAACCTCTAATGTCTTTACAGCTGTCAAATTACACAAATCCATCCATTGTATAAAAAAACCGCTTGTTAGCTGTAACAGGTCTTAAATCAACTCCGGACATCTGAAATATAAATATATATATTTGTATATGTATATTATATATTTTATATATATATTTATATATATGATATATATAGTTATATGTATATTGTATATATATCACATATATATTATATATTTATATATAGTTACGCTCTGATACTGGATGGATTCTTTAAGAGTTCACGATGGAAATGCCCTTCTTATTCAGGGCAAAACATGTCTGTGAATACATGTTTATGTTACATGCTGGTGAAGATCTGCTCGGCTGCGTATTTTGCAGCACTTAATTCAAATGAACAGCCACATTAAGGAGCTGCTCGTGTTGCCAGAAACTAGAGCTAAGTTGCTGTCTGAAAATAAAACCGCAGCAGTAACAATTGAAATGGTCTGCAGGCGTGTTACGTTTTAATGGCTCACAATGAAATGGGAATGTATTTTCCTGCTTCAATAAACTACAAGTTGCAGACTGGAAGGTGGGTCTGACCTGACTGTAGCATCCATGTTTCCTTGATGTCAACAACTGTACCTGATACTGACAGCATGCTGGAGGGTTGAAGAGACCTTTTTAATGTTATTTAATATCACTGCTTTGTTGCTCTCTCGTCAGTGCTGTGGGTGTTGTTCAACAAATGGTAATTATGGATGTAAAACAATAAGTAATTGAATGCCTAGAGGCAAAAGAGGCCACTCAACGTCTTTGTGTCGAGTTTGCTTCTGTCTTGTGTTTTCTGGTATTTTATTGCTTGATTTTTTTGTTAGCTAGTTCACCTTTTTGGGTTGAATCTTTGCAAATAAATGAATAAATAAAGATTGAAATGTCTGTGTACTCCCATATTTAGACAACAGTGTCACCCTGTGGCAATATGTAGGAACTGCACGAAGTCAACATTATTTTTTACAATTAAAGGGGACATATTATGAAAATTCCACTTTTTTAGTGCTTCTATACGTTAATTTGGGTATCTGGCATGTCTCCCAACACAAAAACGCGGGAGAAAAAAAAACCTCACGCGGCTTGTTGTGGTTCCTCTATGTCAGAAACGATATGCTTGAGTGCGTCAAATGGGATCACCACCAACGTCTACGTAGATTTTGAAGCACGCCCATGTAGGGAGTCTGGCTCCATGGCCTTGGACCGCCCCCCACCACAACTTTGCAGAAAAGTTTATTTGAAAGTTGTGTTCATATTAGACATGAGTCATCAAATAAGTCATGTCATCAAATACAACGATTTAATAAGTAAACAAGGTTTAAACGCTAATTAATGGAGGTAAAAACGTTACCCCCGCCCCTGCTTGGTCACTTACTGTTGTCAGATAACACTTTAGTTTACAGATGGAACTTTACTCATGTAGCATTTATATCTTTATGGCGTTCCCGTTACTTGCATTTATACAAACACTTTCACAAACAGTAACTTACATAAGCACACTGTATTTGCTATATACTCATACATGCACAAACTATTCACAAAGGCAATGGCTAGCTGGGCAGGCAGCAGCTAGGCGAGCGCATCTCGTGGAGGAGGGGGGAGCTGGTCCATTAGCATTTAAAGGAACAGGCACTCAAAACAGGTTAATCTGTGGGGAGGTGTTTTTGACAGGGTAAAAAGGGTGCTGTTTGAAATGATTCTTGTGGTATTTTGACCAAAATATGTTACAAACATTTCATTAAGACCCCAAGGAACCATATCAACTTGTGGAAAAATGGGCATAATATGGGTCCTTTAACACTTGAAGTGTAACAAATTACATTATTATTATATTTAATTTAGCTGATGCTTTTATCCAAAGTGACTTACAATCATGTTACATTCATACACACAGCTACCGGGAGCAATTCAGGGTTAAGTGTCTTGCTCAAGGACACATCGACTAAGGCGGGGATTGAACCGCCAATCCCCTGATTGAAAGACGGACCTGCTGACCCACAGTCAACCTACATTACATTACATAACAACTAAACCATACGTTGGTGTTTCAAATTTACTTAGGAATTCATTTAAACATTTATTTGTCTACAAAATTAACCAGATTACTTGACAATAGAAGACAATAACAATACCTATAAAGCAATATGTGTGGTTTCAAATATACAAAATTAAGATTCACCTTGTGAGTGAGTCATCCTGGCACCATGTGGTACTGGAGACACCTTCTATACAGAAGCAGCTTCCCGCCTGCCAGTTGTTTCTATTTCTGTCTGTGTGTCGCCAGATAACATCTCAACCTTGCCGAATATATATGACACTTTATAGGTGTGTAGTTGAGATGAAAATGAAGGCTGGTGTGATCCCATCTCGACTTCACCTCTGTTCTGAAGCCAACCGCACATCCCAGAGGACAGAAGACGACGCATGTTTAATGTCTGTGAACAAGGTTTTAAGTTTTTATTGAATCTCAGGCAGAAACATACATGGTAATCCTTTATTGCTCAATGGTATTCCACGCGGCTCATTCGCACATCGAAACCAACAAGAAGAACTGAATCAAGCATCCCTTCGTTTCTGGGTTTTCTGTGTAACTGAACCAGGAGCCAAACTCACTGCATGTGTGTGTGTGTGTGTGTGTGTGTGTGTGTGTGTGTGTGTGTGTGTGTGTGAGTGTGTTAGAAGGAGGGTGGTGTCATTCTTCACATGATGCAAAACCCAGACTTGTAGTCCACCTTCAAGTTTATACTGCTTATTATAAAACTCATGTTGCCTCTTTATTCATACAGATTCATTCAGAAATCTCTCCCTAATATAGATCCTGATAGTAATAGTATATATCTATATCATATATATATTGTAGGTTCTGGTTTTATGGCTGAAAGCTTAAGGTTTTGGCTGTTGTATGAACGGCTACACGGTCATTCTTTATCGAAAAACAATGAGACAACAAAAAAGAAAACCCTGCAAACCTGTAAATGAAATTTCCTGAATGCTTACACATATTTTTTTCCATTACTGATATTATTAACGATTATATCTGCATGGAAGTGAAAACACACTCAAACTTAGGAGTTATTGCCTTAATATTTTTTGCATGATAAAGAAGAGAAGAAAGAAGGGGCGGGGGGGGGGGGGTGAGCTTGTAGATATTCACACAACAAACGTGTCGAGACAAATGGCATGCACGACGTAAGAAGGAGACGCACTGAACAAGGGGAGTACAAACATTTTTAAACACTACACTACATGAATGTTATTACACTTATGTGTATGGGAGATAGACAATCGATCTGACGGAGGAAGTGTCACACTGTGTGCAAAAAAATGTTTACATAAGTTTCAGACATGGTCCAACAACACAGAACAGAAGCTTTAGGAGCACACGACAGAAGTCTCTACATTTCCTTTTTAAAATATGGCTTATCAAGTTATCACATCTTTTTTTTCCTTTTTTTTTCTCCAAGAGACAGACACACAGTTAATATAATCATTTGTATATAATATATTATGATTGTTTGCCCACCTTCAGGCTTGTAATGTATTCATTTATTTATGTACAAATTGAGTGAACGCCATGGTGGACTAGGGGACTATTTTTCAGTGCTGCAAGAGAGCTCAGCAGAGGAGCGAAAGGGGAGTTTAAAACGTCTCAGACTAGAAGGCTAAACCATCTAACATTGTGTTTTTTAGCCTCTCTGCTTGCGGTCAGCTTCTCGAGGTTAACGCAGCTAACGTTCGCCTTGACCCTCGGGTCAGCCTAGCTTAGTCTAATGGCTGCCATTCACACTGCTGCTCCACACCTGACTCCTTTCCCCACCATCAAATTTCCTGTTGTTTTTTAACATAGCCCACGAAGCAATGTTCACATCCGTCATGATGTGGGTAGGTGGGTGGGGTCGGAGGGTGGGACCCTGGATCTGAGCCAACTTTGTGAATGTAGCCTATAAACTGAGCTAGATAACGTTAGCATGAGCTAGCGAGCCAGCCTACTTCTTCAGCAAGTCTTGCAGTGGGCCCGGCAGGTACTTCATCACTGTGTCCATGATGCTCTCCTCCTCCTCCTCGTCGCCGCAGCCGGCCGGCACGAGCTTCTTGGGTCGGGTCAAGCTGCCCTCTGCAGACTCCTCTGCGGCGGCGGCTGCCTCGGCCTCGGCCTCCTCGCGCTTTTTCAAGCCGTACTGTTGGCCCAACACAGAAATAATATGTCAAAGTTAAAAAGAATGAAGGGTGCAAAGGAAATGCACATCTACAATGCAGTAACACAAATGTCAGTCATGTTTTCTTTAAAGCTGATTCATCTTCCTTTGTAAATTTTACATTTCGTGATTTGGTGATTGGTTCTTCTAGATATGTTATTTCTGAATGTCTTCAATATTTTTCTTATTTTTCTCCCTTCTATTTTGTGAGTCACGTGACCTTTTGTTTCTACTATGGTCACTGCGCCAACAACTGCCGTGCGTCCCAGTGCGGTTCCTTTGATGCTTTAGCTGCTGCTGCGGGGTTCAAGAGGCCAAAAACATCTTTGATTGCAGCTGTAGGAATTGAGTCGCCCTCTGCCCTCGAAAAACTTGACACCCATTCCTGCTGAGTCCAACATGTCTGCTTGAAGCCTCGTGAGCATGGGATCTAATACGGATTGAATTGTGTACGTGTGTGTGTGTGTGTGTGTGTGTTAATGCATGGTTAAAAAATACTGCATATTAACCATGTAAAGCTAAATTTAATAAATGTATTTAATTAAATTAGCTTTTTGTTGTGCTTGTAATAGCCACTCA
Organism: Pseudoliparis swirei; assembly: GCF_029220125.1. NCBI lineage: Eukaryota > Metazoa > Chordata > Actinopteri > Perciformes > Liparidae > Pseudoliparis > Pseudoliparis swirei. Next base: position 24,074,195 of record NC_079411.1, on the reverse strand, counting down.
TTTGGGACTCATTTGTGGATGTGAGGTGGTAAATCGTAATTATGATAACTCCATTAAAATATGAATACGACATTATGCTCATGCACTGCTACTCATCCGTTCATATCCGACTGAACGTTAAGATACACTCATCTCGTGGAGCCTTTTCCTGTTTTCCTGTAATTTGAGCAGCTGCTAACCCTTCATCGTTGTCTTCCTCTTGTTCCCGTCTGTCTTTCAGCAAAGCTATGGAATATGTCGAAATCGGGTGGATGGGTTGCTGCTTTTCAGTGCACGTTTAAATGAAACTTGCAATATATTTGTTCGAAAAAGGCACAAAAATCCCACCAGCTTTGGAAACTGACGCCACCCGAAACGGTTAATAACGTCATTCTATTCCCCAACATCTAGATGAAACAGCCACAATAAGGACGTTTCTCGCACTATGTGGCACAACGGGACAAGGCTGCGGAGGAAGCTGAGAGGAACCACTGAGTAACGAGCACTCTGGGAGCCGTTCCTTGCTCTATATTCCCCTCGGGGATATAGTTGAATGGAATTGAGGAGGTGAGGAGCCAGGGGAAGAGTGCTGCTTTTTATCCCGCTGAATCACAGCATTCCCCTCAGACCGGCCCCAGCCACAGACTGCCTGTCTACCTACACTTACTGTAGACATTAAAATCATACGAGCGCTGGTTCAGGATGGAAAAGTCATTACGGGACGTAATTGTTTTTGACAGGAAATGCAAAAGAAGAAAAAAACAAATACAAAACCTACACAGTGAAAGATCATATTGGACATTTGACATGATGTTGTTACGGTCGTGCTGAACAATTGGATCCGTTTCCTGAACAATAATTCAGATTTGAGCTGTTTTGGTAATGCAGTCCTCGCTGAGCCAACCTTTTAAATTCTAATTTCTTCTTCATGGTTCCTCATTTCTTCTTCCTGGTCTCCTACTGATCTATTTTAACATTACATGAAAGCAAACAAAAATAGTCTGGTGGTATTCTATTTCAAACACAGGACTTTGCTGTCAGGCAGCCAAGATGAGAAACCCTTAAAAGCTGGAACATAAAAGGACAGGATAGCATCCAAAGTCAATTCCCACATGGATTTTACGCCATTTTACAGTTTAGTGGTTGTTTTCCGGACTAAGAGACACTTAAGACAACCTCATTAGTATTTAAATCAGTCATGAGGTTATTATACAGCATACGGCCATTATACCTTATCTCTGATGCCTTGCCTCATGCTTTCCCTCTCAGCCTCCATCTTGGCATATTTGCCCTTCCTCTCGTCCTCCTGCTGCCTCAGAGCCTCCTGTCGCTCCTCCTCCTTCTGGGCTGCGTCGGGGTCCTCCTCCTTCTTCTCCTCCCCACCCAGCATCTTGCCCACATCAGGAGGACCTCCTGAGAAAGAGAGAGAAAAAGATAAAAGTATGAGACATAAGGACAAGCGGCCTCGGGGACCACGATGCAGAAGAGAAGTCGGATGACATCATGGACTTCTGTGACTTATTGCATCAGTTTACAAATCTCAAGCCTGAGGAAAACTGCTGCACTGGGCCAACAATTAAATATAGTTTGATGTCAAGTTTCATAACTTTGTCCATTTTCATTCCAAAGAAATTATCAAATTCCTTGTTCCCCAAGGACGTGTGGAAATTGCTATTTTCACATCTTGTTGCTGAAATCACTTGGTTGTCTTCTTCCTGTGACACGTACATCGTTATTTTAGTTTGCCCAATCTGTTTTCTTTATATTCCCCACAGCGCTATGATATTAAGATGGGCTGCCTTGCAGTGTTGTTGCAATTGGGGACAGGCTACATTTTAATTTCATCACATTTATTTTTTAATTTCATGGCATTTATTAACATTATCATTATCTATTTATTATTCCCCTGCTTGTTCAGTGTGTTTCTAGTGATACGACTTGCGTGCTCATTTAGTTGCGTTGTGTTTAAGTTGTGTTTTATTTTGTTAAAGGTGAGTGAGTTATTAATAGATTTCCCTCTTAAGCTAGTATGTAGAATACAATATCTGCTTTTTATTATTGAAGATATATGTTTCACAGTGGATGTTGGCAGCCTTTAAAACCATATAACGGTTTACTTGTTTTGACTAACAACCCAAAACATTTTATGAAGATGTATTTCACAAATTGATGTATTTCTTGGAGCTCATAATGTGTTCTGTTAAATTGATGTCTAAACAAGATCTACATGCCGTTTGTTTCTCCTAAGTATGCTGGAAATATATCTGCAATTTAAATTGAATTCATCACCGTTTGTAATGCTTACGTCTTTATGGAATCTAAACTCATTCATTAATCATTAACACCCCCCCCCCCCCCCCATTTCCACAAACAGCCCTGAAGACCTGACCTTGGTGTCCACAGTGGAAGCTGTTCAGCTCGGATAGTTTGCTAACTGGAGGTCAAGCGACGGACGCTATGAATATGACTTTCACACAACAGGGCACACGCCCTGGAATATGTCGTACGCAGGCCTTCTTACTGTCGCTGCAGGAGCTGCACATCCCGTGAAATAATGCCTTGTGATACCAGAAAAAATGCCGAGCTTGGCAAAACCCGAATGAGCTGTCCACAAGCATCAAGAGAAAAGAGAAACGCCAAAGGTCTGAAGGATTTTGGCAAACACGGGAGCAGATAAGTAGTGGAGGGGAAAAAAAGAGGAGAGAAAATGAGGAAACGGGAGATACGAGAGTCAGTGTACCGCAACATTTGGTGACAAAACAAGACATACTTAGAAAAAACAAGAGCATGAGGCGAGGGAGAGAATCTGTCAGAAGCTATTGAGTCCGACTGTATTAGCTGAGCTGTTCCAGTTAGTGGGATTACCAAGCGGCTCCTGTGGTAGCAGAGAGGGAGAGAGTGTGACGGATGAATACATGGAAGGAGGGAAGGAAAGGAAAAGAGTGATAAAGAATGAATGGGAGAGTTGACGGCAGACAAGGGGTATCTGAGGAGAGAAAGAAAGAAAGACGGCGTCCTCCTTCAGTCTGCAGCTGCCCCCGGTTTCGTTCCTATTTTACACTCATCAACATAAAGAAAACAAAGTGCCGCAAAATGGGGAGAGTTAAAAGACAGGAGAGAATGAAGTGGGACGGGATGAGTGCAAGAGCAACGAAGGAGGAAAAGAAAGGGTAGTAAAAGAAATAAAAAGCAATCAGGATAACTGCAGGCTCTAAAAGACGGGACCGAGGTGCAATCACGAGTTCCCATTTTAGGAGCTCTTGTTCATAAGTATTTATATATATTCATATATATATATATATATATACTGATGACTATGACATATCTTTTAAAATCATAATATATAAAAAAAATTCTAATTAGCAAGTAGTAATTTAAAGTTGCCATCCCTTATTTCTTTTACTTTTTCCAACAAAAGATCTGAAGGAAGAGCAAATCTCATCTGTTAAATACATAATACTAATTCTCAAACCATTGACACTTTATTAATTACGTCATCTCATTGCAGCCTCTTCTTCTGCTTTATGGTTTATCGATCTATACACATTTGGTGGTGCTAATTCTCTAAACTTGAATGGTACTCGACTTGGGAATTACCACCAAGTGTTTCGGTCTATTAGCCAACTCCGAATATTGGAAACGCTACAGCAGTAGATGGTAACGCGCTGACCTTCAGAACAATTTATTAAAATGTATGCCGCAATATTGCAAATATGGTTAAAAAGCCGAGATTTGATTGGTCATTTACATGGACGAGAAACTAAACGTATTAATGCTTCATGCAAAGATTTGAGGCGCCATCGAGAGATATTTCATTTGAACTTTAGGGGCACACACAGTCCATATGGACACCAACAGGAGGATGTGTTGGGCACTTTGTCATATGCACTGGGTAAGCAGCTTTAATATGAATGAGTTACTCATACTTCATTCTTTGTTCGATGTTGCACATCCATAGCTTGTAATAAATACGCAGCCAAACAACCGGGCTGAGGAGACAAAGAAGATGGCCGCCACGAGAGACTTCTGATGTATTGTATCGACCACGCCCCAGCAATCAGGGCTCAGCACCAAATATGGCATAGAAAATAAATATGACAATAGATCAGGCACATTAATGAGCCACTCTGATTCGAGTGAAAGAGACGGATGAGACTGAAAAGCTGAAATAAATCCAAAGTAAACAGTGATATTGCTGTATCAGCATTGGACGAGCACAGAGAGGCTGACAAAGCAAAATCCACCCGACCATGATGCACTCCTTTGTTTGTTTGTTTGTTTGTATGCGTGAGAGGAAGATGGTTCGAAAGAGAGCTAAAGAGCACATACAGTGGGTCTCCCTTTATCCGCGCGTGTGGATATAAATAATTGCTTTGTTCCATTTTCGGGTCTCACGCATGAGTGGTTGAGCAATTACTTCTCATGTGTGTTTGAATCTGCGGATTATAGTGTGTGTGTGTGTGTGTGTGTGTGTGTGTGTATGGTCATGGTCATGTACAGTAGTGGCTCGTATCCTAGCTCAAGTGTTACACTGAACTTGAATCGCCACTCGCCATACATACATACGGACAGTATGCGGTGTGTGTTTTTATCTTAACTGCGTTGCTCGGAAACAGTTCGCATCCACGTTTCTTTCCTGTCAGCTGCTGATGTAAGAAGACACCGCCACAGGGATTAAAAAAGGGCCAATTAGGAATCTGAGTTGGCAGCTGACAAATGGCGTTCATCGATAGGCTCCTTTTCTTCGGATTTAGTCAGCAAAACAATGAGCCTGCTCAAACGGTGAACATCAGGATGAGGTGTGATGTTCATATGCATCAATTTCTCGCACCCTACTGCAGACAGGATTCAGGATTGAGAGGCACGACACCACCACCAATATCAGATGTCAGGCCGATACTGACTGATATACCTGGCTCGGGTATCAGGGACAATGGGGCTGCTCAGTGCAATTCTTCATTTATAAACATCACTTAATGGAATTTGAATCTCTGTTTAAGTTTTGACCAATTTGTGGCTGCATTAAAAAGGTATACACTTGATTTGTAATTTTGGAGATTTTGTTTACCAGGTCTAGAATTTATTTATTTACATTTTTTATTTGTTTTACATTTCAATACATTTATAAATATTTTTACATTTATAAAAAAATATATATATTTGTAACATTTAGTTTTACAAGGTTAGGAAAGCGATGTTTCAGTCAAGCCGGATGTTGTCTCACACAGAATGATTACTTCCAGCTGCACACAGCGTATTAATGAAACACTCATTATCGGCCGACACCCAAAACCCAGCTTTCTGCATCAGGAGTGAATACGTGTGATGGGTGCATCCCTATTTTGGGATCAGTTTATGATCTTATACTGGAATATCTTCAACACATTCAGTGTCAACACTGCTATTGAATGCAATGACTCACTATCCGCTCAGCCTCTTTGTCAAAAGACTCCCATCCACGTCCCAGAATAAAAGCCCTCCAGAACCTCCTCTAACTGCCAAACCAAAACAAACTTGGTCTAGTTTCACAAAAATCATATTAGCGCATCCAGATTGTCTTCGTTTAAATGTTGAAAAGAAATGAAGAAAAAAAGAGGATGCTAAAAGAGACAAAGCGTCGAGTTATATTGAGCAATGATCTCATCGCATGCTTTGTGAGCCGCTCTAGAGAAACCGCGATGTCCTCTCGAACCACAATGACTCTATTAAGCTCCTCGGCGTCACATAAACTCTGTCGAGCTGGGTGTTTGAATGAAGTGTGTCGACACTTTGTCCCTGCATACTCCGTGAGGCTGTTGTAGTCGGAACGACATTCAATATGTAAGCTAATAAAAGCCGGTAATGGAAGGCTGACAGGTTGGCCTTTAGCCTTCTTCTTCTCCACATGATATGAGATGAGTCAAAATCAGCAAAGACAAAGAGGCACTTTAGGGGGAAATTCTCCATCATGCCAATCAAGTCAGCTGACTTAAAATAAAATAGGATGTTAAGGGGCTGACTGTGAGCTGCAACACTGCTCATCTCACACAGCATGCTGTCAGACAAGCAGATCATCTCAGAGATTAAACCGATCCCTGGGTTAAGGTATTTTCACCTCATGCCAAATTAAATTTTCTTTTATCTCCGGTTACTTTAACAGCAGAAGTAAAGTTATACCAAGATTCTGTTTTTGGATACTTGGACATTTCTTTGCTGTTAAAAGGTGGTATCTCTCTAATCCTTTCCCTTCTGATGGCGCTTTGCTAAATCTTTGTTAAATTTCAAAGTCTCGGTGGGAAAGGAGGAAATAGGACTAACCTTAGCTGGCGCTCCCTGTGCTTGAACTTTAGGATCAGATACACTGCGCTTATCTCCTCCTTTACCACTCCAGGTTCTGGAGGCAAATCCCCCCCTCTCTAAATCCAAAATGTGGTGGGAAAGCGGATTAGTGTGAATATCTAGGTAGACATTGTCTCAATACAGCTTATTTAACGGCAGGAAAAAAACGTGGCGGGGTGAGAAATTGGTTTACTGTATATTCATGCATGTCAAAAAGAAAGGTAATAGACAGCTGAATGTTTCTAATACAAATGACCTTCCCTCTCTTATTCAGTTCCTCTCACACTATTCAAGACTTTGATGGTTGAATGCATTATTTATGAGATCTGCACATACTGTCAAACACACATGCGTAGACACACACACACACACACATGCGCACACGCACGTGCACTCTATGTGGAGCTCAAGGTCAAGTTGATGAACTGAATCTGATTTGCTTGAGTGGCGCATAAGAAGAAGATGGGGGAGCGTGTCTGTGTCAGCAGCGAAGGCCTGATTCTCTCAGCCAATCATATTAGAGCGCTGCTAAATGGGATTATCTGTTATTTGAGGAGACGAGGTGAAAGAAGAACATCTGAAGGTGTCTTCTGTTTTCCTATCACCTCAAATCACACAGCTTTGTCGCACCCATCCACTGAAAATGTCACCCACCGATGTACTTGCTGACATTCGTGTCGACGGATATTCAAATGCACGTGAAGTTAGGTTGGAGTATAAATAAATATTGTGAAAATAAAAAACGAGACGACAGTCAGCTGCCTTTCAATATCATGTCAAAGTAGCATTAGCTTGTTTGTCAGTGCTGTATGTGATCCCGGGTGAGCAGCTACTGAAAGACAAAGCTCCACATCGAGCTGGTGGGGTCACGAGCAGCGACAAGCTTTTCAAAAAGACTTTTTTTGGAGGCAAAACCATCGTTTTGCAAAATGAAAAGAAAAAAGAAAAACACTGTCAACTGCCGAAAAGCTTCAGTCAGGATGAAGACACCGTGAGCTATTTTAAGTATCCACAGTACTAACTAGCCAAGTGTCTGATCCAGAGAGCACATACATTTTACCACTGAGTGAGTCAATGATCCTATTTTATTCTGTATCTTGTTACTGCCTTGTGTATATATTTTGTTTCCTCTGTATATTTAGTATTTAGTATTGTTATTGTGTTTTGTGTTTTATTTTTATCTTTTATTTTTATTCAGTGGTCCCCAAACTAGTTTTTCTTTTTTCAGTCTGGTCACGCAAATCCTAGACTTTTTTCTGTGAAGAACACGAGAGGGGTATTTGGTTATTATTTATTTCATAAATAGTGTTATTTATTTCCTGACTTTTTTTTCTGTGAAGATCCCGGAAAGGGTTATTCATATTTGGTTATGTGTGGCTTTCTGGAAAACAATAAATGTTTACATTTAGGCACCCCTGCGATCGTCAAATTTGTTCTGTTCCAAACTGACCCCGGCCCCCATCAGAGAAGGGAAAAGTTATGTGGCACCTCACAGGAAAAAGTTTGGGGAACCCTGTTTTTATTAATGCTCTAATGTCCACCTGCTGCTGTGATCCTAAAAGCTCCCCACTGTGGGACTAATAAAGGATTATCTAATCTTATCTTCATTTAGATGTGTACAATGAGAACTGGCTCCCATCTTTTTTTAAGTCAAGTCACTCAATCAAAGGTGCAACTTGAATGGCTTCTAAACATCATCAAATTGTCGTATAATTCAATGTATCATGAGTAAATCCACCATGAACAAAAAGACTGGTCGCCATGATCCAATTCCGATTAAACTGTTTATGCTAAAAAAATTAATAAACAGAATTCCTTTGAACTCCATTGTACCCCACATACACCCCACAGTAGCGTCCTGAATGGCGATGTAAAGTGTAATTCAATCCAGCAGATATCCAAATTAGATGCATTTCTACATTAATAAATAAAAAGGCAGTATTCTTGGCATATTTTCATGATATTGAATTTACCAGTATGTCTTGAAATTAAATTAAATGTATATTTCAGTACAGTTAGTGTTTGGCAGACTCTCTTTATTCCTGTAGCAGATTCTCAAACCACACAATGAGACTTAATGCAACAGTTAAATGTGTATTATTTCTGTAATAACCCTCACCATTCACGTATTAGCTGTGTAGCACTGACTTTCTGCTGATGTAGTCAAACTGTCACTTGTGCCTGAGGTCTTCATGGTTTGATAGAGCTTCATCCCTCAGGACTAATGTCTGCCTGACTGAACAGTTCCGTATTCTGTCCAACTAACTTCCGCTTTTAGTTGAGAAGTACCGAGTCAGCACTGTAGCTCTCAGGAGCAGAATTAATCAATGCACAAGGAAACTAAACTAAGAATCTAAAGTTGGGTGGAAGAGCTGTGTGAGGCCCTCGCTGCTTCATGGCTCCCAAATAACGACCCTGCTGGGATTGGTTGATGATCATCCTAAGTGTACAGTGAAGCAGAATACAGGATATTTTCATTTCAAAACTCCCTCATCGAAGTCAATACTATTCAGTTGTTGCTTGCATCAGCAGTAATAAGTTTGTCTCCCTCTGTTCCTGGGGGCGGGATTCATTAAAAAGGTCCCAACAGTGTGTTGCTTGTGTGTCTGAGTCTGTTAATGATAGCAAGGTGCACTGGTATTTATTATAAGCTACCGCCTTAGCAAGGACTTTTAAAATCTCAATTCTCAATGTGACTATACTGGAAAAATACAAATTAAATTCATCAAAATTGCTTACTAATATAAGCAAAAAAAGCAAAAAATTAGGGGTGGAATCATATCTAATGTATAACTGTTGGTCAAAATGTTGGGTGTACAAAAGAGCAGGGCCAAATCCTGTAAAACATTCAGAATTCATGAAAATAAATCACAATAACAAGAATTCCCAGTTGATGTCAAATGCATTTCTGAAAAGTGGTGTGACAGGTTCTTGAAGTCACCTTCAAAGAAAACATTTCAAATTCACTAGATTTTAATGCATCCAAGTAAGAAGTATGTAACTCCCATTTGGAGCTGAATATCTACATCATTATAATTCACATATGTCTGAATGTGAGAGGTTCAACGCGTTGCTGTTAAGAAGTGGATACAATTTAACTGAAAACTTCTCAGATTAAAAGCTTTCTCTGGCTTGTAAGGCGATGTATTCAGGAGTAAGGAGCAAAGATGGCCGCTGCGGAGAAGAACATCCAACAGACATCTGAAGTCTGCAGATGTATCTGGATTTGAGTCGTGCTGATTCACCGCAGTTAAGCGTCGCTCTGTTTTTTTCCAAGTATCTATAACCGAAGAAGCCTTGGAGGATTGGTTTATGCACTGGTGGCATCCTCTCTTTCACAGGGACTCGTCCACGCACTTATAGGGATGGGAATCGAGAACCGGTTCTGTTTTAGAACCGATTCCCAGTGAACCGATTGTTTGGAATCGTCAGCCAAATTCTTTAACGGTTCTGCTAACGGTCCTCTGTGGCGTTGCGCATGCGCGAACTTTTTTAGTTTCTTCTTCAGACTGCAGCAAATGTAACATAGTCAATCTGGTCTGCATTAAATCCAGCTAAAATGGAATTTACGCCACCTGCTGTGGTTCAGGTGCACTTGCACTTCATAACAAGATGCAAGGGATTGTGGGGGATCCCCAGAGTGACTCGGGATTCCCCAAGAGGTAACGTCTGTCTGAATGTGTCTGTGGGCTATATCGGGGTAATAGATAGGAATAGTGAATGTAAAGTGAGCTGGCTTTATTTGTTTGTTTAGTAATTGTCTTAGATTGTATTCGTCATGTTTTCATTAGGTTATGTATTTGCTTTATATGTTTCGTCGCCAGTCATTAATGTTTAATAGTAGCTAACCTAGCTAACACGAACGTGGCTCCGTCTCTCTAGAGCGGAGCACGCGCCGTTGCCCACAGAAGCTGACAACGTCCTCTGTCCCTTTGTGTGAATGCAGGTATGTTACAGTGTGTTGTTAATGAGTGTGTTATTAATGAGTGAGTTGTTATTATTACTTTGTTATTGAATTGTTGTAAATATGAATAATTAATTAGTTAAGAAAGACAGTGTCAATCCACTATACGATCACTGTTTCTTTAGTTCACTGTTTTGTATATTATTTAATGTGACTGTATTTAAATGGGTAACAAGAGTGACTCGGGATTCCTCCAGAGAGCGGAGCACGCGCCGTTGCCCACAGAAGCTGACAACGTCCTCTGTCCCTTTGTGTGAATGCAGAGAATAAACAGTTGCTACCAGCCTGCCCAGCTCCAGGGAGATTCATTGACCAGGAGACATCTCACAGGGGTTACACAAACATGGCAACTAGGCAGAGGCGTTCTAAAGTTTGGCTCTATTTCACACGACAAAAAGTGCTCGCGTGAGGTGAGAATGCGCTCACCCGTGTGCGCGCATTACGGCTGAGCGCTGCGCCCGCCACTCGCTGTGAGCGCTGCGCGTCCCATCAAAGATGTTTTGTTGCGAAGAGCATCACTCCACATTTTCTCCGCGTCTCACTGCAATCTCAACGGCAGCGGGCCAGGTGAAAAAAATAATAAATCGGAACGCGTCTCTGGTATTGTTCAGGGGGCCGGTCCAAATGTGGAGGCGCCGGGCCGTAGTTTGGGGACCACTGGTCCGAGGTAAACTCCTCCAAAGTGATCACAACCACTCACTGTGTGAAGCAATTTGCCTTTATTGTGTGGAGTCGATCAAGTTATCTTCTGTCCCTTCGTTTGAAGCAGACATTTGAGCTCCGGCATTGGTCTCCCATTATTGATCACTTCACGTTTGGATTGAAAGTCCAGTTTTGAGAAATGTTTGATCGTAACGGTATTAATTATTGGAGGGCGTGTGTTATCAGCAAACGTTCGCGTTATCGTGTTAACCCATTATTAAACTGAGCATATCGATTTTTAATCCATTATTAAACTTAGCATATAGCTACGCTAGTTTAGCTATAGAATCTTCCATTGTCACCCTACATTGAGGCGAGGTAGTGTTTGCCTCCCCTCTTAATGTGGCTTTATGTCAGCTCAGCAAATTCAGCGATTTTGTTAGTGCCATTTGTTTCATTGTGTAAACCAGCTTTCACGATATAAATAATCTCCATTGCCATCCAATTTAGCTGATGAGGTTCAGAGTCAGACCGGTTCAGAGGCTGGTCGTCTGTCTGGGTCACAGGCTACAGCACGTCTTGTACACCTCCTCATATCTTTGTGTTCAGGCATCCTCCACCCCATCTGAGAGAGTGTTCTCCACGGCTGGAGACACAATAAGTCCTGAGAGATCGCGTATCCTCCCGGAGAAAGCAGACATGCTTATTATTCTGCACAAAAATTGTTGATGATCCATACAATTGATGGTTGCACACTTGGTATTTGCCACTGCTAGTTTCATTTTCAGCAGCTCAGTTCATATACCCTTTAAAAAAAAGGAAGGAGCACTGTAATTTCTCGGAACATGTTTAAATTAAACAGAATACATTTTATTTAAGTTATGTAAGTTTTATTTTAAGTTCAAGAAGAATATGTATAAATGTTTTTGGTTATTTAAAAAAATGTAAATGTGTATGTATACATACTGTATAATTATAGAAAATTATATAAAAGAAAATTAATGTAAATAAACCCGTTTGTGCTCTTTTTTTCACCCCTTGCCCAATAAGAATCGATAAAAGAATCGATAAGGAATCGAATCGATAAGCAGGAATCGATAAGGTATCGGAATCGTTAAAATCTTATCAATTCTCATCCCTACACACTTATCACCTATCGTACTCATTAAAACACTCAGTGGCGGACAAAAGCAAATCCACATCCAAACAAGAAGCAAAACCATCTCAGGACGGAAAGGAGCAAGATACCAGCTATAAGATCTGGTCCCCAGTAGTTTCAGAGTGAAACAAAAACATGGCTTGATGCATTCAGTTGTCATCTCTTAAGGAGGTTGTATCAATTATTTCATTCAAGTTGTTTGAAGAGGTTTTCAAAACCAGTTTTTAACAAGACATCAGATGCAGATTCAGAGTCTAGAGCCACACTGGCGATTCTGTGAGGCTATTGGCTGTAAAGTGTAACGTATTAATAACCATCTAACATTTGCAAATTAGCACTGAACCCAAATCTGTTGAGGCAAGGTTGTTTGGTGGAAATGTTGCCCTGATAATGGTGCTACAGACAAAATATCAGGGGATTACCAAAGTCATTATAATTCATCCTGAGGGGGACATGAAAGTGTGTACTAGTGTGCAATTTATTTAACAGAAACACATCCAAAGGTTGTTGAGATATTTTACTCAAAGACCGAAATATCAACCTCACAGTGGCTCTACAGGGGACCTCCAAAGTAATGAGGACCCGTCCTCTGGGACACACGAACGTCCACGCAACATGTTCAGCCCCGTCTCCTTCAAACGACGTGGCCGCACAACGAAACTGCATTGTGAATTACGTTTTGAAGGAAACTGTCATGGGTTACGTTTGCTTTGGTAAGAAACAAACAAACAAGACACTGCTGTAGGTGTCACGTTTGTACGGAATATTTCTTCCATCAAATTTATATTATATTTAATTTAGCTGTTTAGCTATTTGCGTTGCCTAATCAAGCACTTTCGTAGTTTTTTTGTGTTTGTTTGTTTTTTGGACCGACCAACCAACATTGCCATCTACACTGCTCAGCAACATTATCGCTGGGTAGAGGCAGAATAAACACATGTTCATCTTTTTATTTTTCTCCTTTATTAGGCATATAGATGACAGTGAAGCAAGAACAGAAATGTGTGAAGAGAAAGTCAATAAACCGTTCTGAAGCAACAACCGTCCCCAGCCAGAATCAGGCGTGTGATGGTTTTGTGGTTAGCAGCTTAGACCTCTCAGACTTAGTGGACTGAGACTCGGGTCCGCTCAATACTGCAGCCTATATTGAGCAAAACACATTTCCCTAATATCGATGTATTGACTGACTGGCACTGGACATCAGATTGATGGCTGAGGAGATCGATTACCTGCTTGCTAGTTTTTTTTCATTATCTGATTTGTTGCCCCTAGAGGAGTGTCCAGTGCATTGTCAGCATTTTTGCAAACATATGATTGAAAATAATTCACTGATTCCCCATCAGTAAACACGGCCCACAACCAAAGACACCGGCAGCAGAATGGCCTAATCACCCATATATATATATACAGTATATATATTGATTATTAGACGCACAGACGCACATCATTCACAATTCTCTTTCTTGCACCCTTTCTTATCTCACATCTTTCTCTCTCACACACGAAAAAAATCTATACCTCTAAGTATGCAGTACACACCCTCTCTTCCTATCCAATATAGAACATCTCACAGCACCTGCAGTGCTCAGATGCGCATACAGCCAAACTCCCACTCTGTCAAATCTATTCCCAAAGTCCGCAAGCTGAGTGAGAAAAAAAAAAAACATCTAATGCAATGCAGTTGATTTTAAGAATTCATAGGACAGACACGATGCAGAACGAGGCAGGGCCGTCGTCTTCTGCATCCCGATGAGGGGCGGCTACAAGTCCACATCCCAACTGTAACTGTCCAACACCTCTGTAACCTCGACGGCAACAGCTCAGCATTCTGCATGACTGACCAGTGTGTGTGTGTGTGTGTGTGTGTGCGACTGCTGCATTACAACTACCGGAGCCACTGTCCTGCCTTTCCCCTTGAAGCTATAGCCGACAAGGCAGATGAATTACAGGGCCACAATGAGGACTAATTAAGGGGCAAATAATAGCTCGGATAATATTCTAACAGATAATATCTGAAGGCTTTAAAGGACAAAAGTCTTTAAAAAAAAAAAAATGTTCGTCATAGTTCTTGGCAAAATACCCCTTCTCTATTTCTCTTGCCTTAAAAAGACGGCAACAGTTGTCTTGGAAAGCAACAAATGTCTGGTTATTAAATGAATGTGAAACTCTAATAACTCAAATTTCGGGATGATTTTCATGTTTTCACCACATTTTTAAGATGAGAGGAAAATGCTGCCTGTGCAAATTCTATCGTGCAAACTAAAAATGTGTGAAGATCAAGCTAAGAAATAAAGCTGCTGCATTCCTGAAAAGGTACAAAAAAATGTTTTATCACATTTCTGGTACAGTATTAGAGCATGAAAAGACATAGTGCTGCAGATGAAATAGGACCGCTGCAGCAGCAGCAGGTCTTTTCATATATCCTAACCTCCTTTACAGACGTGTCACGCTTTTAGGGAATCACTGGTCATAAAGACATGTTTTCTACAAAGGCAGAAATGCAGAGCAACAAAGGATCAACAGTTTCCCATAATCTTGAACATATCGCGTTATAACGGGCTGAGACTTGGCCAACAGGATGTCATGCCCTGCCCTGAGAGGTTTTTAAAAGATGGAGAGAGGGAGAGAGAGAGAGAGAGAGAATGCGCAACTCTTGTTTGAAGTCAGGACTTTGGTGCAGGATGGATTATATCAACTCAGTAACTACTAGTGCACTCCTGCCTTTGCTGCGGAACAACCCTTTAAATCCTCGACACTGCAGTGCTGTTAAATCAACCTCCAGCCCGGCAGACTACTCACCTCCCATCGCGGCTTTCATGACAAAATTCATGATGAAGCAGTTCTGTGTTCTCTTCCTTCAGTGGTCAGGTTATCGGGGACAGACCTATAGCCAGGGGACAGAATACACAAGCTATGACTGCATGAATACCATGTTGGGACATGTAGTTTCCTTCCACTGGTTTTTTTTTTCTTCATACAAGTGTTTGATGGGATGGGGGAGGATGATGGTGATGATGATGCTCATGAGGCTCAATGCGGAACAAGAAACGACCTCCAGACGGAGATTTTTGTTTTGCAAAGGACAAAGACGCTCTTTTTTACTTTTAAGATACTCACAATATCTTAATTAGATTAGAACTCCTTAGAAAGATGAGTTTTCATCTAAAGAACTGAAAGAGTGACTAAATTGGGTTAAGATGGCTTTATGCTCCGGTGCAACACTGTGTCCCGAGTTTCGTCGAGGTACCCGCGCCCTCGATTTTACAACCTCCACTATATCTTTATGTCGTGATTTATGCTGACGCTGCCTTTCATGGTTCCCTCTTGGAAATAACTCCCAGACAAAAAAGCAGACGCAGAGGTCAAAGATGAGGCATGGTTTGTGTCACTGCATGGGCCCAGGAGAGCTTCACGGCAAGGGCAGGACATGGCCGAGAAAAAAACACCTTGTTTTTGTAAAGATGCTATTCTTTTCTTCAAGGTCTTACACTTCTCGTTTGTGAGTTTGTTTTGAGCATTATAGCATTTTATTCCTTTTGATATCACTATAATAAATGACATTCGTCTTTAAAGAGAATCAATCAGCATTTTATAATAACCTTACATGACAAATTGCATGAACGTTATCTTTAATGTACTCAATTGGGAGTTTACGGACCTAAGAGTGCTTTTTTTGTGTTTTAAATATATAATATAGGTAATTAATTAATTAATATTCTCAGACATGGGAGTTGCAGAGCGGAAGACCGACTGCTGCTAAATCGACATTTTTCTTTGCATTTAAAAAATATATATATAATTTTTGTTTTACGACATAACAACCTCGCGGCTAGTTTTGCTGCATTTTACAGCATCCCTCTGCCATTGCGGCACAGCCGACTACAAGGGGAAAAAACATCCTCCTGGAAAACTTGCTGCACTCGTTATTATAACGCTGTTTCGTCCTTGAGTCGTTTCCATTCGCCCCCAAAGTCAAATCTGCACCAGCGCAACGTCCTCAAATGAATTTCCTGGTTCCTTCCTCATCATCATCATCATCATCCTCATCCTCCTCATCCTCATCTGCAGCAGCAGCATTAGTTTCCCCTCACATGAACCCTTACAGTATTCACTCAAAGCTCCTGGTGCGGTGCAGCGTTTCGGCACAATTACAGTACCGTACAGTACGACCCCCCCCCCCCCCCTTCAAATGACTGCACCCACCGGCTCAGAGACGCACGCACTGAAGCCAACGCGTTGCCTTTACGGTGTCGAAGAATATGGACGCATCAGCATCTTTTTTTTTACCAAGCGCGCGAGCCTGGTCCCGTACAGTAAAAGACACACACACACACACACACACACACACGCGCGAACGTCGCTCGTCTTCCTTTACCTTGTGTCGATCCTCCTCCAAGTCGTTATCCCTCCGAATGAAATGAGCCTCGTCGCAGTGTTATAACCACCCTGCGCGTCTTCTGCTTGCAGCGGGGAGAAGGAAAACACAAGTTGTGCGTCTTAAAAAGGAGGGATGGTGTCTTCCTGCGCGGATCTCAGTTTGCAGACATGCCGGTTGTGTCAGAGTCGGGCTGCGGCGGCGGAGGAAGAGAGTATATTCCTGCAGGACGAGATGAGAGCATGCAGAGGGAGAGAGGGGGAGGGAGGGAGCTCACGAATGCAATATCACCCAAGTGACAGTTCCATTTTATTCATTTTTTATCATCATTTCTACTTAAAGGAAACATTAAAAGTACTTTGATAGGTCATATAATCGTGCTAATTGCTTGGGTTCATAATAGAAGGCAATATGAACGAATAACAACCAATCAGCATTTCACAAGATTTCCCTTCATATCCTCACAGTTCCTAACTCATTAGTGCACCGTTCACTGAGCCCAAGGCATATGAGTATTATTATATAAAGAACATATATATAGAGAATATATATGTATATGTATATAAATATGTATATATATATATATATATATATATTCTCTCTCCCTCTCTCTCTCTATATATATATATAAATATATATTTATAATATACATATATATCTACATATAAACAGATATACTGTATATATATATACATATATATATATATATATATATATATAAAAGGCACTTAATAAAAGGCACTAAATAAATGGAGAAAAAAAACACTTGCATACACTACCTTAAACATATTAAATATATTATTTGTAGTGTTCAATGTAAATAATAAAGAGGTTTAAAGCAGCCCTATTAATACAGAGTATCATTAGCATTAACTAGAGTCCAATAAGTCTCCGTTTAGCTCTGTTTTTGGTCTCCACCAACTCCGAAGGGAAACATCTGTCTCTTTAGCTGCTAAAAGGCTCCACTATGTGTCCGACTGCTGTTTGGTGCCTATAGCACATAACGTACAGAGGCGTTTATCGCAGATTTTCTTCTGTTCTGCCTTCTGCTGCTGGAAATATAAGGTTAAGGTGATTAGTAACCTAAACAACAAAGTGGCAGGCTGTTAGACCAAGACAGAGAGCTGAAAGATGCAAACAACGCTTCTCTATTCTGTTCCATTGTTTTACTCAGTTCATGCTTTTCTATTGTGTTATGCTTTGAACAAGGATACCTAGTCAGTGAAAGGGAGTGGCATCAAGTAAAATGTGTTCACTGATATCATCATTTCTGTTGTCAAATCTTCAGCAATCAAACGTGATGACAACAAGGCTCTTCAATAGTTATAATTTTTTTTAAAGGCCTGGAAAGACAGTGTTCACATTTTGGGGAAATACGATCCAGTCCTTGAAATATTTGGGACCTTTGTATTTTATTTCATGCTGGCAGAGAAGGAATCTACTGGTGTAATGTCAACTCAACAGTCCCTTGAAAATATGTCCTTGGCAAGCTGGAGAAGAGTCTGCAGCAGCACATAATGCCACAGCCGCTGGATTATGGGGCAATGGGCCCCACCACTGCTGCAACAGAGGAGCAAGACACACAGACTTTATTGTTGTTTATCCTCTTTTTGTTGAGGTTTTCTTTGTAGATGCTTTGTGTGTCTTTGTAGTTATTTTGAGTCTCTTCGTAGACGCTTTGCGTCTCTTTGTAGTCAATGTTGTGTCCCTTTGGATTTATTTTACATCTCTTTGTAGTCTTTTTCTATCCCTTCATTGTTGTTCTGGGTTTCTTTGTAGTCATGTTGTGTCCTTGTAGTCCTTTGGTGTCTCTTTGTAGTTTTTTTATGTTTATTTGTGGTTATTTTGAGTCTCTCCCTTCAGTATACATCTCTCTGAATGCCATTATGCAGTTGAAGGCCAGACGGGCCGTAGACCTGATATGCTGGAGGTAGCAAGAGGTGTTAAGGCTAATGACATAGTGCAATGTAAAGAACAACTATAAGGGAACAAAGAATGTAGTATCATATCATCACTTCCAGCTAACCTTGTTTCTGAATGAGACAAAGCCATTAGCTCTGAAATAATCCTTCCCTGCCCCTGAAAGTGTTTCCAATGTCCCTCTTTTTCATCCTCATCGCCACATATACCACACATGGTGAGGCAGGCGTGCAAGGAGCACACAGATGACCGAGGGAAGCTTAATGCTGTATCTCCCATCAATTAATCAAGATGCAGGAGGCTGTGTCCACTCAACACACCCCGGCACCAGCATCCATCACCTTGTTTACAGCCTAGAAACGCTTGAAAGTAACTGCAGAGTGCATTCTCATGCACACAAACACAAACACACACACACACACACACACACACACACTCTGCTGTTTTATTGCTCTAACTGTCGACCATCTCTACAGTGGAGTGTGTTTTATTTTTATGAGCCTATGATTTATAGTCTCCTGATTGTATGTTCAGAGGTTGGCCACTTTTTGCTCTTGAACCATATCCATGATATTGTTTCAAGGCTGAGCGTGAGCAAAAATAATATTCTCCTCTATCTGTGTATTTCCACACCTGTCTCTACAGTTATGCCATACTGGCAGCATGAAACAAGTAATACACATGATACAACAACATCATGCACAGTGAAATCCAATTTCTTAACACCCTAATAAGCGCTTTAATAAAATATTTTCCATATCTGCGCTATTGTTAATTATGATTTTCTCTCTACATTTCACTTACTTCTGTGGACAATTCTCATTTTGAATATCACAATATCCAAACAGGCCCAGGTATCGGGCGCCCTGTGCTGCGCTGTCTCTCTATGTAACATGATATCTGTGTGTTCATTTGTTTGTTGAGCCTTTTTGAGTCTCACAACAGGAGTTCAAATCCTTGTATTTTGTTTTAATTGTCCACATGTCAGCATGTGGCCTGCGTCCAGATGATGAGTCACCATAAATATGTGCCAAAATAGAAGAAAGTTACCATTATGTGCCCGAGCTACTGGAATGGACATACAGTGATTAGACTGAATCGGCCTACGCCGATGCTGTATAGCAACCTGTGAAACACACAGACACTTACATTGAATGCCATTTGAAAACCGCATGAGCATTTTATACCAAAATATGTATGGCAGAACTCCACGGGGACTGCATGACACTTAAAAGAGGGGAACATTAACATAGCATTGCTGTCACATGAAAACACAGCTGTGGCGCTGTATTTATAGCTCTCTTCAAAACTAGCACAAAATCCTTGTGAATGTTTTGCAATGCAGAAATATTCTCTATGAAGGAGGGTGGAATATGACCAACAGTTAGAGATCAGTGAAAGACAGCTACTACTACTACTACTACTAACAACTATGCCCTTTACTTTGGTCTTAAATTAGGGCAACTCCACTCATGTGCATAACAACTTCCTTCTCCATGTGCATGTGGCGGTTGTGGAAATACTTAATCTGCTTCTGATCTGCAGAAGCTGTTGCCCCCGGGACAACAAGGCACCGGCGTTGAAATACAATTGAGCATTGGATACTGAACATCTGCCTCACGGCACCGCTGCAGTCCAATGAAAGGTGGATTATGTCTCAGGACGGCAACTCTGTGCCATTTCTCGAGGCAGGACGTAGCAAAAAGGCAGCGATTTAGGTGTGTGCATCAGTAGATCGTCAGAGAAAGGCCTTTTGAAATCCTTTCAAGATCCTTTTGAATGTATTCACTCACAGCTGCCCGTCATTGGCCGCATAACATCAGACCTATTTGCCGGATTGGTGCCTACAGTATGTTGTCAGTGATGTTTCAACTAATATCATTTTTTGTTTAAATCTTTCCCACAGAGGATTAAAAAAAACTGAAATGTGTTTTTCATGCATGAGCTTCATTACTACAGTCTCTCATGTAGCAGTCACCTCTGGACATAAAAGATAGTTGGGCTGACAAAGAACAAGCTTTTTTTCCTCTTCTTTTTTTAATATACATTTTCTGATTTATTTGATTCTAATAATTTAGGATAGGAATATATACGCATTTTTTTGATTCTACCTATACCTTTTCAGGCTTTCTATTTTTATATTATATCGAATAATATTGTATTGTATTGCAATGATTGACTGAATAAAATACACAACAACAACATCAATCACAAAGAGCAAGCTGGCGCTAGAGCCAATGTTTAGTTTGTCCGTTCTTGGTCATAATACAAACATGGCGGCTGGACTTGCTCTGTTAGTATAAATCTGAATTATTAAAGAGACTGTTTTGTTCAAGTTCTTGCAAATTCAGAATAACATCACATAGCAGATGGAATATGTGTCTGATAAGAAATATTATGTCTGCTCCTCAAAGTTTAGGTATGCGCCTCACACAAACCCAACATTCAGACTTGTTATGGTATTGTTACAATCAGTGCGTTTACATGATGGTATAATTCGAATCTTGCTTTAGTCGGACTCTGCTATCTTTTGGGTCATCTGCTATTATCTCAATATACATGGCAGTGAGTAATTCGAATCATTGGCCTTTGAAAGCATGTCATATCCGATACGATAGGTGGCGCTGTTTTCATTACAACTCGTGGTGATACAGCCATTTCCGCTTGACCTCTTCACCACCAACAACAACCAACAACAACAACATCAACATTTCGAGAAAGATAGCGAACAGAGAGCAAGGCGAAGCTACATCCCTCTACTATTCTTGCATAATGTTAATAGTGACAACTTATCGTCTCTTTCGACTTCCGGGTCACGACATGGGAGGGAGGGAGGAGGAGGCCGGCGGGATCTCAAGCATGCGCAAAGACGCAAGATCCAGTTCCTAATCCAATTCACCGTTACATGCCGCGATAGTCGAATTATCAACCGGATCGGATCGAGTTATCCAGGGGTATTAATCGGATCGTAGTCGGACCGCACATAGTCGAACAAAGGTGTTTACATGAAACGGATAATTCGATTTCAGTCCGACTAAGCCAGTTATTCGAATGCATGTAAACGCACTGAGTGAGAGAGGGGGACGGAGGGGACCGAGGGCCCCGTCCTGGGAGAAGGGGTGGGGAGATGGAGCAGACGAGCGCCAATCCGAGGTCAGGAGGACGTGACGTAATGTGGGTGCTTGGAGGGCCGTTTTTGGCTTGGGAGGGAGAGTTGTTTTGGCTCCAGCCTGTGTTGTTGAGAGAGGACTCCCGCTGTGATTGCAATCGCATGCAAGATTGTATTTTACGTGTGATCAGTCAATACATTTTCCTGTTGGAAAGGAGATTGAGAGAAAGTCGTTGGCTGAATTATTCCGTTAGGTCTATACCAGGCATCCAATTTTGACGCACGCTTTCATTATGCAGATATGAATATTCGAAGGGAACACCAACACAACAACTATTACTTTCAGGTAATATAAACTAAACCAAACAGACGTATTCATGTTATATTCTATTTCTGCCAATGGATCGTCCTAAATGATGCACACTCGCCTCTTTTAAAAGTGTAGTTAACATTTCATAAGAGATAATGTACCGTAAACTTGACTCCATACACACAACGTTTATGGAAAGCTTCTACGTGCTGTCTATTGAAAGCAGTAAATCAATAATATAACTTACAAAGTAGCTTCACCATTTCCAAAGGTTTGAGTCTGGCGCTCGATTTAGCTCCGCACCTAAGAGAACCCGACAGAATCTTGCTTCAATCTATGTTGTTGATAGAAAACAGCTGATTTAACTGCAATATACAATTCAATTCAATTCAGTATATTTCCTATATAGCCCAATATCACAAATTCAAAATTTGCCTTCGAGGGCTTTACAATCTGAACACATATGACATCCCTGTCCAAGGAACTCACATCGGATCAAGGAAAACTCCCAAAAAATTAAAAAAAAACTTTGAATATGACAGAATGTATACAGTGGACACAAATGCTATCTCAGGTGAAACTCAAACCCCAAATCCTCAGCTCTGGAGGCTGCTGCCTCATCTATTGGGCCACTGAGTCACCTTGAAGTGTTTCTCATCTATCATTTACCAATTATTTTTCATGGTTGCAATTTAATCATATCCTGCAGCTTAATGCTTCTCACGTGTCATCTGTGTAATTCTATCCACATGCATTTGTTGTATTTTGTTTGCAGTTTTCCTATTAACATTTTAAGAGTATATGATTGACAGGTTCTCTCCTTGAAACGAGCCCTCCCCACCGCCGACTGATTGAACACACTAAGAGCCGGCCTGCCATTGACCTTAGCTTCTTCACTTGTGAAGATAATTTCACAGATGTCCTTGAAAACCAAGTTGGCAGGGTTAAACTAACCATGCACAGAATATGTCATGTTACAGTGTTGTAGCAGCAGGGTAGATGTTGTGTGTCCGAGGGGCTCAACTGAAGGAAGCCAGACATGCTTGCTGACATTGTGTGGGTCTAAATCCACAATAAAAGTTGTCGGTGCCTCCTCGTTCAACGTTACTGCGTCCCTGCTCTCAGGGTCTATTCAATTCAATTCAATTCGGTTTATTTGTATAGCCCAATTTCACAAATTACAAATTTGTCTCAGAGTGCTTTACAATCTGTACACATAGACATCCCTGCCCCAAAACCTCACATCGGATCAGGAAAAACTCCCAAATAACCCTTCAGGGGGAAAAAAGGGAAGAAACCTTCAAGAGAGCAACAGAGGAGGATCCCTCTCCAGGATGGACAGGTGCTACACAGTTACTGTCTCACGATTGCACGAAAGGATTCAACTCCAGTGTGTTGTTACAGTTTTTTCCGATTGCTAAACGACAGTGGGCACAACTGGAGTCACATGTGCAAAACTCTAACTACAGTCTGCACTACCAACAGTCACCTGAGCTAAACAGTTCACATCACCTGCAAAACTCATTCCAAGCAACACAACTCTTCACACATGGCTCAAAACACGCTCAGTGCAGCCAAACAACATGCACAACCCTCACTGAGGTAACACACACTGTCACTCAGAGCACACTGAGAGTGAAAACACGAGCATCAAACACCAATACAGAAAATACTAACTTTTCATCTTTACAGTTTGAACAATTTCAGTGACTTCAAACAAAGTAATATTTTCTTCAAAGAAAAGAGTGACATTCTTTCACATGATTTATTAATTTTTTTAGAACATAACAATTCTTTAAGGTAAATGAAAATTAGCAGTTTGCTTCAATAGTCTGTAGTAATTTACAGAATTACAGTAATGAGAAAAGAAAGGTAGAAACTAAAAGTAGAAACTGTAATTCGAACAAATAATTGAGGGGCTAATCCTGCCTCTCTCTAGCATCAGGCCACATGTTGTCATCAACATCACATCTCATGTTCTCTCTTGCCACCTGGGGAAGAACCTTCTGGAGGGCCTTATCCATCCCTGGCAGTCCTCTGGACTTGTGTCCTCACATCCGGCACGCATGGCTTCCAAAAGAGTCCTTTGGTCTGGTGGTGACCAAACACTTGGTTCACGACATTACATTCCATGGTCTATAAGTGGAGCCCTTATTTCATCTGGAATAACAGCTCTTTGTCTTCCTCCACTCCTCCCTGCCTCCCTTCTCCCTCCACGAACCCGTCTTCCTTGTTCCATTTCCAAAATTAGTCTTTCTGAGCTCTACCTCTATATACTGTAATATATATATATATGTGTGTGTGTTCACTAACAAGTCTAAAAGAAGACACCTGCTTAGCCTTTCAGCTGAAATTGCAATCAGCAGTGTTTGAAAGGCACAAGGCTGAAATGTATTCCGGTTTGAATGTGTGGTTCACAGTGTTGACAGCAGTGTGTTAGCATTTGAACAAAGTGCTGTAGATCCTCAGTGTTGTGCAGGTTGTGGTTCAAGTCATGGGAAAAGTGTTAGAGTTTTGAAAACTGTGTTCAAGCAATGAAAAACAAACTAGAGTTTGGTCCACATGAACTGCTGGTGTGCAGACTGTAGTTAGAGTTTTGCACATGTGACTCCAGTTGTGCCCACTGTCGTTTAGCAAACGAAAAAAACTGTAAAGGTACCTTTGATGATCTCCACGATGATAAAAACCAAAAGGAACTCTTGAGGGTGAACATGTGAAATTTAAAATCATCCAGATATATTTTTTAATGTATGTGGTGTTACATTATAGGGTGGCCTCATTATTTCCTGTTTGATTCTCTCTGTATTTCATGAATCTGAACCAGTGCATTGTGAGGACTGGGATGGCCTAGTGATGCCTTTGGTGACTGCATGACTATTCAAGTTAAAATCTCTCGGAGGCACGTATTCATATTTTAAAGTAAAGAATACAATATTCATGATTTTGCAGTCCTTCTTTTTGTCCATGCTTTTCAGGCTGCATCGTCTTCAACATTTTCCTCCATACTGTAGTGGGTCATATTCCTCTATCTGAAGGGCACGGTGGCCTCTGTCAGGCTACTCCGTGAAGTCAGAGGGGAGGAGTCGTTAGCTTTGGATATTAGTCCGCTTTCCATCATCCCTGCTGCACTCTGAGGTCCCGAGAGACACTGAGCGAGGGGAAGGAGGAGGCGGGGGGAGGGGATGAAGGAGGGAAAGGAGGCGGAGGCATTGCATGTAATTGGGTGTGCGAGTGTGTGTTTGTATGTGCGTGTGTGTGTGCGACTGTGCGTGTATGTGTGGGTTAATGTGTGTGTATGCGTGTGTGTGTGGGTTCATCAACCCGTAGAGGACCTCTGAAGTCCCAGACAGAGGGAGGTGTGTACTGCTGCAATGCGTAAAGGCATCACAGCTCCATGTCTTTGTGCAGAGTGCAGACTGATTGAAAGGCTGACTGACTGAATGACTGACTGGTTGACTGACTGCCTCAGGAATACAGCATGCCGTATAATGGCCTTATAACCAAACGGCTCGCAGAATAACTGATTAGACGACTTTGTACGCCACACGTCTCCAAATACCCCACACCGTCGTGCAGGTCGAAAACTAAAGAGAACCAATTCAGGTTTATTTTTGCCAGGATTCGTAAATGAAATTAAATGCATACTGCATGCAACATTATGTGATTTGCAAGGGCAGCTGCTACTAAAAATAAAAAGAACAGGAATGCTATTTGTAACGCAGCTCATTTTTTGAGTTCTAATGAGCTGTGGGAGGAGCCACAGACTCCCCTAATGTGCCAGCTCGATACAGGTGAGCTCAATCTGCCCCGGATCACTGCTTTTACAACCCCAAAGACGTCACTGCTCTGTTTGCTCTGCCACCGACCAGACTTGTGTAACCTGATGCTTGTCAACAGCGTCCAACGTGAGCTGTTCTTCAAGGTTTATCAGTTTGACACATAGCCGTGTGTTTGTTTCAACAATTTGTGATTGTGTGTGGTGACTTGGTGTTCAATTCCACACTCAGTTTTCAGATCCTCCTTAGCTTGTTTCAAATGTCCATATTGTATTTGATCAAATAATTCTTGGTGGAAACGGTCGGGCTTTAAAATAAGGTGTTCCTGCCACTGTTGAATCGACATGTGCAACTGTCCATGAGGATGAACAGTGATTCTCTGTTACTGTACTCCAAACTGATTGTGATATTAGGGTTAGTGTTGGTACTGTTGAAAGTCTATGAGTGGTAGTTCAGAACTTTGAAAAAATGGGAAAAAGCTAGTCAAAGAAATGTGAAATATTCACATGTGAATATTTTGCATTAAAACTATTTGTATCTGCAGCATTGTGAATTTTCGACATTTCCAGTGTTTTTTGAGGGAACTAACTGCCGGGATCCTATTGACCAATCGGTTAAGCCACCACATGGTAATGGTGACCTTAAGTTGCCTATACCCCTGCAATGGACAATCAGTATCATCAGACACAGTCACCTCATTTAAGAGTAGACTTGAGGCTGTCCGCTTTAATAGAGCTTATAGTGAGGCCTCAATCAGGTTTGCCCTGGTCCAGCCCCTAGAGATGCTGCTATGGGCTTATAGGCTGCTGGGGGACGTTTTAAGGATACACTAAGCACCTCTCTCCTCTTCTCTCTTTACTTATGGATGAATTTACTTCTCTCTGTTGCTCATTACTAACTCTGCTTCCTCTCTGGAGTCTTTGTGACTTCACGTCTCATAGGGTCCATTGGTCCCTGATGCCTCCTGCCTGGTGGGCCGGCCTCTTGCCATGCCCCTGCTGACGGCCCAACCCCCTCCTCTCTCTACCTCGTTCTGTCTCATGGATGTTGGAGGTCTGGGTCGTGGTCCATGCCAACTATTCAAACACTCATATCCATTGAATGTGTTTATGTAACTCTGTAATGATTCTTTCTGTACACATGACGTGTATTGCTTCTGTCCATCCGGGGAGAGGGATCCTCCTCTGTTGTTCTCCTGAAGGGGGGGGGAATGTCGTAGGAGAAGGATGTCGTATGTGTACAGATTATAAAGCCCTTTGAGGCAAATTTGTAATTTGTGATATTAGGCTATACAAAATAAACTGAATTGAATCAGTGCACCAAATCTCCTTAAATGTCTGTTGTAGCCAAACAGGTGATTACGCACTCATTAACTCAAGTATTTGGCTGAAAACTGTCATCACTTAACTCCCCAAATAGCCAGTCTATAAGCTTGTTGAATTTGAACACATTGGGCCATCTCTCACTCTTCCCATGGAAACCCCGTATCTCCAAAATATCTACATGCTACAAGGTATTTACTCAAGCTTGACAACATTGTGGTGTCAAGAGATCATTCACTCCCCGTGGTCCGACAGCAGGCCGAAGGCGTGGCGAAGGGAAACAGCTCAGCGGGACACCTGCAAACACGTTGACGTCGCTCTTAATGCATAACTGGTTTCCCTCACTTAGCCTTGATACGTGGCACAAAAGGAGAGGAAGGATGCCGCTCAGAGACTGAGTCTGGTAGCATTGTGCCGTCGATAAAAAAACATTGATCGGGACTTGACCTCTCCAGACTCGGAGCAAGTGTGTGTCCCGTCTGGTCCCTGGTGGCCCAGACTGCCGATTCGCCTGTATTGTCCAAACACTTTGACAGCAGTGCAAATCCCCTCGCTGCCTTCGCTGTGCTCCGTATCTTCCCATGCACCTGTCTGAAATAGGAATAAAATACTGCAGCATTCTGGGCCCCACACTCTCCTCTACCACAGCCCTTGGAAAGCATCCAGAGCAGAGCGCATCGTGCCCTAGAAAGCTAGTGCAGTAGAACTGTCACGGAGCAATGCAGGGAAGAGAGGAACGTGACAGCATGGTGGGAGCTGGATTCACGCCCACCACACAGATAGATGCGAGCATGAAGGCAGTGCAGTAGACAGCAAGCGCAGACGTTTGGATTTCTCCGAGTATAGATTGAAAATGCAGTTTGTGTTCAAAATCTGTGATAAAATATTCTATATAGGTTTGAAATAATATTATGCAGATGGGATTTCCCTTGTAACCCTCATGGGGCCAAAAACAGCTATGTGACCAAATCAGATTACTCTTATACCTCTATAACCATCGAAAGGAGGTATACAAATAATAATAAATCATTGTATGAACTAAAGGATGCCATTCAGTAGATAGAGAGATAGATAGATATATACTTTATTAATCCCCAAGGGGAAATTTGTCGTAGGTACACATATTTCCCTAATTATTATTTTCTCAAATGACAATGCCTAAGGTTGCATCAAAAATATAAAACTGTAATGTGGTCAAAGTGCAGTGAGTCAGGGCTCACACACTGCTGTGAATTTTCACATTAGTGCGTGGTCATAAAGTGATCCAGGCTTCTCCTCCACCCGCCCTAAAGAGAAACACAGGATGCATGGAGAGTTGGACCGGGACCAAAGCGTCGCGTTCGCCCCGAGGAGACAAACTGCACCGTAGGCAGTTCCCTGCAGAACACCTCTGACAGGTCGACCGTGTCTAAACAAATGCTCCATTGAGGGAAATGAGACGAGGTGACCGTCTGCAATCTTTTACACAAAACGTTGCAAAACAAATGAAGGTTGACTCGAACAAATGAGAAAAAAGAAATGTACACAAGTCAACAGTGGCAATAAGACACTTTCTTGTCATATTTTATCTGGCTTTGTTTACAGTAAAACGGTCTAATTAGTGGGTAGGTGTGGTTGTATGGTACAACTGGCAGTTTGGCAGAAAAAGGAAACACGATTTTTACTTTTTTTAGCTAATTTATTAAGTGGTGACAAATTAGACAGGACTGCGGAAAAATAAATCCTTTGACGGTAAAGCAGAAGAGCTGGACTGATTGCAGAGATGAACGGACGTCTGATTCAGGTGAGAAAGGAAAACAGGAAGACGAAGATGAGCCAGCATGGAGAGTGATGCATGAGATATGAGACACACCACCCGCAGCTTTTAGAGTGCCTTCTCGGGTGCATGTGTGTCTGTGTGTTTGTGCATCTAAGCGTATATGAATGTGTGTGTGTGCGTGTGTATGTGCCCTCTTATGAGCACGGGAGCATCAAAGAGCGAGCCAACAAGTGAGAAAGAGCACAGAGGAGAAACAGAGGAGTGTGTGTTTGTGTGTGCGTGTATGTTGGCTGTTGTGTGAAGTCATCCTAATTAATAGCCGAAAGTGTTTGGCTGAATGCAATGTGCCTTAAATTAGAAAACCTTCTGTTGTGCAACTTGGCAGCATCCAGTCGTCACATTAGGAACCGTGTTCCTGAGAGTCATAATAATGACATGATACATATTTTAGCTTTTCCTGAACAAAAATGCTTCAAAGTGCTATTTGTTAAAAGAAGAAGCTACAGTTAAAATGTTGTGTTTTCCCACAAAATTAGGCCATCATTTACAGAACACTATATCCACCCATCTATCTCCAATCTTACCCATCGACATCCATCCCTTCATTAACCGGTTGAGCTGCAGCCTCTTTATATAACAGTGAACATCAACCACGCCGAAGGAGACTGCATCAGCAGTACAGGGAATGGATGCTGGTAATGACATGAGTGAGTGTGCGAGTGCACGTGCATGTACGTACGTGTGTGTGTGTGTGTGTGGGGGGGGGGGCATGTTTTGGTGGTGCTAAGTAAAGTAGACCTCGGTGCAGTGATCAATACTCAATGGTCCATGGTAGCTATGTGATCTGCAGTCTCACTCACAAACACACACACACACACACACACACACACACACACACACACCAACTTCATCCATCCCTTTTGTGATAAAGATTGTGCTGACAGAGTAGTCTTACTGTGACCACCCATTTCCAATGAGTAAGGGTGTAAGTGTGCATGTGCGTGTGTGTGTGTGTGTGTGTGTGTTTCCCTCATATGCCCATTGCCAGAGGATGACAGAGAGGAAGTAGGCGGAGCAAGCAAGGAAAGGCATCACAGTTCTCCCCATGTTGAAATTACTATTCCGTGTTTTTTTTCTAAAGCCTAAAAGCCTTTTTCTTAAAGCCTGAATTGAAATTTGGGGCGAATACACCATAGGGTGTGAATGAGGATGGCCAAACCTGATAGTATATTCTCCAGCCTCAATATTTTCTTTCATGAGACGTGTTGTTGTTAGGGCTTATTACTTCTATTCCCAAGAAGCACTCGAGCAATGTCTTTTTTTCATTGTAGCAATCAATACGCACAACAACAACAGTGCTAATAGCTAATGACCTGGGTCTGAGCTTTTATTTGCTCACAATAATGATTTTAAGGGATAGAAATGTATTATTTTGACACCTTTTATGATATATTTGGTATTTTAATGTAGATTAGCTACTATATTGCTGACAGATACAGAACATGCCACCGCAGACTCTCTCTCTCTCCCTCTCTCTCTCTCTCCCCCCTTCTTCCACAATAATCTGAATCAGTGTTTATTGATTATGTTTTGTGTCTTGTACTGGAGACAAACACACAAACTGCTGATGGCGAGCTTTCCAGTGTAGTGGAAGTCTGTGAATACATTATATGTACCACTCAGAAGGGCCATACATATTTGATGGCGATAAAAAGGTACGGCTCGATGGGGGTGGGGTCTCCTCATTCTAGAAGTGCAACACACTTTTTACCTTAGAAAACGATGCAACAGTATTCACAATAGAAATTGAACAGTGACAATATTACACGATTAAAAAACATATTTATGAAAGAACAAGTATAGCAGCCATTAAGTCTCTAGTAAAGACAGTAAAATAAAGCCCTTGTTACGGACTCAGACACTTAGGAAGTAGGACCCAATTGCACGACCCGGGAGACAGAGATAAAGTATTTGTAAGTACTTTATTCTTCGGTTCTGCAGTGAACAAAATGAAAGCGCTCACGTAGTGAGGGATCAAAAACTTTTCAAGAGCACAACATAACCCGACCTGATCATGGCAAAAGACCAGACGAACTGACAAGGAACACTGGGAGACAGGGGAATTTAAGCACATGGTAACAAGACACAGGTGGGACCAATCAGGGGCGGGGCTGACACTGATGAGCATAGGAGACAGGTGTGATGACAGGTGAAAACAATCAGGAAGCCTGGAATGAGAGAAAGCGAACATAAATGACATGAACCTCTCTAGCATATCTGTCGGTGCACAACAGCCCTCCTTTGGCCACACGTATCATATATTTGTGCTCTTTAAAAAAAAAGTTTCCACCTTAAATATTTGCAACTGCAAGATGGGAATAATTTGGTCGGTGGGATTTTAACCCAACGAATGTCCAGGCTAAAAGCATTTTCTTCTCCTCAGGACTGCTCTCTGAAAACGCCCACACAGCCTCTCTCTGCGTTACATGTGACTTTGCAGATATGATGTGTGCCCTTGAAAGAGACCTTGGCTTGCATTGCAGTCATGATGATGGAAGTGAGATCAGCACTCTGGTTACACTGCTGCCACCATGTGGCCAATATGGAGAAGTGCATTTGGGAACATCAGATATTTGCACGCTAACTGCAGTTTGATTTTGTGGGTGGATGGAGTTCCCTGAGAGGACCAATACATCAGTGGTTATTTGATTTTAATGTGTGGTATAGGATCTCTTCTCTGCAATAATAAATTATCCAAATGAGGGACAAAACAAACAATAACACAGATGCCATTTGTGTGACAAAAACAATGAGGAAGTGGAACATAAATGCTTGTATTCAGTCAATGTCATATCTTTGTAAGCCGAGACTTACACTCAGGGCATATTTTAGTCTTGCCCTACAGCATTGTGTTTCCTTATATAGAGAGCTGAGATTGTTCTGCAATTTTTGTATGTAAAACACATGGGTATGTGTCATGTGCCATTGCCTTTAAAAGGTGAATTCAAGAAATTGTGTAAAATCGAAAAAATGACCCCAGTCCCCAGAGGGTTAATTAAGCAAAAATAACAACAGGACTCTGGGAGAACTTTTATATTATATGCACAATATGTTATGCTGTATATAAGTTGAGTGTATGTATGTGTTTTTTTTATTAAAGAATTGATTATAGGCAATTCATCTGAAGCATGGAAACAGTAAAACACTCCCCTACAGGTTTCTCAGCTTCTTATTGTGAAACTTAACTTACTCATACCAGCACATGCACCTGCTAACACCCACAAACCAAACTGGTTTAAAGAGAAAACTTTTCAAATGGAAAGACAAGGTTGTGCAACTGAAACAGGTTTGCCCTGAAGGAACATATAAGTTCCTGTTGTCTTCTAAAAGTAGCCTGTTTGATGTGATAAAGGAAGCTTACTTGCCACAGTCTCAATGTGGAACTGCGGTTTACCTCTTAAAATGTCGGGAAGAATGAAGTTGGAGTCATTTGGCAATCAGATGTGATCATTTGCATGTTGTCAATTTCATTGGAGGACAGCAAAGGAGGCCTCTTCTATTTGGTTGGCATTGTTCCAACACCATTGTACAGAAACCCACTCACAGCTTTGGCCACACGCTTGATCTTGTTCTTACTTATGGCGTTGACATTGAGCATTTGAACGTCTTCCCACAGAATCCTCTTCTGTCAGACCACAACCTCATAACTTTTGAATTTATACTACCGGAGTGTACTCCGTTAGTCAAAAGTTTTTACACTAGATGTCTAACTGATAGTGCTGTAGCTAAATTTAAAGAAGCGATTCCTTCTGTATTTGATTCGATACCACGTCTCAATATAACAGAGGACTCCTGGTCTAACTTTAGTCCGTCCCAGATTGATCATCTTGTTGACAGTGCCATAGGCTCTCTGAGAATGACACTGGACTCGAGTAGCCCTCTGAAGAAGAAGACAGTGAGGAAGAGGAGGTTTGCTCCTGGTATAACCCTCAGACCCGCAAACTGAAGCAACGTCACGAAAGCTTGAACGCATATGGCTCAACTAATCTCAAGAATCCGGCTTAGTATGGCGAGATAGTCTTAACACATATAAGAAGGCCCTCCGTAATGCCAGAGCGGCCTATTACTCATCAATAATGGGGAAAAATAAAAACAACCCCAGGTTTCTCTTCAGCACTGTAGCCAGGCTGACAGAGAGTCACAGCTCTGTGGAGCCGAGCATTCCTATAAACCTTAGTGGTAATGACTTTATGAACTTCTTTAATGAAAAGATTTTAACTATTAGGACAAGATTAATAATCTCTTGCCCATAACCAGTGCCAATCTGTCCTCAAGTGGAATGGCCTTGGAAACCGCTGTATGCCCTGGTGTATATTTGAGGATTTTCTCCTATCAACCGTGACCAATTATTTTCAACGGTTTCTACTTCAACACGCCTACCTGTCTCTTGGACCCCATCCCGACGAGGCTGCTTAAAGTCGTCTTGCCTTTAATTGGCGGCTCTCTATTAGATATTATCCATGTGTCTCTGCTATCAAGCCACGCACCACACTCCTCCAAGGTGGCTGTTATTAAACCTCTCCTGAAGAAGCCCACTCTGGATCCAGAGGTATTGGCTAACTACAGACCGATCTCTAACCTCCCTTCCTCTGCAAGATCCTTGAGAAAGTGGTCGGAAATCAGTTGTGCGACTTTCTACATCATAATAGTTTATTTGAGAAATTTCAATCAGGATTTAGAAAACACCACAGCACCGAGACGGCACTGGTGAAAATTACAAATGACCTCTTAATGGCAGCAGATAAAGGACTCCTCTCTGTGCTGGTCTTGTTAGACCTTAGTGCTGCATTCGACACCATTGACCATGACATCCTGTTACAGAGACTGGAGCAGTCGATTGGCATTTCAGGCACGGCACTAATTTGGTTTAAATCCTATTTATCAGATCGATCTCAGTTTGTATTTGTAAACGATGACGCCTCGATAACCACCAACGTTAATCACGGAGTTCCACAAGGTTCTGTGCTTGGACCAATTTTATTTACCTTATACATGCTTCCTTTGGGCAATATTATCAGGAAACACTCCATAAACTTTCATTGTTATGCAGATGACACTCAACTATATTTATCGATAAAACCAGAGGAGAGCAACCAACTCTGTAAAATTCAAGCATGTCTTAAAGACATAAAAACATGGATGACCTGCAACTTCTTGATGTTAAACTCAGACAAAACCAAGTAATTTTAATCGGCCCTGAGCACCTCAGAGATCAATTATCTGGTGATGTGGATTCTGTAGACGGCATTGCCCTGGCATCCAACACCACTGTAAAGAATCTTGGCGTTATCTTTGATCGGGACTTGTCCTTTAACTCCCACGTAAAGCAAATCTCAAGGACTGCATTCTTTCATCTACGTAATATTTCAAAATCAGGCACATCTTGTCTCAAAAGATGCAGAAAAATTGGTTCACGCGTTCGTTACTTGAGACTGGATTACTGCAACTCCTTATTAGCAGGCTGCTCTAATAAATCTCTTAGGTCCCTCCAGTTGATCCAGAATGCTGCAGCTCGTGTTCTCACTAAAACTAAGAAAAGAGATCACATCACTCCTGCACTAGCTGCTCTGCACTGGCTCCCAGTAAAATCAAGAATCACTTTTAAAATTCTTCTCTTAACCTACAAAGCCTTGATTGGTGATGCTCCATCATATCTTAAGGAGCTTGTCGTACCATATTGCCCCACTAGAGAGCTACGCTCACTAAATGCGGACTACTTGTAGTTCCTAGAGTCTTAAAAGTAGAATGGGAGCCAGAGCCTTTAGTTATCAAGCTCCTCTTTATGGAACCAGCTTCCAATTTCAGTCCGGGAGGCAGACACAGTCACCTCGCTTAAGAGTAGACTTAAGACCTTCCTCTTTGACAGAGTTTATAGTTAGGGCTGAATCAGGTTTGCCCTGGTCCAGCCCCTTGATATGCTGCTATAGGCTTATAGCTGCCGGGGACGTTTAGGATGCACTGAGTACCTATCTCCTCTTTTTCTCTCCTTAAGGATGAATTTTCATCTCTCAATCACACGTTACTAACTCTGCTTTCTCCCGAAGTCCTTTTGACTTTACGCCTCATGGGGTCATCGGACCCTATGAGACGGCATAGATCCCATCTGCCTGATGGATCGCCTGGGTCGTGGAATTCCTGCTCATGACTACGCCACTGTCCTGTTGAGACTCCGCCACTCCTCCTCCCCACCGCCATCTGCCTGATGGATCGTGGAGGTCTCCATCGTGGAATATGCCTACTATGAACTATTCATACACTCTGTCATATTCATTGAATGTATTTTAACTCTAAATCTGTCCTTCTGTACACATTACATCTATTGCATCTGTCCATCCTAGGAGAGGGATCCTCCTCTGTTGCTCTCCTCCAGGTTTCTTCCTTTTTTCCCCTGAAGGGTTATTTGGGAGTTTTTCCTGGTCCGATGTGAGGTTTTGGGGCAGGGATGTCTATGTGTACAGATTGTAAGCACCTGAGACAAATTTGTAATTTGTGAAATTGGGCTATACAAATAAACTGAATTGAATTGAATTGTTCAACAACAAACTTCAATGCTTCCTTGTATTGGTAATTCCTTCCGTGAGTCTTGAGCAGCTCCTTATCAATAATGCAGCCGAACAGTGTAATCAAAGCCGTGACCAAAGTAAGAGAAAGGACGGTCCATTACTGTAAAAGGAAGTTAGATAGGCAATGCTGGAAAGTACCAATTGATCATCTGTGTGTCTGGATGGGATCGCATTTATCTGCTACTGTTTGTTGCTGGTGTTGTTGTTATTGTTGAGTACTTGTTCAGGAAGGGAAATCCTGCTCTCCTGGCTGTTATCTCACACAGCTGCTGTGATAAGCTGTTGCTGCATCCTTACAGCTTATTCTGTAAAGGTTTGAATTTAAATGTTACATTTTATTGTTAATACGAGTAATGGCATTTACAGAAGTACATTTGGAGCCGCACCACACAGTAAAACATACGTACTCAACATTCCTCAAAGTTGATGATTTTCTGTTTCATATTTCATTAGCCCATGAATATATCAACCATCACTCCTTGCTTTGCTTTAACTTTAGTCTACTAATCTTTAAAATGTGGCAAATAATCATCAAATCAAAGGAACTCCAGTATAGATTTAGTGAAATTGACATTCAACACTTTCCCTCAGGATAAATGAAGTCATAGCTTATGTATCTCATGTATTCAAGAAACCAGAAAAGCCTTCAAAGCGCTTTGAAGAACTGAACTATAAAAATGTCCCATGACCTGACTGGCAGCTTTTAGTCTGCCACTACACAAAGACCAAACCACATGATGTAGTCACGAGATCTTGTGACTCCTAGATGCCATGATGTCACACATTTTCAAACCTCTTCTTACCGGTTTCTCTCTCACCATTTTTTAAAATATTTTTTAAAATTCAATTGTTATGGAATACGATGTGCAAGATATGAAGACATGGTAGCATGTGAAGCCTGATGAATGTCTGTCATTTATTTTGGTAATCACGCCTGATACACATATTAAGACTTAAGATTTAATTGGCTATTGAACAGTAACTGAGTGCAGTCCGTTTCAGTGCAGCCGAGCTGCCTGATACCGTTCTGTTATAATGCATCAAATGGCTCAGTTCTTCACTGTACCTCCACAGCTGCTGTGAAGCTGATTATATAGATTGTGAACTCTTACTAGGATATTTTTCAATTGTACCCTTTGTACATTAGAATAATGCATTCAGCTGGTGGAATAAGCGAATCAAAGAGAGTGCAACGTCACAAGTGACACATACGAACAAAGGGGTCATGCTTGTGAAGGTATAAATCAGGTAGTAATGAATTTGTTCCCACAAAAAATGGGTGCTATTACTGTTATATAAACGTGCTATTTTATGGAATTAGGGAGTATCTGTTTTGAGTATTTGTATTAAAAAAAGAAGAAGATTAAACTAATAATAATCGAATGTAATTAATATCACATCATTATGACACCTATAAGTGTAATGGTTGTAATAGCATATTAATTATAGTAATTCATACCACGTCATTATGACACATATAATAATAGATGATAATATCAGTTATTATCATAACATTACAGCCAATGAGCTGCAGTATATGCCACATCACGAGAATAATATTTTGAATGAAGTTTTTGAATTGAATGATATATGTATTGCTTTATTGAACTGTATTAAATAGTTACATGGCGAACTATATCGTTTCCTGTCATGTTGATACGTATTGACTTGTCTTGAGAGGGAAAGATTCAAACCCTCAATATAAAAATATAATCAGATCATCAGCTTTACAGGAGATTCTGTTAAGTCTGTATGTTATTTCTATTATGTATTTACTCATATAGCACAGTGTCCCATGCACATAAATATAATAGACACATTGTTATAAGGTTACATGTATGCTCACTAAATTCGCCAGATACATAAAATACACATTTCATACTCAAATCTTTGCAGAATATTTCAGAATTAATACAATTTGATACATTAAGGAAGGAGGACATGAGT
This sequence comes from Pseudoliparis swirei, assembly GCF_029220125.1. Classification (NCBI taxonomy): domain Eukaryota; kingdom Metazoa; phylum Chordata; class Actinopteri; order Perciformes; family Liparidae; genus Pseudoliparis; species Pseudoliparis swirei. Next base: position 24,036,992 of record NC_079411.1, on the reverse strand, counting down.
AAGTCACCTTATGCTTATCAGGTTCACAGAGCTCATAACGACTAGAAAAGCTTTCTTGTCAACACTCATATGTCAGTTTACTAATTTGGCTGAATAATAGAAGATGTGGCATCATGACTGTCAGGGTTTGCAGTACATGTACATCTCTTCATGTGTCAACAAAGACTGCAGACAGGCCTGCAGTGCAACATTGATGGTAAAAGCTGTGACACAGAGTGATAGAGGCCAAGAGTATATACTATTGTACACACATAGACCGACACGCACAAACATACACACACACGCACACACACACACAAACACATAGTAATGTATAGCAGTGTTTTGTGGGATCGTAGGGTTGAGTGGAAAGAGGAGGAGAGCAGATATGGAGATAAAGTAAGTGCATCTGAGTCTCTGTGCACGTCCTACTGCGTCACACACACACACACACACACACACACACACACACACACACACACACTCCTTCACTGTGACTCGTCCCCCCTTTCGCCCCCCTTACCCCATATCTGTTCAACATCCACACACCAACAGCCAATCTGTCAATGATCTGCTGCTCTGCTCTTCCTGTCCCTTTCTTCTTTCTTTACATCTTTTGTTGCTTCTTTGCTCCTCAGCTCTCAATGTTTCTCCAAACTTGTATCATTCTTACTCAAATTTATTTTTTTCTTCAGGCAATCCCACCCAAGCCTTCTCCACCCATTTCCCTCTCAGGGCTCCTCAAATATACCACGATGCCTCAGTTCTTATGCAACCGCAACAGTGGTTGTGGGTAAATAGCCCTGCAATGCACCACCGTTATGAAATAGCAGCCGCCATGGAGGCTGCAGCTGGGACACAATGCTGCCACTTCCACCACTGCTGTACGGTTACTGCTCGGCACTGTGCTGTTCTAAATCACAGATTTTACGTGTGATTGTTTTACTGTGCCGACTGGGTTCATGCCCCAAAAGAAGAAAGGGTGTTTTAACTGCATGTGATCACGGTCAAACGAATGGTGCACTGGTGGCAGGACAGTTTTTACACACAATATATCAAACTCGCATTGTTAGCACCTTTAGACACTACTGAGATGACATGCATATATATGTAGTTATATATATATATATATATATAATTATATATATGTATTTATATTTGTGTATATATATGCGTATGAATATTTTAGACACTACTGAGATGACATGCATATATATGTAGATATATATATATATATAAATATATATATGTATTTATATTTGTGTATGTATATGCATATGAATATATGTGTATATGCATGTATATGCATGTGTTATATGTATATCCTACATGTGTATATGTATATATATATATATGTATATACATACATACATACATATACATATATATATATATGTGTATATGCATATCTATTTATGTGTATGTGTATATACATATATATATATATTTACATAAACACACACACATATATATACACGTATAAGAATCATTGGAAGGAGGTTTGTTCCCCCATTTACAATTGTTTTAATATTTTATTATGAAGGTCTGGTTATGAAGGCACATCCGGTCTGGTACTCAGTGCAGTGCCCAGATGCACCACAACGTTTGCTCGTAACCGCTGCAAACCCAAAGCAGAAGAGAAAGGCGTGAACGTAACAATGGATTGTTTCAGCATGAGATGAAGGCTGCGTGTCCGGAGAATTCAAGGTAACTTAATGGTCTCTTCGGTTGTTCTGTCAGTGCTGATGAAGAGTGAGCGGTAACTTCAGCTAGCTAACTGTGATGTGGGGCTCCCCACCTTACGTTAGTTCACCGTGACGCCGCCAAACGTCCAGTCACGAACTTATGCGAGGATGACTTGAGCAACGTGCAGCAACAACGCTGCCTTGAAGTTGATATGATGGTCTCAGCATTTGTTTCATTCCAATTGGCCTAGCATATGTTGAAGCTAACGGAAAACACATTCCTGACGGGACCTATTTAATTTCTATGAGACACCACTAAATTGTTTCGGATTGCCTCGCAAGGCATTGTGGGATTTCGACCCGGGGGTGACGAGGAAGAGACCAGAAAGGCGAATTATGTCGTTTGCTAAACACGTATTCTTCATTAAACGCGAGAGAGACACTCACCTGGAAACTCAGTAGCGACTAGTAAAACAATGATTGATTAAAAAGTGACGTATTACTGATATGGGATGATTAGTTAGCTAACTACAACCTTTCACTGCAGTGAGGAGGATGAGACATCGGTTGTACTTTCTGGGATATATTTATTCTGTGTCCTTGGCCTCCAGGTTTACAGGTGCAACACTGCTGAGCACAACGTTACGTACAATGTTGGGAGAAATGGCACCGGGGCACAGCAGGTCGCTTATTTAATGTGGCACACTGCTCAGGAGCGAGCTACCGGTATTCGCGATTGCGCGTGCGTGGACGATGTCCTCTTCCCCAGTCACAGAGGGTCTTCTCTAACCCATGTAGTGCTCGCTCAATTATACATATTAGTCTGGACCCAACGAACCTCACTAAAAGGAAAACATCAACTTCCAGTGCTTGTTACATTGAGCTGAACTCCTTCCAAAAATAATATATCTGGTCAACGAATCAAACGTTGATTACTTCTTGTACTCCGTTAGTCAAAAGTTTTACACTAGATGTCTAACTGATAGTGCTGTAGCTAAATTTAAAGCGATTCCTTCTGTATTTGATTCGATACCACGTCTCAATATAACAGAGGACTCCTGGTCTAACTTTAGTCCGTCCCAGATTGATCATCTTGTTGACAGTGCCATAGGCTCTCTGAGAATGACACTGGACTCGATAGCCCCTCTGAAGAAGAAGACAGTGAGGAAGAGGAGGTTTGCTCCCTGGTATAACCCTCAGACCCGCAAACTGAAGCAAACGTCACGAAAGCTTGAACGCATATGGCGTTCAACTAATCTCGAAGAATCCCGCTTAGTTTGGCGAGATAAGAAGGCCCTCCGTAATGCCAGAGCAGCCTATTACTCATCAATAATAGAAAAAAATAAAAATAACCCCTGGTTTCTCTTCAGCACTGTAGCCAGGCTGACAGAGAGTCACAGCTCTGTGGAGCCGAGCATTCCTATAAACCTTAGTGGTAATGACTTTATGAACTTCTTTAATGAAAAGATTTTAACTATTAGGGACAAGATTAATAATCTCTTGCCCATAACCAGTGCCAATCTGTCCTCAAGTGGAATGGCCTTGGAAACCGCTGTATGCCCTGGTGTATATTTGGAGGATTTTCTCCTATCAACCGTGACCAATTATTTTCAACGGTTTCTACTTGAACACGTCTACCTGTCTCTTGGACCCCATCCCGACGAGGCTGCTTAAAGACGTTTTGCCTTTAATTGGCGGCTCTCTATTAGATATTATCAATGTGTCTCTGCTAACAGGCCACGTACCACACTCCTTCAAGGTGGCTGTTATTAAACCTCTCCTGAAGAAGCCCACTCTGGATCCAGAGGTATTGGCTAACTACAGACCGATCTCTAACCTCCCTTCCTCTCCAAGATCCTTGAGAAAGTGGTACAAATCAGTTGTGCGACTTTCTACATCATAATAGTTTATTTGAGAAATTTCAATCAGGATTTAGAAAACACCACAGCACCGAGACGGCACTGGTGAAAATTACAAATGACCTCTTAATGGCAGCAGATAAAGGACTCCTCTCTGTGCTGGTCTTGTTAGACCTTAGTGCTGCATTCGACACCATTGACCATGACATCCTGTTACAGAGACTGGAGCAGTCGATTGGCATTTCAGGCACGGCACTAATTTGGTTTAAATCCTATTTATCAGATCGATCTCAGTTTGTATTTGTAAACGATGACCTCGATAACCACCAACGTTAATCACGGAGTTCCACAAGGTTCTGTGCTTGGACCAATTTTATTTACCTTATACATGCTTCCTTTGGGCAATATTATCAGGAAACACTCCATAAACTTTCATTGTTATGCAGATGACACTCAACTATATTTATCGATAAAACCAGAGGAGAGCAACCAACTCTGTAAAATTCAAGCATGTCTTAAAGACATAAAAACATGGATGACCTGCAACTTCTTGATGTTAAACTCAGACAAAACCGAAGTAATTTTAATCGGCCCTGAGCACCTCAGAGATCAATTATCTGGTGATGTGGATTCTGTGACGGCATTGCCCTGGCATCCAACACCACTGTAAAGAATCTTGGCGTTATCTTTGATCGGGACTTGTCCTTTAACTCCCACGTAAAGCAAATCTCAAGGACTGCATTCTTTCATCTACGTAATATTTCAAAATCAGGCACATCTTGTCTCAAAAGATGCAGAAAAATTGGTTCACGCTCGTTACTTGAGACTGGATTACTGCAACTCCTTATTAGCAGGCTGCTCTAATAAATCTCTTAGGTCCCTCCAGTTGATCCAGAATGCTGCAGCTCGTGTTCTCACTAAAACTAAGAAAAGAGATCACATCACTCCTGCACTAGCTGCTCTGCACTGGCTCCCAGTAAAATCAAGAATCACTTTTAAAATTCTTCTCTTAACCTACAAAGCCTTGATTGGTGATGCTCCATCATATCTTAAGGAGCTTGTCGTACCATATTGCCCCACTAGAGCTACGCTCACTAAATGCGGGACTACTTGTAGTTCCTAGAGGCTTAAAAAGGAGAATGGGAGCCAGAGCCTTTGGTTATCAAGCTCCTCTTTTATGGAACTAGCTTCCAATTTCAGTCTGGGAGGCAGACACAGTCACCTCGTTTAGAGTAGACTTAAGACCTTCCTCTTTGACAGAGCTTATAGTTAGGGCTGAATCAGGTTTGCCCTGGTCCAGCCCCTTGATATGCTGCTATAGGCTTATAGCTGCCGGGGACGTTTTAGGATGCACTGAGTACCTATCTCCTCTTTTTCTCTCCTTAAGGATGAATTTTCATCTCTCAATCACACGTTACTAACTCTGCTTTCTCCCGGAAGTCCTTTTGACTTTACGTCTCATGGGGTCATCGGACCCTATGAGACGGCATAGATCCTATCTGCCTGATGGATCGTCTGGGTCGTGGAATTCCTGCTCATGACTACGCCACTGTCCTGTTGAGACTCCGCCCTCCTCCTCCCCACCGCCATCTGCCTGATGGATCGTGGAGGTCTCCATCGTGGAATATGCCTACTATGAACTATTCATACACTCTGTCATATTCATTGAATGTATTTTAACTCTAAATCTGTCCTTCTGTACACATTACATCTATTGCATCTGTCCATCCTAGGAGAGGGATCCTCCTCTGTTGCTCTCCTCCAGGTTTCTTCCCTTTTTTTCCCCCTGAAGGGTTATTTGGGAGTTTTTCCTGGTCCGATGTGAGGTTTTGGGGCAGGGATGTCTATGTGTACAGATTGTAAAGCACTCCGAGACAAATTTGTAATTTGTGAAATTGGGCTATACAAATAAACTGAATTGAATTGAATTGTTCAACAACAAACTTCAATGCTTCCTTGTATTGGTAATTCCTTTCCGTGAGTCTTGAGCAGCTCCTTATCAATAATGCAGCCGGAACAGTGTAATCAAAGCCGTGACCAAAGTAAGAGAAAGGACGGTCCATTACTGTAAAAGGAAGTTAGATAGGCAATGCTGGAAAGTACCAATTGATCATCTGTGTGTCTGGATGGGATCGCATTTATCTGCTACTGTTTGTTGCTGGTGTTGTTGTTATTGTTGAGTACTTGTTCAGGAAGGGAAATCCTGCTCTCTCCTGGCTGTTATCTCACACACAGCTGCTGTGATAAGCTGCTTGCTGCATCCTTACAGCTTATTCTGTAAAGGTTTGAATTTAAATGTTACATTTTTATTATTGTTAATACGAGTAATGGCATTTACAGAAGTACATTTGGAGCCGCACCACACAGTAAAACATACGTACCCAACATTCCCTCAAAGCTGATGATTTTCTGTTTCATATTTCATTAGCCCATGAATATATCAACCATCACTCCTTGCTTTGCTTTAACTTTAGTCTACTAATCTTTAAAATGTGGCAAATAATCATCAAATCAAAGGAACTCCAGTATAGATTTAGTGAAATTGACATTCAACACTTTCCCTCAGGATAAATGAAGTCATAGCTTATGTATCTCATGTATTCAAGAAACCAGAAAAGCCTTCAAAGCGCTTTGAAGAACTGAACTATAAAAATGTCCCATGACCTGACTGGCAGCTTTTAGTCTGCCACTACACAAAGACCAAACCACATGATGTAGTCACGAGATCTTGTGACTCCTAGATGCCATGATGTCACACATTTTCAAACCTCTTCTTACCGGTTTCTCTCTCACCATTTTTTAAAATATTTTTTAAAATTCAATTGTTATGGAATACGATGTGCAAGATATGAAGACATGGTAGCATGTGAAGCCTGATGAATGTCTGTCATTTATTTTGGTAATCACGCCTGATACACATATTAAGACTTAAGATTTAATTGGCTATTGAACAGTAACTGAGTGCAGTCCGTTTCAGTGCAGCCGAGCGGCCTGGATACCGTTTCTGTTATAATGCATCAAAATGGCTCAGTTCCTTCACTGTACCTCCACAGCTGCTGTGAAGCTGATTATATAGATTGTGAACTCTTACTAGGGATATTTTTCAATTGTACCCTTTGTACATTAGAATAATGCATTCAGCTGGTGGGAATAAGCGAATCAAAGAGAGTGCAACGTCACAAGTGACACATACGAACAAAGGGGTCATGCTTGTGAAGGTATAAATCAGGTAGTAATGAATTTGTTCCCACAAAACAAATGGGTGCTATTACTGTTATATAAACGTGCTATTTTATGGAATTAGGGAGTATCTGTTTTGAGTATTTGTATTAAAAAAAGAAGAAGATTAAACTAATAATAATCGAATGTAATTAATATCACATCATTATGACACCTATAAGTGTAATGGTTGTAATAGCATATTAATTATAGTAATTCATACCACGTCATTATGACACATATAATAATAGATGATAATATCAGTTATTATCATAACATTACAGCCAATGAGCTGCAGTATATGCCACATCACGAGAATAATATTTTGAATGAAGTTTTTTGAATTGAATGATATATATGTATTGCTTTATTGAACTGTATTAAATAGTTACATGGCGAACTATATCGTTTCCTGTCATGTTGATACGTATTGACTTGTCTTGAGAGGGAAAGATTCAAACCCTCAATATAAAAATATAATCAGATCATCAGCTTTACAGGAGATTCTGTTGCGTCTGTATGTTATTTCTATTATGTATTTACTCATATAGCACAGTGTCCCATGCACATAAATATAATAGACACATTGTTATAAGGTTACATGTATGCTCACTAAATTCGTCAGATACATAAAATACACATTTCATACTCAAATCTTTGCAGAATATTTCAGAATTAATACAATTTGATACATTAAGGAAGGAGGACATGAGTAAGTCACCTTGCGTTTATCAGGTTCACAGAGCTCATAACGACTAGAAAAGCTTTCTTGTCAACACTCATATGTCAGTTTACTAATTTGGCTGAATAATAGAAGATGTGGCATCATGACTGTCAGGGTTTGCAGTACATGTACATCTCTTCATGTGTCAACAAAGACTGCAGACAGGCCTGCAGTGCAACATTGATGGTAAAAGCTGTGACACAGAGTGATAGAGGCCAAGAGTATATACTATTGTACACACATAGACCGACACGCACAAACATACACACACACGCACACACACACACAAACACATAGTAATGTATAGCAGTGTTTTGTGGGATCGTAGGGTTGAGTGGAAAGAGGAGGAGAGCAGATATGGAGATAAAGTAAGTGCATCTGAGTCTCTGTGCACGTCCTACTGCGTCACACACACACACACACACACACACACACACACACACTCCTTCACTGTGACTCGTCCCCCCTTTCGCCCCCCTTACCCCATATCTGTTCAACATCCACACACCCAACAGCCAATCTGTCAATGATCTGCTGCTCTGCTCTTCCCTGTCCCTTTCTTTCTTTCTTTACATCTTTTGTTGCTTCTCTTTGCTCCTCAGCTCTCAATGTTTCTCCAAACTTGTATCATTCTTACTCAAATTTTATTTTTTCTTCAGGCAATCCCACCCAAGCCTTCTCCACCCATTTCCCTCTCAGGGCTCCTCAAATATACCACGATGCCTCAGTTCTTATGCAACCGCAACAGTGGTTGTGGGGTAAATAGCCCTGCAATGCACCACCGTTATGAAATAGCAGCAGCCGCCATGGAGGCTGCAGCTGGGACACAATGCTGCCACTTCCACCACTGCTGTACGGTTACTGATCGGCACTGTGCTGTTCTAAATCACAGATTTTACGTGTGATTGTTTTACTGTGCCGACTGGGTTCATGCCCCAAAAGAAGAAAGGGTGTTTTAACTGCATGTGATCACGGTCAAACGAATGGTGCACTGGTGGCAGGACAGTTTTTACACACAATATATCAAACTCGCATTGTTAGCACCTTTAGACACTACTGAGATGACATGCATATATATGTAGTTATATATATATATATATATATATATATAATTATATATATGTATTTATATTTGTGTATATATATGCGTATGAATATTTTAGACACTACTGAGATGACATGCATATATATGTAGATATATATATATATAAATATATATATGTATTTATATTTGTGTATGTATATGCATATGAATATATGTGTATATGCATGTATATGCATGTGTTATATGTATATCCTAAATGTGTATATGTATATATATATGTATATACGTACATACATATATATATATGTGTATATGCATATCTATTTATGTGTATGTGTATATACATATATATATATTTACATAAACACACACACATATATATACATATATACACACGTATAAGAATCATTGGAAGGATGTTTGTTCCCCCATTTACAATTGTTTTAATATTTTATTATGAAGGTCTGGTTATGAAGGCACATCCGGTCTGGTACCCGTGCGAGTGCCCAGATGCACCACAACGTTTGCTCGTAACCGCTGCAAACCCAAAGCAGAAGAGAAAGGCGTGAACGTAACAATGGATTGTTTCAGCATGAGATGAAGGCTGCGTGTCCGGAGAATTCAAGGTAACTTAATGGTCTCTTCGGTTGTTCTGTCAGTGCTGATGAAGAGTGAGCGGTAACTTCAGCTAACTAACTGTGATGTGGGGCTCCCCACCTTACGTTAGTTCACCGGGACGCCGCCGCCAAACGTCCAGTCACGAACTTATGCGAGGATGACTTGAGCAACGTGCAGCAACAACGCTGCCTTGAAGTTGATATGATGGTCTCAGCATTTGTTTCATTCCAATTGGCCTAGCATATGTTGAAGCTAACGGAAAACACATTCCTGACGGGACCTATTTAATTTCTATGAGACACCACTAAATAGTTTCGGATTGCCTCGCAAGGCATTGTGGGATTTCGACCCGGGGGTGACGAGGAAGAGACCAGAAAGGCGAATTATGTCGTTTGCTAAACACGTATTCTTCATTAAACGCGAGAGAGACACTCGCCTGGAAACTCAGTAGCGACTAGTAAAACAATGATTGATTAAAAAGTGACGTATTACTGATATGGGATGATTAGTTAGCTAACTACAACCTTTCACTGCAGTGAGGAGGATGAGACATCGGTTGTACTTTCTGGGATATATTTATTCTGTGTCCTTGGCCTCCAGGTTTACAGGTGCAACACAATGCTGCTGAGCACAACGTTACGTACAATGTTGGGAGAGAAATGGCACCGGGGCACAGCAGGTCGCTTATTTAATGTGGCACACTGCTCAGGAGCTAGCTACCGGTATTCGCGATTGCGCGTGCGTGGACGATGTCCTCTTCCCCCAGTCACAGAGGGTCTTCTCTTAATAACTCCATGTAGTGCTCGCTCAATTATACATATTAGTCTGGACCCAACGAACCTCACTAAAAAGGAAAACATCAACTTCCAGTGCTTGTTACGGGGTGCTGAAACATCACCTTATAATATAATAATAATAATATGGTATTGGAGGAGATGAAAACAGTTCGTCCTCGCATTCTTATGATCAGCTCTTATCTCTGTCCACTGTTTGAGTAAGCTACAAATTGGTCTACACAATAGGAGGTTTTTGCACTATCAACATACCGTTAGGTTAAATTGAGTGTAACATTTTCAGCAAAAGTTTGCCAGTGGGTTCCTCATGCAACCACATCTGCAGGGCAGGAATTACCAACAAGTTGCATTTCCTTTTTGAAGGACAAGATGGCAGTATCTCATTAACAGAGATAGGAAACACATTTGTTTGCGTTTGCAATTCATCATGACATTTCATTTAGCTGACTCTTTTATCCAAAGCCACCGTAGACACAGCTACAGGGAGCAATTCAGGGTTTAGTGTCTTGCTCTAATCTCCCATTTATCATTTATAGTCTCAATTGAAACATTATCAGAAGATTATTTGTATGTTGTTTGTATATGTCTTTAAACACATATATGTATGTGTGTATATGTACATTGAATAGCTGTTTCTTATGAGACATTTAGGGACATAGGACAGTGATTTTTTTTTGGTAATCCCGGGAGAAGCAGGTTGAGGGCACAGCTCATGCCCTTTGTTTTGTTTGCTCGTTGTTTCGTCAGAGTACATTTACAATGAGCCTGTATGAGATCAGGGTTTGGTCTGGCTTTAGGTATTATTATCTAAGTCCTCTGTACCAGGATGTCACAACTGTGTCAATCCTGTGGTCAGTTTACACAGTCGAGGTTCATCTACTTCGGGCTTGTTGCGTTGGTTCCAACATTGACTACTTTTATACGCATTAATATTCCACTGTTAGTCAGAATATGCCAATATTTTGAATTTAATAGTAGGACAGCCTATTCCACTTGAATATTCACAATCCTTAATTCAATATTCTTCCTGCATTTTTTTCAGATAAATTGGGTTGGCCAATCTTATTCTGGCTTCAGGAGCACTTTTTGGACATGTATAAACTGAATTCAGAAGATGTGCCTCACTGTTTATTGCAGTTTGTGATATTAGGAGGACTATGGGCAAAAAAGTATCATCTGCATATAATTGTCATTTTCTCGTGTCAAGTTCAGGAATACAGTATGTCTGCTAATATTCTCTTGACTCTATCTGACTGTCATTATGCCTTTGCTCCAGTATACTATGTTTGACAAATACCCACTTGAGCAATGCACCTCCAGTACCCCGCATTAGCTGAGGGCAGCATCTTATGACTATTTTTTATATTTGATTAACCCTCATGTTACCTTCAAATTTACTAGCATCTTTTACCCTTGCGGTCAATTTGACCCCAGCAATTAAAACCTACAGAAAATTATTAGAATGAATATTGTTTCCCAAGTTTAAGAGTCGGGTACTTTATGTTTGTTTGTTGACTACCTAAATAGCCCTTTAAATAAATAAAAATTGATATTTCTTATATGTTTTACACAGTGGAAAACAGCCTGGGGTCAAATTGACCCTAAAAAACACAGATGGGTACAAGTTGTGTACAGGACATTGAAAACGTATCATGTGAATTTGATGTTTTCCCAGTTGTCCCCAATAAATTAGGAAAAGTCATGAAATATGAAGCAAACAAAATGATGTCAATCATTTTTTTAGAGACGTTAAACATCGAATGGGGGTCAAATTGACCCCAAAGGTAATAGGAGGATTAAGCTGCTTGCTCACTGTTATCTTAATGAAGTATTTATTCTATGAAATGCCAGAGAGTTGTATTGATCTCGTTGGCCAACCTGTACGTCCCTGCTCCTCTGAAAGAAACAGAGCGCTCGTCATAGTGAGCCAGTGAACTCTGGCAGACTTTAGAAGGTTGCAGGGTGTTTATGGCTCTGACCACAGCTGTGCCTGATCAATAGGCCTTGGACTGACCAGTAAGGTGAAGGCACGCAGATGCTGCAGTCTGTTAGTAATAATAGTGACTCGTTCTGGGCTGATCTGTGTTTGCTGGTGTAACCAGGATGTTTAACGAAACTAAAGGAGGCTGCACAGCCATAAAAGTATGGTCCAAAGTCTTTTATCAGCATTGGCATGAGCATCACATATCGTATAGGGATATAAACAAGCAAAATAATTAGGATAAAACAAAACTATAAATACTGCATGTTATTTACTATACCTCAAGACAAACTGTAGTCGTCCGGCTTATGCATTACACATTCACACCAATATGCAGCTCATCGAAACTCAACATGGAAACACCATTTATGAATGATGCCGGCTTTTAATACAAGCACAGAAGATAAGCAAAGAATCACTAATAACCGAGGCACCCAGCTGCTATTGTGACCAATCAGAGATGCAACCTACACAATTATAAAACGAGAGCCTAAAATGGCCATAGTACCTGCCAGATTACTTTGTAACGTGAACACTGTGTAATGTTTGTATCATTTATAATATATATTAGTGCTGTGAAAAATAACGCGTTAACTCAGTTAATTAAATTACAGGTTTAACTTCGTTATTTTTTTTAACGCATTTAACGCATGCGCAGAATGAGCTTCCAATCCGTCTGTTGTTGGTCGTCTCTCCAGCAGCATGTCATTCTGTCTACGTGTCACGTTAACACGACTCCGATCCCCGTCTCGCCGGATGCCGGCGTGTGTGCGCACATCGGGACGAAAAAAAGTCACTTGCACCAATGTTTTAATGCAGGGGTGCTCAATATGTCGATCGCGGTTGCCGCAGAGTTCAGATGCCGGTCTTCGCGCATGAAAAGTCACTAGCACCCCCCTAACTGTTACTCATAAAATGTAGTCAAACAAAAACGGAGCAAATCACCGATACCCATCCCTAACTATGAACCAATTGTACAGATGAAATTAGACTCTTTATTTTTTCTGAATCTGTACAATACTCTCCTTTAGGTCGATGCATAATCCACCAAATATTATGGTTTCCCTCAAAAGGCCGGTTGTAACACTGTATACATGTCACATGTTAATTAAGTTAACTGTGTTCAAAGTTTTTTTTTTAACAGTTGAGAAGGACATAACTCTGGCACTATGATTAAATAATTATGAGCTGCTCAGAGGATGTGTGACAGATGTAGTTTGGGGCACACCTGCTCACATTCCTTTATGTAGCCTTAGGCACATCTCCTCACATACATTTATGTAGTCTGGGGCACACCTGCTCACATACCTTTAGCGTGCACTGGTTGGAATCTCGTGTTTTGTTTCAAAATGCCAACATGACTTGTATTATTTCACCCCCGACACGGTCTCATCACACAGAAGACTTACCGGTTTGTCTCCTTGAAGCGCAAACACATTTTTTGCTTTCCCATCTTCTTTAAATGGCCTTCCCTCTGCATCAATGTCTCTCTTCTTGGACATTTGGGGATTATTGATCGATCTTTTTTCAACTCAATCACTTTAGTTAAACGGCGATGTGGAAAGACTGCTTTCTCGCGGTCGGATGTCGTTCTTTTGCGGGTCACAAAATCCACATTCGTTGTGGCAGATGTAGTCTATGGTCACTACAATATTTGTACGTTCCATGTTCTTTTATTCCTTTTCCTTTCCTGATATTTTGAGTTTTTCACTGTGGCATCGTTTCAGCATTGGCATGGAGATATTAGGGCATGGATAACCTTTTAAGTCATACATTTGGTTTCGTCAGTGAATATGTGATTGTGTTAGAATAGGGAAGAGATGCATGATGCATGATGCTAAATGTTCCTCCTTCCGTCCACTCCTCCAATCACAAGCTCTACTCCAAATAAACCCAACCCAGCCCCTCCCCCAGCTCTATGTCACCAAACCTCTCTCTCGCCTCCTTTCTCCCTTCCTCTGCTGCTTTCTGTCTCGCGCATGCCTTTTTCCTTCATTGTCGATCGTGGCCGGGCTAAAGGAAGGAATAAAAGGATAGATGAATTAGAAAAAACGAGTGTGAGGGATGGAAAAGCGGCCAGGTTCTTTATGGATACACCCACATGTAAGTCATCGCTCTAGCATACGTTCTGTCTCTACCTTCCCATCCTTCCTTCCGGTCTCACAGTCTGTCGTCGCCCCTCTACTATTCTGTGTGCATCGCATCTCTGTCTGCCTCTAGCGCCGTGCCGTCTCTGCTCTGCATGTGTCCCTACCCCCATACCGTAACACCGGCTGCTGATGCTGTCATGTGACGCTCGAGTTGAAGCCTCAGGGCAAATCACATTATTTAGTCAAAGAGGTTACTTCATATTAGCCACATGAGGGTTAAAGAACCATGAGGTATGTGTTCATGTTGCTTTGACTGTCACACAAAGACTCAAATATGTTTTTAAGTTGGCATTCACACACGTTATTTAAACGAGGGGTACTCGTTGATTTTAGACTGCATTGTAACTTAAAAAGAGGCATAAAGTAAAGAACCTTGCCCTTGGACTCGATCCCTCAGCGTTGGATCATGTTGACTTTCGGATGGACAGTGATTGTTTTATTCATCATTCCTTTGGATCAAAGACAGGAAAACTGGTTTGGCCGAGATCAACAAAGTGCTCAACTTTCTTACGAGAAACTGGTTGTGTGGTTTGGCTGCTGGATAGAAAAACGCTTAACCCTCCTGTTACCTTTAGGGTCAATTTGACCCCATTCAATGTTTAACGTCGGTGTTCTTTCGGGTCACTTTGAACCCAGGCTGTTTTTCACAGTGTCAAACATATAAGAAATATCAACTTTTTTATATATTTAAAGGGCTATTTAGGTAGTCAACAAACAAACATAAAGTACCTCACACTTAAACTTGGGAAACAATATTAATTCTAATCATTTTCTGGAGGTTTTAATTGCTGGGGTCAAATTGACCCCGAGGGTAAAATATGTTAGACGAGTGGAGTTTTAAAAGTCGGTATTCACGTCCGTGTTTCGTGAAGTTTGAAAAGTCTGACAGCGTTGAATCACTGCTGTGATGATTGTGCACCACCCTGATCTTACCAACACTCTTATCGGAGTCCTCGTCAAGAGGTACAGTAACGGCTGACATCCGCGCCATGTGTCATCAAGTTCATGTCTCAGAGGAGCACTTCAACTTTCTCCTTATCAATCCCTCCTTAAATGTAGTTGTTAAACAATGTTTTAATGAGGGTGCCTTTTCGCTGTTCCACTCATCCTTTCCGTTCTTCTTCTACGGAACTTGACAAAGAAGGTTGCATACAATGCGTAGAAACCCCCCCTAGTAGTGAGATGACGACACCGTTTATTCTTTTGAGATATTACCTACATTACCATATACAATCAGTTACTTGTGAAAAATAAAGAGAAAACAACAGTGTTCAGCGAATGAATTTATATTCTTACAACAAATACTTCTATCTCACAAACACACCTCTGATGTTCAATGAGCTCCCGCTGACTCGAGAATTAGCATCACAGGCCTGCAAAATGACCGTCAGTGCACTCTACAACCTGAGCAGGGCTCCTGACTGCGACCAAATGGTCGCATTTTGCGCCTAAAATTAGACACAGTGCGAGTACATTTTTCATCAACTGGCGCATGCGCGACCAGTAAATTAGCAGATTTTTTATTTTTTTGTTATTAAATATTTTTGTTGCTGACAAACTTGTTCTAAACTTCAGCCCACTATAGTTAGCGGTAGTG
Organism: Pseudoliparis swirei; assembly: GCF_029220125.1. Classification (NCBI taxonomy): domain Eukaryota; kingdom Metazoa; phylum Chordata; class Actinopteri; order Perciformes; family Liparidae; genus Pseudoliparis; species Pseudoliparis swirei. The sequence continues at coordinate 24,021,341 of NC_079411.1, read as the reverse complement.
CCTGAATGACTGGTTTGCTAACCGACATTAACTCCAGAAGAAGAAGAAAGGAGACGAAAACAGAAGAAGAAGAAGGCTGGCCTGTGTGTGTGTGTGTGGGGGGGGGGGGGATGACCACGGTTATAGGCTAATGTGTGAAAAGAGGCGGGACTTGGGGGTTCTCCAAAGATTTTACATAGCGGTGTCTCCTGTAAACAATGAATGGACAATGGCGAAGCGGACTATCAGTTCGTACTTTCTTCCTAAACCTAATGATATAGAGAAGACAAATCCCGAGAATGAGTCCGACTCAGATTGTGAGGAAACAGTCGTGGCGAAAAAAGGCAGGAAATTCAGCTTTCGCGATGAGTGGCTGCGCGAGTTCACCTGGCTGAGGTATTTCAGGGAGAGCAACTCAATGAACTGTACATTCTGCTGTCGATTCCCACAACATGCGGGGAACACGAAATGTGCTGATAAGACTGATTACACAATTAAAACACGACACGCTGATCAAACAACGCCAGTCTGAAACATAAAATGTGCCGCGACCTGTGCAATGAAAGTGCAGCTCCACTCCCAGTCCATTGAGAAGACAAGAGGCTGCTAACCAGTGCGCCGAGGAGGCCGAATTCAGGGCTCTCAAGTGTCACGCATTGAGCGTGACACTCACGCATTTCGGTCTTAAGTCACGCACTCCCGCCACACATCGTATTTCTCACGCTGAAAAAAACTCTCGGCTATTTAATGTTTTAATGTGCCGCAGCGCGCAAACATGGGATGGGATGTTTGCTTTGTATCTTGTTTAGCAAACCGAATTGGAACATTCCTGGAACTCTTTGTACAAAACTTGTAGGAGAGGAAGGAGAGGGTGCAACGATATGCACAAATAAGATGAATTAATTGGCATTCTGACGGGAATATGAGGAGTGCTGTCATGTATTGCATTTATCCTCTGTGTGCACAGATTTTACTGAATTTTTTCACATACTGTACCAGGGGTAGTACACAGGGCGTTAACGTCAAAAGGTTTGATTTCAACTTTAATAAAATAGAATATTTCAGGTAAAAAGTTAAGTCGACTCTATCGCACAGGAAACTAAAGGCTGTTATGCAGTCTTATCATGAGACATGTTAGGATTTGACTCAATCAACTCTGATTTGATTGCTGCGATCAATAATTCAAGCAGCAGATGGCAACATCATGGATGTGTGACCAAACTCGCCACATAAGCAGGCGAGCGCACACTGCACTCCAGTTTCCTTGGAGAAAACTTTGATATGTTTCTTTGACATGCCAATTTTTCGCAGGTGTTATCTGAGGTACTCTGAGGCTTCATTTAAGTATATGCTGGGAAACCTGTATTGTAGATGTACATTTAGCCGTGACACAGGTACACCCTGTTTGTTTAGCCAACCGCCGCGAGCCAATGATCACAAAAGAGCTCCCTCTGCTCTTCATGTTTCCATTTGTTATTTTCTATTGTTTCCATTACCGTTCTTGATATGCTAACAGCTGAGTGATACAGAACAGAATCATATATTCCATTACATCTTCGCTACTAATAAGGTTCAGATAACAGGTAGAAATGCAAAACTCCTAATGTCAAGAAAAGGTTAAAGTAATTCTTTTCTTTTCGGGTTCCAATACTGATCTTAAGGATTTATAATGATGGAGTACTATACTGCGGAACAAGCTCGGACAAACCGCTGATCTGTTTTCCTGAAACTGTGCAATGCTCACACCGGACTTAATGTGTTGAGCCTTTTCTCCTCTAATGCTGCTTTCACACCAAAATGGGATCTACTTGCACAACATTTTACGTGCAAGTAGATCCCACCCAAAGCCAATGCACAGACGCGAATGGTTGTTAATGACGCAAATGTTCGCCGGGCCGCGAATGACGTAAATAGAGCCAAGCGAAAAATTTGCACCGTTGTCAACTAAAATAATAATCATGCCAAAGACTCTAGTAGGACTACTCAGCGATTACACTTTAATTGCTTTACCAATGTCCCAGTAAGTCGTTGAGTAGGGTCTGACCCTTCAGTGGAATTTAACCCGCTAATAGATCTCGGAAGGATACTGGAGGGGTAGAATAATGATATGGATGAATACAAACGGGTTGTAAACGTATCCAGGTACAGCAGGGGATTGAAATGCGATTCGCTCTGCCATAATTCCTTGTGGACATAGTCCTGACCCCTTTTGTGAGTGTGTCACAGTCACTTTGGCATGCAAAGCACTGACCTACAGCATGTTCCTCACCTCTGGAAGAAATGTTAGCATGTGGGTTTTTTGTGTGTGCTTTTGTACAATAAAAAAAACAATTGTACTTTTGTTGTGCTTTCACTGCTGCAGAATCTGCATGTTTGGAAGGCCCAGGTGAGTAGAACCTGTGGAGGAGTTTGGCTAAAATCCTGCTTTCCAAACACATTAATGGATCTCACCTTCTTTTTGTCTTTGTTGACTAGGAGTTGTACTTTCTAAGAATGCAAAGGGACAAAGTAAAAATGGAGAAGACCAAGTCGGAAGACGATTATCAGGTATGGCTTTGTGTCTTTGGTGCAATGTGAAACATATTTCGAACATCGATTCATTAGTCATTTGTATTTGAATCATTAAACACAACTCTTGGAGAGAGGGTTGTTTCTACGTATTGAGCATAGTAAATTAAAATCAACCAATGGTCTCTTTTTGTGTGTTTTTGTGTGCTGGGTGGTTACACCTCCGTTTGGTGTAGTGTAAGAGGAAATTGAGGGTGTGTGTGGCAACATGCAACAGAGCGGACTACTCCAAACTGGCCCCCATCATGTTTGGGATCAAAACCAACCCTGATGAGTTTGACCTGGAAGTCGTGGTGCTTGGCTCGCATCTCATTGATGACTATGGGTATGACGGCATCCTTTAAATACACAAAATACATTGTTGCAGGAGTCCCAAAACCGCAAAGTAATGTATAACTTGCAATGCCAACACAACAGTCCATAATTGCCACAGGTGTTTCATTAAAGTACTTCCCCGCTCCGCAGGAACACTTTCCGTATGATCGAGCAGGATGACTTTGACATCAGCTCCAAGCTCCACACCATAGTGAGAGGAGAGGACGAGGCAGCGATGGTGGAGAGCGTCGGGCTGGCACTTGTAAAGCTCCCTGATGTCCTCCAGAGGCTGCGCCCCGACATCCTGGTCATCCATGGCGACCGTTTTGACGCGCTGGCCCTAGCAACTGCTGCAGCGCTGATGAACATTAGAATACTCCACCTGGAGGGAGGAGAGGTGAGGAGGCAGGGCTTGAAAATATGAGAGAAGTTTGACTAATCAATTAATTAATTAATCGAGTCAAACATCTAATGTTATGCAACACTACACACGGGCGTACAGTACGAAGCGGTAATTTAAGAAAAGTAAATTCAAGTTTTTAAAGTAATTGTTCCAGAATAACCAACAACAGCTCTTCTCTCCCGTTTTCCCCAGGTGAGTGGTACGATCGATGACTCAATCCGCCACTCCATTAGTAAACTGGCCCATTACCACGCCTGCTGCACGCGCAGGGCAGAGCAGCACCTCATCGCCATGTGCGAGGACCACTCTCGCATCCTGCTTGCTGGCTGCCCTTCCTACGATAAGCTGCTGTCATCAAATCATAGAGACGACTACATGGATATCATCAAGAGCTGGCTGGGTGAGTGGGGATAAAGTCACTGGGCAGAAATAAGTGTGAGACTTTAGAGTTTGTACGTCATGTGTGGGGTTCAATTCACGTTGCAGGTGACCAGGTGAAGGAGTGTGACTACATTGTGGCTTTGCAGCACCCAGTTACCACTGACATCCAGCACTCCGTTAAGATCTATGGGCTGATGCTGGACGCCCTGGTCTCCTTCAACAAAAAGACCCTCATCCTCTTCCCTAACATTGACGCCGGTTCGTTTCACTTCCTGGTCCCTTTTTTTAGTTCCTCCTTGTTTTTCCTGGCTCCTATCTCACGTGACCAAACCCCATTCCTACGCAAACAGGAAGTAAAGAGATGGTGCGTGTCCTGCGAAAGAAGGGCATCGAGCAGCACCCCAACTTCCGGGCGGTGAAGCACATTCCCTTTGAGCAGTTCATCCAGCTGGTGAGCCACGCCGGCTGCATGATCGGAAACAGCAGCTGTGGCGTACGAGAGGCGGGGGCCTTTGGCACGCCCGTCATTAACCTGGGATCAAGACAAACTGGCAGAGAAACGGGTATGTATGACATCAAATAAGATTATCGTTACTTGCTGACTCTGCTATAACTATAGTCCTGATTTGCGGTCTGAAAGACGAAGCTCAAAAGATGAAGTAAATCCCTAATGAGGCATCTCCCTTGCTGAAGGATGGGGCTGCTCTGCCAGAGCGTATTCTATGTTTGCTTACTGAGCTTTTTTTTTTTAAGCTTTACAAAATGTGTTCATACAGACCGTTTGTCATCTGACACAAGTTATTGTTGTTCTGAATATTAGAGGATTGTGGCAGCTGGAAAACAAACATGCTGCTAAGGTATTATTAGCGATTCCAAACCCAGCATCATTCTGTTAAACGAATCTGTCTCGGGGCTTCGCGGCCGTGTTGATGATGTTTTTTCTCTCCGCCAGGTGAAAATGTTCTCCATGTCAGAGATGCTGACACTCAGAATAAGATCTACCACGCTCTGGAGCTGCAGTTTGGAAAGAGATACCCTTGGTATGAGGGTCTTTGTCCTGGAGATCCATGAATGCTTTTTTTCGTCCTGATTCTAACAGCAATGGTTCTTTTTCTAACTTCGCTCAGTGTTTCACTATGGAAGCTCCAATAAAGGTGCGTTCACACCAAAAGCTAAACTATTTTTCGCGTCGCCCAAAACGCGTGAGTTTACTCGCTCGACCATTTGCTGTGTTCTCACCATGAGCGTCGAGACGCTCCGCGAGGGGCGGGGCTTATCTCTGTGTCTCGTCTCCGTAGAGACCGTTATCATCTCCTTCATCCACCAGAATAACTAACCACTAGTTCTGCTTTATACTTGTTGTGGACGTCCCACACACTAACGCCCTCGTGTTTGGGTTCATGACATCACCCGTAGGCTCACTCAGCTCGGTCACTTTCACCGATGAAGTTACTGTTACGTCTGAAAGACTTCCGCTTCCAGCGCTACGAGAGCGGAACTCAAGAGCCGATTGGCCCGAGTTGCGAGATGACCGCCTCAAAGTTGAAATATTTCAACTCCGGGCGAAAATTGCGCCGCTGAAAACTCGCCGCTGTAAACGCGTCGGCCACATCGCGTCGCCCCAAACGCGCCGCTCGGGAAATTATCGCGTGAATCGCAGCCACACGCGTCTGTACGTTGACTTTACATGGAATTCGGTCGCGCGAAAAAATTGTTTCGCTTTTGGTGTGAACGCAGGCCGAACTCTGCTAGGGCACCGGCCCTTCATGTTGCCACAGTCGACTGCCCCTCGCAAATCTTTCTCGCTTTCTTCCTGTGAAGAAAGGTCTGTTCAGCCCAGCTCTCGAAAAAATGCACGACCGAGAGGAGGCCACTCCCTCCAAGTAAGGGAGGTGACGTCCCGCAGGGTGTTCTCACTCACTATCTGTTTTGTCCACTTTCTCAGGGGTACAGACTCCAATCCTTTATGAAAACACCCAGATTCATCAATGTGTTATTTTCAGTAGCTATGGGGGATTCAGCCCGAGTCCTGGAGGATGAAATAGCATCCCTGCTAAACAAACAGGCGATCAGAGCTCTCCCAAGTGAGGAAGCACAACAACGCTTTTAATCCTGTTTCTTCCTCATACCGAAAAAGTGGAGCTCATCCCTTCGCTCTATTTCCATTACGGAACAGCGGCATCGGGGTATTCTTGTGCATAGATGACTATCTGATATGCTCCCAGTCACAGGAGCAGGCAATCAGAGATGTCGGAGGCAAGAGTAGCGTCCCTCACGCAGTGTCTCTCCCTCTTCCGGCTTAGTCGTTCAGACTATGCCCCTTCGCCTGCTCGGCCTAATGGCGTCTGTGATATCTGGTACATTTGTGGCCCCTGCGGATGAGGGATTTTCTCGTGGAATCTTTTAGTTTTTAGTTTCATGAAAGGTGCTCGCCATAAGCTTCCCATTTCCAAGCCCCTGGTTCTTTGGTTCTTTGGTTTATGAGAGTCAATCGGCAGGTTTCAGAATTGCCGATCAGTTGTTTGTGTCCTGGGCCGCTCCTCACAAAGGCAAGCCATTGTCCTGCAGAGACTGTCCGACTGGATTGTCGAGGCCATAGCTCTAGACCAGGGGTCGGGAACTTATGGCTCTTCCGGTGACGGCATATGGCTCCCAGACAATTTTGAGTAAAAAAAAACAAAACAGTAATTTAAGGTCCTTTTCTTCACGTCTTTGTTCTTCTATTAAACTAAACCGTCTGTTATTGATCGTCTCTAACCAGCAGCATGTCATTCTGTCTCTACGTGTCGCGTTAACACTTCTCGGCTCACCGTCTCGCGCGCTGCAGAGCTCCGATGCCGGTGTGTGCGCGCATCGGGCCGGAGCAAAAGTCACCTGCACCCACCCCCCCCCCCCCCCCCCGTAGCATCATGCAGCACCAGAAGTCGCATTAAAAGCAAGTCATATTTAATTTATTATACGTTAAAAATACTATATGGCTCTCAATGAAATATATTTAGAAATATTTGGCTTTCATGGCTCTCCGTCAAAAAGGTTCCTGACCCCTGCTCTAGATTATAGTTGTAGGGCCCCCCCCCCCCCCCCACACACGTTTTTTTCCGTGAATATTATTAAGGATTACAAAAAACAGTGAATCGTTAAATTAGAGTTTAACATCATCCACATTTCTACGATCTGTATTTTTATTTCCTCTTTCAAAGAACATGATTGATGCGCTTTATTCCTTATAAGAAATGTAACTATATTTACATTCTGAAACGTGGCTTTGTCTTTCCACGATTTTCACGTTTTAAAAAGTAGACATTACCTCGCTCTGATGCACTTCTGTTTCCCATCAGCTCTAAGATTTATGGCGACGGCAACGCTGTTCCTCGTATTCTCAAGTTTTTACGGACCATTGACCTGGATGAGCCACTTCAGAAGACTTTCTGTTTCCCCCCGGTAAAAGACTGCAACTCCCAGGACATCGATCACATCCTGGAGACACAGAGCGCTCTGGCAATAGACCTGGGAGGGACCAACCTCAGGGTGGCGATTATCTGCATGAGGGTATGCTTCCTTTCACCGTTGCTGTTTCTCCATTGTCATGTACATTTTGTTTCTCCTTTTGGCATTATGAAAGTGTTTCCTTTCAAATGTTTATCAATAAAGCCATGATTCAAATTCAAACTTTTAAAAGTCAATGATTTGACTAAGCATGATTCATAGGCACTAAGAATCTGACCTCAGTGTTTCCATCTGCTATAAAACCGGCTTCATGCTCTCCTGCTATTATTCCCTTTTCTTTCCCTATCACCTCTTTGACTCCACCCCCCTTCACTACCTCCTTCTCTGTCCAGGGTAAGATAGTTAAGAAGTATAGTCTGCCCAATCCAAAGAACTGTGAGGACCGGATGCAACTCATAGTGAAGATGTGTGCAGTTGCCATGCAGGAATCTGTCTGCCTCAACTGTAGAATCCTCGGTGTTGGTAAGTGAAATAAACTCACAATAATGAATGAAAATAGTCCGTGATGCTGATGAACTCGTGATCTATTACTCAACTAGCATCTCATTGCTCCTCTAAAATCTCTCATGTACATCTTAGGAATTTCCACTGGGGGGCGTGTGAACCCCCAAGAAGGAGTGGTCCTGCACTCCACAAAGCTGATCCAGGAGTGGTCCTCCGTGGACCTGAGGACGCCCATCTCCGACGCACTGCACCTGCCCGTCTGGGTGGACAACGACGGCAACTGTGCTGCGTTGGCCGAGAAGAAGTTTGGTCACGGAAAGGGGTTGGAGAACTTTGTCACTCTCATCACAGGGACAGGTGAGTCCGGAGGACGGCATCCATATCACTCACTGTTGACTCCGAAAAAAAGTAGAAGTGCAACTGGTTGCAAAGTTTCCAGGCAAAAGAGTATTGCATTGAGATAAGGCAAGTTTCAGACAGTTGCAATGTCAATCAAATCTGCTTTGTTCAACCTGAACAGCAGCGTTCATCACGTTTGCTTTTGAAATTGCTACTTGTGGCCATCAATGGTGTTTGGTGAATGTTAGTCCAACATACACTAGATCTGATCTGCCTATCACGGATTTTTTTTAATTATTCTACAGTTTAGTGCCACATAGTAATTCATAAAGAATTTGCTACTGTCAGAGTATATTTTATTTGTATTTAATCCAAAACCTGTTGTGAGTTTATCAAACTGTGAGCCCTGTCTCACAAAGCAAATTGTGATCATCATTAGTATTTGAAAGAAATTCTTAGTTCATTGGACTGACTTACTTTAATTACTCAAATCAGCACCGACTGATCTGAGGGTGTAAATCTCTTGACTCTTCGTGTAGGTATCGGAGGAGGGATTATCCATCAGAATGAGCTGATTCATGGCAGTAACTTCTGCGCTGCAGAGCTGGGCCACATCATGGTTTCATTAGAAGGCCCAGAGTGTTCGTGCGGCAGCAGAGGATGCATCGAGGCGTACGCTTCCGGCATGGCCCTGCAGAAGGAGGCCAAAAGGCTGCACGACGGTGAGTGTTTGTTTTTGTGTGTATGAAGCTTTATGGAATGTGCCGAGACTAGATTACATCTAAATGATTCAGAAAATAGATCAGAAATGTGTGTCTTCTAAACATGGTTTGTTTAGGTGGGTTGGAAGTATTGGTTAGATTAGTCTTCTTTTTTTTTAAACGAGAAAATATACAATTTTCTTCCAGTTTAGTTAAGGACTTATAATGTATGCCTTTGTTGAAATCTAGCATGATAGAGTTGTGTTTTTTGACAAGTTAATTAAATGTAAATCCTTACATCTGACCTAAATGTTGGTGTGTCTCTCAGAGGACCTGCTGATGGTAGAGGGGATGGATATGAAGCTCACGGAGCCGATCACTGCTGCCCACCTCATCAACGCAGCAAGACTGGGGAACAATAAAGCTGAAGCTGTTCTGAACAAAGGTCAGAGCTCTTATCAAAAGAACATAAAATATTCCCTTGTCATCGACAACGCTTTCCATTGTTGAACAAAATGAGTGTAATTTTCCTCTTGCCCCCCAGTGTTCTTCCAAGTTCATACATGGTTTCACGTATAATCTTCAATTACAATAAGAGAAACGTCTAATTGGTATCTGTCTTCAACTTCCTCTCTCCAGCCTCCACAGCGCTGGGCGTGGGCATCATTAACATCCTCCACATGGTGGACCCCTCGCTGGTGATTCTGTCTGGAATCTTGGCCTCGTACTACCAGGCTCCAGTGCAGCACATCATCTCTGAGAGAGCCCTCATCTCCACCCAGAACATCAAGGTTGTCACATCAGAGTTGGAGGAACCTGCTTTACTCGGAGCGGCTAGCATGGTGTTAGACTACGCAACCAGAAGGCTATATTGAAGGATATCGTCCTTATTTACGAACGACTGCTACCAACAAAAGGACGGGAAAACTGAAAGTAGTACTTGTACTGCCCGGGATACATTTTGAATTCTAGACAGTGATGACACATTTTGCATAACCTCGGTGAAGGTAGGTTTGCTTGTCGTGTCTACAAAAGAATCCAATTCCCAAGCCTGTGAGTGATGCTGTCGCAGTTGGATGTCCAGTTCCAATCTGGTTATGTCCCGCGTTGGGTCCAATGCCAGAAATAAATAGGTCTTCTTTTTTCCCCTTTTTTTTGCAATTAAGCTGTTCAGCTTTTGAGTAAATGACAATGCCATTTTCAAACCAAGATTACCCATACAGGGCAGGACTAACCCACTCTACTTTTGATGTGATGTTGATGGATGGAAAAGTCTGTCATTATAGAAAGCTTGTATCAGATGTGACCAAAATATTGCTTCAACATTCTCCTGCAGCTTCCTCTCAATTCACCTTAATTACTTGCTGTCTTACTTTTCTCATTTTGCATACACATTTTGCATAATCTCGGTGAAGGCAGGTTTGCTTGTCGTGTCATTCTCTATTTGGTCTATTTGTTAGATAATGGTTACTGTCAAGTCATAATGTTACATTTCTCCATTAAATTATTTTTGTTGTGGGGGAAAAAATTATGTTTTTAAAGATAATGTTTCATGTAGTTGGTGATCTTAACGCCTTTTGGGGTAAGAAATATTTATTGAAAAATCAGTTATTACTAAAATGCTAATGTTAAGGTAGCAGCTGGTTTAGCTGCTCCGGTGTAAGGATGACATGAGGGTGAATCGTTTGCCTGTGTCAGGTCTTATTTTTCTTTCATTACCGCAAACCTTATGAAGATTCAAATAGATTTTGAGGTTTTCTTCGTGCCTTTCGAAGATATACTTTTTATCTCAAAGTGATTAAAATGTTTTGTATGTAATTACATAATGTATTGTGCATTACATGCTGATGTTTATTTTGATGTCTACACAGAAAAAGTGCAATTGTTATAAAGCTCATTCAAAACACAAATCTCTTTTATGTTTAGTGATAAAGGCCAAATAAGAGAAATGCAATAAAACAAATAAAAAGTATGATGTAAATGAGTGAGGAAATTAAACAAATTTGATATTGGGGTTGATGTGTTTCTGGCTACTGTTTCCTATTGCAATAACTCTTTTTTTTAAACGGTGATTACACTTTTTGGCAATCTTGAATCATACGAGCCTCCTAGATATTTAAACTGAAACACAAGTACTTTAGCGCGCGAAACAGTCATCCAGTGAAACACTGCTGATTTATGCATTTTATATCCAAAAACATGTAAGACAGGATCTGAATATTCTACTCTAGTCCCTCCAGGCCATTTGAAACTCAGTATTGCACCACTCACTCATGCAATTAATTAATATTTATTATGTAATAATATTTGTGCACAGTCATATTCAGCCAGGTTCCTCACTCATTTAGTTATTTTAATTATGTTTGATGCCTGAATTTCAACCGTAACAAGTTAAATTACAACAAAATCACTATTTTATTCCCAACAAGTATTTATCTTGAGTGTAATTTTAACAGAATGAGGAGCCAGGTCATCATTGTCCTACATCCTCACTTAAGTCCAAGTCCAAAGATTTAGAAAATGTAGATGTTACAGTTCCTTACTTCTGAAAAAGGCTCCCCAATATCTGCAAAGTGCCCCATCTTTGTATATCCATGGCCTCTGTAAAGTAGGCAAAGAAGGGAATGCGTATGCCTGGTCCTTATGTTTGTTACATGCAGCAACAAAGATGCTTAGCTTAGAGCAAGAGACTAGAGTTTAGAATTGTTTTTTATGCTGGCAACTTCTAGCTTTGGAGTAGGCTACTGGAGCACTGGGTCCCTCAACAGTGTTTGAGTCGTAATGCTATTGTTCTGTTTTAAAAACATTTACATTTACTTCCATCTACAGGACTGTCTCAGAAAATTAGAATATTGTGATAAAGTTCTTTATTTTCTGTAATGCAATAAAAAAAATATTAAATATTAAAAGAATAAAAGGCTTGCAATATTTCAGTTGATTTGTAATGAATCCAGAATGCATGACATTTTGTTTTTAATTGCATTACAGAAAATAAAGAACTTTATCTCTACATATCTTGAGTCAGGTGATTGTTTGTTTGTCACCTGAACCCTAAGAGCTGTTAATAATTAACTACCATTACCCTGTGTTTGGGCAGAACACAATGGACGCAACCGATGATGCCTAGATGCTCCACAAGCATAAAAAAATTTATATATATATATATGTGTGTATATATGTATACAATATATATATTAAATATATTATATTATTATATTATATTTCTAATATATAATAATATATTATATATAATGTATAGATATATATAGATACATATACATATATATACAAATATATATATGTATAAATCTACATCTAAAATATATTGCCTATATAACGTATCAGACTGCGGATTTTTAGCACAGCTGTCAGCACGTAGCAGGTCACGGGACTCGTGTGCTGGAGCGTGATCAGATGTGATTGGTTCAATTTCAAGACAGCTGCTTCGTGATTGGTGCTCTGTATTATCAATCACCCATCCTGTTTTGTGATTGGTTAATCTTCCGTTTCCGCTTTTTTTCTTTGCAGTCTTTCTTTCCGAGGAGTTAGCTAATCGGTTGCGGTCCACGGCTACACCTGATCAGTCTCTCACGTTCATCCTCTCACAATAACTCACAACATGGATGATTTTGACATGCTGAACGCGCCCCCAGCTGGAAACGGCGTCGGCTCCGATGAAGACCCCGCTGCCGCGTTTTTGGCCCAGCAGGAGAGCGAAATCGCCGGGATTGAAAACGACGAAGGCTTCAGCATCCTGGACAGCGGAGAGGTCCCCACGTCGCTGGGAGACTCTAACGGTGGGTGGCCATTGAGGGCAAACGAGAGGTCCCCCTCTGTGCAACATTCATAGTGTCCGTCGAGTTAGTTCATGTTAGGGAACCTCCAGTTAAACCTTACTTTGGTCCTAAATAGACACTGCAGGTCGCTGCTTTTTTGTAAACTATCAGCTAGCTAAAGTTGCTAGCGGTAACGGGAATCTGCGGTAACGGAAACCACCAACGGTGGTTACAATTGACAGATGTAAATGAAGACTTGACGTCTAACCAAAAACTCTGAATAATAACGTTAATGTTTCTCCCGTGACGAGCATATCGTTTCTCAAATGAATGAAACTGTCACGCCTGATAACGTCAGATCTGGGGTCATTCATCGCTTCCCACGAAGCTTGACTTCTTGCTGGCTGCGCGACATTTTGCCACAACCGAGTCTGCCAGTTGCAGCTAAAGTAGGAAATGTGTTGAGCTTAACGACCTTTGGTCCGTAATGCCTCATTTCCCTGATGGTGTAAGTTATCTTCGTTGTAGTCATAATTGCTGACCTATCACATTATGAAACATGTGTGTATGCCAATCTTGAGGATTCAGCAAAAACGATTTCCATGTAACCACATTCTTGTCATAATAGTTTTGTTTGGTTACTTACTGCTATTTTCCTTGTATGTTTGCAGATGGTGCTGTCAACGGAGAGCTTCATGTGGTACCGGTAATTCTTTTGTCCTGGTGTTTGTTCTTCCCTTATTTTATATGGCTTGTGAACATTTGTTCATATATGTCCAAACCAAAACCTCTTTGATCCTCATTTTAATGTAGATCTTTTGCTTGCTGCCTCTCAAGAGCTGTATGTTTTGGCTCTGCTAACTATGTAGAGGATTGTTGTTTTGCTAAATGGTTAAACCAAGCTGTGGACGAGAGGATTGTTTCAATAATGACGCAGTGAAAAAAAACAACGTAACATTGCCATGTGAGAGTCTCACACTCTATATATATTAACCCCACTCTCTGCCAGTCTGTAAGGTCTTTGAATGGTTTGGTTTTCTTACAACTTGGCTCTTATTTTCATGATTTTGTCTGTCACTTCTATCTCTTATGACAAATGTTACTCTCCAAAGTAGTTGTTGAGACTTGGCCATCGCTCTTATCCGTATTTGTAACGTGCTCATTAAGATTGTATAGATCTCAGAACATGGTGACCTTGCTCAAACAAAGTCAGATGGGTGTAGTGACACAAGCCAAAAGTAGAATCGGATTATCTACACCACTTTATTTGGATGCAAAACAGAAAGATGGCCCAACTGAATAGCCGATAAAGAACACTCCTGTACAGACTCGTGTCAAAGTTGAACCTGGAAGTCGGTCTGTGAATTGTAATGAACGTTAACATTGGATACATTCGACAAAACCGACCGTGATTTGTGTTTTTTCTCCCAAACTTTTGGGTAGCCTGCTGGTTGGTTTAAAAACCTCTCTGACTGTTTGTGTTTTTTTTTCTTGGAACATCTGACTTAATTTGAGAAACGCTGCCATTTTCCCAGATTTTGTTCATGTAGAGAAATTATAGCATTAATTCTGCAGCATTCTCATGAATATATTTAAAACACATTTGTAGTATTTAAGTATTCGTGTGGGAAATGCGTGTTTCCTTTTTAGTGCTTGTTGTATGAATTCGGTGCTGACCCCAGAGGTTTACATATCTGGCTGTTAGATTTACTCCAAACTTCCTTTTTCCTGTGCTGCCATTGCAACATTTTTGCCTTTTGCACCGTCAGGACTTCTTTCTGGCAATGAGACAGGCCAAGCTGATAATACTCAAAGCTGCCCACATTTTTATTTCTCAAACGGGATACATCTCATTTTTAAGTAAAATCCGGAATGTGTATTGAATGATATGGGATGAGAATGTTTCTTCACCATATCTGTGTATTTATAAAAGGGATGTATGTGAAGTTAGACGGTTATCTCTGAATATCTCCCTTGTTTCTCAGGAAAGCAACGGTCCATCTGATGCCTACGCAGCGATTTCGAGTGCAGACCGGCTGCAGGCCGAACCTGAAAGCCTACGCAAGTGGAGGGAGGAGCAAGGCGAGCGGCTGGAGTTGCTCGGTAAGCCCAGACGGGACAGGCCACCCGCCACCGTGTTCACCGGCCCATCTGCCTCTTCACTTCTTTATCGCTAATCTTCACGCTGATTCTCTATCCTAGATGAGAACTCTCTGAAGCAGGAGTCAGAGTTGAAGGACAAAGCCAAGGTAGAGCTGGAAGAGTGGCACGCCAGGCAGAACGAGCAGCTGGAGAAAACCAAAACCAATAACAGGTACTGGCTTCATAGAGGGCTAGAAACCGGAAACAACAGGAACAATGGAAACATTTGCGTCTAGACGAAAGCCACGATGATTATACGCGAGGAGCCGCAGAAAGGTGAAAGACTTAAAAACAGTTAAGTAGTTGCAGCAGCCTCGGCTTCACTCAGATGAGCCGAGTACGAATGTTTGACTCTGAGGTCTGCAGCAGGAACAGAAATGGGTCCTCATTGGCCTTGAGGCTCCAAAAAGACCTCGTGGTGCCTCGCCAACACGTCGGTGTCCCTATCCTTTGCAGCATCTCTGCTCTTGGACAATCATGTGAAGTCAAGCCTTTTTTCTTTAGGGGGCCACACACTCTTTAGGAGTCTTGCAACAAATACTTTGCAACTGTGGTGGTGTGGGTCCCCTCATAAACAAAGAGTTTCAGTTATATTGTTTCCCAGCCCAGCGCTCTTTACTACCCAACTGTTCAATTTCACAATCTTTAGACTTCTGCTTGTGGTTAGGCCAAAGTTAATTTCGTAGCTAAAGTAATTATTGTGCAATCTTTGTATCACGTTTATAGTGTTGTCTTAGATACCTGGTCCTCCCTGTGAGAGAGACGATGCACAGAGCTCTCTGACCTCGCTGTGGGTTGTTGGGCTAACTACAATTTCAGGGCAGCAGAGTGGCTCATAAGAAGTAACTAAGCATTTGCTTTGCGCCCGTGAAAATCATCAGACAAATAACTTTGTCGACTGGTTTAGTAACTCTTTATTTTTGGAGCATAGTTGAATTGGCAACGCTTCGCCCTCAGTTTCTCTCCCACTGTAATGTAACCCGACTGCCTTTTATTAATAATAAACTACCTGCAGCCAGGACGCCCGACTCATCTGGCAACCCAGTCTGTGTTACTGGTGCACAATCTTCTTTTCACGCGGACGGTCTTTGTCTGGGACAAATAAATGACTGAGATGCAAATAAAG
Source organism: Pseudoliparis swirei (assembly GCF_029220125.1). Classification (NCBI taxonomy): domain Eukaryota; kingdom Metazoa; phylum Chordata; class Actinopteri; order Perciformes; family Liparidae; genus Pseudoliparis; species Pseudoliparis swirei. Next base: position 24,005,660 of record NC_079411.1, on the reverse strand, counting down.
AAGCGTTGGGACTGCAACTAACATATGTCACGGATCACCACAGACGTGTAATTAAAGATGTGGGTGGATTGGACCCAATAGCTGAGCGTGTGAAACCAACCGACACGTTGATGTCGGAGTCCTGACGACACCCTGAGCCTTTGATGATATGCCGTAGCTCGTTGTTGCGCGGTAACCTCCGATGCTTGTCGTTTGCGTCCTCTTCTCCCTTTTACCGCTGTCTCTCTTCTCTCCTGCCTTCTTGCTGCTCTGTCGTTTGGGCGGATGTTTGTCCAGGGTGCTGGATGAAGACTTCTACAAGCAGCCCTTCTCTGAGCTCATTGGTTATGTGTATGTTGCTCCAACTAACATCCTCCCTCCCCACCCCTCTCCATTGTCATCGAGTCCGAGCATTCCACCATCGCCACCGTCTCATTACTAGTTAGGGCAGTCGTTGCCTCCCCTTGTGTTGACGTTCTTTAGTTCCAGCTTCCGTTTATAAATGTTTGGTCTACTTTGATTTGGCATTGTTACATGATTCATCTAGATTTTTCTTCTCACCCCGACCCCCCTCATATGTCTGCATGTCATTTGTGAGTTGATGCCTGTCAGGAAATGATCCGTGAAGAGAACGATCCGCATGCCACTGCACTTCCACGCTTCTCAGTCACATCCGTGAAAATGAAATCAATTTTGACTGCACCTCGTTTGTTATTCACTTCCATTCTCTTTTTTTTCTTCATTTCAGCAAAACATTTTGCAGACACATTACATTAATTTCCAACAATTTACACGTGCTCACGTTAATTGTATGAAGTGTTTTCATTCTACTTAACATCTTTATTTCTATTTTTAAATAACGCTTAAAATATAATATTCAGGGAAGCATGCGTATAGATTTGTTTGAAGCAAGTGTGTTTTGATAATTGGACTTTTTGCGTGAACTTGACGTCACCTAAACTTTCTTTTTTAAATCTTGGGTGATGTCTATAAAATAAGATATAATTTGACTGAACAATGTGCAGAGTTGCCATTGTTCTTAGTGATGATTCCTTCCTGTGAATCTCTACACGTGAAACTTTGTGCCCACCCTAATTTCCCATATTCCCGCCTGCCCTCGCTACTCTGTTACGCAAAGACGAAGAGGATAGTGCCAAACTGTGACGGTCAAGTTGTATTCCTATTATTTCGACTTTAACTGGAGGATTATCTGCAGGTTTTTCTTAAACCTCCACATACCTTGGGATATTGAGTCCAGCACTCGTTATCGCTCTCCCCTCTTCTTTTTGGAGCTGAATAGAAGGCGCAGCGAAGACTTTATTAAAGACCCCATTGGTCATATCATGGTTACACAACTGCTTCAAATTGAACTGTGTGTTCATGCTTCAGAAGGCTAGCCGCTCTGTAGCGACTGCTGTCCGACGCGATGACGTGCTACATAGCCCAGCTAGCTGCCCGATAGGCCGAGCTGTGCAGCCTTTGGTTTGGCCAGGAAACGAGCGGCAGTGAGGCTGCGTTGTGGGTTGCATGCCCTTTTTTTTCTTTTGAGTCATCAGCTTTGTTTCAGGTTCAAGGAGAGACCACCACACCTTGTGGCGCTGTTAAACTTTTATTTTAAAATGTTAAAAAAATTGGCAAGAGTTGGTTTAACTTTTAAAAATGATTGTTGATAGTTCTTTCATTAGCTTGCTCTATAAAAAAGAAAAGTGCATTACATTTCCAATGTATTTGTAAATGAATATTGATGCAAACCTGTTTAGTGTTTCTAATTCCCTGCGGTAGAAATGAGTTTTGTCTCCTGATTTCGGAAAAGAGGCATTTTATTGTCTTTTTTCAATGTATGTTTTAAGTGCACATCTCAATGCAGTTGAAGCAGTGTATGATTCGACGTGGTGGATTGAGCCTCGGCAGTGCGGGTGTAGAATGACACGCCACTTCCTTCTGCTCCTTCATCTCGTTAGTGCGAGGCTGTGATGGGGGCTCCAGGGACCTCATTTATAAGCATTCAGTAGAAACAAACGGGCGTGTGTCGTGAACACCACTTCCCACACACATTTTGGGAATTAAAAGAAATGTGACGAGAATGAATGCGCCTGATTTGGAGGGAGTGGGAGCTCCAAATGTTGTTAAATGAACAGCGTTAATGTCTCGAGACGAGGTAATATTTCTCGGAAGTGAGCTTTTGAACATTAGTTTTTTTAAATCTACCTGGTTCTATAAATGAGACCCTGGGCTATGACGTCCTTCTGTGTGCAATACTCACGGAAACATGGAGCGACGATCACCAAACCAAAGGCTGCACTGCAGAATACTTTTTGCACACTGTTGAAGAAAAAAGATGAGATTAAAAAAAACGGTTGCTTGTGCATGCTGGCTTTTAACATCGGCATTAAGCTCATTTTGGTTGTCTTTTCATTTCATCCCCCTTCCTCTCTCTCTCGCTCTTCTAAATTCTGACTTGTGAAACTGTTTCTCCCTGTTTTCTTTTCCTATGCACCTTAAAGCACACACATTAACCATCCTTGCTACCGCCTAGACCAGTTAAGTAAAAACAATGAAACCCCAGAACCTCCAAATACTTTATATTTTTCAAAGGGGGTCAATGCAGTGCTGTGTGTGTGTGTGTTAGATAACTATGTTGCACAGATACGCAGTTTACTATCCCGACAGTTAGATCCACTGCCTAGATATCGGTTTGTTATAATGTCCCTTCTGTGATGTCGTGGTCCTTCTAGTCCCTTCTGTGTACTTGTATTTTGTGGTGACAGTGAATGTTCATTGGCTTCTCATCCCCATTTGGCTTTGTGTACTGTGTCGTAGTTGGTAGCCGAGTTTGTGCTTGCAGGTTGGGTGGGAAGTAGAAAAGTATTACGGCAGTGGAATAACTATTATGTTTGTGGGGTTGGGTGTGACGAGGGCGTACTGTACAATCGTTGAGCCATCATCTGTGGCTTGCATCTCAAAATGTCTTCCGACAGTGGCACTGATCCATTTTCAAAAGTTTGGTGGTTTTCTCTTTTTATTTTTGTGATGTGGTAAGTCCTCTAGTGTAAATATTATTTATTTATTTTGGTTTGATAGATGGTTTAAAAACACCAACCTCTTACTAGACACAATTGCGGCACATGCAATAAAAAATAAACCCGTTCTTTGCCACACCTCTAAATCGCCTGCTTTCCAGCTGCAGTGCATTGCATGGCCAAGGCCCAGCTTTGCTTACAGTTCTTTTGGGCTTCGTTAGGAACAAAACAAACTTCTCATTCCTGTATCTGCTGTAGAAAAAGAACAATGTAAATAAGCAACCGCAGGGCACGTTAAAGTGTGCGGGTGTGGGCAAATACCCCTCCACCCCCCCAGTTCTGTACTGAACTGCGTTTGTAACCAACCAAAGAGGCTTGTCAGACCTTTGATTGGTTTGTTTAGTTTGGAGTCATCATCAGTGTCTATATGCATCTCACTCAACCGCAGGGTGGCGTATGCAGGTGACCGTACTGTAATATGTAAGCAGAGTTGGGGGCATGCCACGGGTATCGAAACTGTTGTAGTATGTTGCTCGTCATGGGCCTAAAGATAGATGGATGTCCATTTCTGTGTGTTGACTGGACCGTGCCGCCCTGAGGGAGCCTCTGCTGAACCATCAAAGTTCCACCAAGCCACAAGAGATTGTAGAGATGTATGCTCAACATTTTATTATTTCTCATATGTTGACGTCAATCTGAAATGTTGACATTTATTGAAAATTTCCGACAAATGAAACATCGGGCACAAGACTGATTTTGGCACCTTAGCGTGTGTGTGTGTGTGCCTTGGTGATCAGCAGAGGACTTCTTTGGAGCTGTATGTGTACCGCGTCTCACTTCTTCCCCCACTCATTGTGTTCTGCTCCGTGTCCTCTCCTCCTCCTCCTCCTCTCCCTTGTTTCTTGTAGGGCGGCCGAGGATGCCATGATTTCGGATCTGGATGAGAACAACCCGGGCACGGAGTGGGAGCGGGTGGCCCGGCTCTGTGACTTCAACCCCAAGTCCAGCAAGCAGGCCAAAGATGTGTCCCGCATGCGCTCCGTCCTCATCTCCCTGAAGCAGTCCCCGCTGGTCCGCTAGGCGGCCGAGGCGGCTCGGGGGCGTCATTCCATTTCATCGTCTGTCACCACACACACACACACACACACACCAACCAACCCAACGACCGCAATCTGTATTCCCCCCTCCCCCCTTATCTCTATCTCTACCTAGCAGTGCTGTAGAGATTAGCCTTGAAGCACCAGCCCCCCTCTCCCCCCCCCCCCAAAAAAAAGATTTCACCTGTAACGGTCTCGTAATTCAGCTTCCTCGTTGTTTAACCGAGACGAGGGCCTGCTGGGTCTCATGGTCTCGTGTTACACGTTGTCTGAGGCTGGTGAGTTGGCACGCTAAAAGGGACGGGTTGACGCGAGTTTGTGCTTACAGCTACACTCCGACCCGTTTCAATTTCATTCCCATGATGCTCTTCACCGGTCCGTCTCATGAATCCTTCTCTGGCCCACGAGGGTCGATTGATGTTTAATGTTTTGCCTTTTGGTTCCCATCCTTGCATCAAACGTATTTCAGAATCCTTTTTTTTTTTGAAGGACCAAACTCGATGACAAAGTTCAGTGTGTACTTTGAACAGTGTGTGTAGAGCCTGCTTGTGGCACATTATGTTCCAATCTATGCATTTCCTTTGGAAAAGCCTCTTCTCCAGTCAGGAACTAAGTCCAGTCATTACAATAAATATGAACAGTTTGTGTGTGCGTTTAAACCTCAACAGTGTGTATGTACTCTTATGCGTGTACCTAATGTACATATACCGAAGGCACTATATATACAGTATATGAAACGTTTGTCACTGAAATTAAACATTTGTGGTTTTAAAGATAACTAGATAGTAGCCAGCTGTTGCTTGACCATGCGTGTTCATTGTCCATTTGATTTCAATGTCAGTAAAAAGTGAATTAAAGCTGTTGTCCTGTCTTTCTTCAACTGGATATGTGTTATTGTTGTCTGTCAATTGAAGATATCACAGGACTTCAACCAGTCTTCTGCATTCCTCCGGTATGTTATATGCACTATGGCAGGCTTGTAAAATGTCCTCTCAATGGCAATGTTTCTCATATGTGGTATGAACATCACATCGCTTGGTATTTGAGAGGAAGGTTACTCACAAATGGTGTTAGGATGTCACCTACCTGTGTATTCTCGTCGCTGACAGGACTAACTGTCTTTTCTGGTATGAGTTGGGAGAGTCTCTGTTTATTTACCCCATACATTGTCTAGCTGTGACACACACAGCGTCACGGGGCTCTAACTTCGTCTGAAACGACCTGTGCATACCATGAGCATGAAGGCGCAGTGCTGGTGTGGCGGCCTCACCCTGCTACCTTCACACGGCTAGTAGTCCAGGCAAACTAACTTTTGAAATGGAAAAAATTGCAACAGAATTTATTTTTGCACAGAGGTCTTCTATGAAGTGTCCTGAATAACATACTAAAAGTCCTAAGAAATTAATGTTGCGGAAATAGGTTAAATATGCAAAAATCCAAGATGGCCGCCATAAATCTATAATGTCTCATATCTTCGCTATCACAAGAGATATTTTAATTATTTAAAATACTATTATACAGTTTTTGGACATAAGAAATCATTTAGAATAGGTTACGAGTTGATTGGATGCAATCGTCATGGAAACAAATCTGATATGACCACCAATTGGTCAGTGGTGTGCTGCAATGCAACACCAAAGAAGAGCAGAAGCATATTCCTAAAGCAAATGTGACCGCTGCAGACATTGCTGCTGTTGGTCGCATCAACATTCGATACTTCAAGATCACTCCAGCACTACCATCTCTTACATATCTACCCCTTGTATTGTTGGAGGCAGAAGATCCAACAGCACAGCTAGATGTCCTTCATTCTCCAAGACAAGCATGGGCTGGTATGATGCAGATGTTGCATCATTGTCAACACCCAGGAAAGGCCTCAACGGTGTTCTTGCCAATGATTTCAATTCAGTATATTTTAAATAGCCCAATATCACAAATTTGCCTCAGAGAACTTTACAATCTGTACACATAGACATTTCTGAGGAGCGTAAAGACGCACGGAGGCCTGACACGAGGAAAAAGCATGACCGAAACTCAACGCCTACTGTGGGTCATGTCCATACCAGCAGTCAACATCGCCAATGGCATGACGGCCCAAAAAGGAGTCAACGTTGACCGATCAAGAGAAATTGGGGAAGATATTCTAGACTCCTTGGTCGGGGTATCTGTAGAAGAGTATGTCTTCAGGAAAGCTGACCAGGCCACGACACCTGGATCAAGATCAACAGTGGAGGTCAAATGACAACCTGTAACGGTGGATCCACAGTTGATAATTCAGAGGTTAATAACTATAGGACAGCGTTCAGAAGATGTTTTATCCTTATTCAAGTATGAGCTCTGCACTCATCCACCTGCACTGTTTGAATTAGCTGCACTCCCCCTGCAGGCAAATAAGGCAACACTGGCCGATGTGCTCAGGAGTTTATGAAGGGAGAGCAACAAGAACCCAATGCAAATGTCCAGTATGTACTAGATGGTGGTGTTCTACTTCATTGCATGCCATAACCAAGCTGATCTACATCTGACAGTGTGTGTCAAATGTATGTTGCGTACGTCACACATACATATGGAGCTGCTGTCGTTGTCTTTTATGGGTACAAAGATGAGTCCGCAACTAAAGATGCTACACAACTGAGATGAACAGGTGCTTGTGCTGGTGTGACAAGACACTTCGTGGTGACATAATGATTCAATCAAAGAAAGAAGATTTCCTGAACACCAAAGCAAACAAGCAGCGATGCATCCATAAGCGACAAGCTGGATGGAACTGGCTGTAGCATAGACCAGGCAACGCACGACGGCTTTGCGTTAATTGTTCAAACAGCAGTTGCTTCTGCCCAAACAAAAGACACTGAACTGATTCAATTCAATTCAGTTTATTTGTATAGCCCAATTTCACAAATTACAAATTTGTCTCGGAGTGCTTTACAATCTGTACACATAGACATCCCTGCCCCAAAACCTCACATCGGACCAGGAAAAACTCCCAAATAACCCTTCAGGGGTCAAAAAAGGGAAGAAACCTGCAGGAGAGCAACAGAGGAGGATCCCTCTCCAGGATGGACAGGTGCAATAGATGTAATGTGTACAGAAGGACAGATTTAGAGTTAAAATACATTCAATGAATATGACAGAGTGTATGAATAGTTCATAGTAGGCATATTCCACGATGGAGACCTCCACGATCCATCAGGCAGATGGCGGTGGGGAGGAGGAGGGCGGAGTCTCAACAGGACAGTGGCGTAGTCATGAGCAGGAATTCCACGACCCAGACGATCCATCAGGCAGATAGGATCTATGCCGTCTCATAGGGTCCGATGACCCCATGAGACGTGAAGTCAAAAGGACTCCGGGGAGAAATCAGAGTTAGTAACGTGTGATTGAGAGATGAAAATTCATCCTTAAGGAGAGAAAAAAGAGGAAATAGGTACTCAGTGCATCCTAAAACGTCCCCCGGCAGCTATAAGCCTATAGCAGCGTCTCAAGGGGCTGGACCAGGTGAACCTGATTCAGCCCTAACTATAAGCTCTGTCAAAGAGGAAGGTCTTAAGTCTACTCTTAAACGAGGTGACTGTGTCTGCCTCCCGGACTGAAATTGGAAGCTGGTTCCATAAAAGAGGAGCTTGATAACTAAAGGCTCTGGCTCCCATTCTACTTTTTAAGACTCTAGGAACTACAAGTAGTCCGCATTTAGTGAGCGTAGCTCTCTAGTGGGGCAATATGGTACTACAAGCTCCTTAAGATATGATGGTGCATCACCAATCAAGGCTTTGTACGTTAAGAAGAATTTTAAAAGTGATTCTTGATTTTACTGGGAGCCAGTGCAGAGCAGCTAGTGCAGGAGTGATGTGATCTCTTTTCTTAGTTTTAGTGAGAACACGAGCTGCAGCATTCTGGATCAACTGGAGGGACCTAAGTGATTTATTAGAGCAGCCTGATAATAAGGAGTTGCAGTAATCCAGTCTCGAAGTAACGAACGCGTGAACCAATTTTTCTGCATCTTTTTGAGACAAGATGTGCCTGATTTTTGAAATATTACGTCGATGAAAGAATGCAGTCCTTGAGATTTGCTTTACGTGGGAGTTAAAGGACAAGACCCGATCAAAGATAACACCAAGATTCTTTACAGTGGTGTTGGATGCCAGGGCAATGCCGTCTACAGAATCCACATCACCAGATAATTGATCTCTGAGGTGCTCAGGGCCGATTAAAATTATTTCGGTTTTGTCTGAGTTTAACATCAAGAAGTTGCAGGTCATCCATGTTTTTATGTCTTTAAGACATGCTTGAATTTTACCGAGTTGGTTGCTCTCCTCTGGTTTTATCGATAAATATAGTTGAGTATCATCTGCATAACAATGAAAGTTTATGGAGTGTTTCCTGATAATATTGCCCAAAGGAAGCATGTATAAGGTAAATAAAATTGGTCCAAGCACAGAACCTTGTGGAACTCCGTGATTAACGTTGGTGGTTATCGAGGCGTCATCGTTTACAAATACAAACTGAGATCGATCTGATAAATAGGATTTAAACCAAATTAGTGCCGTGCCTGAAATGCCAATCGACTGCTCCAGTCTCTGTAACAGGATGTCATGGTCAATGGTGTCGAATGCAGCACTAAGGTCTAACAAGACCAGGACAGAGAGGAGTCCTTTATCTGCTGCCATTAAGAGGTCATTTGTAATTTTCACCAGTGCCGTCTCGGTGCTGTGGTGTTTTCTAAATCCTGATTGAAATTTCTCAAATAAACTATTATGATGTAGAAAGTCGCACAACTGATTTGCGACCACTTTCTCAAGGATCTTGGAGAGGAAGGGGAGGTTAGAGATCGGTCTGTAGTTAGCCAACACCTCTGGATCCAGAGTGGGCTTCTTCAGGAGAGGTTTAATAACAGCCACTTTGAAGGAGTGTGGTACGTGGCCTGTTAGCAGAGACACATTGATAATATCTAATAGAGAGCCGCCAATTAAAGGCAAAATGTCTTTAAGCAGCCTCGTCGGGATGGGGTCCAAGAGACAGGTAGACGTGTTCGAAGTAGAAACCGTTGAAGATAATTGGTCACGGTTGATGGGAGAAAAGCCCTCCAAATATACACCAGGGCATACAGCGGTTTCCAAGGCCATTCCACTTGAGGACAGATTGGCACTGGTTATGGGCAAGAGAATATTAATCTTGTCCCTAATAGTTAAAATATTTTCATTAAAGAAGTTCATAAAGTCATTACCACTGAGGTTTATAGGAATACTCGGGTCCACAGAGCTGTGACTCTCTGTCAGCCTGGCTACAGTGCTGAAGAGAAACCTGGGGTTGTTTTTATTTTTTTCTATTACTGATGAGTAATAGGCTGCTCTGGCATTACGGAGGGCCTTCTTATATGTTTTAAGACTATCTCGCCAAACTAAGCGGGATTCTTCGAGATTAGTTGAACGCCATATGCGTTCAAGCTTCGTGACGTTGCTTCAGTTTGCGGGTCTGAGGGTTATACCAGGGAGCAAACCTCCTCTTCCTCACTGTCTTCTTCTTCAGAGGGGCTATCGAGTCCAGTGTCATTCTCAGAGAGCCTGTGGCACTGTCAACAAGATGATCAATCTGGGACGGGCTAAAGTTAGACCAGGAGTCCTCTGTTATATTGAGACGTGGTATCGAATCAAATACAGAAGGAATCGCTTCTTTAAATTTAGCTACAGCACTGTCAGTTAGACATCTGGTGTAGAAACTTTTGACCAACGGAGTACACTCCGGTAGTATAAATTCAAAAGTTATGAGGTTGTGGTTTGACAGAAGAGGATTCTGTGGGAAGACGTTCAAATGCTCAATGTCAACGCCATAAGTAAGAACAAGATCAAGCGTGTGGCCAAAGCTGTGAGTGGGTTTCTGTACTGATCAGGGAGGACACAGACTTGCTGATTCTCCTACTGCACCATGTCAAAATGGACGCACACATGTTGTTCATGGCACCGGAGCCGAAACAATCCACCAAGTAGAAGAGAGTCTGTTGCATAAAACAATCCAGGGAGTTGCTCGGTCCTAAACTTTGTGATCACCCGCTCTTTGTCCACGCAATTTCAGGCTGTAATACTACCTGTCGTCTGTTTGGTCTCGGGAAGGGCGCCACGCAAGATAATCGAGAATGACCTTGTCTTTTACAATCAGGCCAATGTGTTCAGTCAATCTCATTCAGCAATGGAGGCGATCATTGCAGCAGGAGAGAAGGCATTGGTGTCAATGTATGGTGGTGCCGAAGACGAAGGAATAGACAGCTTCTTATACCGGCGGTTCTGTGACAAGGTTCTAAAGTCACCGCCGCCATGGAATCCCAAAGTCTACCACCAACCTCTGGCTCCTCTTAGTATCACAGCCTTTGTGTATACTATTAGGTTATGGAATAGGAAGATGCCTGCATCAATATGAGCCCAGAGGACTATGGATGGAACGTTGTTGACGGGCGATATCTGCCAATACAGATCGACCAACCAGCCGCTTCATCAGAACTGCTGGATGTCAACTGTCATAGCTGTAAAAAGGACTGTACCATCCAAAAGGTGCACATGCCGAAAATATGGCCTGCCTTGCACAAATGTGTGCAGAGAATGCCGTGGTGTAAGCTGTACCAACTCAGTTACCAGATTTGTCAAATGCATATGATGACGACGGTTGAGTTGGACCCATTCCAACAGTGTAACATCTACAATGCTCAATCACTGTATTGACAATAGTAGCATGTTGTGTCACCTTTCTGCTATAATCTTCATGTGATGTGTAGAATTTATGTTGATGAGTATGTTACTAAAGTTCAATGTAGTTAATAAACTACAAAATATGTACCTGCCTTGATTATATTAGTATACAATTTAATTAAATGAAATGTCATATATCAGTGCACATATATATGATAAGAAATGGATTTTTGGTGGCCATATTGGATTTTTTTCCATGACCATTACATCCGATCAAGTCAAAACATACTCTAAATGATATCTCATGTCCAAAAAATGTGTACTCGTATTTTAAATCATTCAAATGTCTCTTATAAAAGTGGAGATATGAGACATTATGTATTTATGGCGGCCATCTTGGATTTTTGCATATTTAACCTTTTTCCGCAACAGTAATTTCTTAGGACTTTTAGTATGTTATTCAGGACACTTCATAGAAGACCTCTGTGCAAAAATAAATTCTGTTGCATTTATTTCCATTTTTAATGGTAAAATTGGCTAGATTGCCTGGACTATAGAGAACGGGACGTACTGGTGGAGCAGGAGCACACCATCACGCAACATATATATTTCTTTGTTCCAGACTCATGGGACCATAAAACAACAAACACAACAACTCTCTCTCTATATATCTATATAGATGTGTATGTATATATATGTGTATATACATATGTATGTATATATACGTATATGTGTGTATATATATCTATAGTTATAGATTAAGATATATATAGATATATATATGGCCCGAGAACTCTAATCCCTCAAACCCTGAACCCTCGAGGACTGACATCCCCTGCTAAATGGTCGAGTGTGAGAGGCTGGAAGGGACAGCGCTTTGCTGCGTCATATCACGTGAATATGACGACACAGCAACATATTGTATACAAATGTGGATATTTTAATTTAGACTTTTTATTCCCTGATTTTAACGTCTTCCAGGCTCTTTCCTCACGAGATGAGACGTCATTTTAAATAACCTATTTACTCGTTTTTATCAAAACCGCTTCAATAACAAAACGACATGTTTGATGAATAAATATCTCTATAAATATATATTTTTCAATATATAATTTCTCATATGACACCATGTGTTTTATGTTCCATCTTTAATCCTTAATGCTGCCTCAAAATCCGCGAGTCCTGGGTTTGTGCAGGAAATCCGGTTTACCCGCTTCAAGTCAACGCGGAAGTCCGGCTCACTTCCTGGATGTGCAGCATATAAACCGGCCCGGTCGGATTCAGGACAGAGACGCCGCTCTCCACTCGTTCTCCGCCACATCATAGCGGTGTTTTCCGTTTTTCTGTGTTCAAAATGCCTTTAAAGTTCGAGCTGTGTCCCGGGAGGATGATCGGAGGGGACGAGCCGTGCTTCATCATCGCTGAAATTGGACAAAATCACCAGGGAGACCTAGAGATCGCCAAGCAGATGATCAAAATGGCAAAGGTAAATACAATCGACACGTATCGCTTTATTTTAAATGTGAATAAGAATATCTAAGTAAATGTTCTGATGTTTTTGTCTTTAACAGCCAGGACACACACACACACACACACACACACACATGTTTTCAGAAGTTTAGACAACAATGTGCAGATGTAATATCTTGGTCGCCTCCTCGTCTGAATCATTACTTTGATTTTAATTTAAACTATAAACTAGTGCGCGTATGTATAACTTAATGCTTAAAAGAATAGTTATTAAGATTATAATGTGTTAATATATGAACCACAGAGGCAAGTGGGTCCAAAGGGTGTTTAAAGACTAGCATTGTTCCATATTGTAGAACATTAAATTGACAGATGTGTAAACCTAAAGAAGCAGCAATGGGTGAGACACTTTAAAGCATATACCTATAGGTATTCAACGACACCTCAGTGAAGTCCTGTTATTGAGAATTTTACAATGTCAAATTTGCTTTTGTGCCATATTTATTGAAGTATCCAACAGTTGTATTCACGTCTGTATGTCGTCATAACCGACTGTCAATTTAAATAAAGTTCAATTGAATAACATCTATACTAAAATTATTATTACAGATTTCTAATTGAACTAGATTAATTATAAATAATTCAGTCTAAAAATAAATACATCTAGCATAAGGGAACATATCTTCAAGTAAAATAAAGGTTGGATACAAATGAATAAAACATAACAGAAAACTTTAGAAAAATGTGACTCCTGGAGTACTTTATTTTAGAAAAAATAATGTAACTGAATTGTCCTGCAGCTTTAAATTCAGTTTATTAGGGCGTCAAGTGATGCCAATTAAAAGATAATTATAGATATTATTTTAGCAATTCTTTCCTCTGTTAAGATCATTGTTGACCAGCTAATTAATGTGTTTCTGATTCTGATCATATTGGGCTCTAAGCTTTATTTTTCTGTACCTCTCTCAGGACTGCGGTGCCGATTGTGCCAAATTTCAGAAGAGTGAATTGGAGCATAAATTCAGCAAGACAGCCTTGGAGCGCCCGTACACTTCTGTTCACTCCTGGGGGGAAACTTATGGTGACCACAAGCGCCATCTAGAGTTTAGTCATGATCAGTACAGGGAACTGCAGAAATACGCTGAGGAGGTGGGGATCTTCTTCACTGCCTCTGGGATGGATGAGGTAAGAAAGAGGTGTTTTGAAGTAGGCGCTACATGATTTTAGAGGCTAAATTTTCATCATGCTTCTGTCTTTTTAGATGGCAATGGAGTTCCTCCATGAGCTGAATGTGCCTTTCTTTAAAGTGGGCTCAGGAGACAACAACAACTTACCCTATCTGCAGAAGACTGCCATGAAAGGTGAGAGAGTTAATCCTCATATCTGGAGAAAATGTGTGTCGTGGAAGATTTTCTCTGTCAATCAGGAAAGAAGGATTGACGTCTCTGACTCAAAATTGCCTTAATCCGTTTAATTCCCTAAAAGTTCCGTCACAGCTTTAAGGGAACTCTGGGACATAAGATTCAACAAACAACAGTCACAGCCTTCTTTATACAAATTAAGGTTACACCTCTTAGCCCTGATAAAAAAATAAAAAAATAATTGATTCTGAATTATATGACGACTTCAAAGAAGAATTCCTCTCTCCTACATCCTGAAAGGTCGGCTCCTTATCTTGATCAAGACCCCGAGAACTTGTATCTGTTTGCCCTTACACTATCTGGTCCACCCATTATGTTCCCACTACCCTAAATCACTCTACCAATAAACTTCTGATCACCTTAGTTATACTTTCACATAATATGACATCACTATATTTTACCATTACATGTGTCAAGTATGCGGTTCAATCGGCGGATGTATTTTCTGTTGAATATTTAAGTGATAAAATCATCAGTGCACTTTATAACCATTACATAGACACGTACTAAATTAACTAAAACAATACAAGATGTATAGAAGCGGGGGGAAATGCACAAATGTGTCAGTGAAAATGCGTTTCAAAGTGGTAGAAAAGTAAGATGAAAAGACGAGGTCAGCGTGAATGTTGAACTACAGGAGCTCATTAGGAGTTGGGCGTGTTGCATTTGGCCCTCTGCCCATGTTAGACGGCATGTTGATCAGCTGTCGCCCTCCTGTCTGCGTCAGGACGTCCCATGGTGGTGTCCACTGGGATGCAGAACATGGAGGCGGTCCGGCGGGTCTACAACACGGTGAAGGAGCACAACCCGAACTTTGTCATCCTGCAGTGCACCAGCGCCTACCCTCTGGAGGCCGAAGACGTCAACCTCAGGGTGCTGACGGTGAGAACATTTGACTCGAATATAGAGCTGTACTCCGATATCAAAAGGTCGGTGCGAAGACAAGCTCTCAACCATGTCGAGTTTTCCAACTGTCCCACTCCATTCAAAGAATACTTGGACATTTTCAGCAGATGCATATTGAGTTGTATGAACCATTAATATATCACATGTATCATAACATTAGCAAAGAATCCCCCCAAATTGAACGGTTTTGATGGCCGTATATATCTTACATTTTCTTAAAGTAACAAAATGTAATGCCTGTTCCAAAAAATGGGAAGCAGCATCTCACCCCTACTACTGGCTCCATACCATTTATAAAAATATATTTAGATGACAAATGCGCACAATTCAGCCAGCTGGATACTATAACACTACCATTTTATTAATCCGGTATGCTCGTTTAGAGAAATATCCTTATTTGCTGCCTTCCCAGGATTTAGAGTATTAGAGGATGAGGAGTAACACTCGCCCACTTGTAAACTACAGGTGTACCAGAAGGAATTTCCCGATATTCCCATTGGCTATTCCGGCCATGAGTCTGGGATCGATATTTCCATTGGGGCCATAGCTCTGGGTGCAAAGGTCATCGAGCGCCACGTCACCTTGGACAAGACGTGGAAAGGAAATGACCACTCGGCCTCTCTGTTGCCCTCTGAGCTCGCCGAGCTGGTTCGCTCCGTCCGACTGATGGAGAGAGCGCTGGGGACCGGCATCAAGACGATGTTACCTTGTGAGCAGGCGTGTTTCGATAAGGTGAGATATTCTTGCTCCAAAACAAAATACATTTAAACGTTTCTTTTTTTTTAGAAAGATGGAACATTCTTTTAAATGATTTCACTCTTTTTTTGTTTTCTTCCAGCTGGGTAAGTCCTTGGTGGCGAAGGTCAGGATCCCCAAAGGCACTGTGCTGACTCAGGACATGTTGGCGGTGAAGGTGGCCGTACCAATGGGCATCGCAGCCGAGGACATCTTCAAGATGGTCGGAAAGACCGTGACGAAGGACGTGGAGGAGGATGACAGCCTCTTGCCAGAGGTGGTGGCCGGGTTCTGCGAGTAGAAGTGCTGAGGGTGGCGGAGTTTATACATGGGTAGGGAAAGCCCTAAATTTGAGAGGAAATGTTATTGATTCCTCCGGGGATAATGGTGTTTTTTGTTGTTGTTTTTGGTGGTGGTGCTTTGATTTCACAGCTCGGGTTCAAAGGGTTAACTCCTTTGCTAAACAGGCTCTTTGGATAACCACACCATAATCGTACATGAGGCCGAGTAGTTGTACTTGCCCCGTAGAGATGAAGGAACATTGAACACACGGAGCAGCTTCTGGTCCCCTCCTCACACAGCGGGGAGATCAGAGCCCCAAACAGTCATCGTATTCATCTTGTGCCTGCTCATTAATTGAAGTTTATGGTTTGTTGGTGCTGCGTCTTTGAAAGGAGACAGACGCTTCCCGAAAAACCAAAAGAAAAAAATGCCCCCCCCCCCCCCCGCTCACAGTTGACCTTGTTTTTGTCAGGAACCCAAGTCCCTCCGGATGTTAACTGAACGTGTCAAAACCTGCGGGGTTTTCCGAAAAGATGAAGCTTCCAAATAAAATGTTGCCAAAATTCCCTCTTTGAGTTTTCCCTCGTCTTTGCTACATCACTTGGATGCTCGTGTCTGCACTTTCACTCTGTGCTCTACTTCCCATGGCAAGTTTATTATTTTTAGATGTGTAGTTAGTTTCTGTTAAATGAAATGCCACACACTGGTCGATGTGTGCATTTACTTGTTGACCGCACGTTGTTTTAGATCTGGAGATATTTATATTTGACTGATCAGGTGATCTGTGTGAACCTCAAGTGCTCCATACACAGAGGTTCTGCATTGAAACTATTCTCATTTATGGAAGTGAGTAAATGGATGGCTTCATATCATCTTTTTTTTTATGGCAGTCTTGCTGGTTTCATTTTTTTTTAAATGATTTGTTTCATTGGCAGACACACTCACTGTCGCGTGGTCAATGAAATGTCCGAGTATAATAAAGATTAAATCCACAGATGCAGACCAAAGTGAGATTTCAGCATTTAAAAAAAAACCATTGCTTTGAAAACTAGGAAATATTTTACAACTAGAAAATGCATTTCCTGCTGAAAATGTGTTGGAATGCTAACATCTGAAAGCTTGAAGCTGAAAAATAAAAAATAAATGTCTGAAAATAGCTGAAATATGAAATGAATAATTGGAAATTGCTGAAAATAGCTGAATTTTTTTTTTTTTTTAAAGCTGAACATAGCTTAAACATCTGAACATATCAAGAAGGGAAACTTCCTGCTGAAAATGTTGACGCACAAACATATTGGGTGGAAATGTATAACTGGAAAAGATAAGCACACTGTTATCTTCTAAATATTCAAAGATATGAATCACAATCCAAGAAATGAGAGGGGGGGGGGGGGAGTCAGACATGAGAACAAGAGAGAGAAAGAAATTGAGGCGGAAGGAGAAAGATAAATAAAAATAGGGAAAAACCAGGGTGAAGGATAGACGAGATCTAAGCAGAGTGGATTTTCTACAAAAGCATTTGTAGAAAATCAGAAGCAACTCTGAAGCTGGTTCTTCTCTGATATCTCTCCATTTAAAGGCACGGGGCCACACACGCGCACAAACGTTGGTCTGTGTGTGTGTGTGGGGGGGGGGGGGTTCACTATGTCAGGGCTCTCAAGTTTTGAAGACAGGCAAGAGTGACATTTCTATCAGCATCAGTGGATATCAGTCAGTCGCGCGCAATTCCAGGATGCTTTATTTTCATTGGTTGCTGGATTACATTTTACCCAGATACAACAGATACGGTTTTTTTCTGATTGTGTAGCCCATTTCTTTTTTTTGATTGGCTGATAAGTGGCTCCTCACAGCAGAACACCAGGGGAGCGCTTGATTCCTCCATGGTGAGGGCAGCGCTGCTCATGTTTGCGCGCTGCGGCACATTAAAACATTAAATAGCCGAGAGTTTTTTTCAGCGTGAGAAATACGATGTGTGGCGGGAGTGCGTGATTTAAGACCGAAATGCGTGAGTCTCACGCTCAATGCGTGACACTTGAGAGCCCTGTAGGCTATCAGTAGGTGTAACATAAAGTAGGTGGTGGGTTCAATGAAGTTATCTGCTGACTGATTTGTCAACTCCTCTGTGGTACTGCGGTCAAGCCAGCCGCCACTTCGGAAAACACAGTCAAGCCAGCCCGCACGATTTTTTTCAGTACACGTATATACCAGGCATTACGGTGTGAGTGTGTGAAAACTGTTTTCAAAATAAGAGCGAACTTCCGGTGAACGTGATATGACGAAACACGCCTTTAAATACAGATATAGTGATAGATTAAACTAATTGAAGAGATGAAAAATCATGAATGGTATGAATGATGAATACATTAAATGAAAGAAAGTAATTATTCCAATATTGGGATATTCTGATTTAGAATTTCAAAATAAAAGATAAAGAAAATCACATTCATGCGCAAATGTGTCTAATTTCAGAATAGATTTAGAACAAAATGGTGCGTAGTTATAACATATTTTCACTTCTGATTCATGGTAGAGTACCTCACGGTGTCATCCAGAGATAATCAAGACATTCTGACGTTTGATTTCTAAATGAAAGCACTTCATAATAATAGTAATAGTAATATATTTCCAATATTTGAATTTTATTTTAAGCAAATCCGTAACTTTCTTGAAAAAAATTACACTGCATTCTTGTTAATGGTGACCTCAGCTAGGCCCCTGATTATTTTCATGAGATATTATACTGTGTGGATTTTGAATACATTCAATTTAAAGTTAGCAAAAAATTAATATTATTAATATTATGCCAATATTTGAATTTTATTTTAAGCAAATTAAATCCGTAACTTTCTTGAAGAAAATTACACTGCAGTCTTGTTAGTGGTGACCTCAGCTAGGCCCATGATTATTTTCATGAGATACTACTGTGCGGATTTTGAATAAATTCAATTTAAAGTTAGCAAACAATAAATATTATTAATATTCAAATATTGGCATAATATTAATAATATTTATTTTATGACTACATTAACTAGTCACTTTGGGTTGAAAACCGATGACCCGCCACCTGGGATGGAAAATTCAAATTGAAGCTCACCAGAAATTGTCCTTTTTGAATTACAGGACCGTTTGTCAGTATAAGAAGTATACCTCCACTACTCATGCAAGCAGCCAAGTCAAGCACAGAAACTGATGTGGGGGCTAAAAGAGACTTTATTTTGTTGTTTTTTGAAAGCGCAACAAAGCTGCCGAGGGATCCTGTATGTCTGCGGTAAAAAAAAAAAAAAGAAGGGTCGGTAGCTGCTTTAGATTTCCTCATTTACCTCCTGTATGGCTTTGCAACGGCATCAAAAAAGAAATATCCAGTGTTAAAAAACCTTGAGTGTGTTTCAATACAGTATATTCAAGGACATATTTGGCAGAAATGGTTACTTTGCATCCTATTTGTGATAGGATACAATTCTTTGGCACATTAAATGCTAAATAGTTACGTTAGAGCTTACACACTAGAAGGTTCTGAAGGGTTGTCATGCTCATTTTTCTGTTCTGTCGGCCTTTGAGTTGCACTTTGTGCATGGAAATGTAATAACCAGGTCAGTGTGGCATTTCCAAATAGATAATGGAGTCTGGACTAAAGATTAGAGTTCTTCATTCTATTTTACTTCATGAAATCAATTTTTTTTCTTCTTTTTTTTAAAATCATATATTTATAAAAAAGAGTGTTCAATAACAAAAGGTATCACCGTGTTTCTTCTGTCATGTCTTGATGTAAAACAATTCATATACTGTATAACATATCGCGCCGCCACGTTCACATGCTACGTTCTTGTGCTCAGTGTGGGACGCAGAGGGTGAATTCTTAGAATAAAATGATTGTAAGAAACAGCAAGTAACTTTATTGTAAAACCAAACATGGACTGTTGTGGGAACATTTAGTTTTCTTCTAAACGCTCTCTATTAGAATAACGGTGAAATATCGTTAAGCAAAAAGCATGTAACCTTAGTATCACTAGGTATTAGTAGGTACCTTTCCATCCAAATATATTTGCATCGTCATATATTTCAAAATTTTTGAAGAGATTGCAAAAAAGATCAAATAATAACACAATAAAGAGCTGTCAGCAACTCAATGAATCTGTTTCCATTTATTTTTCTCGTTGTTTTGCAAAATTCAGGTAGATTTTTTCATTGGGTTTCCTTTGTTTCCTTAATGAGCAATGTCCTTAAAACAGGCAGGAGACTACTTACTGATGTGAGCAGATATATAAGTGACCTATTAGTGTCGCACCAAATCAACATCTCAACGTCGTCCATCTGTTGCATGACTGCCTCATACGCTCTGCAGCGCGTGCCATTAGTTTTCCTTATGTTGCATGCTTTTAAATATATGAAGCCCGTCTGAATGTGGGAAATATGTTATACATTATTCCCCACACAATATTCAACATTGCTCCATTAGTCTTGGAACAATGCTCAATCAACGTACTCTAGACATATGTGAATATGTCAGTGTTTAAGTGTCACAGTAAATCAAGAATGAATTAATGCAAAATATCAATAGATATTGCTTCAAACTTTCTTGAACTTGTATATACTGTATCCCAAAGAACATCATTTTCTATTCAGGGGGATTCCTGATTATATTGCCATACATGGCAGTATTGGTTCAATATTAATATTATGCATTTTCATGAATTGCAAAACAATTCTGGCCATCCAATTTACCCTAACTATTCCCTGTTTCTTGCAAAGTATAAAACGTTGGTTTTATTGTTGAAAAGATGTGTAAACTGTAATGTATATGTGTATATAAGTTCCTGTGTGTAAACATAGTCAGCACATAGTTTACCTCAACACAACTTCCATTCTCACACTCGAGACTTACACTGTCTGTATAGTATCATTCAGAAATCTTCCTTGCTTTGGTGGATTGTGTAAAAGACAGGAATGTGTGTATAAATGAGTGCATTCAGAAATATCTGAAATAATTCATCTTTGACCAGATTGAATGCCATGATGAATGGTAACATGCTTTTGTATTTCCCTTGTACCTTATATGTCAAGTTTGGATTCATATTCATGTACAACTTGAATTGTGCACTGTAAAAAAAAAAAATCATTCATCTCTGTATAAAATGTTACATGATCAAATAAATGAAACCTCAACATGTCATTGTTGGTGTTTGGAGTTGATGTTAACATTGGGATTGGTTTAGAAACCCTCTTTCATTTAAAAAAGTGGTTTGAGAGATGTCATAATTTCTCTTTTATTTTGAGAAGCCTCTGAGAGCTTGTATGTAAAATTCTGAAATGATTAATATTATTATATAATTACTTTGACAGAAATAATAAATACTCAGTATAAACTGTCAAATCTGTATAGGCTGGGGTCATAGTACATTTTAAAAGTAACGAACCCCTTAAAAGGTTGGGTCACTTCACCACAACACAGGTCAAATGTGCAGTGTCATCTATCAGGATAGGATCTGCTTTAATTTGGCACAACCTTTTATACTTCCTTCCATGGTTTCTGGCTTAGAAAAAGAGTTCATGTCATTTCCGAAGACATGGAAATAACACATTATTAATCTAGGTGGTGTTCACCGTGATGAAGATGCCAGGGTCTACGTGTGGCTAGGTTCGACAGTGGGCGACGGTTTAAAACGCATAAGGCCATGAACATAAGCTGTTAACACAGACTCAAAATCCAACCAGTCTATATGAGCCATTGACCATTCAGTCAAAGTGAATGGTCGATATCATCAGGAGAGACAATTAAAAGAAGCTGGAGTTTGTAAATTGAAGACAGGAATGAACGTGTCAGGTGGCAACAGACTTCGTTTGTGTTGTTATTGACACTAATGTAGCACGAATGAGTAGGAGGAGTCTCCGGTGCTTCACATTCCCGAGCACTAGGTGGCGGTAATTCACCTGCAACTTAAAAATGAAAAGAAGAAGAAGCAACCGGAAGCACGCCGCTGTTAGTTTTGTAACAACAGACTCGACCAACTGCTCTTTGAGTGGGGCTAGATCCGCCTGGTCTGGAGGGCCATCTGTTTCATGTGCTGACCGCTGACTGACAGAGCGCCATGGACCCGTCAGAGTCAGGGGGGCCGGCGGCCGGTCTCGGCCCAGAACAGAGTCTCCAACCCGAGCTTTCTGCAGCGATGCGGGCTAAAATCGAGCGTAACCGGCAGCAGGCGCTGATGCTCCGGCAGGCTCGACTCGCGCGCCGCCCGTCGTCCGCCGTGGAGGGGGCGACCTCGGCGAAGATCTCCAAGACCATCGACTCTGGTGCCGGCTTCTTCATCGAGGAGGAGCAGGACGGAGAGGAAGAGCAGAGGACCAGGAAGGTTGTGCATCAGCCAGGTGCGTTTGGTGACTTGAGTGAGCGTGTGCGCGCGTGCGCGTTTCGTTCACCTCGGCGTTGTGTTTGCGCGTGGGTGTGTTTTGTTTGCAGCCCCTGTCATCGAGGCAGACTACCTGCTGTGCGACGACTGTCAAAAACCCTTTATGGACTCGTACCTCAGCAACAGATTTGACCTGTCTGTCTGTGATAAGTGCAGGTACACACACTCACACGCACGACAAGACATTCTGAGTGCTTTAAACAAATACAAGTAATTTTCCTGCAGCTTTTTTGAAAAGCATTCTATTCCCAAGAACTACGTTTTTAATGTGTCAAATTTGACATTGTAATGAAAATAATTCCCCAATAGTTTAATGATCTGAAAGAAAGTGGCATTATTTTCTTTAAATTTTCTCTGCAGTAGCATGATGTCCTTTTATTATGCAGATATGCGCTGCAATTCCTGTACATTTTACTATGACTGTTATTTTGGATAACGTATGGTAATTGTACATTATAATATGCATGCAACTGTTAAAAACATGAATGAACTCGCGGTGGCTCCGTGTTTGATTAATACAATATAGGATTAACTCTTAATATATGCTAAAAACATGGGTTTCGTCATCAATGTGGTTGTATCTAATCTTTGAGTAGTAAGATGGACAAGATAACCACCTTTTTAAAAATCTTTGGTTTTAAATTCAACTTCTGCCAGTGCTAAACAATCTTAAACCTACAGATATCTTTTAACAGTATCAACAGTATAAGCCTCTTCCCCCCCCCTCAGAGACAACGAGGAGAAGCACAAGCTGGTCTCCAGAACGGAGGCCAAGCAGCACTACCTGCTGAAGGACTGTGACCTGGACAAGAGGGAGCCTCCACTCAGGTGTATACTGAAGAAAAACCCTCATCACGCAACCTGGGGAGACATGAAGCTTTACCTCAAAGTACAGGTACTCGCTGTGCATCACAATCTATACGATCTTATATCACGCAAGGCTAAAACTTAAAAAGCAAAGCAACTATGCATGAATGAACATTTAACTCCGACTACGGCTTTCAAAACTAAATTTTTAATTGTCTTTTGTCATTTAATCAATTTTTTCCTTCACATTGAAGGCCACATGTAGCTGTCACGACAACATGCAAGCAATCTGCATTATGACAATCTCATGTCAAGAATCACATCGATTAGGAATAACATATAAGGCAAGCTTTTAATGTGTTTAAAAAAAAAAAGCCCCAGTAAGGTCACTGGTATTATTAATAATAATAATGCATTAAATCTGTATAGTGCTTTTCGAAGTACTCAAAGACACTTTACATCACATAATTAAAACAACCTAGAAGCTATATAATAGAAATAACTAAAGTTACAATAAAAACAACAGATAAAAGCAATAAGAACGTAGAGCACACAATCACACATTAAAAGCAGTTCTGAACAAATGGGTTTTGATTTGTGACGAAGATGGAAAGGTTGGTGCAGTCAGTGGAGCAGGTCGGTGAGGTAACGCCTCATTGTTCTGTATGTTTAAATGTGTACATTATTTATTTGTATGCGTTACCCAGGTGGAGAAGAGGTGTATGGAGGTGTGGGGTTCAGAGGAGGCTCTGGAGGAGGCCAAAGAGACGAGGGAAGAGAACCGAGAGACGCAGAAACAAAAACGCTACAACAAGAAGGTCAAAGGTCGGTGACCCGTCTTTTCCCAAATAGCAAGTCGGTCACAATACATATTACGCGGAATTGAGTGTCGACTCCATAACCTGTGGATGTTTAATATATCTGTGTTTGTGTGTCAGAGCTGCGCAGGGCAGTGAGGAGCAGTATGTGGACCAAAGACACCAGCGTTCACCAACATCAGTACGGAGCGGAGGAGGTGGTGGATCTGGAGGAAGACCTCTACAAGAAAACCTGCACCACCTGCGGACATGAACTCTCCTATGAGAAGATGTAGACGCTCGCTCACTAGCGCGCTCTCCAACACTGACTGGAGAAGATATGCGGTGCTTTTATGGGGAATCATTCATCTCGCAAACCCTCGATGCCTCCAGCTCTATTTTTCCTAGATTTCTACTGGTATTTATCAATAAAACACTCCATCCTGGTGACGTACACGGGAACAAAATCACTCGGACACTTACAGGCTGTCAGGTGTTTCTGTTTCAAACAGCCGTTACTGACCTCGACTTGAACTACTGTATAGTTTAGCACAACTGCATGTTGCTCCACTTCCCTCGTCTTTTTGTTGCATGCAAAGGTTTCCTCTGGCAATGGGCAAATCAAGGAAGGCACAATATTGACACTTGAAAATAGCACCTGGCCCGCTGCCGTTGAGATTGCAGTGAGACGCGGAGAAAATGTGAAGTGGTGCTCTTCGCAATAGAACATCTTTGATGGGACGTGTCGCGTCTCGGCCAATCAGCGTTCAGATGTCGACATCGTTTGGGGGTTCAGGTTAGCTTGAATGTCAGCCCGCTACATCTGCTGCTGTCACGCTGCACGGTGCAGCGATACTAACAAAGTACACGTACGTTAAACACGATGTGATTTAGCATATTTTTAGTATCGATACTTCATTAAGAGAGCGATCAGAGCTCACGCGCTGCTCCGTGTCGAGCTGTCTGCGCACACTGCACTGCGCAGGGCTCACAGCGAGAGAAGTGGCGCAGCTGTAGAGACTTCGGCTTAAAAAATAAAAAGATGCCAGAACTGAAATGTTTCAGTGTGTAAAGTTCTACTAACTCTACAGCTGCTCATCCTGATGAACTCTATCATCTGGTCAGAGACTAACTGCCTCATAGTGTATAATCAATGCTATGATGGAACCATGTAGTTTCATTAATATCTTGCTGTATTAATACTAATATTACTGCCATGTGTTGAAAAAGTTGGTAAAAAGTGATCCATACAGATGTTTTATTTATTTCTATTATAGAAAAATATACCAGTCTCGTATTTATGGTATTGTGTATCATGATATTTCTGGCAGGTATGGTATAGAAGTTATAATGTTAGTATCGTGACAAACAGGTAGAGACAGAACAGACTCAAGGAAAAGTCCATGAGGACTGTTCAGGCCAAAAAAAAGGAATTTGGTTCATGAATGACTTTAACCATATTATATATAATGACAATGTATATTTGTTATTACTATCATTATAGGGCTTAGTCAGAGCGGAGGACCTTTTATTCTTAAACTGCTCATTATTTAGATTTGTGGTCAGAACAATAAAATGACTAGTTGTGGTTCTAAAAGCTGTGAGGCTCCTGCCTCTCAATGCGTGGCCCCACCAGCTCAGGAGACTCAAACTGACTCCTGCTCTATGGAGGACTCAAAATGACTTAAGTATAAATAAATAAATATAGGAATAAATAAATGCTTAAATAAATATAGGAATTAATAAATATAAGTTATAAATCAACAGGACATCATTAAATAAATATATCTCTACATTTCTGTATTTCTTCATTTATTTATTTCTCTATTTATGTGTCCACACGTATTTCTTCATTTATTCATGTGTGACATTTACGTGTCCGTATATTCAAATGAGCTGGGCGGTCCGAACCTCTGTCTGAAGCATGATTGGTCACAGGAGTGTGATGCACCTGGTGTGTTGTGCTCTACTACTTCTGCCTGGCACATGAAGCTGAAGTTGGCTCGCTCAGCTAACCGTTAGCAGAAGTTAGCCTAGACAGCTTTTTGACTTCAGCCGTTTATCATTTCCAAGTACACTGAGTACAGCCTCGTGTTTTCTTGGAGTCTGGTCTTGGGAGTCTGGTCTTGGGAGTCCGGACTCTCGAGGACACAGGACGGTCTTTCTGGTCTTGTGACGTCACCACATCAACTGTTCTTGCTCATGAATTTACTCCAATTATTCACTGTAAAATACTTTACAGTGGAGTAGAATGTGTTGCGGTGATCACTGTTTGGCGTAGGCTACGAATAAACGGTAATAACTATACAACGTCTCGTAGCTTTCCTGACCCAGGGTCGCTACAATATGAAGCTATGAATCTTAACCCTCAGTCAAATTGAAGTAACGTTATCTTTTAATAAATAATAAACTCTTTGTGCTCTTTAGATCCTCCAAAACCTAATTATATCTCATGTTTAGCCGCTACGGAGACGTCAGAGCCAGCGGAGCATTTCAAAAAGTCCTGCCGAGATCAGGCTGCTCTCGGCGGCCACACAGCGCGCTGAGCGCCCGGCGCCCGGAGTTCAGAGGTCCCGCGAGCAGGACCTGAAATCTCCATCGCATATCCTTATTAGGCTGAATCTCGATAAACCGACCACAGATTTGATGCTTAACTAACTTCTCGGCTGAAAACATGCTTAAACTAGAACGGGCACTCGGTAGAGCGCATACCTTCGCATATCACAAGATTGGGCATTGAATTATGAACATTTTGGCATTAGTTGCATGCCAATTGGACAAAAATATCGTGCTATGGTAAAAAAAAGATTTTGACCTTTCCATGACCTTGACCTTTGACCCGATTGATCCCAAAATCTAATCAAATGGTCCCCGGATAATAACCAATCATCCCACCAAATTCCATGTGATTCAAGAAGATTTGACCTGTTCATGACCTTTGACCCGATCAATCCCAAAATCTAATCAACTGGTCCCCGGATAATAAACAATCATCCCACCAAATTTCATGCGATTCGGTTCAATACTTTTTGAGTTCTGCGAAAGATTTTGACCTGTTCATGACCTTTGACCTTGATCTTTGACCCGATCGATCCCAAAATCTAATCAACTGGTCCCCGGATAATAAACAATCATCCCACCAAATTTCATGCGATTCGGTTAAATACTTCTTGAGTTTTGCGAATAACACGCATACAAATAAATAAATAAACTAGAATGGGCACTTGGTAGAGCGCATACCTTCGCATATCACAAGATTGGGCATTGAATTATGAACATTTTGGCATTAGTTGCATGCCAATTGGACAAAAATGTATCGTGCTATGGTAAAAAAAGAGTTTGACCTTTCCATGACCTTGACCTTTGACCCGATTGATCCCAAAATCTAATCAGATGGTCCCCGGATAATAACCAATCATCCCACCAAATTTCATGCGATTCAAGAACATTTTGACCTGTTCATGACCTTTGACCTTGGACCCGATCGATCCCAAAATCTAATCAACTGGTCCCCGGATAATAAACAATCATCCCACCAAATTTCATGCGATTTGGTTCAATACTTTTTGAGTTCTGCGAAAGATTTAGACCTGTTCATGACCTTTGACCTTTGACCTTTGACCCGATCGATCCCAAAATCTCATCAACTGGTCCCCGGATAATAAACAATCATCCCACCAAATTTCATGCGATTCGGTTCAATACTTTTTGAGTTTTGCGAATAACACGCATACAAATAAATAAATACACGGCGATCAAAACATAACCTTCCGGCATTTTCAATGCGAAGGTAATAAATAAATAAATACACGGCGATCAAAACATAACCTTCCGGCATTTTCAATGCGAAGGTAATTACATTCCGTGACTCAACAACAGTAGTATATAGAATGTACAGACAAGAATGCATAATAAACGCTGTTCGTCTACAGATCCAAGTGCTAGGGATCGATTGCTTCTGTCTTGCTCTCCGACTTGACCAATCATGTTCAACAATGAGGTTCGGACCGCCCAGCTCATTTGAATATACGGACACGCAAATGTCACACATAAATAAATGAAGAAATACGTGTGGACACATAAAGAGAGATAAATAAATGAAGAAATACAGAAATGTAGAAATACAATTATTTAATGATGTCCTGTTGAGTTATAACTTATATTTATTAATTTCTGTATTAATTTCTGTATTTATACATTTATTCTTGTATTTATTTATACATTTATTTAAGCATTTATTTATTTATTCCTGTATTTATTTATTTATGTATACATTTATTTAAGCATTTATTTATTTATTCTTGTATTTATTCATGCATTTATTTATTTATACTTAAGTCATTTTAAGTCCTCCATACAATGGTGCTAAAACACTAGCTCGCGATTAGCATCCGCTAGCTGAACGGCGCTATCCTTAATTAACTGTCTTCTCTTTAACTACTACACACTTAATAACTATCAAAATGTATCACCGCCGAAGCGAGCGAACATAACTTTAATATATATATGGCGCTTGTGAATGTTTCTCACCTGTAAACACCAGGGCTCTCAAGTTTTGAAGACAGGCAAGAGTGACATTTCCATCAGCCCTTAAAATGTCCAGGGTGCCACATATGTATATATGTACTTATGTGTGTGCATATATATGTATGTATGAATTTGTATATATATATATGAATGAATATATAAATATATATCCTTATGTGTGTGTATATATGTATCAGGGCTCGCATTGAGCGTGAGACTCACGCATTTCGGTCTTAACTCACGCACTCCCGCCACACATCGTATTTCTCACGCTGAAAAAAACTCTCGGCTCTTTAATGTTTTAATGCAGGGGTGCTCAATACGTCGATCGCGGTCGCCGCAGAGTTCCAATTTCCGTCCCGGGGGGGGGGGGGGGGGGGGGAATGTCACGCTTGCCTGTCTTCAAAACTTGAGAGCCCTGATGTATGTATGTATATATATATCAATGTATATATAAATATATATACTTATATGTATGTGTGTATATATATGTATGTACATGTATACAGGACTGTCTCAGAAAATTAGAATATTGTGATAAAGTTCTTTATTTTCTGTAATGCAATTAAAAAAACAAAAATGTCATGCATTCTGGATTCATTACAAATCAACTGAAATATTGCAAGCCTTTTATTCTTTTAATATTGCTGATTATGGCTTACAGCTTAAGAAAACTCTAAAATCCTATCTCATAAAATTTTAATATTTCCTCAGACCAAGTAAAAAAAAAGATTTATAACAGCTGAGTGTTTGTCAAGGCTCAGGAAACCCTTGCAGGTGTTTCGAGTTAATTAGACAATTCAAGTGATTTGTTTAATACCCTACTAGTATACTTTTTCATGATATTCTAATATTTAGAGATAGGATATTTGAGTTTTCTTAAGCTGTAAGCCATAATCAGCAATAAATCAGAATAAAAGGCTTGCAATATTTCAGTTGATTTGTAATGAATCCAGAATGCATGACATTTTTGTTTTTTTAATTGCATTACAGAAAATAAAGAACTTCATCACAATATTCTAATTTTCTGAGACAGTCCTGTATATGTAGTTGTGTGTGTGCATATACATGTATGTGGGTATATATATATATACGTGTGTGTGTATTTATGTAAGTACATGTGTGTATATATATAAATATATATATATATACAGGACTGTCTCAGAAAATTAGAATATTGTGATAAAGTTCTTTATTTTCTGTAATGCAATTAAAAAAACAAAAATGTCATGCATTCTGGATTCATTACAAATCAACTGAAATATTGCAAGCCTTTTATTCTTTAATATTGCTGATTATGGCTTACAGCTTAAGAAAACTCAAATATCCTATCTCTAAATATTAGAATATCATGAAAAAGTATACTAGTAGGGTATTAAACAAATCACTTAAATCGTCTAATTAACTCGAAACACCTGGAAACACATTTTCAAATGTTTGATTTTGTTTTGCTGTTATAAATCTTTTTTTTTACTTGGTCTGAGGAAATATTAAAATTTTATGAGATAGGATTTTAGAGTTTTCTTAAGCTGTAAGCCATAATCAGCAATATTAAAAGAATAAAAGGCTTGCAATATTTCAGTTGATTTGTAATGAATCCAGAATGCATGGCATTTTTGTTTTTTTAATTGCATTACAGTAAATAAAGAACTTTATCACAATATTCTAATTTTCTGAGACAGTCCTGTATATACGATCCATAGACCTCAGTTTGGTCTGAAGTGGTTAGGACAAGGACTATTTATGAACTCATGTCAGCTCTTAACTCGTTACTGCCAGATTTTGTATTAATACTATTAGACTGAAATTACCATGTGAGTATCAGTAACATCTTAAATTGAGTAGACCGTGTTAGTTGAAATTCAACTGATAAAATGCAGATTCCACTCAAGTGAAGCTCCTACCTTGTGACAGATTATTTTACCACAGGATGACATTTAACAGGCAATACCTTATTGAAAATGTTCAAACCAACTTTCCTCTTATCCATTAAACTCTTGACCTCATTTGTGAAACAATGAACAGTTAGTAAAATGTAAAAAAAAAGTGGTGTATTTGAGATTTCCCCATTGAATTGCATGGAAACCCTATTATGAAGACTTAAGCATAGAACCGAGAATCATGACTATAAAACATTTTAATTAAGAGCAAAGAAAACATGTGAACCTAATCGTAAGAAACTAATCAAACCATTACAGGGCGTGTCTCATGCCTCTGTACCTCTTACACATTCTGTAATTTGATATTGCCGTGACATTTGTGAAATGTCACCGAGCACCACAGTACATTAAATATTAGACAGATTGTGTTTCACATTTATGATGGATGCCTTGCTCAAGTCTGTGAATTGAATAAATATTAATGTAGTAAAATTAAGGCTAGTCATTGAACCACATTTGGCTAATTAGTCCCATTTCAGTAGAACTGAGAGCTCGAGTTCTGCATTTTATTCACTCAAAAACTGAAACCAAACTTCTGTAGAAATGCACATTAAAACCAAGAGTCTTGGTGGGAAGTCCACTTCACTGACAGTCTTCCTTAGTGACACTTGAGAAAATTAGAAATGCAAATTCGACTTATTAATGTAGAATCTTTATTAATTTTAACATGGAAAAAAACAGACAGGTTTAAAATTCAAAGGGTCCCTGAACATCAGCGGTTTGAAAGACAAATGCATCATCTGTACCGTCCACCTTGACTCCCACAACTTCACCCTAGGGGGAAGCAAAGCACAACGACTTTACATTGGTGCCATTTTACATGGGCTCTCTTGCCATCAGATATGGAACAAGCATAATGCAGTCTTCCATGAATTTCCCCAAATTTAATTAGTTGTAATAATGAATGATGAAAACAAAATATGCTTAATTTGTAAAATCTTAAAAATATAAATGTAGCCAATTTGTCACGATCTGCTACTTACATCACCAAAGTACTTCTCTATTAGGGCATGAGCAGCCTGGTACACCATATCGTTGTCATGGTTCTGCAGCATCTCAATGCGGTCCAGGCCTCCCAGCTCTTCTACCAAAAGGCTCAGTTTCTCCGTCTCGCCAAGCTTCTCTGCTGCCTGAAACGACAGTTACTGAAACCAGCTCTCATCTCCCAATTTCAAGTTCCAAGTCAAACTGAAGCAAGTTTCAAAAAATAAAAATGTTTGAGTCTCCTCACCATGAAAATGTTATTGATTGCTTCCAGTATGACCAGAATTACTTTAGCATCTTTGACCTGCAACAGGTTAATGATCGCCTCCAGAGCGCCACTCTGCACAAGATTGACCACTTGCTCCACAGTGCCCCCACTGGTGAAATTTGTCACTGCCCACACTGCCTCCCTTTGAGTTTTGAAGTCTCCCTGAAAAAAAAGGAAGTAATTGTTCAACTTCACAACATTTTTTTTTTATATAGAGAAAGACATTAAAGCACTCACAATATAATTAAAACAACGTTGTAAGTACCGCTACAGTAACATAAGCAAAACCAGAAGCTCATTTTACTTAGCTCACATTTCTGAGCTGTTCCACCAGAGGGGGGAGCAGGCCACAGGTGATGAGCTGTTGGATTTGTCTACACGGCCCAGCAGCGATGTTGGACAACGCCCACGCCGCCTCCTTTTGCACACTTTGCTTGGGGTTCCTCATCAGTTGAGGCAGGACTTTCAAAACTCCAGCGTCAACTGCTGCCTGGGTCTGCATGTCTGAGCCACTCACTATGTTCCCGATTGAGCGGAGCGCTGGGGTCTGGAGGTCAGACATGTAATAGATTACTATTAGTTAGTGACTGGGCAGTTCTTAAGAGTCTGGCCCATCACCAAGCTGAGGAAAACTTGCAGCACTAAGGCAATAACAATCTGGTAGAGTCACATTCAGATGGAAAAGCAGTGTTTGAAGTTTGTTATATAGCACGTCAAAGGACATAGAGGGTTGAATGAGCAAAGTACCATGACGCTGAGCTCCTCGTGGCCCATTAGCTCCACCAGCCGAGAGACAATGCCAGTTTTGACGACAATATCAATACGGTCATTGTCACCATCCGAGAGGTAGGAGAATGCCCAGCATGCGTCAGACAAGATGTCTTTATCACTGAGATGGAGCAACTGGATCAGAGAAGGTAGCACCTGAAGGAACAGTTACAGCACATTAGTCCTCCTGCTGGTATTGAGGACACCTTTCTGGTCTGGGAATGAATCGTCTGTGCCACTGGATGCAAAGCTGAACTACTTATGTAATGCACCGTCTGCGATTTCACTTACATGCTGGACTGCTGACAAGGGTGGAAACGGGTTCTTATTTCGACATAGGTTGGACAACGTCCATGTCAAGTTACGCAGGTAGCCAATCTGTGATAAAAGCATTATGAACAGGACAAATACAACATTTAGACTTTGATGTGAACGCAAAGTCAAAGTCTGTAGCGAGGTCCTCATCTCAGTTTAAGGCAGCGCAACAGCCAACATCCTGATACAGCAAATAAAAAAAACGTGTGGTTTAGTATGTGCCAGTTTATGAGCTTCTGTTCTCCTGAATCCATTTATAAATGTACAGTGCTTGTCGGCTGAATGTCATTTCATCTTTTCAAAGTTTGGAGTTAATTTAGTGCATGAAGTGTCAAGTTTAAGTACACTTTAGTTTGTCAAGCGGTTAAACTTAAATACTTTTTCCCCTGACCCTTGATGAAGTTGTCGCTCAAGTAAAATGGAAAAAACCATAGCGCAAAGTTTTGACTTACTGGTGTGTCCGGACAGATGCGGGCTAGCAAGGCTGGGATAACATTGCACTCAATCAGGATGTCTCGATAAGCTGCCCCATCACCTGTAATAGGATACATTTTATAATGCTAGTACAGCAAGCCAGTTATGGAAGTAGATTCTTTGCACCAGTTTGATTTTTCTAATTTTATGTTTTTAGCTACAGTGAGAGACAGCCCGCCATCAACATTTCAAAGACAAAGGCCTGCGTTAAAGCATAGCTCAATACAGCAGGAGTTAATGCTCCATGAAGTGAGCAACATTTTTAAGTTGTCATTTTGGAGACAATTTTCCTATAAAAACAACATTTAAATTACAAATCAGCTGCAATAATGAATCATTAAATCCAAACATGATTTAAGCTATTAAGCATTTCACCTGCTATGTTTCCAAGAGCCCAGACAGCCTGTTCACTGATGTGCAACATCGGTGAGGCGAGCAAGGCGATGAACGCTGGAACAGCCCCATGTTCCACCACCTGACACAAATACATTGTTCTGTTGGACCGTCAAGCCATTAAGAATACCTGAAAGCCTTCAAAACTGAAGTCCATCTAATTAGTCAGTGTTAATGTTAAGATGATCAAACTACCCGTTTCACTCCGATTACTTGACACACTAATTAGGCTAGCCATGCTTACGTTTCAGAGGTTCAACACGGTGTTCTCACCTGTTTAGTGTGCCAAGATGTTCCAGATGCAATGTTGGTCAGGGCCCAAGCCGCTTCAAACTGCAGAGTCGGCTCATCATCCATAGCCAGGAAGGACACGAAGCGGGACAGCAGGCCTGCATCTATGATCTCCTTCAGAGGAGGGTTACGCTCCTGAGACAGCAGCTTCCTGAGGGGGAGAGTTGAGGAAATGTACAAGTGACTTTAGTTTCAATGAGTGTACCCTTGAAGTTATTCAAGTAGCCATTTGGTTGTATTGTACAATTCATCAAAAATTCCCTAGTGACATAAAGTAAACATTGTTATTTTAAAGTTCAAAAGTTCATTAGGACATACAATTCAGTCCTCGGCGTTGACTACGATGGAGACATGTTGCCATTGTTGCTTGTATCAATCTTACACCATTACATGATTATCAAAACAATAGTTACAAACTAAGAAATAATTGTGTACTAAAGGAACTAGAGCAATGACATACAAACGCGAATGGCTCACCTGGCTGCCTGACAGCCTCGGGTTCGGGAGTCCATGCAGCCAGAGTTCACGTCTTTGATGATATCCTCAATGGGTAAAAAGACCACCTGAACGACAGACACGGTTAGAGGCTCCGCCGGCGAGAACGAACTTGTAAGCGGTTCCTGAACTCACCATCTCGTTGAAGACGTAACCAGGAGAGAGCGCCTCCTCGTCGGGGAGAGACGACAGCGTTATGTTTCTTCTCTTCAGGAAACTTTCATCCTTGTGAGCTTTGCGAAGCTCCACGCACACAATGATGCGTTTCTCTCGGAGTTTCTGCAAGGTCAAAAATAAGTACACATACATATATATATATATATATTCAAATAAGATTCAACCTCAACCTACTGCTGGATCTTTCCCCTTGTTTTTGAATTTGGAGATCCGCTGGTCATCAACGTTCTTGGTAGGCATGGTGGACTCACGCTCTCTGCTTGATTGAGACGGGTGAGAACGCGGAAAGAAACCTTCCGCATGGAGGTTATGAGGCCTCAGCTGGATCTAATTAGCCGTGCTTGATGACGTACACCTGTGCGCGTTTCAATCAAGCAACCAATCACCTTTCCTCCAGCGTCAATTAGGTTTGGCAAAGGTTCCGCGTGGACTCTTTCCTTTGCGATACATGTGTAAGAAGAAGGATATTTGTATTACTTTCTGTATTAGTTATTACCTGTTTAATGCTGTGCAATTTGAAGGGGTAAATATAATATTTTGTGTACGGTCTTTGTTTTTTACGTTTCTAATGTGTCATATGGCTAAACCTGAACATGTACGATGATGAATTGCTTGTAGATGTTAATAAAGTTGTAAGGAAAAAACTTTGTTTGCACGTTTGATCAGTTTGTGTCATACAGGAGATAAAAGAACAAGATAAACATAACTTCAGTTGCTTTTGGTACTTACATACATGTTTCGCATTGGAGTCATAATAATAACATCCAGTTAGCTTAAATAGAATGTACAGAATTACCAGACATTGTAAAATAAGTCCCAATAAGCCTTGTAATTACAGAGTGTATTGTGTGTGGTACTAATCAGTCATTACCATTCTCAGACAGTAGAGGGTAGCATAAAACCATTTCATCCCGCCTCCGATGCAGTGTGTAAATGTGATTTAAAGGAAATCCAATGTATTGCTAAATCATTATAAACCAATTGTATTTTAACTTCATCTTTGCTGGAAAAATAGTAAAAGAAAGACTTAAATATATCTAATAAGTGAAAGAGGAGAAAGTGAGGCAGAGAAAGAGTGTGACAGTGATGGAGTCTCGCCATTCTCTGTAACAACCAGGAAGGGCTGAACAATAGCAGCTGAAGTGGAGGTTTCCCCCTGACCGAGTTATAATGACTTCCTCTTGATAACACATGTACACACACACACACACACACACACACATGCACACAAGGGTCATATGGCTGTGAGCGCTCAGAATAATTTATAAACACTATTTCTTTCTACAACCTCACCAGCACCTTGAGTGTATAGGTCACAGCTCTCGTCATGGTCGTTTCCTCTTATGCACCTTCAACCTTCTGTCTGACACCCTGCTGTCTCACACACAAGCACATGTCCACATTAGTGACGATACGGAGTGTTCTCGACCTACAAAAGTTCACTTGCACTGTGGAAAAAACCAGAAATGTATATTAATATTAAATCATAGTGTTGCATGTACAAAAGAGAGCCTCTGATAAACTCACACATAATTAATTATTTAAGTGTGCAGATCTGCTTTTTAGTTCAGATGCCACAGGCATTGAGAGACTGATTAATGTTAAATGTTGGTGAACTATTAGCATAACAGCCATATTAAATGGTGATATGATGATGTTAGCAATGCGTCTGTCAGATTGTTAAACACGTTTCATGGAGATCTCCAAATGCATGAAAACAAGTGGGATTGGTTAAAAATAGTTCTTGAATCTCAACTGCTCAAGTCTAGTGCCAAGTGTATTTGGTTCAGGGTTGAGCGTGTGTCAAGTCTGAATTTGGCTGCCAACCCAGGATCATTTAAAGGGCATGAGTTACCTCTCAGGGTGACGATGAAATGATTACAGAAAAAGACAAAAAAGGTTATTCCCCTTGTCCGACAGCACCCCTGACATTTCCTCAACCTCTGCTCTGTTTTCTTTCCCCTGCTTCTCTGTTCGTGATTTCCTTCGGTCAGGCGTGGTGGGAACACAGACAGAATAAACAGAGATGGATGATTTCATTTGTTCTCATGCTCTCTGGCTACATTCATATTATCATTAGCGTAAAGGTCAGAATGTACTTCAGAGGACAACTGTGAGTTTTTGCCATGATGGATTAATAATACATGTGGCATTATTACCTGTTGATGTGAAGTTTTCTGCTGTGTGTGTATGTGTGTGTGAGAGAGAGAGAGAGAGAGAGACCTGTTCTCATTGCCTGTGCGATCATCCTGCTGGCCTTTTGACCTTGAAGTGCTTATGGTTCCTCAGAGACGCCCTGCAGGGTGTGGAGTGTTCCCGCGCTGTTGTCTTTGACTCCTTGTTAGTCTGAACAATGTGAGGAGGATGGAGGAAATTCCACTGTGCAGATTCAATGCCTCGCAAACACCCTCACACATACACAACACACACACACACACACACACACACACACACACACACACACACACACACACACACACACACACACACACACAGGCAAACTGTACACAGAAACATTTTCTATTACATGATCCCCTATTCAAAGACATGCATAGACGCCTCATCAGTAAAAGTGGATTATTATTACCAAACCTACATAGAAAACTACAGCTCCAAGTCATAGCTTGGTGCTTTCTAATATGGGTATCAATGGTTATAATAACGATAAATACATATTTTTCTTTTTCTTTTCTTTTCAGTTGCAACTCAAGCATCAGGGCCACAATCCATTTATCACAAATTATTTATTATATTTACCACAGAATTATGATTTATTAACATTTACAATAGCCGATGAATTACTAACTTATTGATAAAGTGAGAAACTCATTAGCATGTTATTATTGACGTGGTTATTAATGAATCACCACTTCAGATTGTTAGCAACCTGGCGGCCCAGAAGTTGCTCTTATGAATGACTTATAACTGCAATAAGTGATCAACAAAATGTAACCTGAAAAAGACAAAAGTGAGCATATCATTCAGTTGTGAATTGTGTATTTACATCACTGGTGTTTTATCTTTCCATACTCTCTTTCCATCCCTTTGCTCCCTGTGTCCTTTGTTCCTTTTTCTTTTCCTTCCATCTCTTCAATCGCTTCTTTGGACTTTTCTCCCTCTCCTCTCATTCTCCCTGGTTCCCAGATCAACTAGAGGTGTCTATGGAAAATCATTAGTATAGAGTGTTCTGCAGTGCTGCGTCAATACACACACATACACACAAACACACACACACTTGTGCATAATATGCCTCCCTGCATTTCATTGTGAAGGGATGTTTCAACCTCCTTTTCTGTTTAACAGTGTGATACCGAGGACACATCATTGGCAAAGGATTACTGTTGTGTTACTATCATCATGGTAGCAAAATCTCGGACGCGGTAACACACACACACACACACACACACACGCATGCACAAGAGATTGCGAATAATGATGGAAAACATTCATGCGGTGTTGTAAAGACAAAGGTGTGCTTTGTCTGTCCATGTAAGTCAACGGTTCTTAGATATCAAAGCAGAGGAGAGAAAAAGAACCACAACAGGATGTGGGTTGTGGCCGAGAGCGAGAGGGAGAGGGACATTTAAGTGTGTGTTTGTGCACATGAAATCAAAGATGGAGGGAATTTCCATTGAGAAAAGAAAGAATTTCACTCTAATATCATTTTGAATTCTCAGACACACGTGAGCGCTTGCTTGCTTTTCTAATACTACTCATCAGTCTTCAGGCTGTCATGCCTCAGGTATGACTACTGTCATTGGATTATTTCAATCATCTCTCTCTCCCTTTCTCTCTGCCCTTCTCTCTCTCCTTCACATTCTTAGACAAACTGGGGTTCAGCTCCACTCTATTAATATTTCATGCCGCCACTCCAATACCTGCCTATCAATAACTGGGATAAGACACACCTCAGGTACAATCCATCATACTGACAAAGGACCAGGCTGCAACATTGTGTGTGTGTGTGTGTGTGTGTGTGTATGTGTGTGTGTGTGTGTGTTGATAGATCATTTGTTTCTGCTGACAAAGCCCTGGTCGTTGGTTCGTATAAACAGGCTGAGGTTGAGATCGAAATAAGTCATTTATCATTTCCCACAGACACAGGCATTCACAAACACACACACACAGATGTTTATTGGCAGGCAGGGTTAAAGGATCAATAAAAAATTTCTCTGATGATCGGTCCAAAAATTGAAAAGTTTACAGGACGTATAGACCCAGGAAACACAGTTAAATAAAATGAAATTAACTTTTCACTGTTAATATTCTATTCCGTACAAATATGTGTGTGATTTAGTCTATTCCAATGAATTATACACAGTAATGCATCACAATTGTCAGTCCAAGAGTTTATGGTGTTGTATCTGTGGTGTTGGAAACTTTGTTTATGTGTTCTTGCTTGATAAAAGTTCAGACTTGATCTATTTGATGTCATTAAACGATTGTAATATACCAATGTGACTATTATAAAATATTAGCATTGGATATTGCCACTAGTGGATTTAAAATATGCAGGTTTCACTCCAACAAAACTTCAGACAACTAGCTCCAGAAGAGGCTCAAGCAAACATGGAGGAGAAATCTTTAAAGTAAACATAAATGGAAATTTGAACATCCACAATTTCATGACAACTGGAACAACTATATGTAATTATAATAAGGTTATCCCAAAAAATAAACATTGTGGAGATGCAATACAAGTGATAGTTAAGACTGTTTGTGAACGCAGTACAAAGCAATGAAAGGTGTCACTGTATTGTCCTTAAGCAAGCCCAGTCAAACTATCATCAGCATGTACATGCGAGGCTTCCTTTAATCCACCTGAGCGACTGTGCTATTTTAGCACATTGGTGACATGCAGTAAAAAGTGAGGGCAGTAGAGAGTTTGTGTAGAAAGCACACCAGTGATCCAGTGCAAACAAAATACTGGGACAGGTTTCAAACCATATACCCACCTACCGTATGCAAGCGTTTTTAGACACTCATCCCACATGTTTACCCTTATTTGTTCCTTTATCTACATACTCACATACGTAAATGCACAAATACACAAAAACAGATCGCAAAAGATGAAAATTCTCTATTTTATCTCCGTATGTATGCTGATTTTCTCAGAGACGTGTAGCCTGGAAGAGACTGAGTGGCATTATCTGTGGATCGGCCAACTCCCTGAAACAAGAAAGGGAATCAAAGCAGGAGAGATGGGGAGGGGCGGAGGGGGGCGAGGAGATGCATGGTGGAGAACTTCAAAGGTGAACACAGAGTTCATACAGATATGAGGCTCAGACAACAGGGCAGAGCCCTCACAGACTTAAACAAGAACTGAGAACATACACATAACATACTCTTGGTGGGGGGCAAAGCTGCCAATACTGTCCACAATAACATCCTTCATTCTCGGTGTGTGTCTGTGAGTGAAGAAGCCAGCTGGCAGGCAGACACGAGGAGGAGGAGCTGGGGGCTTTAGGGTTCCAGTGCGGACTTTAGAGGGTTGGGTGGGTGTTGTTGTGGGGATGTGAGCCAGGTATCAGGTGTATCTGGCCCCTCGCATGGGCATCCTATTCACCTGCTGCCCGGGCCTGGACAAAGGCTGGAGCTCTGGGGCTCCGCTGGGCCACAGACAGACCAGGTAACACTAGAAGGTCTTAATGGCTCCAAGGTGAAGGGAAGATGGTTAGAAGAAGATTACGTGGGAAAATGTTGGGTTAAAAATTGAGCTTTTTTGATGATCTGAGGCTCCACCATCAACAGCCACCTTTCCCACATGTAGCCAGGGTTTAAATGCAACGCTCCACAGAAACTACATGGCATTGTTGAACCAGACTGTTCTGTATTCATTTATTTAACAAACAAGGTGGAAATCAGAGTGAATGAATCAGCAATGCTAAACAAAACACAAGTATAGTGTTGAAATGTCCAACAAAGTCCTTTTTGAAAGAGTAAACATAAAAGTGCACCAATTTCATCCGTGTGTGTGCTCATCATGAAAGATTGTGTATTAGTGATTGTGTAACTGATCCCTTTAGTAGGACCAGTGTGTTCCCGTGCAACAACTGTAGTGACATTTATGAAAAAAAGGGGTGTTGATTTCTACATTGTTCTGTACATTTTTTACTGCAGACACATACCTACTGGAGAGGCCTGAATCCAAACAGTAATTACCATACCTGACTGGCATACAGACAGACAGACAGATGTGTGTGTGTGTGTGTGTGTGTACAAATAGTTATTCTTGTTTGCTGTAAAA
The DNA here is from genome assembly GCF_029220125.1 of Pseudoliparis swirei. Taxonomy (NCBI): domain Eukaryota; kingdom Metazoa; phylum Chordata; class Actinopteri; order Perciformes; family Liparidae; genus Pseudoliparis; species Pseudoliparis swirei. Next base: position 23,965,183 of record NC_079411.1, on the reverse strand, counting down.
CATAAAGAGTTTTTTAGATTTGTAAAATGTATTTTGGATTCAGGTCATTTGGCTTTATTTGTGAACATTTTTATTTCACCAGCAAATATAAATTCTGACAGACAAAAGCTTTCAAAACACTCCTAGAAACAAAAATACTACTTAATACGACTTAGGGAGGGGGGTGGGGGGTTTGTCTGCATTTTTTTAACAGCTATGCTTTCCAAAAAGGCTTCTGTGGAAGAAGCGGGCTCTTAATGGATCCCTTAGTCTCTCAAAGAACCCTTGAAACCCTTTCTTCAAAAAGGATTCTTCAGAAGCAAATGGTTCCTCTTTGGAGCCCTTATTTATAAAAGTGATAATTTCACTGTTCCCAGTGACACTTCCATTGTTTTTAAATGTTTGTCATGTTGCATAATACTTTAGCCAGATAGTCCGAACACAGTTCACATTGTTGGACACTTAAGTTAAATTATATTAGTTCCCATGTGGCATGTTTTAACATTCAATAATAGACTTAATGACTTGTTGTGATAGGGGTGTTTTGGAAGGGTTACTTTAATAGAATAGTCTTCCACATTAATTGGGACATTATTTAGATGTCAGACCTTTGTGATTTAATTCTCTGTCTGAGCAGGACTTTAAGGTTAACATTATTTTAGTTTTTAAAGTGCGTGTGCACTTGTGTGTGTGTGTGTGTGAGAGAGAGAGAGATGCACTGTGGGTAGGATGGAAAAGGTAGAGACATCAAAGAGCAATGGAAGAGAGAAACAGCTGGTCAGTGTGTGTGTGTGTGTGTGTGTGTATGTGTACTGCATGTGTGAACACACCTTCAAAGAGGACCCTAGATGTGCCAGCCCACCTGACTTCAAGCATCGGTATAGGGACACATACACACTTATGCATACACTCTTGCAAACTCACAAACACACACACACACACACTCTGGAATAAACATACACTGACACAAAGTGCACACAGGGACTGAACGCTACTTTCTCACATACAAACCTTACCTGTCACTGTGTCGGTGCATGTACCTTCATGTGTGTGCGTGTGTGTGTGTAACGTGTGGTTCTTGTCAACGATTAAAGCACACTAAAGTCCCACACATAAATCAACAGTTCTGTGGATGTTCAGGGGTGTGCACGTCCTGACAAGTCCAGACTCAACGCTCCACAGCTGGGCAGGATCGGCCTGCCTTCAGCCTCTCTGGAGGAGAGAACCAGACTGGAGCAAGATGGTGAAAAGAGGAGCGAACCGATGAGGCCGATGCTGTGCACAGGTTCTGCATTGTAGCTAGAAGAGCTGCACTTTATATGTCAGTTTTAACACATTTCCAACATTTAAGTCCCAGTTTCATTCATTCAATTCAGAAAGGCTTTATCTGCTGGGCAAGGATGTGCAAGCCAACTAATAAAATAAATATTAAATATCGTGTGCAAGGATTTCACTCTTTAAAAACGCAAGTCTTTCAGTCTCAGGTGTTGGGAGTTTCACGCAACTCTCAAGTCCTTGTTGCCGTGACTTGAGTCTAAGAGGTCAAGTCCATTTTATTCATGCCGCTTAAAATCACATTTCTTTTCATCTTAGCTCAAATCTTTGAAGAATTGTGTTTGTAAGACTTTGTTCACGACGCATTTAATACACTGAATAAATATGAGCTTAGCACCTTTGTACTATAATTATTTGTCATCGGTCGTGCACCAGGTTTCTTCCCAATAACACTGTTGGCTTAAGTGGGACTCGCTTTTCCGCGGCTGCCGGGCGGTCAGAGACTTCGGCCTCATAAATCGTAGTTGTATTTTTTGAAGCATGGGATCTACGGTGTCATTTACAGCTTTGTATTGTGATACGACAAGTGACAGAATTACTGAAAGGGGCTCTTGATGAGCGAACACACTGCTTTCTTTCACTTCCAAGGTTCGTCGTCAAAGAGCAAAACATTTGATACACTGCTTCTCTGGAGAGAAAGAGAGCGAGTGTGTGAGTGCATGTGCTTACCTGCGCTCATGAGTGTGTGTATCTAAGAACAACCTGAGGTGATGAGGTTGTTTATCTCCTGGCAGGTCAAAGCCGCTTGGAAGTGGTGAGGAGTACACACACGCACAAACGCACTCACACACACACACACACACACACACACACACACACACACACACACACACACACACACACACACACACACACACACACACACACACACACACACAGGAAAGGAAACTCCCCGGCTTAGAAAGCCAGTGATCACTCATATCCTGATCTTCTGATAACAAGATGTGTATGGTTGTGTGTGCGTGTGTGTGTATGTGTGTGTGTGTGTATGTGCATTTGCCGCTTTCTTACAGTGCTCTTAAGTCTCTTTTGCCATAGTTACAGTCTGTATTGATTCATGAGGTAGCCTAAAGTATACGTACGTATAAGATAAGCATTCTATTTCTCTGCTGACATTTATTCTGCAGTCAAGGGTAGACTACCACCACTCAGTCTCTTTTGGTACACACACACATACACACACACGGACGGATGCATTTCCAAATATTGTTCGTCACCTCCATATGTCGTAATAACTCAGGTATGGCTACTGTCATCACGGCACCCCTATCTCTCTCTCTGTCTCTCTCTCTCTCTCCCTCTATTTCTTTGTTGAGGTCTCACCATTTAAATATAAATCATCTGTGACACAACCACAAAATAAGACATGATCTGATACCTTCTACGTGTGAGCGTGTTTGTGTCTGTGTTGCATAGCAGCTGTGAATGGTAAGAACAAGCCCACTGAGGGATATCATCGTAGTATCATGATATCATATAGTTCACATCATGCGTCCATGATTTCATTGCACACACTTGTATTAGGGCTTAACTGACGTGTAAGTTATTTTACTTACGTGAAGGTGAATAAATTACTCATTAGATCCTGATGCATCTTGTCTCATGAAATATAGTCTGAATACTCTCAGAAGTAAAGGTGCGGACGATAACCATTTATCTATTGATAACCCATTTCTATTTTCAAACATATCCAACCCAGGGCGTTCGACCAAGATCCACTTTATGTTCCAAGGACTTCCAAAATGATGATAAGAGAGTTTTAATCTTTGATGATGTTCGTGGAAATGCTCTCTACTTCCTCCATTATACAAATCTCAAATGTCTTGAGATGATCCCTTTAACTATTGTACTCGAGGACCTTCACCAAGTCAATTGTTTGACCTCTATCTTTTAGCCATGACATTTTTGCATCAGCATATGATATAATGTAATCTCTTAGAGGCTTAATACAGAAATATTCAGACATCCAGACCAGCTGAGCCTTGTCTGTGTGTGTGTGTGTGTGTGTAAGGATTAGTCCTTCGTGTTACCGACAGCTCCGTCTTTCATAAAAGAGCAACAGATAAAAGCATCGAAGACGGCTGTGTTGTTATGAAGCCATGTTTTGTTCTGAATAAATGGCAACTCTTCAGCCTGACTGTTGTCTTCACCTCTCCTTGCTGAGAACACAGTGCCACACACATAGACACAATCTTGCACGCACACAATCATACACTTCTTGCTTTGAGAAAAGGGTGTAATAAAACTTCCCTGTCAGTCTTTCATGTGTGAGGCTTAAGAGCTGTCACACTAACAGGAGGAAACCACCATGCTTTGATAGGCCGTCCATATGGAACGGAAATCTGCACACAGCATGCATGGACGTGTGTGTGTGTGTGTGTGTGTGTGTGTGTGTGTGTGTGTGTGGTGAGGCTAAACAGCACCGACTGATTGTATGAACTCTGAAGGACACGATGTGTCATTGTATTAAATTACATAGTTGCTCTTAAAAATGTACATCTGGTATAAACACTGTGTTACTTAACACTAATTTCATTGAGCGGGTTCCTGTTTTGTTGTGCTCTACGGACACGTAAGAATTCAGGTGACCTGAAAGCAAATGTACAGGTCACTTACAATCAATTCCACTGATACCAATAAGAAATGTACAAATGCACCAGCAAAAGGATGCAGGCTGAGGTAAACATGGGCCTCATTTATCAAAGCATGCGTAGAACAAGCTCTAAATATGTGTTATTTATCATTTGCAGAGGATTATAAAAAAAAATCATTTTTATTTATTAAAATGATATTCCATTTCTGCCGATATGTATGTACACATACTGGACCTTTAATACTGAGTTACTTGTTAACAAAAGTAGCAACAACAACAAAAAGCATTTAAAAAACTGCATTAAATGAATCAAAATGAAAAATATAATACAAGTAGTTGGAGGTTGTCCACCTGTAATTTAGGAATTGGTTTGCTTAGAATTCTATCTGTTAAATACAGAGTTTGATGATGTGCCTGGATGAATCATGTTTTATAGAAATAAGTCAATGCACGGTTTAAGCACAACACTGACTGTGCACACTAAAATGAGGCCGTAGGTTTCAAATATTTTTGTAAATAGGGTTAGGCAACTAAATAGAATCCCAGAAGAAACTCGGGAAACTTTATGGCAAATGCAAACTTTGATTGTAAATAAGGTTTGTCATGTTGTTCAGACTCATTTTCTGAGTGATGCATCGTTCCATAGAAACCTTCATTCTGTCACTGCATTTAATTCATATATAGCTGACTTCGATTTATTTAACCAACACTTTTGGTTTGCTTGTTTCATTTAGTTATTTACCTTTGAATTGAATAAATTAATCAAATTAAAACTCTCACCATAAAGGGATTTATGAATATAACTCATATCAGATCATATAAAACACATCACGAGCATCAGAAAGAGAGAGAGAGGGATGGTGAAAGCGAGCAAATGGAACAAATGGAAGACGAAATGGTTAAGAGGAGGCGCAGCTCGGACACACAGTGGAAGGACTGAGCCACTGGATGCAAACCTACTTCGGATTGATTACAAATAGGAGATAATCAATTCAACTCCAATTGTATTCACATCAAGCAGAGAGGAAAGGCATTTCAGAGCAGCAGAGGCATTCTTCTCCCCGCTACCATTGACATGTGACACACATTTGTCATGTCAAGACCTTGTGGAGAATTCCTACCGATTTTGTTGTTGTCGTTTCTCATCTGCTGCCCCCGCCCCCATGATCGACACACAAGCGCTGTTCCATTGATCCGCTAATCTAGTGGGGTGGGGAAGTGCAAGACTCTCATTTAGTTCAAATCATTACCCCTCCCACAAGATAGATAGAGATGGGATTTAGAGATAAGGGAGAAAACAGTGAGTTGGGAAAAGAGGAGAGGGCAGATGAGGTGACAGGAAAATATGAGAAAAAGAGAGAAGGGGAGAGGGGGAGGAGGGATGAAGAGCCCGTTATGCTATGTTGGAATAGCATAACGGGCAGTCCTAAATTTAGCTTTTGCCAATCATGCTGCACAGAGCATCACTTTGTGTCTCTAACTAAATACTGATGTCCTCTCTGTCCCTTTCTCTCATTCAGCTCACATCACACACAAACACACACACACACACACACACACACACACACTCATGCACACACTGCAAAGAGATGTGTTCAAGAGGGAAGTCTTTGCAGCGGTCGATAGCACTTGGCGAGTGATCTATCGACGAAGCGGGAGCGTGAGTGAGATGAGTTCAATATAGTTCAATTTAGCTCCACTTGCTTTAATTACTTCCACCCTGTGTGTGTGTGTGTGTGTGTGTGTACCCCTAGAGGCTGAGTGGTGGTAGACTATCTGTGACGGCTGATAATAAAAATACAGCTTTAAGCCATTATTGAATTCAGGCTCTGCTGAGTATTTAGGAGCGTCCTGGGGTTTGTGACCCCTTAAGGTGTGAATTTATTTAAAGAATATGGTAATTTGTTATCGTACATGTCCATTTCATGCCGTTTGTGCGAGCTTTCTTTTTTGTCCGCTACATTTCCTCCAGTGATCAAGAACATGGAGTAGGTTCAGGCTGGCCTGCCTAAAGACATTCAAGCTTTCGCGATGTTGATGAGTCCTTGAGGAAACATGAAATGATGGGTTGGCCATGTTGTGAAGGTGTTGTGCCGATACATTGGGCAAAGGCAGGGTTCACCCTGGACAGGTCACCAGTTTATCACATATAGAGACACCATTCACACTCACATTCACATCTCCAATTGCCTTTGTGGGAGGAAGCCGGAGAACCTGGTGGGAACCCACGCTGCCATGGGGAGAACAAGCAAACTCCACAGAAGGACTGCCCGAGATCGGGAATCGAACCCCGGACCCTTTTTCTGTAAGCTGACAATGCTAGCGACTACACCGCCATGAAGCCTTGTTTATCGTTCCAGTTGGGTGTTAAACTGTTGCGGCCAAGCTTTGTGTCTCAGAGACAAAGGCAGAAGTAATGTGAAGTTTTTACACTGCCCCAAAACCTTTTGACAGAACGTCGCTGAAGCAGTTGGCAGGGCGGGTCAACCATCTCTGAAAAAGTTCCAAATTGCATCTCACAGCCCCTCTTTCAGATAAGCAACCATGCAGATAATATATATATATATATATACACGTAACTCCCTATAAAATCATCGACAAGTATGTTGTCTACATTTTTGTTTCCGTAGAGTTAAATGAATAATGTATATTGTGGTATTTATGGAACTCTCGAGGCCGGAGGAGTCAGGCTAGCGATTCAGCTCTAGTCCAACCACCATACTTAGCATAAAGAGTGGTATTGATCTTCCGATCTATTTGTCTGAGAGAAAGTGTGGTTCATACACAAAGTTTAAAAAGGCAAATGCATTTAATTTGTATACATTTAATTTGTTATAATCTGTGTTGCTATCATTGTTTCAAAGGTCATAACTTATTTACTATAGAAACAAATCAAGGTATGCTCTAAGTAGGAGTGTTGATCACATTAAATACATGTATAGCATATATTACACCATATATATATATATTTATATATTATAATAATAATTTAGACTTCTATAGCGCTTTTCTAGGTACACAAAGACGCTTAAATAATAATATATATATGTATATTCTTCCCGATTATATCTCTCTGTATCTTTGAAACTCTTGTAGATTTTACCTCTCCCTGATCTCCCTTTCCTTCCCTGTCCCCCGCCTCATCTGTCATGTTTACCTTCGCATTGAAAATGCGGAAGGTTATGTTTTTATCGCCGTGTATTTATTTATTTGTATGCGTGTTATTCGCATAACACAAAAAGTATTAAACCGAATCGCATGAAATATGGTGGGATGATTGGTTATTATCCGGGGACCATTTGATTAGATTTTGGGATCAATTGGGTCAAAGGTCAAGGTCATGAAAAGGTCAACATCTTCTTTTTACCATAGTACGGTCAATTTTTATCCAATTGGCATGCAACTAATGCCAACATGTTCATAATTCAATGCCCAATCTTGTGAAATGCGAAGGTATGCGCTCTACCGAGTGCCCATTCTAGTTATGGATGTTTCTGCTCCTATTAAGAATTTAAGAGTGAATTTGTCCTTGAATCCATAGCATTTAGTGAACATGTCCGCTGTGAAGCAGCACAGATTATTTTCCGCTGCAAGGGTGGTGAACCACAGGGGAATATGGGTCTGCTGTCATATCTCTAAGCCCTCTTCTTGGCTCCCATCCGTTCCCAGTACCTCTCTCTCTCTCTCTCTCACTCTCTCTCTCTCTCTGCACTTCCTCATTCTCAAGTTGCCATTTCACTTCCAGTGATCTTGTATAAATTTCAGGAAGTTTGAAAATAAAAATCATCAAAACAGTTCAATGCAGAAATGTTGCCAATAGACATCAAATTATCTTTTATATTATATATTTTATATTAGCATGTTGTGACAATCCACCAAAAATAATGAATATGGTGGACACTTTACCTGCTAAACAAGAGCATGTGGACATTGTGACCGTGAGCATAACATGTTGATGATAGCACATATTTAATTCACTGCAGTGCCAAGTGGAGCCTCAGAAAGCTGCAATGGGTGTCTGTAGATGTGTAGTATTGTTTTGATATGAACAGGTCGAATCAATTATAATTAATTAAAGTATAATATTAAATATTGTATCCAAAAAATGTTGTTGCCTTACTTGACATCTTTTCTTTCCTCACTCATTTGACATTCAGGAATGAGAAGCCAGAGATTTCACACAGGACAACTAAATAGAGGAAATTAACTTAAAGCCGCTCTCCACCTAGACTATGGGATGTGCTGCTCCGCCAGCTTAAGCGATTATTCTGCTTGAGTTCAACAGAATATGCATTTCCTGAACCTTTTTTGGTTGTTATTTTTAAACAAATTGAACACCTGCAGGTTCAATTGAGTTTTCTGTCGCACCCAGAAGCATAATTCAGTCAGCTAAATTAATTAAAGTTATTATTTTCATGTAAAACCCTTGCACCAGCAATTATGGCCTGTTTACATGACTTAAAAGGGAATTAATCTTTTTTGTGCCGGCAATGTTTTGTGACCGTAGGGCCAATGAACATCTTAATTGCAACACACATGGTAAATTGACTTTATTTGATCTAGAAAACACACTTAGTTGTTTTTTGAAAGAAAAATACAAAATTATCCAAAGAACTAGCTTTCGTTCTCTGCGCAATTTTATTCCATGTTGTTTGTAATTTGTGGTTAGAGGATATGAGCTGAAGACAGTGGTTAGATGGGTACTTGACATGGAATCCGCACGGTGCCTTCTGCTCGACAACATGCTGTACGTTGGCTTCTGAACTGTCAATGATAACAGGGTTGGAAATATGTGCACCGGTGTGAATCTTTCATCTGCAATATGTCAGGTAACACTCTTTCATTGAAACAGAACGAGAGAAAATAGCAAGTGGGTTTGGAGTTGCACTCGGTTTACTTTATCCCGTGATGTGTCTTTTGGGATCATTTAACACTATGTTTTGGTCAACTTCTTAACACCTTTAGGGCTGTATTTTTGTATTATTCTAAATGCGTTCCCTTTCCTTTAAACAATCTATTCAGAGGAATAGTCTGCAACATTTTTCTCAAGCGCAGCTAAAACAGAACTTCTATCCGGCTTTCGTGAATATCTTAAACCTGCATCGGCTAATTTCTTTGGCCACTTGGGGGCAGTGGAACAGGTTGAAAACACAACATTAACTCAGTACCACCTCATTATAAATAAAGGATGATCTTATTTTATCTTATCTTAATATGCAGCATATGTTGATGAACAGTTGCTTGTTAACACACCCAGCAGACATGGAGCAACATTAAAAAAAATGTTGTCGTCATCTTAGTGTCTCTTATTTTTTAGTTTTTGCTCTCTTTTGCTATTTACCAACACCTGAGGGAATAATCTGTTTTTTAAACTACATTCAAAAGGTTTACCAAGTAGTTTTTAAATTTGTCTGCATGCCATTGAGGGCTGAGCTGGTAGCAGACAGTGGATTTTTACTTTGTTTGTGCTAAAAGAAGCTGCAGCTAAGGTTGATGAGAGGGCTGCGAGTGAGCAACCCATTCTCATTCCAACCCGTCACAGACTGGCGCTTTGTTCGACCCCTCGGCGTCAAGTGAACACGCGGTTAAAATTGGGAATTCAAACAAAACACTTGTGTACGTTTAGGCAACAAACTGAGCGAAGTTCAGGAAAAACATAATGGTTCCACTACAAATGTAACCAATATGTGAACTATTAAAACATAAGTATACAGGAAACATAGTGCTCTATGGTACATCCCCACATCAGGATATTTCACGCCACACATTAGCGGTTTAGAAATAATCTGTCAACATATTTTCAGCAGAAAAATGTGGAAGTACAATCGTACAATGCGGCATAACATGTGTGTGTGAACGAGGTGGATGGTTTGGCTTAAAGCATGTGACTTAAGAAGAGACGGTGGTTCATGTGGTGCCAACACTTCACCGTGGTTTAAAAAAAAAGTGATGCTTCCCTTCAAGTTCAAGTGCACTCATGACCCTTGAGCTTTCTTAAAACAAAACACACACGGATTATCTTCAAAGGCACTGGGTGCGTACTGTGGAGATGTTTTGATCAACACATTTGAACTCTGTGTATCGATATTGTCATTTGCAATTTTGACATCTTGGAAGTTGGAGTTTTGTGTGTTCGAATAACGTCTCGCTGCATAATGCACATTTGATTTTCAGATGAAGCTACTGGTGGAGGTTTAAGAGGTTATGTCATAAGTTGGACGAGTTCATAGCTGTCGAATACGTCTAAGAATTTGGAAAGGACACATAGTTTGGTTTTCTTCTTCTTTTTGTCTGAATTCACCACAGCTGAGTCATTCACACAGCACCATTAATCTCACGCACAGAGTGGCGATGACAGACTGTGCGTGCATGTCTTAAGTGTGTGTGCATGTGTGTGTGTGTGTGTGTTGACAACTGCAGGAAGAACACCTGTGTGGACGTAGATGGGTACCAGCAGAGATCACTAACTTCTACACCTGCCTGTTGAGAAAAACACACACACAATTTATGGCACATACAAGGGACAGTGGCTAAAAATTGTTGAAATAGATCAATCAAATTAATGAATTTAAAATGGCATTCACTGTTGCTTGTAGACAGTAACCGTTTCGGCTTTGAACACGAGATAATGTTCTTGCTTCTTGGGAGATAAACACTAGAAGACATTCATACTTTTTATGGATCTTTTATTGGACCTCAAATAAACAGGAAATATGCAACGAAGAGCTAAAATGATTAAAAGAGAAGACAATTTGTTTCCTTCTTCTTTTGCTCTGGTTATCTCTGCATGGACTCTTAGCTGCGGGATCCAGAAGTGGAGATCTAACCAGTCGATGGAAAACCCCAAAGAGGACAGACAGAGAGTGATGAGAGGGGGTGGATGGTAGAGATACAGCTACACACTCACACTCACACACACACACACACACACACACATACACATACGAGCCTTCACACATCAGTCAGACAGCCCTCTAGTCAGGAGAACCCCTGGCTCACCTTCACACAGATTCACAGATCACACACACACACACAGTCGCGCGCGCACACACGCACACACAGAAGTTGTACTGACATGAATCTACGCAGTCACTTTGACTCACATAAACATGCCTCCCCCTCCCTGCAAACACACACATACACGCACTTCAAAGGAAGATTGTAACCTGACAGGCTGGTAACACCAAGAACCCACATGCAGCTTTTTTTTCTTCTAATTCTTCCTCTCAGAAACCCACCTGTTTCTTACAAACTTTCAAGTCATACCTCGCTCCCTCTCTTGCCTGGTTTTAAGATGTGTGAGTGTGTGTGTGTGTGTGTGACATACACTCAGTCAGTGTATGCATGCTGGTACTCAAGGGCTGTCTGTCTGATGTTCTCTCCGGCTCATCCTACACTGTATGCCCTTATCACAGGATTACACACATGCTGACCCATGTCTTAACTAGACACAATGTAGCCATGCTCCTGCCTGCACAACTGGGCATCTGTGAACCGCAGCACCCTGTCATCTTATCTGAAGCATGTTGCCAAGCCGATGAGCCCATATGCTGGCAATGTCTCCTTGATGTGAAATGCAGCTGGAGACATGAAACAATTTCAGACAAATCTGACAGAGCTGGTGTTTCCCCAGTGTCAGGCAAACCATAGGCCAGATGTTGACGGGTACATGATGACAGGTAACACAGAGATCTGCTTCAGTACTCTGCGAGGTCAGTCTTTCTTTTTAGCTCCGGTCCCCAGTACGCAGGGGTTCTTTGGGTGTCACAGTAGGGGGTACAAGCTTTGTACTTCACTCACATAACCCCATGAAGCCTGGTAGAGCACTTATCCTGTGTAAAGTAGAACAAAGGTAACTTCACATTTCGCGGGGGTAAATTCCTACATCACACGTGGTCCCCAGGTAATTCTAGTGCTTTTGGTGCGCCAAGGTAATTCAAAAGATTGACAAGTTACTGAGCTTTGGTACCTAAATTCTGCTTACTCCGGTTTCACTCCGCTTCACCTTGATCTGATTACACTTGAATTATTAGAATACCTACAAACGAACACAGAGATCGACAAAACAAGCCCCATTTCGTATTTCTGCAACTTTTGATCATACCACAATATTATCATCAGCAGATAGGGAGTTCACAGTTGCCACAGAATTATATTTTCCATGTAGTCACAGTTGCAACGGCTGTCAAGCTTTCAGTTCTGGCACCGCACATAAAGAGTTTAGAATGACACTTGAGACAGGTATCCCTCTGAATTCATTTTTAAACGATGGGTTGTTAATTTCCCACATTAGGAGTGGCAGCATGGTTTATGTACTACACAGGGCTTGATGGCCCATACACTGAGTATCTGACATAGCTTTGTTTGGATGCTAAATTTACAAAAGTAAAGTTTCACTTTCAGCATTGCAAAAGAAACGGCTTTGAGAATGAGAACAACTGCATGTTTGGCAGACTAAGTAGTAGTATTTGAGTCGGGGCGACTGAACTGGGGCTCCTGAGTGATAACCTAGCTAAACTAGAACAGAGCCACAAACATGGCAGATACCAGGTCCCAGGCAGCGATTAAATAATACACAGTTCCAACTCCCAATCCTGAACGGGGCTTTTATAATGCAACTTGTAAACCCCAAAAAATCATGTACTTAACTAATATTCTTCTTCTTTGGTTTTGGAAGTAACTCAACATATCGCTATTGCTCTTACAACAGCACCATGCATACTGAAATCCAAAGCTGAACAGATAGTTACGTTTGCTAAACTGTGATTGGAAAATCCCTGTAAGGGGGAAAAGGTTTAGTTAATTATGGATAGTTCTCCCCATTTTATCTGTGGTAACCTCAACCTGAGTAAGAATTTGAGCAAATCCGAGTGTGCAATCTAGACATGACTGGATTATTATGAAATTCTCATCAAATGATCAAAAGCTGCTAACTGGACCTTGAGGTAAGATTGTTTAAAACTGCTGTTTCTACTTCACACAGAACCTTCAGCGAGCTGCAAAACAATTCTCCCTGTGTTTCTCATAGTGGGGTTTCTTTGTCGGCCATAATCATCTCCTAACTCTAGCGCCCCTCTTTCTGTCTCCGTAGATGTCTTTCTCTAGAGTGGCATCTGATAAATTCAGTCTCAGGTCTCATAAGAAGAAGGGATGACTAACCCAGGACAGGCACGTGAGGAGAGAGATTAAGGGATGGTGAAGGGGAGGATGAAAGAGTGGAGTGCACTCGGTCTGCCAGTCACTTGTCTAATTGCAGTGTCTGTCATGCTGTTTCTTTACATTGATGACTTCATGTTATTTTTCTCCACCTTTCCCATTACAGCCGTCATATCTCTTTCAGTTGAGGCATACCTTTAACTATTTGTCACCTCTCCCTCAATCTTTATTTTCCAAAGTCTATCTTTCTCTTCCCTGTGTTTGAGTGAGACGTTCTTACAGTGCGTCAGTTAAAATACAAATCTAAAGATGCCCACAAGAACATTTTTTAAATACTCAAATGAATTAAATCTTCTTAAAAGAATTATGTAAGACCAGGATTTTATTGGTAACACAATGTTTGTCTCTCACTAAAATTATTTAAAGGACATTCAAAGTTTCAGATCATGGAAGCATTTGTAGGTTAAGTTTGAGTTGTTTAGTTTTTTTCATTCAATATAGTGGTTTGTAAACAAACTTCACTAAGGGTGGGATCCCAGTAGCAAAATGATGGTATTTTAGGTATTGGATCTATTCTAGGGGGAGAAAATGAAACGCTTGCTAGCCCTCTATCCGTATACACTACCGTTCAAAAGTTTGGGGTCACTGAGAAATGTCTTTATTTTTCAAAGAAAAGCACTGTTTTTTCAATAAAGATAACATGAATCAAAAATACACACTATACATTGTTAATGTGGTAAATGACTATTCTAGGTGGAAACGTCTGGTTTCTAATGAAATATCTCCATAGGTGTATAGAGGCCCATTTCCATCAACTATCACTCCAGTGTTCTAATGGTACATTGTGTTTGCTAATCGCCTTAGAAGACTAATATCTGATTAGAAAACCCTTGTGCAATTATGTTAGCACAGCTGAAAACAGTTATGCTGGTGATATAAGCTATACAACTGGCCTTCCTTTGAGCTTGAAGTTTGAAGAACAAAATTAATACTTCAAATATTAATCATTATTTCTAACCTTGTCAATGTCTTGACTATATTTTCTATTCAATTTTCAATTCATTTGATAAATAAAAGTGAGTTTTCATGGAAGACACGAAATTGTATGGATGACCCCAAACTTTTGAACGGTAGTGTATATATATTGATTATTATTACAGGAGCCCCGAGTTATAATGCCGTCGCGGCTCTGCAGGAGCAGGAGGAGCCTTGTCAAGTCTGAGAAAGTTACCCAAATCACTTGAATACTTGAGTTTGGGTTGAGAGACTACAGATATTAAACACAAGCTGGGGTTGCGGAGTTTTCCAGACAAGGAGGGGCTACAATAAGAGTGGCATATGGACATTTTTAGGATACAATGTCTTTGACGCTTGACTAGTAAGAATATCTCCACCTCTACTGCATGGAGTTGGACCATTTTCTTCATTTTTAAATTATTTTGGACAACGGTTGAAAGGTTATGGACTTGTTGGTCCAACAACAGCTCCAGATAAGCAGACAGGCAGATGTAATAATCATCCCAGATATCCACATTATAAATGAACATATTGCAATAGTGTCCTGTTTGGACTGTAAAGAGATTGCTTCATAACTGTCCCATATGACTTACAGTATTTCTACACTGTGAAAACAATGTCTGAAAACTGAATATACCTCTTCAATACTACTGTGAGAATTGAAAAAAGCAGTATACACTGTGAAGACACAACAAAGAAGAAACATATCATGGATAGTTCTGGATATCTTTTTTTATTTGATCTCATACCTGTAAAAATATATTCTCAAAAATAAATAAATATATGAAATAAATATATGTATGTCCTAGGAAACACAAACTTATATATAAGAATATAATCCGTCAACAGGTTTGTAAAGGTGTCCGGTGCTCGTTTGACAGTGGAAGAACAACCGAAATCCTTCACTGGGCTCTTGAATGCACCTCTAGAGTTCCAACAGAACACGCAGTATTCCGCCACAGGACACCACCGAAGAAGTCCTTATAAAACTCCATTAGATCCACTTTTTTGTTTGCTTGTTCCTCACACGCTTTGTAGAAAAGTCATATGTTCTGAAAAGCATCTCTCTTTGGAGCAGTTTTAAAGGAGAATCCTTCCGAGCCGTCCCCCAGCTCTCAGATTCGTTTCCCACAACAGACGTGGCTGATTTCCAGTGCATGAAACTACCTTTTAGTGTAAACCAGCCAGTGGATTAAGCATTTTTTTATAAATCATTTACTTAGCAGCTACAGTGGTGTTTTTAATAAAAATTAACTGAAAACAGTGGAATTGACAAAAACTTATCAGCCACAGCAATGTACTAGCAGCCACTTGTTAATCTCACTTATTAATTCCCACACTTTTGTCCTCTTGAACATGCATTTTTGGACTTGCAGGGAAACTTAAACAAATCCAGTCATCTGTTTTTCCTCTGCATAGCCAATAAAGGGGCGATATTAAGGGCCCGGATGTCTGTGTCTGTCAAGGGACCTTCACATCTTCCACAGAAGATCCCTGGCGCTGTTAAATCAAACTCCCCGGCTAGTGTGGTTCATAGAGGGTCTCTTTCCTTCCTCCATGCCATTGATAGGGAGTGTTGATTTGGCACACTTTTTATGATCCCCAAATCAACAGCATCTTCCATCTTCCTCAAGAAGGGGTTTAGGAGTAGGTGCACTTGGGTTGCTTTTCAGCTCAGACTGGCTCTGACAGTCATGGTAACGCCCCATCAGTCTCAGCTCTGGCCCAGTATGTCCCTGTATAGCTCCGGGACTCTATCCGGGTCGACGGGCCTTGGTAGGAAGTGTGTGAACCTCTGATGTCGCCTCGACCTCGTTCCATCCCGAGACGTCCCATCTTTGTTCAACGCCACAAAGTAAAATGCACCCTTTTCTCCATGCCGGTAGATGTTGGATGAGTAGGTGTTGTACCAGTTTTCTTCAAATTGCTCCTTAAAAACAGATTCTGCAGACAGCTTCTCCTACAGGAAGAAAGACAAGAGGAAAATCTGAGTATAGTGAAGCAAAATATGTCACCTGTTTGCAACGGATTACAAATCAGGTATGTTGAGAATTGCTACAGTGCAGTCAAATGGTGCTGAGTGTGTAATCAATAGCGTACTCACCGATCCATACAGTTCTCCTTTGCTGTTCATGGCGAGGTAGAGGCTACTGTCCACCCCTTTGATGCTAACCATTCCCACAGCTAGACTGATGAACTCCAAAATACCTGCACACACACAATACTTGACATTACATTAACTTGTCAGAACATTATTACAATAAGCATAACATGAGGTTTGTTCCACCTGAGGCTTGTGCAATACCATGTATGTGTGAGATAATTATAGTGAGAGGCATGAGCCAAATTTAACATATCTGAGGCTTGGATTCATCTGTGCTAAATACAAAAAAAAGTACAGTAAATAGCTCTATTTATAGACACACATGCTGACTCTGACAAGCAAGGCTGGGTGTCTGGAATGGCCTCTGAAGTTCAACCAAGTTTAATGGAATAAATCAAGTGTCAGAAGCGCTACAGTCTGCTGCACTAAAAGAAATCTCTCAGAGGTATACTTTCGATTTGTAAGCAGAAGACGTGTATCTTGATGACTAAAGATGAACTGTTAAAAGCAAAGAATCATTTGCAATCTAATCTCAAGGAGGAAACGTGGTAAAAAATGTTCTGCAAACATTAAATATTTAAAGCAATGTCCCATCTGGAAAGCTTATCTTGCATTCCACTTTTATGTTCAGGGTTATGGCAGCATGCAGCTGTATCACAGTGTGCTATTTGATTATAATAACCTGTATGGCTTTTTTATATAGCTCTCCCACTGTGTGTGCGCGCGTGTGTGTGTGTGTGTGTGTGTTTTTTTTCCAGTGTCACTACCTGTCAGTCTGCTGCATCTTACAAAAGAATAGCAGAAATTCTACAATAGACGACACTAAAATAATAATGAATCATAGGTTTATTTGTGAAAGGCTGCGTACCGAATCTGCTGTGGTCCTTCCTCGTGCCCTGCACGGTGCCGTCGGGACGGATCTCCAGGTGGAAGCCGGTCCTGCAGTAGAGCTGCCGCCGCCTCAGAATCCCCTTCAGATGGCTGAGGTCCGCCAGGCTGCGGGACAGCCGTTCTGCTGACACCAGGTCCTCCTGCTGCTGCGCATGTCCCCCAATCATCAGTCCGGTCACCGAGTTGTAGTCCATCGCTCCGGCTGGCGTGAGAACGAAATGAGAGCCAACCGCAGCCCGTGCGGCGCCTGCGGGGCCAAAGCTTTCCACAAATGCGTTGACGAAGCTCCCAAGCTCCGCCGCTGCCCCCATCACAGATGAGACAGACGAACCGGTTCACAGCACGAGAGATTTCCAAGTCGAGATCCAAGTGATGAGCAGAGAGGAGAGCCTCAGTACGAACCAGCGAGCGAGCGAACGAGGGACAGCCGGTGATGAGAAGAAAAAGAAAAGTTGGACGTGCTGGCAGAGAAAATAACCAATAAGTGCGCGTTTTGGCGCAGTCAGCAGAACCGTTAATTAGTCATCTAATTGAGATTTAAGTCCCGCGCTATATCTTGATGCAGATATATCCCCGGTTGCAGCAGCCAGTGTCCCCTCTTCTCCCCTCTTCTGCTATTTATCCCTCTCCCCCTCCTCTGTCCGCTCCCTCTCTTTCCTCCTCACCTTGGGATACTCCCCTTTGCTCTGGAGCACTTCAGGGTTTCCTCTCTCTCTCTCTCTCTCTCTCTCTCTCTCTCTCTCTCTCTCTCTCTCTCTCCACTCTCTCTCTCCACTCTTCAGCCCTTTATTCCTGCATATACCCTGTGCTCTCTCCTCCAGTGGCAGCATGTTGCGCAGTGAGACCAGCACGCTGCACTTAACATTTATCACGCAGTTCTCCCTTGAGAAATTCACCCCGAGTTGCCTTTTTATGCAAATGTACCCCGATCGCCTCCCTTTAGGGCTCATGTGTTCCCGTGCCCCATCAAGGCTCTGCTCATCGTTCTCCTGTCTCACCTTCAATGTTCAGTTTCAGTGCAGAGAGCGCAGGGACTTGGAGATGAAATAAAAAACTACCTACACTCAAAGAAACGACTCATTTGTATTAAATACATCTAAAATAAAATAACGATATACATTAAATTAAATTAATTTGTGTTTGTCCAACTCAAAATATAAACTAAGTAACTAAAACTCCACACAGAAGGAACGCCCGGACTGGGAATTGAACCCACACTCAAAGAAACGACTCATTTGTATTAAATACATCTAAAATAAAATAACGATATTCATTAAATTAAATTAATTTGTGTTTGTCCAACTCAAAATATAAACTAAGTAACTAAAACTCCACACAGAAGGAACGCCCGGACTGGGAATTGAACCCACAGACCTTTGGCTTTGAGGCGACGGTGCTAGCCACTACACCACCATACAGCCCTGAAAGTGTCTTCACCTTGTAAACAACTGATTTTCAGCTGGCGCATGCGCAAAGGTTAGTCCTCAATGAAACACATTTATTTTGAGTTGATATGCACACCATCTAACCTAAATAAATCTAATAAATGAAAGAATTCATACATTTTGTGTTCCACCCATTAAATATAAATATCTATTTTTGTAATTGATTTATTTAAATGTATCAAACAATATTTAAAGCTGTCACCTCGAAGAAGGGCTTGAATCGTTTTTTTGAGTGTAAACAAATTAGCATCGGAGGATGCCCCCCCCCCCACACACACACACACACACTCGCTTCAAGCTTGCAGCAGCACAACGACTTCACTGACGCTCATTTAGACGCTCAATGCCAAATTGCTCATGGGCCCTTCAGCAGTGGCTAGTTAGAGAGTGCGCCTTTCAGCAACAACGTGTGTGTGAAATGGACAGAGGAAGAGAGTGCATGTGTATGTGTGCGTGTGTGTTTGTGTGTGTGTGTGTGTGTGTGTGTGTGTGTGTGTGTGTGTGTGTGCCAAACAGCATGAAAGTGGTATTCCCATTACCCTAAACGCTTTACAGCCCCACGCCTCCTTAACGAAATGACTCAGGTGCAGCTATAGAGAGAGGAAAGCCCCCATTTGCGTAATGTTCGCACTCGGCTGTTGATTTATTGCCCCCCTCGTTTTATGTAAGTCAGCCGCACGTTAACAGCGCCCGCACAGACACAAACATACACACGCACCCACACGCACCTGTGCAAACGACATCACTTGACTGTCAATCCCTTCATTGATCTTTCCACATGGGCTTTGAACAGCGCAGGAGCCCACATATCCTTAATTGTGGTCTTAAAAGACGAATCAAAGACACACGGGGCTTCAAAGTGTAGGGATCTTGTAAGGGGATCACGCAATAACAACCAGAAGAGGGGAATATACTCTGTTTGAACTGCATGTGAGCTTAGATAATGCCCGACACTTGACATTTGAAGGGCTTCAGAAGCTGTTAATTATTTATGTAAATTAACGTAGGCCTATATTTTGTAATGCACATCTTTATATTGATCATAACGTTGAACATATTTCATTAGCCATATAAAAACTGGCATAATGCCGGTCACCTGGAACTCATTGCAGACAAAACATTACAGGTTTGCGGGAAACTAACATTGCCCAAAATAATGAACTGTTGGCACTTTAAATCAAACGAATGTCAAAATTGAAGATACATTGATATCAAATGAGGGATTTGGCTCGGGGTCAAACCGCAGTATATACTGTTTGAGTTGGACTATAGCAGTGGTGCATTTATGGGCCCATGTTCCAGCCCATTGATTTTGGCAGCGCTCGTGTACACTAAACACACGCGCGCACACAGCTGCCCCCTCCGTGGGGAATTGCGTTGATAAATGAGTTGAAGGTGCAGAGGTGTTTTGTGTGCGCGCCATACGCCGGTCATTTTGTATACTGTGTCGATTTCCACTGACAGGGATTGCGACACCTTGTTTTTTTTCTTTTACTGTTGTAGCCTACTCATCTCTCTCACTATATATATATATATATATATATATATATATATATATAATGTCGTATATATGTGGTTGTGTGCGTGACAGATTGATAAACTGAGTGGGCATCTATGTGTGACGTGCTTTTTGTCCTCCCACTTTCCCTTTCCCCCCTCGCTTCATAATTATTTATGATCAGTAGAAAAAGGGAACTTTTTTTCAAAGGGGACAAAATCGATCGGAATTGCTGCAGGCTGATCAGCTCCTGATGCATTTGGATATCGACCTGCATAGCCACGATGAAGGTGTCAGATATAATGCCAAATTTCCACTATACTTACAAGGTGCATGCAGTTCAGGGTATACGGTTTTCTTTGAAACATATGTTATGTTGGTTTGCAGTTCTGTTGGTTGGTGACAGAGTGAAGCCAACCATGTAGCCCATAGCAGCCTTAAAAGGAAGAGGAGGAGGCCCCCAGGGTTATCCCCCCACACCCACGCACACTTACACACAAATAAATTACAACCTAATCGAATGCCTGGATAATGGAATAACTGAATATAGCCTTGAGGTTATTAATGCAAGTGGTCCAAACATGGGGAAACTCCAGGGGTCCTTGAGAGACAAATTCAGAAATCCCCAGAATGTAGACTCTTTATTTAATCTATATGCCACTTAGAAAATGCATGAGCATGAGATCTCACCACTTTTATGTCCCCAGATAGGCCTGGGGTTCAAAAATAAACCACAACAAAGCCTTTCCCCCTTGAGTATGCAAACAAATGAGGGCATGCATGAGCTAATGTGTTTCTGCTTCGAGCTCTGTTGTATACTTGAGATTGACAGATTTGATGCAACAGTCAATATTTAATACAATTTTACAGGTCAGTTGTAATTTTGCATTAATTATTAAACATTTCTACCAGTCAACCAATTAGGGAGCCTATTAGTCACCACATAGGGTAATCCTGCTTGGATTTTGACCAAAGGAACACATTCAGGGCTTAATATTCAACACTTTAAAGGGTGTATTTGTATAAGAGGTTTTGATAGTCATTGTTTGATCTCTTTTTAACTTTTGGCTAAACTGTGCTCATATCTAGGTGAGAGCGATCTGCATGCTTCATGTGTGAGCAGGTGACAGGATCAAGTGTTTGACTTCTTTCCTTTATTCTCTCGGCATCAAAGTCATAAGAAAATCCCCATCAGGTTAACATTAGTCTTACATGTAAAGACTTAAATGAAGAGTTCATCTTTGATATTCGTTTGATATCTGCTCTTCATTGGCTTCTTTGATGCTGAATTTCCCGCTGGAAATCGAATATCAACATAACCCTCAATAAAAAGTGAAGACTGACACATGTTAATATCGTTGGTCACTTTATAGTTTCCTCAGTGTAAACCAAGATGTCTTTCAAGTTCATTCTAAAACACTTGCTGTGAGGTATTTCAGCTGAAAGACTACAATGTGCTCCTCTGCCTGCTTTTGAATGTGATTTGAATAAGTTTATATTGCGTATTAGCCTTGCCTGTGGTGTAAAGTGCATTTACACAAATGTTGAGTTGGTTCTTGAGTATTACTAAGGTATTATACTTGTAGGCTACTTTTAATCCATTAAATTGTTCTGTCAGCCATACTGGTTATTCTGCTATATTTTCAGAACACCTGAACATTCAATGCATGAGTTTTATAGGCCACTTATAAAATAGTAAAAGTCGATTCCTATTTTTTAATAAAGCAAATGTTTGATTACTATTACTCACACCACTGCAGTGGATAATAGCATGGTCCAATATAATCTCCAGTCGACGAATTACACTTCTTCACTGTTCATCTTCGTCTAATTATAGTTTATAATTGACCACGCAGCAAATTAACTTTCACTCTCAGTCTCACTCATCACATCCCCTCCACTCTGTGTGTGATTCTGCACAGCAAATCTACGGTGCCCGCACATCTCGCGATGAAAGGGAGACAACGCGATACTTTTTGTTGTTGTTGCTGCCTGCAAAGTTATAGTCCTCCAGCAGCACAGCGGCAGCAACAACAGCAGCAATGGCCGCTTTCCGCAGAGTGGCAGCGCTGGCCGGTAAGATAAACATCTGGTCGGCGGCGAGACACGAGCTCGTCGGTGGTCAGGCGGCCAGAGGAGGAAGGACACGAAGGGGTCTGGCGGTCGGGATGTGTCTAGCGACGGGAGGCGCCGTGGCGCTTTACTTCTACAACGACATGACGAGCTGCAGAGGCAGGAAGGGGATGGGGAGCCGCAGCATCAACGGACTGCTCCCAGCCATCCCGACCGTGGAAGCCAAGGAGAAGGTAGGACGTTGCGCCGAGACCTGTGAGGCTGACGAAGAGGCTCTGGGTTAGCAGGATGTGTGTGTTGTCCCCGGTGTTGACATGGAGGCGTCGGTGTGCAGAACTGTGGAGAAAAAACAACAAACCACTGAGACAAAAACGAAAGAGCGCTTCGTGTTTTCACCACTCGAACTAGACCCACGTCGGTCCAGTTAGTCCGGTCTCTTTGTGTTTTGGAGCCACGGTGTGCGGCTGCCAGCTTATATGTTTCCTCTCGGTTGATATCCTGTGTCATTCATTCCCAACACGCCCAGTGGAAACAGTTTACTCACTGTTTGGCTACAGGACGATGTGCGCGCGCAGATGCAGGAATGGCGCTCTCCGTTAGAGCTGGTGCTGAAGTGACAGAAGGTTGAACGTTTTCCTGTGAGCCAGGCAGAGCAGAGGTGTTAATGGAATAACACTTGCAAATAAGGTACACTATATCCCTGCAGGTACTAGTTCCTTGTTCTAATTAATGTAGTAGTTTCAGCTTCATGTTAAATGCTTCACAAGTTACTTGAACAGACAGCGATGAAGAAAATCCACCAGTTTCCAGTGGTGGACAAAAAGTACTTTGATCCTTTAAGTATCAAAACCACAGACTGAAAAGACACCATTAGAACCCTATTTACTATTTCTAGCAGCAAAACAAATCCAAAGTAAAAAAACAAATATTAAAATGACAAGTTATGCTGAAGGGAGCACTTCAGAAGTTGATATTATTATAAGTGTGATAATAATTATACATTAACTAATGACATTAACATGAAAACATGTTTCTAATAAATATGAGACTCTATGACATTAAATAGTGAAAGTGCAGTCAATATATAGTGATAAAATATAACACATATAACATATAGAATAAAATGCCATACATCTAGGGTGGACAGGTTGTGAGAAAGGTAAGATACATCTTCGGCCTGTATTTTGGAACACTTCTTATCTTCTATTTTTTGGCTTAGAAAACACTTTTTGTCATTAGTTGTTTCAATTTAAAGTTTATATAATTGTGACATATTACAATAATTATAGTTAAAGTGGTGCATCATATTTAACTGGTAGGGAATCCTCTAGTAGATTGTAACTAAAACAACACAATAATAATTGTATTCAGAGCAGATTAACATCAATAATCAAGTATAAATGTCAAAAAGACATTAATTTAAGAGTGACACCAGATGCTGAAATACCACTGAAATAAACAGACACCAGTAGTTTATCAGAGGGTAGTAAATCAATCCTACGTATGGTAAATTAAATCAATAATGTAATGTATAGGTTATACGGTTAGTTCTTCTGGACCGCCACGGGTAACATAGTTGCCTGTAAGGAAACTGGGATGGAGGAGGGGTAGCTAGTTTAGAAGCAGGAGAAACTATAAGAAGACAGGCAGGATACCCGACTGTAGAATATGGTGTCTTGCTAGCCACCCAACGTGGGAACCGAATAGCTCCATTGGGAAAAGGGAAACACAGCCTTCTGTTACTCAGTAAGTAAAGGTTTTCTGAAGGATAAGGTTTGAAGAAATTGTGAGAACTCACTTGCAGAGAAGGAGAACAAAGCTGCAGGGAAACACAAGTTCTTACAAGCTTGAAAACAAGGCTGAGATTCTGAAAGGAAACAAGAAAACCATCTGCCAGAAAACAAGAGTGGGTCAGTTGAGTCTCCAGAGACCTGTAATTTGGGGACTTATTAGCAAAATATGCTTCCTCTGGGGAACAGAAGCCTGAGATGGACAAGACCAAACGTAGCTTATGTTTGACAAGTCCTAAAAAAGATTCATGCCTGGATTCTGAATCTTTGGCAGACTTGTGGCTAGTTGTGTGATTGGCTGTCTGGACTCTAGAGAATCGTATGAGGAAAATGGCTCCACCCAGGGAAGAAAATATCATCTGTCACCTGCAGGATAACTGTTGGCTGTGGCAGGTAAAAGTTCAGGCCAGGTTTTTCCTTATATTAAGAAATATAATTTTTTCAAATCATTTTCTAAATGTACATGACAACTAGTGATTGAGACCATAAAGTCATGTTTACTCAGGTAATAAATCGAGTGAGAAGTATTGTTCATTTTCTTCTCTCTATCTTCAATTTTTACAAAAAACATCCAGTAATTCATTTTTTGTGTGTGTGCATAGTGTTTATTAATTTACCTAGGTTGTTTTTTGTAATTTTCTCATGTGTTTGTCATACTGTATTGCATCTGTGCTGTTTGTGTCACTTGTGTGGACTGTGCTACTGCCTCTTGTTCAGGTCATCATTGTAAATGAGAATTGGTCCTCAATTGATCGTACCTGGTTAAATAAAGGTCATATTTAGATTTCTCTACAATCAGCTTCTTCTTTTTTTGCAACCAAAGAACTCGCTTGGCTTCACTTTTCAGACCCGGATGCTGCTGCCTGGTATAGATGGTCCTGTTGGCAATCTCAACATATAGAAAAACCACGTGGCTTGGATAAGATTAGTCTCGGAGGCACAGAGTGAAGCAGGAAGCAGGAGTTGAAGAAACAGCAACACACTTTTGGCATTGAGCATTGATCTACATTTGCCACTTAAGAGGCACGATCAGACTGTATCACAAAAGAGAGAACTGATACTTGCTATTTGTGATTGTATAATACCTAACGATTAGAAAACATAGCTGACCGAAGGATTTCTGATAAGTCAGACTCAAAAAGGTACCTTAGCTGGCTCGATTTGACTTTCATATGACTGACATTAAATCAAGAAACAAGGAGAAAACACAGGAGGGTTTGAATATAGCTCTGAGAAAACTGAGAACATTTATTAAAAGTTGTGGCTGTGAATGGAGAACACTGAGTTGCCTGAGGGGGAATCACCAAGACTAGGTGACACACTCAAAGAAATGACTCATTGGATGAACTCAATTAAATTGTTGGCAGGTTTTCCATCCAATAATTATATGCAACTCCAACTCAAATTTAGCACATCAGTGCAATAAAATGTATTTAAGTTAGTCCAACTCATTTGTATCAAATACGTCTAAAATAAAATAACGATATTCATTAAATTAATTTGTGTTTGTCCAACTCAAAATATAAATTGGAAATTAAATATTGTATTCCATACCGCTTATCCTCATTAGGGTCACGGGGCGCTGGAGCCGACCCCAGCTGACATTGGGCGAAGGCAGGGTCACCTGGACAGGCCGCTAGTCCATCCAGGGCACACATAGAGACAGACAACTATTCACTCTCACATTCACACCTATGGGCAATTTAGGCATCAATTAACCTGACTGCATGTCTTTGGACTGTGGGAGGATTAGAACCCGGAGACTTTAGAACCCGGAGGGAACCCACGCTGCCACGGGGAGAACACGCACGGCCCTCTTGCTGTGAGGCGACAGTGCTAGCCACTACACCAGCCCTGAAAGCATGTTCACCTCATGCAACGCATGCACAAAGGGTAGTCCCCAATTAAACACATTTATTTTGAGTTGATATGCACACCATCTAACCTAAATAAATCTAATAAATGAAAGTATTCCTACATTTTGTGTTACACACATTAAATATAAATATCTATTTTTGTAATTGATTTATTTAAATGTATCAAACAATATTTAAATGTGTCCCCTCTAAGAAGGCCTTGCATCGTTTTTTTGAGTGCAGGAACATATTTAGGTGTGGCTACATGACATTATAAATACACAAGAACACAGTGTACTTGACTGTCATTTCAAATTACTGCCACTTAATAATTTTTTTAATTACCCACCCCATTATTAGTATTTTTGCATTACTTTTAACATCATGTTGTGCAGCATGGCATATGAATCTTGCTGCCTTTCTAAAACATTCTCAACTTCATTCATTAGTGAGAGCCAAGGCCATGGGCGCCCGTGCTCATGCACTTGATTACAGTGCATTCCTATGAAGCCGAGCGCTCATCTATGCATGCCTCCAAAAGCCCCCTCGGAGACGGGAGCGGCAAAGCTTTATGAATGAATCCGTGCGCTCATTAGCATGTTAGATGAGCTGAGCAGGAACCTGGGTGTGCTGGGCCCTGCGGCCAAACAGGTTTAATTTTGGAAACCTCTCTGCTAATTACACAGCTTCATGCAGCACAATCTGTTGGCGTAGCGGCTCTCCTACGCGGCAGCTAATCAAGTTGAAGCCCTGGCTCTTGAGAGAGAGAGAGAGAGAGAGAGAGAGATGCTAATTAAGTAGTAGTGACAACGTATTTGTGTGTGTTTGTTTGTGTGTGTGTGTGTGTGTGTGTGTATGGGTGGGTGTGTGTGAGACTTTCTTGCGCCAGAGGTGCTGACTGTTTATCATCTCAGAGAGCAAAATGGAGAGAGTCGATGCCAAGAATAGATGGATCTCCTCATTACGGAGGTTCAAAAGCAGTGAGGAGGCACACACAGTTTATATTCTGTGTGACTTTTCTCTTCACAGATGGGAAGTCGCATTAAAACTACAATTATTGGGGCACATTTGCACCCCTCACTCTGTGGATTATTTAAATATGCTGGTAAATAGTAAAAATATGGTATATTTCCAGTAATGTTGTGCACTTTTTCTCTTTTGATAAAAAAATATATAATAAAAATAATAAAACTGATAAAAAAAGAGGGCAACATAGTCATATTTTGTGATGCCTGTTGTTTTTGTGTCTGCAGGAACGTCCGTTTGACTTTGATGAGGGAGACGTGTACATGTCGTCCCATGAGCATCGCTTCCGCATTTTCAGCTCGGTGGAGTATGACGGGCAGCTCTACATGACTCCACAGAACTTCATCGAGTCGGTCACCATGAGCGAACCCAGAAGTATGTTTGATGTTCCTATATTGTGTAGAGCCTTTACGAGCTACTGTACCAAAGTATGTTCAAACGTCAGTCAGAAAACATTTCAAGAATGTTACTTTGAGAGAAATTACATTCTCTGATTTCATCCAAGTCATTTCCCTTTGATGTAATAACACAGTTATTTTTATGACCGTGGTCCCATTTTCACCTGCACCTTCATGTGGCTTGTTTCAAGACTTTGATGAATTACATTTACATGCTTAAAATGTTCCATTACCTAAAAGTACAGACTTAAATCACCATCTTAAAATCATCAGTTTTACTGAGTATTTCCATTGGTTGAATCCAAATATAAAAATGTTGTTATATTTTATAATTTGTAGCTTTATTTATTTGTAAATTGATAAACTACATTGTGCTTGTTTTTAGTTTGTAGATAGCCATCTCTGATCCACAAGTTATGTCCTGATGTGGATGTCCCAATATGGATCTCAGTGTCCTATCTATTTTTGTTTTATTGAATCCAAGTTTTAAAACACTTTACTGAGTTTTAAACACGTCTTTTCTGTTTCTGTCAGCCTGCTGCCAGTCGTAACAGATTAGTCCCGGCCAGTCAGCCTCAAAGCAGATGGCTTTACAGCTATTGTTTAGTCTGTGGTTAATGTTAGTCAGACGCGGGCGCACACACACACACACACACACACACGCACATGCACGCACGGATACAGACACAGACACAGACACACTCGACTTCTCCACATTCCAGTTGCTCATATTCACCTGTATCTTAACCAGTAGATATCTAAACCAGACACTTAACTTGTTTTTTACTTTGTGACAACTGGTTTCGAAATGCCCCTACAAGTTGAGTATACCACAAACACCGAAACAGCAATTCCGTTCCTCAGCTAGTAGCGTGCAGACTGTGCACCTGTATGTGTGTGTTTACATCAGCCCTTGCTCACTGACATACGATACAGCCTCACATACCCTCTCAGCAGCCGACATCCTCTAATGCCCCCTTTGAAGTTGAATTAGATGAACTTTGTTGTATAAAACAGAACAAAAGTAGTATGTGCTTTTACGGGGACATTCCACAAACTACAAAGACAAGCACGGGGCACTTTAGACGGTACAAATGGGCCTGTGATGATGACAGTGTATATACAGTGAGTGTGTCTGTGTGTGTGTTTTGTGACTGTACTCGGCACATTAAGACCCATTTCTAGATCATACAGATGCTATCTGATCAAGCCCACCCAAACTCTCTTCTCCTCTTTCCCTTCTTCTTCTCTCCTCTTTTGTCTGGTTCCCTTGCAGACAAGAGGCCCTGGAGGTCCCTGGCCAAACAGGTGGGAGACACACTCTTGATACTTCTTTCTTCTGCTGTTTCAGGCAGCTGTTGCATGTTAAATCTGTTGCAGACCCTGCAAAGTTTTAATCTCAATTTTGCTAGAATTGTGTTTTTTATGTAAATGTGGAAGGTTATCCATGTACAGTGGCATTCATGCATCATTTTGAGTTGTATTGTCACTATATGTCAAGAAAAAGATTTGAGTGGCCTCCACACTGAAATTCACTTCACCCTTGTGTTGCCTTAGGGTCATTTTGACCCGAATCAATATTACACCCTCCCCCGCCTTTGGGTCATTTTGACCCGATTCAATGTTTCACCCTCCTGTTACCTTTATATTTACTAACATATTTTACCCTTTGGGTTCAATTTGACGCCAGCAATTAAAACCTCCAGAAAATTATTAGAATTAATATTGTTTTCCAAGTTTAAGTGTGAGGCACTTTATGTTTGTTTGTTGACTACCGAAAGAACACCGACATTAAACATTGAATGGGGTCAAATTAATCCTAAGGCGGGGGGAGGGTGTAATATTGATTCGGGTCAAATTGACCCTAAGGCAACACAAGGGTTAAGACAGTATGTCTAATAGAGAGCCGTTCAGGTGTTCACAGTGTGATGTACAGTGTCTCCAGAGCTCGCAGATCTCTTTCTGAACACTATTCGTAAGAATTTTGAAATTACAACCACTGAACCACTCATTTGGCACAAATCAGGTGCTTTTATTTTATAATAACACAAATTTGTCACTAGTGCTGACTGTAGTCAAATGTATGAATAAGGTGATGCCATTGGCTGTAGAAATACAGGAACAAATTAACTCTATTTATCAGTGTTGAATCTTAATACAATCTTAAAGGTACCCTGTGGAGTTTTCTTGTTAACAGTTATGTTTCCATTCAGTGATTTTTCTTTTTACCAAAGGAATCCTGTTTATCACACGACGAGTTGCTCCAAACGTGTTCCATGCATTTCCTTTATCAGAAAATATTGTTCCATATTTTAAATCCTGCAGGCTTTTACATCCATGTTTACAATCAACATGCAATATTCTTATTCCCCACCTTCTCCCGGCGTTACCTCCACCATTAGTTTATCAGCCGGAAGTGTTTTCATGCATGCGGTAAACATTTGCATTACTGCTCTCTGGAGTGCGACAGAGGTTACCAATTTACAAGCAATGGAAGTGCACAGCTCATGTTGTGTTAAAAAAATAAGTAATAAAATGGCACTCCACATATAACTTCATATATTTGCAATACACTTTTCACTTGATTGAAAGAAAATATCTTGTCATCTACGAATGTCAAGACGAATAGTTGTGAATCCTTTCCCTCTTTTCCATGGCATGATACCTTCACTCTCTGTTTCTGTGTTTGTGCGTCTCATGAACGGGGTGGTCTGTGGTTGTATGATGTACGTCAGGCTACTCACTTTTAGATTGTGTGTTTTTGTGCCAGGAGCTGGAGAAGAATTTGACAGAAACTCCCCCAGTGTGGAGAGGATCCTCCAAACTGTTTCGCAACCTGAGAGAACGAGGTCGGAGAGAACACACATGCAACCACGCCAAGCGAGCGCAAAGGCACCTTGAGTACATTTACACCCCCCCCCCCCACACACACACACACCTAAATAACACTGATGTGAGTCTTATAAGAGTAGTCGGATACTAACAGTGTCAGTGGATTTTTAATATTACAGTTTTATCATATTTAATATACTTATTTCACTATAACTTAGGGAAAGTTAAAAGTTTCTTTTGACATGAGGAGTAAAAGAGGACCAGTTCTATACATTGTACATAATTCTTGCAGTTTTTAAATGCACGGATACCAGGTTTTACCTACCGATGTGTGACTAAATAGTGCTTGTGAGCTTGTGAGCTTGTGTGTGTGTGTCACTGTAGGTGCCTCTAATCCGGGGTTGGAGCCATGCTGTCCTTTCTTACAGCCAAACAACCTGCTGAAAAAACTAAAAATAAACCTCCTCTCCTCTCCTCCTGGTTGCATATTGGAAAATAGCAAATAATACAGAACCAAAGACAGAGAGATCAGGAGAGAAGCTCCACATAATTAATGTGTTTGCATCAGCGGGTAACAGAGGATCCACGCAGTCTGTGAGTGAATCCCCCCGGAAACAATATTACACTGGGAGATGCTAAATATAACATTCACTCTCTTCCTCTAGCATGATAATGTGTTACGCCTTCCAACAGTCTTTAACATCTACACTTCAGGGTGCATTGCCCTTGTGCTAATGCTTTAAAACACAGGGACCAATAACTGATAGGACATGTAATAAAGAGATGGAGAGAAGAGTAGAAAAAAGGACGAGGAAGAAAAAGAGACAAGAGAAGCGAGGGAGTGAAAATTAGACATGTAAAAGTGAAGGTTGGAGACAGAGAGAAATTGAGGAAGTCGTACAAAGTAGAGAGATGAATAAAAGAGCCGGAAAAGAGAAAAAGTCTGTAAACCTATCTCACATTGCAAGAGGAAGACAGTTATATACAGTGCATGTCTATTCAAATTGCTAGTGGCAGATTGCCAAGACCACACACACACACACACACACACACACACACACACACACACACACACACACACACACACACGTCAGCATTCAACGATTACTTTCTATACATATTTTTTTGTATTACCACTAAACAACTTCTTTGTACATTCACACATTTATTTTATTCAACTTACGTACAATGCCATCCCTCGTATAGACTTTGTATAAGTGTGTGTTTGTATGGTATATTTGTGTGAGTGTGTGTGTGTACGTGTGATGTCAGGACATGCTCTCCTCTTCATGCCATGATGAGCGAGGACAGTTGAAATCCTTGGGATGGCTGTGGTTTTCTGAGAATGACAGCGCTATGTGTCAGACAGAGGAATGCTATTGTTTGTGTGTGCGTGCTGGAGAATATGTCAGTGTCGGTTGGCCTCTTCGATTTAGAAACAGTCCAATGTATTCAAGGATGTGGTGAGTTCCCGGTTAGGTGATTATTAATGTACAGTGGCATGCTGGGTATTTACATGACACATTACAGCTCAGAGTAAATGTAACCCACTGTTATCAACTGTCATTCATTTCAGTACTTGTATGAACATACTTTACTCAGTATAATGAGTTTATCTGTGGTTAAAGCATATGTTATAACTACAACCATCCCAATTTATCTTCTTAAGGCCTTTTATCTTAGTCAGTAACAGTGATTGATATTGTCCGTGAGGGCCATTGAGATATTATATTGGATATTGACTTATATTACACAAATATACCTGACTTTTCTATCATCTTATCAAGTTGTAGCTCATGTGTTCACAAAATGCAAGTCCGAAATGTATTTGCCTTTCAGCTCTTCTTTGGTCTCAAATATCTGTCAGCGGTTTTTTAAAAACTTGCCCTCTTCACTAGCGATTGTTTCAATGTTGTGGCATTTCATATTCGGCAGGCAGTTCATTGTGAACTTTGGGAAGTCTGCTGTATGTGCGTTATGGTTTACACTTGATGTAAATTGATCTTTAAGCATTTTTAAGCCCTCAGACCAGTTGAAACACATAGCAAAGATAACCTCAGGTACCTGCGGAGTGGCAGTGACTAATTTTATTTCAGTGATCGTAAATCAATGCTCCTGTTCTACCATAACATTTTAAAATGTACAACTCATAAACACTCGCACATAAAAAGATACATATGCAAATAGCATACATAGTAGTACCAAGCCATATTTACTTATATTTAGATTGATCATTGACCTTGAATGATAATTACTATACCTGTTATCCCATTTTTTAGTTCAGCAGCATGTCACCAAAAGTATGTGAGAATAAACACGCCGAATGCTTTTGAGAAACCTGAGTAGTTTCCGAGTGTATCTCTTGCTCTCAGGCTACACAGGGAAAAGAGAATTCAGTTCCAAACCAGCTGCTCTACACAAAGCAGCCGAGCATCAGGAAAACACAAGGCTCACACTGGTGGTTTAACTGGTGTCATGTTCACCTACATGCATACACAAACACACACACACACACACACACATACATACATGGGAAAGCAGTCTCCCGTAACACTCAAGTGAGTCACCCTGAACTATCTGAACGATCAGACAGAAAGCGAAAAAAGAGGGAGAGAGAGAGAGAGAGATGAGATGAGATGGAGCTACAAAGATTCCTAAATGGGCCTGAGGCAAGAAAGGATCACCTCCTAACACATTTTTCACTTGCTTATCCAAACACAGACACATACACATGCACACACCCAACCTGTGTGTTACTTTGGACACTCGGGGTGTGGAAAAAGAAATGGTGTGTGGCCAAATGGCAGCTGAGCTCCAGAAGACACATTTTAAGATGCTATCTTCATAAAAGGGAAGATAATGTGCGTTAGTGTGTGTGTGTGTGTGTGTGTCAGGAGGTCTATGTTCTTTGAATATCTGTAAACATTGTGTGTGTGTGTGTGTTAACTCCCTCATTACTAGGCATCATCTCATACACAGAGTACCTGTTCCTGCTCTGCATCTTGACAAGTGAGTCAATTTAGTCTCTCTACGCACCCTCCTTCAATTCATCTCATCTCCTACTTCCTTGTTGTATCTTTCCTCCCACGTTATTGTCGCAGTATGCTTTGGGAACTTAGCTTTTTTTTTTTGGTATGGTATATGATATGAACTACACTGAAGCCCACCCAGGACTTAATGAGAGGCCATTATGACAGACATCCCGTGGATTTCCCCTTCCCCTTGGGGTAGGCAAGACATTGAGAGAGAGAGAAGAGGTAACAGATCAATATAACCTTTCCAAACTTGAATAGACAGGCATATTTAAAAATATATAAATAAAAGTGCTACACTCAGTACACCTACATACATTTTCTGCACTAAATACTGATACTCTATTGCATTGCATAAGATATGGCTCCATTACACACAATAGTTCTAGTTCAACCAGGGATTTGTGTTATTGCTGTTTGAATTCATCAATGTTAATTTGACATTTTATAGGGAAGATAACAACAAATATTGGTTTATTTTCTCACAAGTAATTATAATAACTGTTATTGATTCAAACCAGTCATGTGTGCTTTGTACCTGCTTTAGTATCAAGAACGAAATCAAATCAAAATACATGGTATCTTAGACTTTCTTGCTTAGGTTGAAGGACCAGCAAGTAGAAATCAGTACATCAGCAAAAATGCATTGTTGTATTTAGAGTATAAATACATTAATTGATCCAACCTTTATTTTGCTAGCTATACCTGATCTATAAAAAAAAACAGGTTGGGTGGTATATAAAAATGCAAGCGTAGCTCATTGTCCATATAGATTCAACCACCCGCCTCATCTCCCTGCTGTCTAGCCTATATGCCATTCTTCCCATGCCATTTCTGGGTTTAGAATTGCATTACACACACATGCACACACTCACCCTCTGTGCTCTCCTCTCTTTTTCTCCAGAACCCCATGCTGGCTTCAAGATTGCTTTCAATATGTTTGATGCAGACGGCAACCAGATGGTGGACAAGAGGGAGTTCTTGGTGGTGAGTCTCTGACAGAGAGAAAATCCATCCCATCACTGAATTGATTTGTTATTATTAACATCACGTTTCGCTCCCATGGCAAAAAGACAAGCTTAGGATATTAAAAATATCGAGAATAAGTGTGAAGTGAATGTCAGTGCAACAGGGATTTGTGTTTGAATGTACCTTCGATCCCACCTGACTTCATCTGAAGCTGCCTTCTGTTACATGTAAAGCATTTAAAAGCTGATTTTCAGTTCCCTTTGTCTGAGATACTGTATACATTTTTTTGAGTCGCCTAACTGTAATAGCATTTCTTTAGATTAAAATATATGAGGGCTACATGTGTCTTACTTTCCGCTGTGGGATGGGACCAACAGATTTTCTAATAAAAACACTGCTGCAGGCAGGAAGTGATCAGAACCCCTGTGGGGACCGGTGGGAGTGGGATGGTATATAAGCAGGAGTGGGAGGTCATGGTTGATGATCCTGACAGAGTGGGCAGGTGCCGGACCGGAAAACATATTTGCCAGATTGAGGGTTTGGCAAAGCTAAGACTTTGAATTTAGTCAAATAAAGGGTATATTAATTTAAATAAACCTCAAATGAACAACGTCAGGCACTTTTGCAATCACACCTCTTTCCTGGAGATATGCATTTATAAATCATACTGCAGTGTTTGGTTTAGTGCTGTAGGTAACAACTGTCATTATTTATTCAAATTAATAATACAATTAAATGAAAATAGACTTTTACAACTGCAAACGATATGCTTTCCTGGGCCAGTACATTGAAAGCGAAATACAAAAAAAACACCACTTTCTCTCCAAATTAAGAACATCTAGTAATACTTACAGCTGCAGTTTTCAGCTAGATGTGATTCAGCATTGAGCTACATTCTTACCAACACTCTCTTAATCATGTTGTCTTAAGACCAATGCTTGAGTGACATCTTAGACACATGCTGCAGAGGTGGACTACTTTGTGAACTCACTAAATGTTTGTGCACATTTGAGCTTCATACAGGACTTTGAATCTGTCTTTGAATCGTCAAGAAGACCCTCATTCTCTCTGACATTACAGCTTCAGGAGATCTTCCGGAAGAAGAATGAGAAGAGAGGGAGGAAAGGAGATGTTGAGAAGTCGGCACAGTTGGTAAGAACGTTGTAAACTCAGGAGGACAGTGTATCTGGACTTCAGTAATGCTGCTATCATCAGTGGGGTGAACTTGAAACAAAAAGATCCAACATGTCCTGGAGGTTATAACAACAATAAAAAGTAAACTTCTCTTTAAAGTTACTTCCCTTTTAAAATGTCATTTCAATACATCCAACAGCACTGAAGATGCAACATGAACGCTATGTCAAACTTTCCATTTGGATGTATTGAAAATGACACTGACCCCATCATCCCAAGTTAATTGTCATCTGTATTTATACAGGTATTACAGTTAGCTACACCCTTCATGTTTGAATGCATGCTGCCTGAAATAAATAGTGTTTGACAACGTGGTATCTCTTCTGTTTTTATTGTCTATATGTTTGATTGGATACAAAAATAATCATAAAAGTGAACAAAATAATAGTTTCACTTTTGGGACTTAAATCTTGGATCAACACAGGTCACGTTGCTTTACTACACTGAATTATGCTTTTTATGTTTATATCTGCCGGCGTATTGGTTAACTGTGAAGTATGTTTAAAAGCCTGCTGGAATAAATCCCGAAAGAAGAATTGGTGAATAATATCTTTTTACATACTGCCATATGACTCAGTTAATATCAAGACATGTCAGTGCCAAAGATTTGTTTGTGGTAATTTACAAACAGCGATGCCATCACAGGTGGCTGATTGGTCACAATCTTGGTTAAACAAATGTCAGGGAGTTTAGTTTTGTGTTATCTGTTAATATAAATTATGAATATGGGTATATATATATATATAATTGTTTTACTTTGTATTTTTAAAAGCCATTATGGGCTGTGTTTTTTGGAATTCTCAGTTATTAATTAGCCATTTAAGAATAGTGTGTCTTCTAGATCTGCCGTGGTTAAGCTTTGAGCTCACAAGAAGTCATACCAATAACATTTATCAAGTACATTTCAAATAAAGGGAAGATAAATCTGCAAGAAGAAGAATGAGACACTTTCCCTCACACACATACAGTTTCACAAGCCACCTGAGGGAAGTGCAGGGCACAGTGTTGTAAAGCAAAGTGAGTGTTGTTGTAAAACGTGATCACAGATGTGTTGAAATGGACTTGTCCCTCTGCAGAGTGTATCCACGGCCTCTCTGCATGTACTAACATGTCTTTTACCTTCTCTCTTCCTCCCTCCTCCTCTGTGACTGCATGCTCTGTCCTCCTCTTCCACGTGTGTCTCTCTCTCTGTGTGTTAGAGTATGCAGCTCTATGGATATCAGGTTGCCCCCATGAACAGCGTATGTATCCAAAACCGCAAACCCGTTGTCTTCTTTCTGCTCATCTTTAGATGGTTAAACAATTTGATGGACGGAGGAACAGAGGAATAGAGAGCTAGCTGTTTCAGTCAGAATACATGCTAAATGGTTTCCTTTCTAAAAAAGAAAGCAGTTTAGTTGACAATTTTGTAAGTTTATAATAAAACCACAATGGGAACTTAAGCACAATGGTGAAAAAAGGCTGAGAATTTATACTAGACAGATATTTTATGAACAATATTGTAGAATATTTAGAACCGTCTCTAATCTCTGGAGTCGATTGACCTGTCATCATTGTTGTTGTTTTTTCAAAAGTCGTATGGTATATAAATTGATACAGCGATGTATGGGGGAATTATTAGACGTTCATGTCACTGACAGATTCCCCAAATTAATCACTCAATCCAACATCAGTTTCAATAGCTGCTGGGTATCTGGATAATCATCTATTATGATTTAGCGTTTTTGGAAATATTTTCCTCATTGCGATGTAAATGTCAATTATATTAGGATACTTAGGGTTCTGTTTAATGCCTCTGTCAGCTACTATTGTGTCCTGACCTGGGCTTTGAAAAAGCCTTAACCCTGACCCAGTCCACATGATCCTTTGTCGTGCGTAAAACATACACTGAAGACTCTTTTAGAGGATGCATAGATAGAAAGAATAAGCGGAATAGAAAGAGAGACTTCCTTGAAGACAGGTTGTCCATCTGTCAGGTCAGCTGGGTGATTGATCGATGGAGGACGGCAGAGGGTGGGATGAATGGAGAGAAGGATGGCAGCAGAGGAGTAATAGATTTAAGGGGTCAGGAGAGATGAACTCATACTAAAAGAGAGTGATGTGATTTAGAATGACTTGAGGCACTCTAAAGCTCTAAACACAATCAAACATTCTCCATTTGTTTGGCAGTGTGTGTGTGTGTTCCTGTTGGGGTTTTTGTTAATGCACAGAGAGAGAGCAGAATATTTGTATTTAGCGGGAGGTCTTGTCTACAGACAGAATGTTCCTCGTATTGTCCGTGCACATTCTCGCATACATAAAGAAAGCAAACTGGTAACATTTGTATGGCATCCAGAGTCTTAACATTTGTATTCAAGGTGTGCCATATTTGGCGCCATCTAGCGGCGAGGTGGCAGATTACAACCAACTGAAACTTCTCCCATGTGCCAAACAAAGGAGAATGGCCCTATTTTGAGCGTGTTTGGATTGGCTATTCTCGGCTACTGTAGAAACATGGCAATCAAGCTGGAAACCAAGATCAATTCAATGATAATAGTGGAATTTGGACACTGAAATACGCAAATGTATTATATTTCTATGTAGTAGGTTTCCCGACCTAAGTGGTCATGCATATTTACTAATGTAGAGGGAATACTATGCAGCAAAAAACTTCAGGGTGATGTTTACTGTGCAATGTCTGCAGGCTCCCATCCAACAGTCTCTATAAGGACTATGAGCGTTCTTTCTTTCTCTATATATCACACACACACACACACACACACTCCTCATCCTGTCAGTGTTGTGATGGATAGCTTCATTGTCACTGTGATGTTAGGAGCGGTGCAGGGTCCTTTTAAAATGGCTGCTGCTGCGTCTCCCTGGAGAGACAGGCGAGGTGGGTGGTCAGGAGCCCAGCAGCGTGGGTGTCTTTCATAAAGGCCGGACACTTTCTGAACAGAAGCAGCG
Organism: Pseudoliparis swirei; assembly: GCF_029220125.1. Lineage (NCBI taxonomy): Eukaryota > Metazoa > Chordata > Actinopteri > Perciformes > Liparidae > Pseudoliparis > Pseudoliparis swirei. Next base: position 23,927,049 of record NC_079411.1, on the reverse strand, counting down.
TGACAGCGATATGTTCAGCCGGTTCACTTTCATTAATATATATAATATATTATGTTATATCGGAAAACTTAGTTGGCTTATGTTTTTTTGATTCAACACAAAGGCAAAGTAACGAATAGTAGTTTAAGTCATTTAGATTTAATGGTCTAACAGCAGACCGCTCCTAAATAACTGAGGGTGTTAGTCTAAATCTGACCCTTCATTCAAGCTTCATTTGACACTAATGTTTTAAATAGTTGGATCAAACATTATAAATAGATTTTAGTACAGTAAATTGAAACGATGGCAGAACATTAATTCTAAACATTTAGATTGTCTTTCTTCCTCCCCTGTTGTACTAGCCATTTTATAATACACATTTAATCAATGTAGCGTTACGAAATAATTGACAGTGCCTGTAGTTTGTTATTTTGTTCAAACCATAAAACCACAATATGCACTTCAATAAATCCAGATACCAGATCAGATATATCTTGATCATGTATTACTACGTACTATTTAATAATGCTGAATGTGACTGAATATGCGGTATTTGTACTATATATGTAATGTAGTGATTTAAAAAAATCTTCAGGAAGTCACCTTCACAAATCTGTTTTTGTATTTTGAGATTTGATGAGGTGAATATTGGAAGCTGAAGTTTACTTCCTGAAGTGGTGGAGTTGGAGGTGAACTGACCTTGGTCCTGCTTGACCGCTCCTACAGGTGCTAAAAAAAGACAGTCAGGAGTTTGTGGCGCGGAGTTACTGGGACGTTCTGCGGCGAAGCGCCAGTCAAGTCCTCTTTTCTGACCTGGCGGAGGTACACAGATCCATCTGTCCTCTGTCCCTACATCCCTCTTTTCTTCCTCCTTTACTCTTCCTCTTCAGTTTCCTGTAGTAAATGTTACTCCTCCAACAAGCCCTGTAGAACCAGAATAATGTAGACACATCAAGCCTGGCCAGAATAAGACCAGAAAGGTTTCAAAATAAAATCGTTGAAGTCCCTGACCTTTGACTTTTGCAGTAATCATACTACTTTACTGAAATTAATGTGGACAAAAAAATATATATATATTTTTAAATTGTTGTCATGGCTCAAAGAAAATAAGAAACCAAAACTAACACTAACACTTTACTTCTGGTTTGGCTTGATACTATCTATTATATGTTCATAGCCTGGCCCTTTTCATCTTTCTTTCTTCTTTTCTTTCCCAAACATTAATTTGTATAAATATATATAAGAATATATATATTTGTATGATCATCTGCCATCGCACCGTTTTACAAACCTGAGTAGTATCTAGAAACTACTGTCGTTCCTCCATCCTCTTTCTCCATGTGGGATCATTTCTGTTTGGATGAGCTCTGAAAGCACTGAACACAAAACATTCATCTACTTTATCTATTATAAAACTGAAAGAAAATTATGGTCAAAAACAATTATTCTTGAGATAACATAGAGTCTTCCCCATTTCATTGTGTCACTCGGTTACTCCTGATCAACTAATACTTATAATTTGTTTATTTTTCTTTTAGTTGATTCTTATTTCTAAATAATTAAATCCACTTTATTGGTGTGACGGTATTGATCCAATACTTGTAAATGACACATACTGTAATGTGCGTATTCTGATAACCTGTTCTGTTTCTCACCTGCCTTCTCTCATTTAGTTTCTTTGTTATGCTTTTGTATGTGTATCCGTGTCTTGTTAGCTGTGCGCTGTTGTGGCTAGTGTCAAAGCATTCTCACTTTACACCTCAACATGTTTAATGCACCTGGTGTAATAATGGCATAGCTGCTTGCCAAGCACATATATACAGCCCCTGATCATTATAGCACCACACAGTTAACTTTAATAGGAGTCATTTTGAGTATAGTAGTTGTGTATTTGGACAGAATTAATAGAAAAACAGGACTAAGAGTCGACAGCGATGCGCGGATCTCTGTAGGATCGACTCTTACATTTTTCCATGTTCATGTACAACGTAAATTGTTTCTCCGATATGACCAATACAAAGTCAAGCTGCTCGTAATGATTACTAGCTAATAGCGCTAGCAAGCTACGTGACTAATGACAGGCTATGTGCTGAAGTGGCAGCGGAAGCTGAGGTGGAGATAATGACAGTGGAGCATAATGGGACTGACCTTGTATTTACACCGAGCAGCCTTTCATCTTCTGGAACGTCAGATGGACAGAACAGACAAAATCAGACAGAGGGGCGAGGATGGGAGGAAGAAACTAATCGGAAGACAAACAGTGACATCACAAGTTTGAGAGATTACAACAGATAATAAACATTAATCAAAACGTGAGAAAGAAAGGGATACATTAGGAAGGAAGAAGACATTATAATTGTGAAAAAATAATTTCAAACAAAGATCAGATAAGTTTGAAAACCTGAGGGGGGAGAAAAAAAAAGGAAGAGATACAATCAGAGAGACAACAAACAGGTGAGAGAGGCTCAAAGAAGATGACACAGGTCAGCGGAGAGAACAAATGTTGAGGAACAAAGTGGTTTGGGGGGGAGAAGAAGTTTGGGAAACGCATTTAGGGGAAAAGAAAGAAGCAGGTTGTATTTAAAGAAAAATGTGTTTACTCAACAGATTAGTCACCATTATACCTCTTTGCTTTTGTCTGGAGAAGGAGGGGCTGACTGACAGGCTGAGAGGGAGGGAGGGAGGGAGGGAGGGAAAGAGCGAATCACCTCTATTTTTGTCAGGTATGAGGAGAAAGGAAATAAGAGCAGGATAAGAGGGAAAGAAGTGATGGGCGGAGGAAAGAAAGAGAAAGAAACAAGGTGTGAAATAAAAATAAAAAAGGCTTCGCAGGGAGAAAGAGGAACATATTGCGGTTTTTTCACCTTGCAAAGTCTGACTGACTGAACTAAAGTCCGACAATGAGCTCTTCCTCCAAGGTATATTACTCACAGATAAGGAGGCTGTTTAGTGTTTACATCAGTAATTACTGTTTTTACCTTCAGCTTTATGATCAAAGCCTGTTGAAGCTCACACTCACACAGATGGGCAAAGAGACACATGCATACACCAGGTGTTGGCTCGTGCCTTGTGGGCGGGGTAACCATTACGTCTTCATGGGGACGATGAGCTCACACCAGTGCTGCCAAACTTCCAGGAATGATACGCTTGTTATGATCCGTTCGTCATTACGTCTTATTCCAGGTTAGGCTGACGTTCGTTTTTACCAAAGTTTTTAAAAAACAATTCTAAAATATGGCAAACATTTCACAAATTCTTTTCAGTGAGAGAGAAATTTCGCCTGGGAAGCTTTTAGGGATGAACCCAGAGATTTGCCACTCGACTCTGCAGTTTCCCACCGCTCTATAAGTGCTTTAACTCCATTCAGCTCATTGTTTTGGTTTAAAGGTCCACAGCGTTACCGTTTTGATCTCATCAGCCTTGCTTACAGCAGCTGCGGGCAGCTGTTTCCAGTGAAAAAGCTCAGATGAAGCGACTGTGCTCTACCTGCCAGGGACCAAACAGCAGGCACAGCGACTCGCTGGTGAACATAGTGGAGCATTTACCAGCTAAAGTGACGCACGTTTCCCTCACAAATTTCTGGGAACAAAACGGGGCTCAAGGGAGAGTGAATATTGGCGTTTAGACACACTAACTCCAGTTCTCCATGACAACTTTATGATAATATGTCAATGTGGTGTTACTGGCTTGTTCTGCTGCAATCAAATGGCAGAAAGATTTAATAATCGTTTAATGCAGCTTTGCAGCAATAAGGGGAACAAAACAGTTGCATGTAGCATGTAGATGACGACCTCTGGTTCGCTCAATTTAACTGAAATCAAACACTACTGATAAAATGCACGACTACGTGAACCCATGTAATCTTAAATCACCTGAACAACTGGAGTTACCCTTCATTAAACCTCTTGTGGATAACTAAGTCACTGCAACAGCGATTAGACAATAATAGATTCATTAGCAATGCCTTTATCACATGTATCCGTTCACAAAAGACGGACAAGTGATGAGCAGAAGTTTGTCTTTTATCACTGAAAACAAACTGTTTTATGATTATGGAAAGAAAAGAGAGGGGGGGTGTATGTTGAGAGGAGGGAAGTGAGGCAGGGAACACCACCTGGATGCTGTCTCGATGTATGAACAGCTCATGTGTCATAGAGACATCAGCAATGTGTCAGATGAAAGATAAAAGAGTACGATAAAATATTTTTGTCCTGTTTGTCCGTAATCAGAGGCCTAATGAAAAGATCCTCAAATAAGTGAGACACCGGAAACAAGACACTGAAATGATACGTCTGTAACTGTTTCAGTTGGTCTGTGTTCATTTAAAGGAAGTCATCCTCAATCAAAGACCAGACTGCAATGCAAATCAGATCGTCACAGTGTTTGTCCTAAAACAGGGTGGTTTCCCAGAAGACATTTTTATCCAGGGAGTTAGCATTCTGTATCAAATAGAATTGGATTTTCCACAAGGCTTTTTGTTTTTTAAGTTGGTTACTGTATTAATATAATAATATAATATTCTGTTGAGAATTACTGGTGCCATTTGGTGGCCAAAAGTACCCAAAACTGAGACCCATACTGTGATCTGGCTAACTGCTCTGACTGTTTACATAATTTTGCCAGTGAGGTTATCAGTTTACTAATTATCTATCCCAGCAGTTCATCACCTGGAAAAATATGATCAACAAGTTAAGAAAGAAGAAGAAAAACATTTCTCTTCCCATTAGATTGTTTTTATATCATTGTTAGGACACATCCCTCATAAGGAATAGAAATATGTAACCTCTGATGAGCGATCTCAAGTTGTGTGAATATCATTCTTAAGGGTCCCAAGACAAAAAAGAGGAAGAACTGATCTGTTAAATACTTTACATTTTAGAGGTTTTGGCAGCTTAACACAGCCAGTGTCACCATAATAAAAGTAAAACATTCTCCTGATTTCTTCTAAGCTTATTTTTGGAACGTAACTTTAACACTAAACCATATGTTTTCTCTTCATCATTATCCCTGCACGTCAGCTAATTTCTGAAAGAATGAACACACATTTTTTCTGTCACAACCAACAACATCTGTGAAAGATGTGAATATGTGCAGTTTGCTTTTTGTAAAACTGTCATCTTGTTTGACATTTTCCTCTTGTCCCACTTCGGATTTTAGGATTTTACACTTAAGGTAGAACCACGAATGGCATCGTGGCAGTGATGATGATAATTATGTTGATGATGGAAATGGCATAAATGCTCTTCCTCTTTACATGAGGCATGAGCTTCCAGCCAATCTTATGTCTGCATAGGATGCGTAGACTGTGTTGTATCTGTAAGTTCGGCAGCTGAGTGTTATGTGTTTGTCTGTCTTCCACATGTGTTCTTTGCCTCTTCTCTGTTTCTCTCTGTCGACTACACTCCCCCTGCTTGGTTGAACATTTGCACGATCCTTTTTTTTCCTAGTGTCTCTGTATCTTTTTTTGCTTCCTGAGCACTTCTTGTGTCTTCACCAGACCAGTAGTGGTCTGTGTTTCATGCTGCTATGGCAGTCTAGGCAGCATGAGCAAAATAACTGGATACCTCTCATTTTGTTTCCACACTTTGCTTTAAAAAAAACAAATGATAAAGACTATCAGGAATCTTCGAATTAAAATGGACATAAACATTGATTTTTCCCATTTGAACGACTATTTTCTATACTTTATTGTACTTTGACAGTGACACTTGTCCACCATGTTTAAGGAGCTGAACCCGCCTGTTGTTCATCAAAGTGATACCCATCCCATTTCAGAGGTTAAGCCTAAACATTGTTGCTGCCTAGACTGGTATGTTTGATGTTGTGATAGCCGCTGACTGTTTGTCTGAGCTGATCTGTTTGACTGACATTGTGTTGTTGCTCCTCTGACGCACGTTCTGCAGCAGAAACCTGCTTCCTGCTAGCCTGGGACCGCAATTGCCATGTTGGATTGATGATGGACTCGTCCCGCCCACTGCTTCTCCTTAGATCACACTTGGTGTTTATGGATTAGTCACTTATTGATCCTCTCTCTTTTGCTATTCCTTCTCATGATAATTTATAGCGAGCGGATGAGAGTATCACGATTGACACAACCCTGTTGGTCCATTTCTTTGGGAAGAAAGGGAAGGCAGAGCTGACGTTTGATGACTTCTACAGGTACATAACAATATTCAGTGGACAGCATGAAATACATGCCGATGCTGTCATCAATGTTAATAAAATCACAACATAGTAAGTTACCTTTTGATAAAGTGTTGAGTAAAATGTATTTCTTCTCCTTTCCCTTGATGTTTTTTCAGGTTTATGGATAACCTTCAAACCGAGGTGTTAGAAATTGAGTTTCTGACCTTCTCTAAAGGGATGACCACGATTAGTGAAGTAGACTTTGCCAAAATCCTGCTTCGCTTCACCAATGTGGAAAACATCAGCGCCTACCTGGAGAATGTCCGCCATTGTATACCTGATGAGAAGGTACGGTACTAATGATGTTCTTTAATGGGAGACAAAGGCAGACAAATTAATAGATCTTAACTTGAGTTCCTGTTGACTATTCGTGTGTGGATGTTTCTGCATAATTTGAAATCATTCCTGTTTGGATAACGTTAGGTACATTAACACTGTAATGTTTGCTTTCGTTTTTTCAAATGTTTATGATCACAATGGAAACCATCCATCGCACCTTAAGTGCATTTTGGGAATCAATGGTCCCCTTAAGGATGTCAAAGTGATAATTAGTTTCCAGTCAAAATACTAATTTGTCTTTCCTAATCATTTACCTTAATTTCTTCTCCCTGCTTTATGGGTGCTCCCGCCCTCCAGCCATCTAGAGCCTCCGTAATTTCCCACCATTATCTACGCCTGAAGCTGTTGTGGCTCTCCACACTTTGGCGCTTCACTGCCTCACGCGACCCACACACACACACACACACACACACACACACACACACACACACACACACACACACACACACACACACACACACACACACACACACACACACACACACACACACACACACACACACACACACACACACACACTTGACTGCACTTCCAGCGACATGTGAATGTCTTATCTACCTATGTATATATTTATTTACACATTGGCATGTCGTCCTTATGCAACCAAATTCTATTTTTGTCCCTTCCTTCTTTCCTTGTCATGCTGTGGAAGAAGCAGGAGGTTGGTCTCGGCTTCATACAATCAACCTGCAGTTACAATCTGTCACTCTAATCTGCTCTTTAGTTATTTCTTTTTTTACACAACTAACTCATTATTACCTTCGCATTGAAAATGCCGGAAGGTTATGTTTTGATCGCCGTGTATTTATTTATTTATTTATTTATTTATTTGTATGCGTGTTATTCGCAAAACTCAAAAAGTATTGAACCGAATCGCATGAAATTTGGTGGGATGATTGTTTATTATCCGGGGACCAGTTGATTAGATTTTGGGATCGATCGGGTCAAAGGTCAAAGGTCATGAACAGGTCAAAATCTTTCGCAGAACTCAAAAAGTATTGAACCGAATCGCATGAAATTTGGTGGGATGATTGTTTATTATCCGGGGACCAGTTGATTAGATTTTGGGATCGATCGGGTCAAAGGTCAAAGGTCATGAACAGGTCAAAATCTTTCGCAGAACTCACAAAGTATTGAACCGAATCGCATGAAATTTGGTGGGATGATTGTTTATTATCCGGGGACCAGTTGATTACATTTTGGGATCGATCGGGTCAAAGGTCAAAGGTCATGAACAGGTCAAAATCTTTCGCAGAACTGAAAAAGTATTGAACCGAATCGCATGAAATTTGGTAGGATGATTGTTTATTATCCGGGGACCAATTGACTAGATTTTGGGATCGATCGGGTCAAAGGTCAAGGTCAAAGGTCATGAACAGGTCAACATGTTCTTGAATCGCATGAAATTTGGTGGGATGATTGGTTATTATCCGGGGACCATTTGATTAGATTTTGGGATCAATCGGGTCAAAGGTCAAGGTCAAGGTCATGGAAAGGTCAAACTCTTTTTTTTACCATAACACGATACATTTCTGTCCAATTGGCATGCAACTAATGCCAAAATGTTCATAATTCAATGCCCAATCTTGTGATATGCGAAGGTATGCGCTCTACCGAGTGCCCATTCTAGTTTGTATCTGTTTCAATCTGCATATTTTTATGTCAACCTGCAAAGACTGCATTTCCTTATTTTTCAATTCATGTATTGTTTAAAAAAAATAAATATGTATAACGTTAGTAATCAAACTGCATTTCCTTATTTTTCAATTCATGTATTGTTTAAAAAAAAAATTTATGTATAACGTTAGTAATCAAACTGTTATCAGTTGGATCTTAATTCATAGCAGAGAGCATGGGCTGGTTACGGCTACTTGTTGAATGACTTCAGCACTATTAATGTATGCAATTGGGTTATTAAACACTGCAAGAAGGTTTGAGACTGTCCATATCATGCACACACAATTCTGTCCGTCATTAATGACCTTTTACGTCATTAATAGGAATTTTTCATGGAATCTCTGATTGATTGATAGTGTGAGTTATGTTGTGGTCAGCTGATATTTTTTGTTTATTATGGTACGCTATTTTTTCAGACAACAGAGTGGATGTGCCTTGAATGCTGTATGCACGTCTGTTAACGTCCATTTGGATGGCCGTCTGAGCTCAAACACTCATTACATTCATTTTTAAGCTTCCCTTTCTCCAGCGTTAGCAACGTTATCAATACTTCTCCTTAAAGTCATTTTGTGGGCGGTTGCCATGTGTGTTTTATTTCAGGGAATCACCTTTGACGAGTTCAGATCATTCTTCCAGTTTCTCAACAACCTCGAGGACTTTGCCATTGCCATGCACATGTACAATTTTGCCTCCCGCTCCATTGGACAAGGTAGGAAGACACAGGGGCTACAGGAAGCTACAGGATAGTGTGTGTGAGCTGCAGGGTCTCACACACACAGCTGGTGTGTTTTTTACCTTTGCATTGAAAATGCGGAAGGTAATGTTTTGATCGCCGTGTATTTATTTATTTATTTATGTATTTATTTATTTGTATGCGTGTTATTCGCATAAGTAAAAAAGTATTAAACCGAATCGCATGAAATTTGGTGGGATGATTGGTTATTATCCGGGGACCATTTGATTAGATTTTGGGATCGATCGGGTCAAAGGTCAAGGTCATGAAAAATGTCAAAATCTTCTTGAATCGCATGAAATTTGGTGGGATGATTGGTTATTATCCGGGGACCATTTGATTAGATTTTGGGATCGATCCGGTCAAAGGTCATGGTCATGGTCATGAAAAGGTCAACATCTTCTTTTTACCATAGCGCGGTCAATTTATATCCAATTGGCATGCAAATAATGCCAAAATGTTCATAATTCAATGCCCAATCTTGTGATATGTGAAGGTATGCGCTCTACCGAGTGCCCATTCTAGTTCCTCTTGAGCTTGGTCCAAAATCAAGTGGGTGAAATGATCAAAACGTTTTTTTTTATTACTCTCTCTCCTACCAGATGAGTTTGCAAGAGCGGTGTATGTGGCCACTGGATTGAAGCTGACGCGGCACCTTGTGCACACCATCTTCAAGATCTTTGACGTGGATCACGACGACCAGCTCTCCTACAAGGAGTTCATCGGCATCATGAAGGACCGGCTGCACAGGGGAGCAAGGGTAAGGAACTGTGTGTGAAAGAAGCAGAAGGATTGTTGCCAGTTGACAAAATGCAATCTGACTTAAAACCCTAAATGTACAGCTGTGGCTCAGGAGAGGAAGCATGAGTAGAATATCAACAAGATACTGAAACCCAAATTGCTCCTGAAGAATGTGGCTAAGCATTAGATGACATCGTTTTGAGCAGGTGGCACATTGCGTACAAATTGGGTAAATATTGTGGGTTTGAGGGGTCGGAAGACTAGAAAGGCACCATTTATACTATTCACCATCTGTGATCCAAATAATAGAACGTATGACTTGAGACCAAGAGGAGACAGAATCACAGGAGGAGGTCAACGTCTGCTGCAGAGGTCATACATACTAAAGGTGCATTCACACCAAAAGCGAAACTATTTTTTCGCGCGACTGAATCCCATGAAAAGTCAACGTACAGACGCTTGTGGCTGCGATAGACGCGATATTTTCCCGGGCGGCGCGTTTGGGGCGACGCGATGTGGGCGACGCGTTTTCAGCGGCACAATTTTCGCCCCGAGTTGAAATATTTCAACTTTGAGGCGGTCATCTCGCAACTCGGGCCAATCAGCTCTTGAGTTCCGCTCTCGTAGCGCTGGAAGCGGAAGTCTTTCAGACGTAACAGTAACTTCATCGGTGAAAGTGACCGAGCTGTGTGAGCCTACGGGTGATGTCATGAACCCAAACACGAGGGCGTTAGTGTGTGAGACGTCCACAACAAATATAAAGCAGAACTAGTGGTTAATTATTCTGGTGGATGAAGGAGATGATAACGGTCTTTACGGAGACGGGACACGGAGATAAGCCCCGCCCCTCACGGAGCGTCTCGACGCTTATGGCGAGAACACGGGGAATGGTCGAGCGAGTAAACTCACGGGTTTTGGGCGACGCGAAAAATAGTTTTGCTTTTGGTGTGAACGCACCTTTACAGTAAGCAGTCAAAATGCCAAAACATGGAGCACTACCTAGACATTCTAAATCTCCTGTTTTTAAGGTAATGTTTGAAAAATTCCTTGTGTTTTTATTCTGATAAAGATGATCCAATAATACCACCTCTCAATGGTGGTTACATTCACGGTTAAGAATTCTTTAGTGAAGCATGAACAAAAAACATATTTGGTCATGCGTGCAAAAGGTCACAATACTGCAAGGAAGGTACTTAGTCGGGTTCGAACAACAGGTGTTCCAGTTGAAGAATAATCTCTGTAACAGTTTAACCGCCGGCTGTTGCAAAGGGTTGTTTCCATTCATAGTAAGGATTACAATACACATAGTGATTTAAAAACAGCAATGGCCCTTTTGCCATTGCAAAAAATACCAAGCAATTACAGGAAATGGATAATGTGGCCAAAATGGAGTCACAACTCATGTGCACTGGCGTCTGCAAAGACTTCACTGAACAGAATAATAAACTGATAAAAGACCTGAAGTTAATTTAAATTAAAAAAGGATGCTTTGACATCTAAATATTGACATGGTTCTGGACATTTTTCAGAAGAATCTGGAAACAACATAAATTAATTAAGTGTTACAAAAAACCTTTAAATCATCTTGAGAGACTTCATCGTTTTGTTTCCAAGGATGGATACTGCCCTCTAGTGGTGTACTGTGATACAATACTAGAGCATCGTTTACAGCAGAAATGAGACACAGTGAACGTTGCCTAATATTACATTACATTACATTACATTACATGTCATTTAGCAGACGCTTTTATCCAAAGCGACTTACAATAAGTGCATTTCAACCTAGAGTACAAACTAAGAACAACAATATGCCACAAACACCACTAACATTGCACAACAGTGAGCCTGTAAGTTGTTATATGTATGACCTCATTGGTTCCTTCTTGGCCTCACAGTCTCGGCTTATTAACAGCGATCTCTCTTTCTCCCCCTCTCTCTTTGCTTTGCTTTCATCCTCAACCTCCTCTCTTTCGCACACACTCCTCTGTTCGGCCATGGTTCCAACCTCTACAACACACCATCTCTTTTCTCCATAACCTCTTCTCCCTGGGTTTTCCCTTCTTCCTCCTTGCGTCTTTTTCTCTGCCATGGTCTCTAACCACTGACCTCTCAGGGCTATAAATCTGTGGAACGCGCCACCTCTTTTAAATCCTGTCTGAAGAAGGAGCTGGCAAGCAGATAAGTAGCCCATACAACAAAAAGTCGGACACTGTTTTCATCATTTTACATTTAGAACTGGGTTATATGTCATTAAATAACATGTTAATCACCTATTGGCATGTGACAACAGCATCAGCTAAAATGATACTGCTCACCTTTTCTTCTTTTACTTGTCCTGCTTCAATGCGTTAACACTAACATAATGGGTATATTTGAGTTGGGTCAGGTGATAATATACACCTCCTAAAAAATACATGTTTAGATTTGTTCGTCACACTTTCCAGTCCCGATAACAACGTTCCCGTAAACTGGCAACTTGTTAAGGTAACGACACAGTGTGCAAGTAGGTGTTCAGAGTTGCAACAGTTCCTCAATGTCTTCATTTTGGAGAATCCTGAATGTGAGGAAAGCTCAAAATAACTAAAGTATTTATGAACTTATTTAATAATTCCCCCTCCCTTTAGCACTTTCATCCAACAAACAGGACGAGATAGAGGAAACACTTCTGAGTTCCTATTTGCTTGACTGGAATATTTTGAGCTCCAGTATTACAGTTTGACTTCTGCCTCTCTTTGCTCGGTGTTCACCAGGTGAAGGCCCGACACCACACCTCCTTCTCGGGCTGTGTTCGCTCGGGGGCCTGTCGACAAGTGCACCAGCTCTGGAGGAGGTACAAGGAGAAGCTGAAGTGGAGGAGAGAGAGAAAGAAGGCAGAACGAATATGAAGGAAGGAGTCTGATGATGGAATAAATCAACCTGATCTCTATATAAATCAGTGTTGGCGACATTGTTTTTTGAAGGACAGATTTCCATTGGTCATCGAAAGCAGAACATAACTATATACAAGCATGCCCGCACACAGCCGACTGTATGATAACAAGCAACATTCCTCCTTGATTTCATTTTCATCAATGCCAAGTATGATTTACAGTGTATAACAACAATACAGCGATAGATTAGACTTAACTCCCAGAGCATGCCACCCCCACAACAGTCAGTAGAACTGCAACTAACTATTATTTCTATTTTGGTTAAGTTTGTCATTTATTAATTAAGCTATAAAAAGCTTAAATGAACCTAATTCTACCTTTTCTACCTTATTCTGAACATCCTATACGTGGAAGGTATCAATTTTATAACAATAGTATTGAGATATAACTAAGCGAGTTACAGAATCTTTTAAGTTCTATAAACCAAATGATATTTTGACTTTTAAATAAATAATTATTATAATAATAACTATCAAATATGCCTTTTTATGTAAGAATATTTAGCTGTACTGCTGCACTTCCAACTGTAACAATTGAACGAGCACATTTAAAATAACAAGATATTTTTGGAAATGACAACGTTATTCTTATGTAACGCAATAACTCTGTAATTAAAAATAGAATATTAACATACAGTAGAAATCTGATATTGTAAAATCATATAAAGAGTCTTTTTATTCATGCAATTTTTTTTGTTCACATCTAGCCAGTATAGTTGTTGCTTTTTAATGTAAGAGTGTGTATAAACACCATTGCTACAGGTGCGATGATCATAATACTACTACAGTATTGGGGGTGTTTTTGACCTGTATGTATAAGAATAGAACGTGAAGGACAAGGGGAAATATTTGTTTTGTAATATTGTAATTTCAATATTTTATATAATATGAATATGCATATTTTCTTTTAACAGCAACATAATTATAAAAAATTTACATTGATTGTTTTAATAATATATGTGATTTATAGTCCCGTCTACATCCGGGATATGGTCACACAGTACACCCCGGCACGTTCGCTCTGCTCGGCAACAGCCAATCGTCTTGTGCCTCCTGCACCTCGAGCTCATCACTCTACATCCAGACTGTTTGCTGTCCTGGCTCCTCAGTGGTGGAACGAGCTCCCCACTGACATCATGACAGCAGAAAGTCTCTACATCTTCCGCCAGAGACTGAAAACACATCTTTTCCGACTATATCTGGATTAAAACACAGATTTGCATTTCAGTGGCACTGGGATGGCACTTATTGTGGTGCTTTTGTGGTTTGACTGAGTTGAGGAAGTGTTGCTTCCTGTGTTCTTGTTGTTCTTGGTTTGTACTCTAGGTTGAATGCACTTATTGTAAGTCGCTTTGGATAAAAGCGTCTGCTAAATGACATGTAATGTAATGTAATAGTCCAATCTTTAATGTTGTAATATATTATAAATCATTGAATATTATTTTTGAATGCCTTGTGAAATCTGGAATATTTTAAATATGTTGAAATGAAGGAAGGAGAGGGAAATGGAAAGTTATGTTTTTTGCAGTAATGTATGTATTTGTCGTGTCAGTGGAGCTGGTATTTCTTAATTTTTCAGTAGCAGGTTATATATTTGGAGGAGGAACGACTAGTTTCTAGATACTACCCAGGTTTGTAAAACGGTGCGATGGCAGATGATCATCCAAATATGTATATGTATATATATATATATATTATATCACACAATTAAAAATAAAATAATTATATTTAAAGGATAATGAAAAAAGCAGCGTTGTTATATTTTGTTTCACTGTAAAAAATAATTTACAGTGAATAATTGGAGTAAACTCATGAGCAAGAACAGCTGCTGTGGTGACGTAATCAAGAAAGCTGCTGTTCCAATCGCAGAAAGACCGTCCTCCGGTTCTCCCGTCCTCCCGTCCTTCGGAGTCTGGACTCCCAAGACCAAACTCCCAAGACCAGACTCCAAAAGAACACAAGTCTGTACTCAGCGTACTTTGTATTGAGAAACGGCTCACGCCTCCGGAAACCATGAAGCGAGTTGGATCTGGGATTAAGCTGTAAACGGAACGAATATCTTTGCCAGGTTTCTGCCAGGACCAATAAAAACGACCCACCATTCAGCGTCTCGTGTAAAATCAAATTTAACTAACGCTACTTTTCATACTTTCCGCATCTGCTGTCCTATTTATTTATGACTTTCATAGTACAAATACCCAAACACTAGTAGAGATTATCGTACAGTTCTTAATTATCTCAACAAATAAAGAACATGTTTGTATGTGTGACTCAATTCGCAATGCATTGTGGGTTATACAATATTAGACTTTAACATTAAATCGTAAACTTGTGTGAAAGATCCGATTAACATTCTGTTACCAAAGTCGTGTTACTGTCATACTTGTTTACTATACATTAGACTATTTTAGTTTGTAATATTTTGTAACAACAATAACCATGAGTGAGATTGACGGTCCTGTGAGTGACTTCCTGGTTTCAACCTCTACACCGTTAAGACTATACTTTCAGGGATCATTTCTATAGTTTTTGACTTGAGAAATGTGTTTCTAAACTGTTTGGTCTCGCTAACCACGATGATGAGATGCGATATTTCCCACTGAGCGCAAAGCGGGCAGAGAGTAGTGATTCACTTCACACGCTCCCTGCCATTGATGACCGTTCTTTACTTCCTAGTGGAGTGAAGAGGTGGGGAATATGAACAGAGTGGCTACCGGAAACATGTTAAAAATCATACATTGCTCGATAATACATGCGAACTGGTTATACAGATTTTATTTTTAGAAGTATCCTAAATACACGAAATAACTGCTTTGATTGATAATATAAAGTTCGTCTTTGTTATACAATCAATTTCGTTGTATGGCCACAGTCAGTATAGCAGCAAACAATAAAGATAGACAATATAAAAGATACAAATACACACGGCTAAACAATGTACAAGATTACAAAAACACGAAGAATAAAAAACAGTACCAAAGTCAAATTAGATCAAATGTGTTTGTTTTTGATGCTGCAATTCTGTCTGACTTCTTCCTGTTAATGGGTATCTGTTTTTTTGTGTTTCCATTATTTGGAACCTCTATTAAATGCAATTTATTGTAACTTCTATCTTCTCACTTCATCATTGACATTTATGTATTTTATTAAAACACAGTCTCTGGTCTGTTAACTCGTATCACAACTGGGTTGTCAGAGATCTGCAGTGATTGGCTAAGCAACACATCTCATTTACATAAAATCGCATGGCTTGACACGAAAAAAGATGGGGAGGAGCTTGTTGGTGGAAGCGAGGAACCCTCAGTGAGAATGATTGTCCTGTAAACCAGGTTCAGTTTTCACCCAAAGAAAAGTTAAGACTATACTTTCAGGGATCATTTCTATAGTTTTTGACTTGAGAAATGTGTTTCTAAACTGTTTGGTCTCGCTAACCACGATGATGAGATGCGATATTTCCCACTGAGCGCAAAGCGGGCAGAGAGTAGTGATTCACTTCACACGCTCCCTGCCATTGATGACCGTTCTTTACTTCCTTGTGGAGTAAAGAGGTGGGGAATATGAACAGAGTGGCTACCAGAAACATGTTAAAAGTTATACATTGCTCGATAAAGCATAATTACTGTTTAAACAGTTTTTAATTTTAGAGGTATCCTAAATACACGAAATAACTGCTTTGATTGATAATATAAAGTTTCTACTGTCATCTTTGTTATACAATCAATTTGTTGTATGGACACAGCCAGTATAGCAGCAAACAATAAAGATAAACAGTATAAAAGATACAAATACACACGGATAAACAATGTACAAGATTAAAAAAACGAAGAATAAAAAACTGTACCAAAGTCAAATTAGATAAAATGTCTTTGTTTTTGATGCTGAAATTCTGTCTAACTTCTTCCTGTTAATGGGTATCTGTTTTTTTGTGTTTCCATTATTTGGAACCTCTATTAAATGCAATTCATTGTAACTTCTATCTTCTCACTTTATCATTGACATTTATGTATTTTATTAAAACACAGTCTCTGGTCTGTTAACTCGTATCACAACTGGGTTGTCAGAGATCTGCAGTGATTGGCTAAGCAACACATCTCATTTACATAAAATCGCATGGCTTGACACGAAAAAAGATGGGGAGGAGCTTGTTGGTGGAAGCGAGGAACCCTCAGTGAGAATGATTGTCCTGTAAACCAGGTTCAGTTTTCACCCAAAGAAAAGTTAAGACTATACTTTCAGGGATCATTTCTATAGTTTTTGACTTGAGAAATGTGTTTCTAAACTGTTTGGTCTCGCTAACCACGATGATGAGATGCGATATTTCCCACTGAGCGCAAAGCGGGCAGAGAGTAGTGATTCACTTCACACGCTCCCTGCCATTGATGACCGTTCTTTACTTCCTAGTGGAGTAAAGAGGTGGGGAATATGAACAGAGTGGCTACCGGAAACATGTTAAAAGTTATACATTGCTCGATAAAGCAAAATTACTGTTTGAAGATATTTTTATTTTAGAGGTATCCTTAATACACGAAATAACTGCTTTGATTGATAATATAAAGTTTCTACTGTCATCTTTGTGATACAATCAATTTGTTGTATGGACACAGCCAGTATAGCAGCAAACAATAAAGATAGACAGTATAAAAGATACAAATACACACGGATAAACAATGTACAAGATAAAAAAAAACAGCAAGAATAAAAAACGGTACCAAAGTCAAATTAGATAAAATGTCGTTGTTTTTGATGCTGAAATTCTGTCTGACTTCTTCCTGTTAATGGGTATCTGTTTTTTTGTGTTTCCATTATTTGGAACCTCTATTAAATGCAATTTATTGTAACTTCTATCTTCTTACTTCATCATTGACATTTATGTATTTTATTAAAACACAGTCTCTGGTCTGTTAACTCGTATCACAACTGGGTTGTCAGAGATCTGCAGTGATTGGCTAAGCAACACATCTCATTTACATAAAATCGCATGGCTTGACACGAAAAAAGATGGGGAGGAGCTTGTTGGTGGAAGCGAGGAACCCTCAGTGAGAATGATTGTCCTGTAAACCACGTTCAGTTTTCACCCAATGAAAAGTTAAGACTATACTTTCAGGGATCATTTCTATAGTTTTTGACTTGAGAAATGTGTTTCTAAACTGTTTGGTCTCGCTAACCACGATGATGAGATGCGATATTTCCCACTGAGCGCAAAGCGGGCAGGGAGTAGTGATTCACTTCACACGCGCCCTGCCATTGATGACCGTTCTTTACTTCCTAGTGGAGTAAAGAGGTGGGGAATATGAACAGAGTGGCTACCGGAAACATGTTAAAAGTTATACATTGCTCGATAAAGCAAAATTGCTAGTGATGGTGAGATGAAGCCTCATGAGGCATCGAACCACTTCAGCCAATTGGTTCGAGAAAGGGTTCATTTCTCCAAGCTTCATGTGCTCACGAAACCACCTACTGGCCAAGTGCATAATAACAGGCAGCTGTATCTGAACCACATAATGTGATGCATTGAATGTGTGTGTGTCTGTTATGGCCGTTGGGAATGACTATGAATTACAAAAATGTATGACCAAATAATTTCTGTACATAAATTATCACATATGTGTATAATAAAATATGTTTTGAATGTATTCTGTGTGTGTAAATGTTCCCAAAATGGTAGTATCATATGATATGGCAGGTTGTGTAATAATGTTATTATGTCACTTGGCATGGGCTTAAGTAGGCAGAGGACAGTGAAAGTGTGTGTGTGGAACTAGGAAGAGGGGACTGAATATGCGTGTGTAACTTGGACAGTGATGTACAGGACAGGGGACATTTTATTCATTTTTATTCAGAAATAACAGTTTCTCAACAGTTCCATCTTATCACCTATCCTTCTCTCCTCACTCTCCTAACTCTCCAAACTATCTCTCTCTAAACTCTCCAAACTCTCAACCAACTACCCACATGTTGAATGGAGCCTGAGGGGTTTATATTGCTGTCAACCTCCCGGTAATATCTGAACCACTTCCCGAAGCAGTCACGTGGTACAGCCGGGCAGCGAGGCTTGGGACGTCATCATGTTTGGCTCCTCCCCTAAATGAAGCAAGCCTCGATACGCGCTTCGAGGAAACGCCCCCTCCATTACTCGACACACGCTTCGAAGCGTCGCCACATCTCATAACAACACTAAAAATTACTGTTTAAACATATTTTTATTTTAGAGGTATCCTAAATACACGAAATAACTGCTTTGATAGATAATATAAAGTTTTTACTGTCATCTTTGTTATACAATCAATTTGTTGTATGGACACAGCAGTATAGCAGCAAACAATAAAGAGAGACACTATAAAAGATACAAATACACACGGATAAACAATGTACAAGATTTAAAAAAACACAAAGAATAAAAAAACAGTACCAAAGTCAAATTAGATAAAATGTGTTTGTTTTTTATGCTGCAATTCTGTCTGACTTCTTCCTGTTAATGGGTATCTGTTTTTTTGTGTTTCCATTATTTGAAACCTCTATTAAATGCAATTTATTGTAACTTCTATCTTCTCACTTCATCATTGACATTTATGTATTTTATTAAAACACAGTCTCTGGTCTGTTAACTCGTATCACAACTGGGTTGTCAGAGATCTGCAGTGATTGGCTAAGCAACACATCTCATTTACATAAACACCCATGGCTTGACACGAAAAAAGATGAGGAGGAGCTTGTTGGTGGAAGCGAGGAACCCTCAGTGAGAATGATTGTCCTGTAAACCAGGTTCAGTTTTCACCCAATGAAAAGTTAAGACTATACTTTCAGGGATCATTTCTATAGTTTTTGACTTGAGAAATGTGTTTCTAAACTGTTTGGTCTCGCTAACCACGATGATGAGATGCGATATTTCCCACTGAGCGCAAAGCGGGCAGAGAGTAGTGATTCACTTCACACGCTCCCTGCCATTGATGACCGTTCTTTACTTCCTAGTGGAGTAAAGAGGTGGGGGATATGAACAGAGTGGCTATTGGAAACATGTTGAAAATCATACATTACCTTAGAAAATATGCCCACTTTTAAAAGAAGCTATTTTTTAAAGATTTATTGTCACGACACAAAATAAATGCTTTGATTAATAAGATAGAGATTGTTTTGTCATGGTTGTTAAACAACGACATTTTGTATAATGGCCCCACAGCCAGCCAGTATAGCAGCAACAAAAGAGACATAATGAAAAATATCAAAATACACAAGAATAAAAATCTACCAAAGTAAAATATGATAAAATGTGCTTGTTTTTGTTTTGGTAGTGCATGCTTGTCTGGCTTATTCCTGTTAATGTGTATCTGTGGTTTTGTGTGTTTCCATTATTTGGAACCTCCATTAAATGCAATTTATTGTAACTAAAGTGGTGGGGAATATGAACAGAGTGGTTACCAAAACATGTGAATATTAATGCTAGTGAGATTAAGCATTCTGAAGTATTGCCGCTTTTCATCCCAATGACTCATGGGTGAAGCTACTGCGCCGTCAAGTGGACAATAAGAGTATAACAGGCAGTTATTATAACCACTCTATGATTTGGGTGTGTGTGAATCTTTGAATTGAATAAATGAACGAATGATGCCAATACATAAATTATTAACTTATTAATATAGGGTCTCACATTATAATACAATGGTGGAAATAAATAGGGGACATGGGACAACATTTTATTAATTTGTATTTAAAAATAGCAACATTTCCAGAGGTCATAAACACGCTGGAGCATATGGCAGGAGCTGTTATCCACCTCTTGGATTAGCTTTACTGCTGGCCGACCCAATTGCTCCTGCATCTGTGTCAGCCTCTTCTATAAAATGTGCCAATACAAAGTGATTAAATCAAGTGTCTGCAGCAACTCAAACAAAACAGCGTAATTTAGAATATTGCAATGTAATAAAAGAATTCACATTTGCAGTGGTGCTCCTCTTAAATTAAGTCGACCGAGTGGTTATCAGAACAAGTTAATATTATGTTTTTTGTTAATTGACAGTTGCATTATATCTTAACATATCAGAATCAGGTTTTATTGGCCAAGTAAGTTTGCACAAACAAGGAATTTGACTTGGTAAAGTGACTCTCAGTGTGCTTACACAAAATAAACATTACAACAAAATACAATACAAAACAAACAGTGCAACAGTGCAACGGTCTAAGAAGTTTAATTAAGTTTAAGAAAGTATATACAAGGCGGAATGGCTATGTACAGTAGCTGTGAAACAGTAGTGCAAGAAGAAGTGGAGAGTGCGAAATTGAGATAAATATATAAATATACCATGCTTCAGTGGGTTAGCTGTTCAGTAGTGAAGACAGTGAGGGAAGAAACTATTTTGTGTGTCTGGAGGGTTTTTGGTGAACAGTGATCATAAATCTACCAGAGGAGGAAGTTTGAATAGTTAGTATGTTTCCCATGACCCAGATTGACTGTTCCCCTGAAGTGAAGTTACGACTGTCCAATCAGGGATCATTTTTATAGTG
The DNA here is from genome assembly GCF_029220125.1 of Pseudoliparis swirei. Lineage (NCBI taxonomy): Eukaryota > Metazoa > Chordata > Actinopteri > Perciformes > Liparidae > Pseudoliparis > Pseudoliparis swirei. The sequence continues at coordinate 23,905,966 of NC_079411.1, read as the reverse complement.
TTTGACTTGAGAAATGTGTTTCTAAACTGTTTGGTCTCGCTAACCAATGATGATGAGATGCGATATTTCCACTGAGAGCAAAGTGGGCAGAGAGTAGTGATTTAGTTCACATGCTTTCTGCCATTGATGACCGCTCTTACTTCCTTGTGGAGTGAAGAGGGATATGGACAGAGTGGTTATCAGAACAAGTTAATATTATGTTTTTTGCTAATTGACAGTTGCAATATATCTTAACATATTGAGATAAATTATATAAACTAGCAAATTATTTTGAGCGATTATTGTTAATGGGCCATTCACACAGCCTGCATTTGTCCTGTTAATGAGTTTCTTTGGCTTTGTGTTTCCAATATGTTGAACTTTGTTAAATGTAGTTTATAACTTTTATCTTCTCACTTTACCATTGACTTTCATTCATTTTGTATCAATACTGCTTTTCTCTTTATCCTGATTGCTCTTTGTATCACAACTGTAATGTCAGAGTTCTGCAGTGATTTGGTGCGGAAAACTGCGATTTAAATGAACCCTCAGTGATAGTATGTTTCCCATGAATCAGATTGAGTGTTCACCTGCAGTGAAGTTAAGACTATACTTTCAAGGATCATTTCTATAGTTTTTGACTTGAGAAATGTGTTTCTAAACTGTTTGGTCTCGCTAACCACGATGATGAGATGCGATATTTCCCACTGAGAGCAAAGTGGGCAGAGAGTAGTGATTTAGTTCACATGCTTTCTGCCATTGATGACCGCTCTTACTTCCTTGTGGAGTGAAGAGGTGGGGAATATGGACAGAGTGGTTATCAGAACAAGTTAATATTATGTTTTTTGCTAATTGACAGTTGCAATATATCTTAACATATTGAGATAAATTATATAAACTAGCAAATTATTTTGAGCGATTATTGTTAATGGGCCATTCACACAGCCTGCATTTGTCCTGTTAATGAGTTTCTTTGGCTTTGTGTTTCCAATATGTTGAACTTTGTTAAATGTAGTTTATAACTTTTATCTTCTCACTTTACCATTGACTTTCATTCATTTTGTATCAATACTGCTTTTCTCTTTATCCTGATTGCTCTTTGTATCACAACTGTAATGTCAGAGTTCTGCAGTGATTTGGTATGGAAAACTGCGATTTAAATGAACCCTCAGTGATAGTATGTTTACCATGACTCAGATTGAGTGTTCACCTGCAGTGAAGTTAAGACTATACTTTCAGGATCATTTCTATAGTTTTGACTTGAGAAATGTGTTTCTAAACTGTTTGGTCTCGCTAACCACGATGATGAGATGCGATATTTCCCACTGAGAGCAAAGTGGGCAGAGAGTAGTGATTTAGTTCACATGCTTTCTGCCATTGATGACCGCTCTTTACTTCCTTGTGGAGTGAAGAGGTGGGGAATATGGACAGAGTGGTTATCAGAACAAGTTAATATTATGTTTTTTGCTAATTGACAGTTGCAATATATCTTAACATATTGAGATAAATTATATAAACTAGCAAATTATTTTGAGCGATTATTGTTAATGGGCCATTCACACAGCCTGCATTTGTCCTGTTAATGAGTTTCTTTGGCTTTGTGTTTCCAATATGTTGAACTTTGTTAAATGTAGTTTATAACTTTTATCTTCTCACTTTACCATTGACTTTCATTCATTTTGTATCAATACTGCTTTTCTCTTTATCCTGATTGCTCTTTGTATCACAACTGTAATGTCAGAGTTCTGCAGTGATTTGGTGCGGAAAACTGCGATTTAAATGAACCCTCAGTGATAGTATGTTTCCCATGAATCAGATTGAGTGTTCACCTGCAGTGAAGTTAAGACTATACTTTCAGGGATCATTTCTATAGTTTTTGACTTGAGAAATGTGTTTCTAAACTGTTTGGTCTCGCTAACCACGATGATGAGATGCGATATTTCCCACTGAGAGCAAAGTGGGCAGAGAGTAGTGATTTAGTTCACATGCTTTCTGCCATTGATGACCGCTCTTTAGTCCTTGTGGAGTGAAGAGGTGGGGAATATGGACAGAGTGGTTATCAGAACAAGTTAATATTATGTTTTTTGCTAATTGACAGTTGCAATATATCTTAACATATTGAGATAAATTATATAAACTAGCAAATTATTTTGAGCGATTATTGTTAATGGGCCATTCACACAGCCTGCATTTGTCCTGTTAATGAGTTTCTTTGGCTTTGTGTTTCCAATATGTTGAACTTTGTTAAATGTAGTTTATAACTTTTATCTTCTCACCCTCAGTGATAGTATGTTTCCCATGAATCAGATTGAGTGTTCACCTGCAGTGAAGTTAAGACTATACTTTCAGGGATCATTTCTATAGTTTTGACTTGAGAAATGTGTTTCTAAACTGTTTGGTCTCGCTAACCACGATGATGAGCGATGTTTCCCACTGAGAGCAAAGTGGCCAGAGACTAGTGATTTAGTTCAGATGCTTTCTGTCATTGATGAGCGGTCTTTACTTGCTTGTGGAGTGAAGAGGTGGAATATGGACAGAGGTTATCAGAACAAGTTAATATTATGTTTTTGCTAATTGACAGTTGCAATATATCTTAACATATTGAGATAAATTATATAAACTAGCAAATTATTTTGAGATTATTGTTAATGGGCCATTCACACCTGCATTTTGTGTCCTTAATGAGAGTTTTTTTTTTTGTGTTTTCCAATATGTTTGAACTTTGTTATGTAGTTATAACTTTTTTCTTCTCTCTTTACCATATTGACTTCATCATTTTTTTATCAATACTGCTTTTCTTTTTATCTGATGCTCTTTGTATCACAACTGTAATGTCAGAGTTCTGCAGTGATTTGGTGCGAAAACTATTTAAATGAACCCTCAGTGATAGTATGTTTCCCATGAATCAGATTGAGTGTTCACCTGCAGTGAAGTTAAGACTATACTTTCAGGGATCATTTCTATAGTTTTGACTTGAGAAATGTGTTTCTAAACTGTTTGGTCTCGCTACACGATGATGAGATGCGATATTTCCACTGAGAGCAAAGTGGGCAGAGAGTAGTGATTTAGTTCACATGCTTTCTGCCATTGATGACCGCTTACTTCCTTGTGGAGTGAAGAGGTGGGGAATATGGACAGAGTGGTTATCAGAACAAGTTAATATTATGTTTTTTGCTAATTGACAGTTGCAATATATCTTAACATATTGAGATAAATTATATAAACTGCTTTTATTTATCCTGATTATTGTATCACAACTGTAATGTCACAGCCATTTGTCCTGTTAATGAGTTTCTTTGATAGTGTGTTTCCAATTATTTTATCTTATCTTTTCACTGACTTGACTTTCATTCATTTTGTATCAATACTGCTTTTCTCTTTATCTTTTGTATCACAACTGTATTTGTCCTGTTAATGAGTTGTGAACCTCAATGATAGTATGTTTCCCATGAATCAGATTGAGTGTTCACCTGCAGTGAAGTTAAGACTATACTTTCAGGGATCATTTCTATAGTTTTGACTTGAGAAATGTGTTTCTAAACTGTTTGGTCTCGCTAACCACGATGATGAGATGCGATATTTCCACTGAGAGCAAAGTGGGCAGAGAGTAGTGATTTAGTTCACATGCTTTCTGCCATTGATGACCGCTTTACTTCCTTGTGGAGTAAAGAGGTGGGGAATATGGACAGAGTGGTTATCAGAACAAGTTAATATTATGTTTTTGCTAATTGACAGTTGCAATATATCTTAACATATTGAGATAAATTATATAAACTAGCAAATTATTTTGAGCGATTATTGTTAATGGGCCATTCACACAGCCTGCATTTGTCCTGTTAATGAGTTTCTTTGGCTTTGTGTTTCCAATATGTTGAACTTTGTTAAATGTAGTTTATAACTTTTATCTTCTCACTTTACCATTGACTTTCATTCATTTTGTATCAATACTGCTTTTCTCTTTATCCTGATTGCTCTTTGTATCACAACTGTAATGTCAGAGTTCTGCAGTGATTTGGTGCGGAAAATCGATTTAAATGAACCCTCAGTGATAGTATGTTTCCCATGAATCAGATTGAGTGTTCACCTGCAGTGAAGTTAAGACTATACTTTCAGGGATCATTTCTATAGTTTTTGACTTGAGAAATGTGTTTCTAAACTGTTTGGTCTCGCTAACCACGATGATGAGATGCGATATTTCCCACTGAGAGCAAAGTGGGCAGAGAGTAGTGATTTAGTTCACATGCTTTCTGCCATTGATGACCGCTCTTTACTTCCTTGTGGAGTGAAGAGGTGGGGAATATGGACAGAGTGGTTATCAGAACAAGTTAATATTATGTTTTTTGCTAATTGACAGTTGCAATATATCTTAACATATTGAGATAAATTATATAAACTAGCAAATTATTTTGAGCGATTATTGTTAATGGGCCATTCACACAGCCTGCATTTGTCCTGTTAATGAGTTTCTTTGGCTTTGTGTTTCCAATATGTTGAACTTTGTTAAATGTAGTTTATAACTTTTATCTTCTCACTTTACCATTGACTTTCATTCATTTTGTATCAATACTGCTTTTCTCTTTATCCTGATTGCTCTTTGTATCACAACTGTAATGTCAGAGTTCTGCAGTGATTTGGTGCGGAAAACTGCGATTTAAATGAACCCTCAGTGATAGTATGTTTCCCATGAATCAGATTGAGTGTTCACCTGCAGTGAAGTTAAGACTATACTTTCAGGGATCATTTCTATAGTTTTTGACTTGAGAAATGTGTTTCTAAACTGTTTGGTCTCGCTAACCACGATGATGAGATGCGATATTTCCCACTGAGAGCAAAGTGGGCAGAGAGTAGTGATTTAGTTCACATGCTTTCTGCCATTGATGACCGCTCTTTACTTCCTTGTGGAGTGAAGAGGTGGGGAATATGGACAGAGTGGTTATCAGAACAAGTTAATATTATGTTTTTTGCTAATTGACAGTTGCAATATATCTTAACATATTGAGATAAATTATATAAACTAGCAAATTATTTTGAGCGATTATTGTTAATGGGCCATTCACACAGCCTGCATTTGTCCTGTTAATGAGTTTCTTTGGCTTTGTGTTTCCAATATGTTGAACTTTGTTAAATGTAGTTTATAACTTTTATCTTCTCACTTTACCATTGACTTTCATTCATTTTGTATCAATACTGCTTTTCTCTTTATCCTGATTGCTCTTTGTATCACAACTGTAATGTCAGAGTTCTGCAGTGATTTGGTGCGGAAAACTGCGATTTAAATGAACCCTCAGTGATAGTATGTTTTCCATGAATCAGATTGAGTGTTCACCTGCAGTGAAGTTAAGACTATACTTTCAGGGATCATTTCTATAGTTTTTGACTTGAGAAATGTGTTTCTAAACTGTTTGGTCTCGCTAACCACGATGATGAGATGCGATATTTCCACTGAGAGCAAAGTGGGCAGAGAGTAGTGATTTAGTTCACATGCTTTCTGCCATTGATGACCGCTCTTTACTTCCTTGTGGAGTGAAGAGGTGGGGAATATGGACAGAGTGGTTATCAGAACAAGTTAATATTATGTTTTTGCTAATTGACAGTTGCAATATATCTTAACATATTGAGATAAATTATATAAACTAGCAAATTATTTTGAGCGATTATTGTTAATGGGCCATTCACACAGCCTGCATTTGTCCTGTTAATGAGTTTCTTTGGCTTTGTGTTTCCAATATGTTGAACTTTGTTAAATGTAGTTTATAACTTTTATCTTCTCACTTTACCATTGACTTTCATTCATTTTGTATCAATACTGCTTTTCTCTTTATCCTGATTGCTCTTTGTATCACAACTGTAATGTCAGAGTTCTGCAGTGATTTGGTGCGGAAAACTGCGATTTAAATGAACCCTCAGTGATAGTATGTTTCCCATGAATCAGATTGAGTGTTCACCTGCAGTGAAGTTAAGACTATACTTTCAGGGATCATTTCTATAGTTTTTGACTTGAGAAATGTGTTTCTAAACTGTTTGGTCTCGCTAACCACGATGATGAGATGCGATATTTCCCACTGAGAGCAAAGTGGGCAGAGAGTAGTGATTTAGTTCACATGCTTTCTGCCATTGATGACCGCTCTTTACTTCCTTGTGGAGTGAAGAGGTGGGGAATATGGACAGAGTGGTTATCAGAACAAGTTAATATTATGTTTTTTGCTAATTGACAGTTGCAATATATCTTAACATATTGAGATAAATTATATAAACTAGCAAATTATTTTGAGCGATTATTGTTAATGGGCCATTCACACAGCCTGCATTTGTCCTGTTAATGAGTTTCTTTGGCTTTGTGTTTCCAATATGTTGAACTTTGTTAAATGTAGTTTATAACTTTTATCTTCTCACTTTACCATTGACTTTCATTCATTTTGTATCAATACTGCTTTTCTCTTTATCCTGATTGCTCTTTGTATCACAACTGTAATGTCAGAGTTCTGCAGTGATTTGGTGCGGAAAACTGCGATTTAAATGAACCCTCAGTGATAGTATGTTTCCCATGAATCAGATTGAGTGTTCACCTGCAGTGAAGTTAAGACTATACTTTCAGGGATCATTTCTATAGTTTTTGACTTGAGAAATGTGTTTCTAAACTGTTTGGTCTCGCTAACCACGATGATGAGATGCGATATTTCCCACTGAGAGCAAAGTGGGCAGAGAGTAGTGATTTAGTTCACATGCTTTCTGCCATTGATGACCGCTCTTTACTTCCTTGTGGAGTGAAGAGGTGGGGAATATGGACAGAGTGGTTATCAGAACAAGTTAATATTATGTTTTTTGCTAATTGACAGTTGCAATATATCTTAACATATTGAGATAAATTATATAAACTAGCAAATTATTTTGAGCGATTATTGTTAATGGGCCATTCACACAGCCTGCATTTGTCCTGTTAATGAGTTTCTTTGGCTTTGTGTTTCCAATATGTTGAACTTTGTTAAATGTAGTTTATAACTTTTATCTTCTCACTTTACCATTGACTTTCATTCATTTTGTATCAATACTGCTTTTCTCTTTATCCTGATTGCTCTTTGTATCACAACTGTAATGTCAGAGTTCTGCAGTGATTTGGTGCGGAAAACTGCGATTTAAATGAACCCTCAGTGATAGTATGTTTCCCATGAATCAGATTGAGTGTTCACCTGCAGTGAAGTTAAGACTATACTTTCAGGGATCATTTCTATAGTTTTGACTTGAGAAATGTGTTTCTAAACTGTTTGGTCTCGCTAACCACGATGATGAGATGCGATATTTCCACTGAGAGCAAAGTGGGCAGAGAGTAGTGATTTAGTTCACATGCTTTCTGCCATTGATGACCGCTCTTTACTTCCTTGTGGAGTGAAGAGGTGGGGAATATGGACAGAGTGGTTATCAGAACAAGTTAATATTATGTTTTTGCTAATTGACAGTTGCAATATATCTTAACATATTGAGATAAATTATATAAACTAGCAAATTATTTTGAGCGATTATTGTTAATGGGCCATTCACACAGCCTGCATTTGTCCTGTTAATGAGTTTCTTTGGCTTTGTGTTTCCAATATGTTGAACTTTGTTAAATGTAGTTTATAACTTTTATCTTCTCACTTTACCATTGACTTTCATTCATTTTGTATCAATACTGCTTTTCTCTTTATCCTGATTGCTCTTTGTATCACAACTGTAATGTCAGAGTTCTGCAGTGATTTGGTGCGGAAAACTGCGATTTAAATGAACCCTCAGTGATAGTATGTTTCCATGAATCAGATTGAGTGTTCACCTGCAGTGAAGTTAAGACTATACTTTCAGGGATCATTTCTATAGTTTTTGACTTGAGAAATGTGTTTCTAAACTGTTTGGTCTCGCTAACCACGATGATGAGATGCGATATTTCCCACTGAGAGCAAAGTGGGCAGAGAGTAGTGATTTAGTTCACATGCTTTCTGCCATTGATGACCGCTCTTTACTTCCTTGTGGAGTGAAGAGGTGGGGAATATGGACAGAGTGGTTATCAGAACAAGTTAATATTATGTTTTTTGCTAATTGACAGTTGCAATATATCTTAACATATTGAGATAAATTATATAAACTAGCAAATTATTTTGAGCGATTATTGTTAATGGGCCATTCACACAGCCTGCATTTGTCCTGTTAATGAGTTTCTTTGGCTTTGTGTTTCCAATATGTTGAACTTTGTTAAATGTAGTTTATAACTTTTATCTTCTCACTTTACCATTGACTTTCATTCATTTTGTATCAATACTGCTTTTCTCTTTATCCTGATTGCTCTTTGTATCACAACTGTAATGTCAGAGTTCTGCAGTGATTTGGTGCGGAAAACTGCGATTTAAATGAACCCTCAGTGATAGTATGTTTCCCATGAATCAGATTGAGTGTTCACCTGCAGTGAAGTTAAGACTATACTTTCAGGGATCATTTCTATAGTTTTTGACTTGAGAAATGTGTTTCTAAACTGTTTGGTCTCGCTAACCACGATGATGAGATGCGATATTTCCCACTGAGAGCAAAGTGGGCAGAGAGTAGTGATTTAGTTCACATGCTTTCTGCCATTGATGACCGCTCTTTACTTCCTTGTGAAGTGGTGGGGAATATGGACAGAGTGGTTATCAGAACAAGTTAATATTATGTTTTTTGCTAATTGACAGTTGCAATATATCTTAACATATTGAGATAAATTATATAAACTAGCAAATTATTTTGAGCGATTATTGTTAATGGGCCATTCACACAGCCTGCATTTGTCCTGTTAATGAGTTTCTTTGGCTTTGTGTTTCCAATATGTTGAACTTTGTTAAATGTAGTTTATAACTTTTATCTTCTCACTTTACCATTGACTTTCATTCATTTTGTATCAATACTGCTTTTCTCTTTATCCTGATTGCTCTTTGTATCACAACTGTAATGTCAGAGTTCTGCAGTGATTTGGTGCGGAAAACTGCGATTTAAATGAACCCTCAGTGATAGTATGTTTCCCATGAATCAGATTGAGTGTTCACCTGCAGTGAAGTTAAGACTATACTTTCAGGGATCATTTCTATAGTTTTGACTTGAGAAATGTGTTTCTAAACTGTTTGGTCTCGCTAACCACGATGATGAGATGCGATATTTCCCACTGAGAGCAAAGTGGGCAGAGAGTAGTGATTTAGTTCACATGCTTTCTGCCATTGATGACCGCTCTTTACTTCCTTGTGGAGTGAAGAGGTGGGGAATATGGACAGAGTGGTTATCAGAACAAGTTAATATTATGTTTTTTGCTAATTGACAGTTGCAATATATCTTAACATATTGAGATAAATTATATAAACTAGCAAATTATTTTGAGCGATTATTGTTAATGGGCCATTCACACAGCCTGCATTTGTCCTGTTAATGAGTTTCTTTGGCTTTGTGTTTCCAATATGTTGAACTTTGTTAAATGTAGTTTATAACTTTTATCTTCTCACTTTACCATTGACTTTCATTCATTTTGTATCAATACTGCTTTTCTCTTTATCCTGATTGCTCTTTGTATCACAACTGTAATGTCAGAGTTCTGCAGTGATTTGGTGCGGAAAACTGCGATTTAAATGAACCCTCAGTGATAGTATGTTTCCCATGAATCAGATTGAGTGTTCACCTGCAGTGAAGTTAAGACTATACTTTCAGGGATCATTTCTATAGTTTTTGACTTGAGAAATGTGTTTCTAAACTGTTTGGTCTCGCTAACCACGATGATGAGATGCGATATTTCCCACTGAGAGCAAAGTGGGCAGAGAGTAGTGATTTAGTTCACATGCTTTCTGCCATTGATGACCGCTCTTTACTTCCTTGTGGAGTGAAGAGGTGGGGAATATGGACAGAGTGGTTATCAGAACAAGTTAATATTATGTTTTTTGCTAATTGACAGTTGCAATATATCTTAACATATTGAGATAAATTATATAAACTAGCAAATTATTTTGAGCGATTATTGTTAATGGGCCATTCACACAGCCTGCATTTGTCCTGTTAATGAGTTTCTTTGGCTTTGTGTTTCCAATATGTTGAACTTTGTTAAATGTAGTTTATAACTTTTATCTTCTCACTTTACCATTGACTTTCATTCATTTTGTATCAATACTGCTTTTCTCTTTATCCTGATTGCTCTTTGTATCACAACTGTAATGTCAGAGTTCTGCAGTGATTTGGTGCGGAAAACTGCGATTTAAATGAACCCTCAGTGATAGTATGTTTCCATGAATCAGATTGAGTGTTCACCTGCAGTGAAGTTAAGACTATACTTTCAGGGATCATTTCTATAGTTTTGACTTGAGAAATGTGTTTCTAAACTGTTTGGTCTCGCTAACCACGATGATGAGATGCGATATTTCCCACTGAGAGCAAAGTGGGCAGAGAGTAGTGATTTAGTTCACATGCTTTCTGCCATTGATGACCGTTCTTTACTTCCTTGTGGAGTGAAGAGGTGGGGAATATGGACAGAGTGGTTATCAGAACAAGTTAATATTATGTTTTTTGCTAATTGACAGTTGCAATATATCTTAACATATTGAGATAAATTATATAAACTAGCAAATTATTTTGAGCGATTATTGTTAATGGGCCATTCACACAGCCTGCATTTGTCCTGTTAATGAGTTTCTTTGGCTTTGTGTTTCCAATATGTTGAACTTTGTTAAATGTAGTTTATAACTTTTATCTTCTCACTTTACCATTGACTTTCATTCATTTTGTATCAATACTGCTTTTCTCTTTATCCTGATTGCTCTTTGTATCACAACTGTAATGTCAGAGTTCTGCAGTGATTTGGTGCGGAAAACTGCGATTTAAATGAACCCTCAGTGATAGTATGTTTCCCATGAATCAGATTGAGTGTTCACCTGCAGTGAAGTTAAGACTATACTTTCAGGGATCATTTCTATAGTTTTTGACTTGAGAAATGTGTTTCTAAACTGTTTGGTCTCGCTAACCACGATGATGAGATGCGATATTTCCCACTGAGAGCAAAGTGGGCAGAGAGTAGTGATTTAGTTCACATGCTTTCTGCCATTGATGACCGCTCTTTACTTCCTTGTGGAGTGAAGAGGTGGGGAATATGGACAGAGTGGTTATCAGAACAAGTTAATATTATGTTTTTTGCTAATTGACAGTTGCAATATATCTTAACATATTGAGATAAATTATATAAACTAGCAAATTATTTTGAGCGATTATTGTTAATGGGCCATTCACACAGCCTGCATTTGTCCTGTTAATGAGTTTCTTTGGCTTTGTGTTTCCAATATGTTGAACTTTGTTAAATGTAGTTTATAACTTTTATCTTCTCACTTTACCATTGACTTTCATTCATTTTGTATCAATACTGCTTTTCTCTTTATCCTGATTGCTCTTTGTATCACAACTGTAATGTCAGAGTTCTGCAGTGATTTGGTGCGGAAAACTGCGATTTAAATGAACCCTCAGTGATAGTATGTTTCCCATGAATCAGATTGAGTGTTCACCTGCAGTGAAGTTAAGACTATACTTTCAGGGATCATTTCTATAGTTTTTGACTTGAGAAATGTGTTTCTAAACTGTTTGGTCTCGCTAACCACGATGATGAGATGCGATATTTCCCACTGAGAGCAAAGTGGGCAGAGAGTAGTGATTTAGTTCACATGCTTTCTGCCATTGATGACCGTTCTTTACTTCCTTGTGGAGTAAAGAGGTGGGGAATATGGACAGAGTGGTTATCAGAACAAGTTAATATTATGTTTTTTGCTAATTGACAGTTGCAATATATCTTAACATATTGAGATAAATTATATAAACTAGCAAATTATTTTGAGCGATTATTGTTAATGGGCCATTCACACAGCCTGCATTTGTCCTGTTAATGAGTTTCTTTGGCTTTGTGTTTCCAATATGTTGAACTTTGTTAAATGTAGTTTATAACTTTTATCTTCTCACTTTACCATTGACTTTCATTCATTTTGTATCAATACTGCTTTTCTCTTTATCCTGATTGCTCTTTGTATCACAACTGTAATGTCAGAGTTCTGCAGTGATTTGGTGCGGAAAACTGCGATTTAAATGAACCCTCAGTGATAGTATGTTTCCCATGAATCAGATTGAGTGTTCACCTGCAGTGAAGTTAAGACTATACTTTCAGGGATCATTTCTATAGTTTTGACTTGAGAAATGTGTTTCTAAACTGTTTGGTCTCGCTAACCACGATGATGAGATGCGATATTTCCCACTGAGAGCAAAGTGGGCAGAGAGTAGTGATTTAGTTCACATGCTTTCTGCCATTGATGACCGCTCTTTACTTCCTTGTGGAGTGAAGAGGTGGGGAATATGGACAGAGTGGTTATCAGAACAAGTTAATATTATGTTTTTTGCTAATTGACAGTTGCAATATATCTTAACATATTGAGATAAATTATATAAACTAGCAAATTATTTTGAGCGATTATTGTTAATGGGCCATTCACACAGCCTGCATTTGTCCTGTTAATGAGTTTCTTTGGCTTTGTGTTTCCAATATGTTGAACTTTGTTAAATGTAGTTTATAACTTTTATCTTCTCACTTTACCATTGACTTTCATTCATTTTGTATCAATACTGCTTTTCTCTTTATCCTGATTGCTCTTTGTATCACAACTGTAATGTCAGAGTTCTGCAGTGATTTGGTGCGGAAAACTGCGATTTAAATGAACCCTCAGTGATAGTATGTTTCCCATGAATCAGATTGAGTGTTCACCTGCAGTGAAGTTAAGACTATACTTTCAGGGATCATTTCTATAGTTTTTGACTTGAGAAATGTGTTTCTAAACTGTTTGGTCTCGCTAACCACGATGATGAGATGCGATATTTCCCACTGAGAGCAAAGTGGGCAGAGAGTAGTGATTTAGTTCACATGCTTTCTGCCATTGATGACCGCTCTTTACTTCCTTGTGGAGTGAAGAGGTGGGGAATATGGACAGAGTGGTTATCAGAACAAGTTAATATTATGTTTTTTGCTAATTGACAGTTGCAATATATCTTAACATATTGAGATAAATTATATAAACTAGCAAATTATTTTGAGCGATTATTGTTAATGGGCCATTCACACAGCCTGCATTTGTCCTGTTAATGAGTTTCTTTGGCTTTGTGTTTCCAATATGTTGAACTTTGTTAAATGTAGTTTATAACTTTTATCTTCTCACTTTACCATTGACTTTCATTCATTTTGTATCAATACTGCTTTTCTCTTTATCCTGATTGCTCTTTGTATCACAACTGTAATGTCAGAGTTCTGCAGTGATTTGGTGCGGAAAACTGCGATTTAAATGAACCCTCAGTGATAGTATGTTTCCCATGAATCAGATTGAGTGTTCACCTGCAGTGAAGTTAAGACTATACTTTCAGGGATCATTTCTATAGTTTTTGACTTGAGAAATGTGTTTCTAAACTGTTTGGTCTCGCTAACCACGATGATGAGATGCGATATTTCCCACTGAGAGCAAAGTGGGCAGAGAGTAGTGATTTAGTTCACATGCTTTCTGCCATTGATGACCGCTCTTTACTTCCTTGTGGAGTGAAGAGGTGGGGAATATGGACAGAGTGGTTATCAGAACAAGTTAATATTATGTTTTTTGCTAATTGACAGTTGCAATATATCTTAACATATTGAGATAAATTATATAAACTAGCAAATTATTTTGAGCGATTATTGTTAATGGGCCATTCACACAGCCTGCATTTGTCCTGTTAATGAGTTTCTTTGGCTTTGTGTTTCCAATATGTTGAACTTTGTTAAATGTAGTTTATAACTTTTATCTTCTCACTTTACCATTGACTTTCATTCATTTTGTATCAATACTGCTTTTCTCTTTATCCTGATTGCTCTTTGTATCACAACTGTAATGTCAGAGTTCTGCAGTGATTTGGTGCGGAAAACTGCGATTTAAATGAACCCTCAGTGATAGTATGTTTCCCATGAATCAGATTGAGTGTTCACCTGCAGTGAAGTTAAGACTATACTTTCAGGGATCATTTCTATAGTTTTTGACTTGAGAAATGTGTTTCTAAACTGTTTGGTCTCGCTAACCACGATGATGAGATGCGATATTTCCACTGAGAGCAAAGTGGGCAGAGAGTAGTGATTTAGTTCACATGCTTTCTGCCATTGATGACCGTTCTTTACTTCCTTGTGGAGTAAAGAGGTGGGGAATATGGACAGAGTGGTTATCAGAACAAGTTAATATTATGTTTTTTGCTAATTGACAGTTGCAATATATCTTAACATATTGAGATAAATTATATAAACTAGCAAATTATTTTGAGCGATTATTGTTAATGGGCCATTCACACAGCCTGCATTTGTCCTGTTAATGAGTTTCTTTGGCTTTGTGTTTCCAATATGTTGAACTTTGTTAAATGTAGTTTATAACTTTTATCTTCTCACTTTACCATTGACTTTCATTCATTTTGTATCAATACTGCTTTTCTCTTTATCCTGATTGCTCTTTGTATCACAACTGTAATGTCAGAGTTCTGCAGTGATTTGGTGCGGAAAACTGCGATTTAAATGAACCCTCAGTGATAGTATGTTTCCATGAATCAGATTGAGTGATCACCTGCAGTGAAGTTAAGACTATACTTTCAGGGATCATTTCTATAGTTTTGACTTGAGAAATGTGTTTCTAAACTGTTTGGTCTCGCTAACCACGATGATGAGATGCGATATTTCCCACTGAGAGCAAAGTGGGCAGAGAGTAGTGATTTAGTTCACATGCTTTCTGCCATTGATGACCGCTCTTTACTTCCTTGTGGAGTGAAGAGGTGGGGAATATGGACAGAGTGGTTATCAGAACAAGTTAATATTATGTTTTTTGCTAATTGACAGTTGCAATATATCTTAACATATTGAGATAAATTATATAAACTAGCAAATTATTTTGAGCGATTATTGTTAATGGGCCATTCACACAGCCTGCATTTGTCCTGTTAATGAGTTTCTTTGGCTTTGTGTTTCCAATATGTTGAACTTTGTTAAATGTAGTTTATAACTTTTATCTTCTCACTTTACCATTGACTTTCATTCATTTTGTATCAATACTGCTTTTCTCTTTATCCTGATTGCTCTTTGTATCACAACTGTAATGTCAGAGTTCTGCAGTGATTTGGTGCGGAAAACTGCGATTTAAATGAACCCTCAGTGATAGTATGTTTCAATGAATCAGATTGAGTGTTCACCTGCAGTGAAGTTAAGACTATACTTTCAGGGATCATGTCTATAGTTTTAGACTTGAGAAATGTGTTTCTAAACTGTTTGGTCTCGCTAACCACGATGATGAGATGCGATATTTCCACTGAGAGCAAAGTGGGCAGAGAGTAGTGATTTAGTTCACATGCTTTCTGCCATTGATGACCGCTTTACTTCCTTGTGGAGTAAAGAGGTGGGGAATATGGACAGAGTGGTTATCAGAACAAGTTAATATTATGTTTTTGCTAATTGACAGTTGCAATATATCTTAACATATTGAGATAAATTATATAAACTAGCAAATTATTTTGAGCGATTATTGTTAATGGGCCATTCACACAGCCTGCATTTGTCCTGTTAATGAGTTTCTTTGGCTTTGTGTTTCCAATATGTTGAACTTTGTTAAATGTAGTTTATAACTTTTATCTTCTCACTTTACCATTGACTTTCATTCATTTTGTATCAATACTGCTTTTCTCTTTATCCTGATTGCTCTTTGTATCACAACTGTAATGTCAGAGTTCTGCAGTGATTTGGTGCGGAAAACTGCGATTTAAATGAACCCTCAGTGATAGTATGTTTCCCATGAATCAGATTGAGTGTTCACCTGCAGTGAAGTTAAGACTATACTTTCAGGGATCATTTCTATAGTTTTTGACTTGAGAAATGTGTTTCTAAACTGTTTGGTCTCGCTAACCACGATGATGAGATGCGATATTTCCCACTGAGAGCAAAGTGGGCAGAGAGTAGTGATTTAGTTCACATGCTTTCTGCCATTGATGACCGCTCTTTACTTCCTTGTGGAGTGAAGAGGTGGGGAATATGGACAGAGTGGTTATCAGAACAAGTTAATATTATGTTTTTTGCTAATTGACAGTTGCAATATATCTTAACATATTGAGATAAATTATATAAACTAGCAAATTATTTTGAGCGATTATTGTTAATGGGCCATTCACACAGCCTGCATTTGTCCTGTTAATGAGTTTCTTTGGCTTTGTGTTTCCAATATGTTGAACTTTGTTAAATGTAGTTTATAACTTTTATCTTCTCACTTTACCATTGACTTTCATTCATTTTGTATCAATACTGCTTTTCTCTTTATCCTGATTGCTCTTTGTATCACAACTGTAATGTCAGAGTTCTGCAGTGATTTGGTGCGGAAAACTGCGATTTAAATGAACCCTCAGTGATAGTATGTTTCCCATGAATCAGATTGAGTGTTCACCTGCAGTGAAGTTAAGACTATACTTTCAGGGATCATTTCTATAGTTTTGACTTGAGAAATGTGTTTCTAAACTGTTTGGTCTCGCTAACCACGATGATGAGATGCGATATTTCCCACTGAGAGCAAAGTGGGCAGAGAGTAGTGATTTAGTTCACATGCTTTCTGCCATTGATGACCGCTCTTTACTTCCTTGTGGAGTGAAGAGGTGGGGAATATGGACAGAGTGGTTATCAGAACAAGTTAATATTATGTTTTTTGCTAATTGACAGTTGCAATATATCTTAACATATTGAGATAAATTATATAAACTAGCAAATTATTTTGAGCGATTATTGTTAATGGGCCATTCACACAGCCTGCATTTGTCCTGTTAATCAGAACAAGTTAATATTATTTTTGTTTTGTTGCTAAACTGTGATTTAAATCAACACATATGGATGTATGACAAAGCTAATCTCAAACTGATGACAACAGCTAACAGTGACCTGTCATAGCAGAACATGCACAGGTGTTACTGATAACATTAATGATGGATCTGTTCTGTTCAAGTGTCCCAGTAAACTCAGACACTGTGAAACTGAGCCAGCATGAGTAATATTCGGACCCTTACATGGAATTCAGCCATAATTATTTTTATTATCTACTCCAGTAACACTTTTTCTACA
This sequence comes from Pseudoliparis swirei, assembly GCF_029220125.1. NCBI lineage: Eukaryota > Metazoa > Chordata > Actinopteri > Perciformes > Liparidae > Pseudoliparis > Pseudoliparis swirei. The sequence goes on along the minus strand of NC_079411.1, from coordinate 23,888,841 downwards.
ATGACGTGTACAAATGAATGCCCCCCTACGTATCCATGTTACACTCACACAGGTGTTTCCACTTGAAGACTGTAATCAGATCTCTTCTCAAGACTGTGTGCATGTTCAAGCTTTCCTTGACATCTATTGATTCAAGTTTCTTCCACTTTACTCGAGTGTGAAACAGTGGCAAAAGTCTAAATGCAGCATGTTCAGCCATCATTTGATGTCAAGATGAGGTGCTCTGTCGATCCATATCTTTTCACAACATATGTGGCTCCCTTGCAGTCTGCTGTTGTGTCCTCATGTGTTGTGGGGTTTAAGTACTATGAAAAGCGCGATAGAAATTGTATGTATTATTATTATTATTAAGATCTCCAAGTCCCCTGTCTCTATCAACTGGATAATACAAATCTCAAAGTAATGTATGTTTGTGTTGTTCATTATTCTCAGTGCCATTCATTTTCTAAACTAAATATAAAATATATTGAACCACATAATTATTCAGAATTGCCGAAAATATTATCTTTATGTAATTTTTAAAAAACATTTGTTGAATTACAAACAGGGTAGTAGTATTCAAATTCTCTTAATACACATGTGTCAAACTCATGGCCCGCGGGCCAAATGTGGCCCGCCACGTCATTTTATGTGGCCCGCGACGGCATGAAATAAATATGATGCCTTTTATTAAAGGGTACATGTAGTGCAAAACAACAACGTGCTACATCCATTCGGTGCATCAAATAAATCATATTTACCCCGCCGCTATTGTCAACAAGTCACGCATAGCCCGAGGATTTACATTTCTTTGTCAACATTCCGAGTCTGTGAACGCTTCAGGGCGCAGCCATTTTGCTAGTTATTTACTCATGTCAAAGCTAACTATGACGTTGAGTCGTTGAAAGGAATTCAGCCAATCCGGCTGCTTCTTGGGATAGATCGGTGGCCTCAAGAATTACACAATCTATCTCAGGGGTGCTCAATACGTCGATCGCAGCGACCTGCCAGTCGATCGCGGCGTAGTATTGGTAGATCGCATGACATCAAACAAATTGGTCCTCCCCCCTGTCACTTTCTCTATAGCGCCACATTACAGCAGCATGTCATTTCTGCCTCTACGTGTCGCGTTGACAGTCCTCTCTGCCCGCTGTGCGGCTGGATGAGCTCCCGACACCGGTTTGCGCGCATCGGGACGGACGGAGCAAAGAAAAAGTCACTAGCACCCGAACATGTCGGCCGAACATTGCATCAATGAAAGACATCTCCAGCGCTGGCTTATGCGCAATGTAGCTATCAAGCTCACTCTTTTGTGAAGCAGATGAGGTCTAATGACACTATATCATCGGACATAAGTTCGTGCTTTTACAACAAATGCACTCTATGTCTGTTTTCTGTGGCACACATTTCCCAACTGCACCAAACGTCCGCCGACTTGCGTGCACGGTCCGCACGGTGAAGCATCTGGACCGCGGTCCTTCGGCATCAACTTCATCAGAATCATCGCTATCATCGCTGTCACAATTCACTAAATGGGGATAGTCTGCTTTTAAAGGTTCAAACAAGTATCCAGTTGCTGAATCAGACAATCTTTCATCGTCCATATTATCAATCTCTCAGCATTTGTTTGCGGCGCCGACGTTGTTTATATTGGTATCTGGACACATCCGCTGTGGCTGGCTGTCGATCTATCAACGATCTGACGTCACACCACCCGCGACATATTCAAGCTCCAGTGCAATGTCGCATGTCGGAGTTGAGGACTTTGAACAGCCTAAACTACGTATTGTTATTGAATACTGGACCGTCAGTGCATGAATAACCTTTAGAAACACATTATCTTTTGATCTGGCTACATATTCGTTTTCACTACAGGTACCCTTTAAAAAAGGGAGGAAAAAAAATATTGTGCTTTTATTTTGAAGGTCTTTTTGCAAGAACTGTGGTCTGTTCCTCCTGCCGTTCAATAAGGAGGAGGAGAGCGAACGATGCGTTGCGAACTGCGGTCTGTTCACTCTCCTTCCTGCTGCGTTCAGCCAGAGGAGAGGCGAACCCTTGCGTTGCTTTCCTACATGTACTCGCGTGAGTTCACTCGCCGGACTATTTTCCCGTTTTCTTCACTCGCGCCAGAAGCGCCGGAGAGGGGGCGTGGCTTATCGTGGCATATAACAGCTCGTTACCACCATCCACCAAGGAAGAAATACACACTCTTTGTTCTGTTGAGGAAGTCCCACACACGTCGGACCATCAAGCCCTCGAGTCTGGGTTAATAATATATAAATTACATATTATCTGTAGCCGCACGCAGCTTCTCGTCTGGATGACGGCCGCTTCCAGACGATCGATATCCTCCGGAGGTTCTGGTATGACGTCAGTGACGTCACGCGGAGCATTTCAACAGTCTCACCTACTTTTACCGCCCGAGTTTAAAAAATCAGCCGAATGCGAATAGGTTTTTTTTCGCTGTCATTCACGCGCGCGGCCGGCGGCCATCCAGACGCGCGTGCGCGCGTGACCACATTGACTTTGTGTTAACAAACACCCCCCAGTTCCCTATTATGAATTCCTCCATCAGGTCATGTCAGTGGTCACTAAGGTTGAGTGAGTGCTGCTTCATGTTGTTCAGTATTTATAATATAGTCAGAAGAAAAGTTAATGTTGAACATGTGAATCTTTTTTAATTACCCTTGTTTAATTTATTTATAGTTTGTGTATAAAAGCTGCTCCTCAAGACTCTGACTTGTAGAGCAGCTTTATGTGTCATAGGTTCAGTGAGACATGAATTACATCTTTTGAGGCTTTTTAAAACCAGACTTTTTTATTTCATGTTTTGCATGAAAGCACTGTTTAGACATGTTTTAAAGTCTGAAGTTATTGAGTAGTAATGTATGTTGTATTACCTTGTGTCCTTAAGATTCACTTCTTGGTTCATAATTGACTGTAAAAGGGAATATTACGAAATAGTTGTGTTGTGCATACTGTGATATTCTGAACTCTCAGGTTCAAACTGCAACATCTTTTCATTAAATACATTTGAGAAGTTAAAAATGTCCCTCGATTTAGGTCGCAGCTTGTCATTCAGGGGTGATAGTGCGTCCCAAAGCCAGACCAGTAGAGAACCACAGCCCCAGACCAGTGGAGAACCACTGCCCAGACCAGTGGAGAACCGCTACCCAGACCAGTGGAGAACCACCTGTCTCAACTGTGACAAAGCTTTTAACAAAGTTAATGTAATAATGTTTGTTTGATCTTTGATAAAGTAATGTAGGTTAAAATAAGTATAATGAAATTAAATAGATTTATTTTATAATCTTAAATACATTTGCATATATAGTTATACATTCATATAAGTACACCTAAATAAACAAGAAACAAATGCAAAGACAGTTATTTAACAATATGTTCTGGAGTAGTTAGAATTATACCGTGTTAGTGACAACCGGCCCTTTGAGGGCAGCTATGAGGCGGATGTGGCCCTCGGTGAAAATGAGTTTGACACCCCTGTCCTAATACATCCATGAGAAGAACAAAACATAACATAAAAATACAGGCATAATGGAAATATATGTATAATATAAAAAAATTAAACTGCCAAAGGTTTGCCTAACATAAATGTACCAAAACATGTGCAATGAATACAATATATGGTCTATTGAGATATAGAAAGGTAGAGTTAATATGGAAATGAATGATCAAAACAGTTTTGATCGATCACGTACAATGTTTTACTTTAAGGATTGTTTTATTTTGAAAACAGGAAGTCACGCTTTGCGTACACTGCCATGTGACGTAATACGTAAATAAGTTGCTTATGCCTCTGCTGCCTACTCGGAAGGTTGTTTTGTTGTCTTCCTTCAGCCATAATTATCTCTCGCTACAGTAATATTTATGACAATGCTACAATTACAAACAAACTCTTGAAGATAAAACGGAAGTGGCCTCTTAGTGGGACACATTAGGACATGCAAGCTGACTTTGTCACGTTAGGTTAACTAGAAAGTGAGCCCCGTGTGGACAACAAACCCAGTCGTCAGTCAGCCAGCTAACGGGTTAGCAGCGCAATACTCCGAACCGTGTGCGGTTCATGCTCACTTTCTCTTCCATTTCGTCCACGTCTGTCGTCGACCTTTACCTCCTGTCACCAAGTTCAGTCTGTGGTTTCGCCAGGAGAGGATGAACTGGCTTTTCCCCCTGTCCAAAGGCTCCGGACCTCTCGCTCCTCTGAACAGCCTCCAGCAACAAAGACAGCGGCAGATCGAGTCCCTCAAAGCCGCTCATCCGAGGTAAAGTGAACCGACACCGGTCGCCTCAAACGGCACCCCGGGGCTGCTGGTTAGCTTGTTAAGCACAACGCTGTTTTTTCAAACCCACAATAGGCTCACGACACATGTCTCTTGGTCACTTTAATAACGTAAATCAGTCAAATGTGTCGGCGAGGTGACCACGCACAGCTAATGTTTACTTAGCATAGCTAGCCTCTCAGCTGAGTCAGAGGGGCACACTACCGGTTATAGCCTCGTGCTTCGTGCACGTTCTCCCCTGCGTTTTTGTAAATACGTCAACATCATACACGTGATTGTATATCAACCCACGACCACTGCGTGGACGTGCCCGCGTGTCGTCGTTGGCTAATCGCTCCTCCATAGCTGTGGCGCCCGTGTTAGCTGGCTCGCTACTGACAGCCAGCCAGTGACAGTTAGGAAGTCTATTTGTGGGGATGATGACACACGAGGTGTCGCCGGCTGGCCCTGTCCTGTGGCCATTCTAGTGTTTACCACGACAACCTGTGACTCAGTCGGTTCCAGGAGAAATTTGCTAATTCGACGTACCGATTAAAGTCTTAAACTAGCTCTTGTTTACTAACGAGCTCTGTCAACTCGCTGAAGCGGTTACTGCCAACATAACAGACTGTGCTATTAGTTTATATCTTCTCAGCCAGATACATTTATTCATGGTAATCTCTGCCCTGGTGTAAAGTATTTGTGTGACACAGTAATGGGATTACAGATGTGAAGCTCATGGGAGTGAAAAGACTAATGTGCTGTGTTGAAAGCTGCTCGTGACGTAGCAGTGCTAAAGGAGTAAATGGATGAGAAGAGGATTCCTACATTGTATAGGACTACCAGGGATTATTGAACTATAACTGTCTTTTGTAGGGGTAACTCATTTGTTGTTTGATATGTTATATAAAATATAAATTGTTTTGAAAACTAAGATTAATATCAGTAACAATATCAGAATAAGTCAATGCAATTGACAAACTCTTTGAATTGGTGAATGCAGTAAACAGTCAATCAAACACTTATGAGATACAGTAATACAAAAACGATTGAACCATTAAGAATGTGTTGGGGGCTTAAAAATTGTATTGCCTTTTTTAATAATATTATTTTCCCCCAACAAACATAAAGGCATGCATTAATCCATAAGAACACATTCATTTAAATATGTTTTATTAAGGCCTCACACATTTCTATGTCAGTGTGGAGTTGAAGAAGAGGAGGTAAATCATTGTGACACAGTGATAATGCAGCAAGACAAATACGTATCAGCTTTACAATATATTTGCCGATACACTTTTTAATCATGTTTTGCTAAGAAGTAGAGGTAATTGTTGTTTATGGGCGTTAACGGCCTTGTTTTGTTGAGAATAAGAGGTATTGTGTGATGATAGACATGATCAGGCCTCTCTTTATGAATCAATCTCTTTCCCAACCAGCAGAATGTTTATATACATTAATAGAAGACATACAATACATTTTCCTAATGTGCTGATCATGACTAGATGAAAGAGTTCTGATTACATGTTTCTGTTTCCCAAACAGCCTCGCAGAGATCCAGAAGGATGTGGAATACAGAATACCATTTACAGTCAACAACTCCACCATTAGTGTTAACATGTGAGTACTTATCTTTGCCCACTGTCAGAGTGACTGACCTCGCTTGGAAAACTAAGCAGCCATATGGCAAACTTCTCATCATTTTTTATAGTTATATATTAACTTTCAAAATATAGTTTACATTACAAACAAGTTGTTTTTCAAAAGCATCACAAAAATGATTGAACCACTAAGAATGTGTTGGGGGCTTAAAAGTTGTATTCCCTTTTTTAATAATATTATTTTCCCCCAACAAACATAAAGGCATGCATTAATCCATAAGAACGCATTTATTCGACTTTACAATCATCCATCCAGTGGCTCTAATGGTACGTACACACCAAAAGCGACGCGAACGAATCCCATGAAAAGTCAACAAACAGACGCGTGTGTGTCTGACGCTTTTGGTGTGAACGCACCTTGAAGGTGCGTTCACACCAAAAGCGCCGCGATTTTTTCGCGCGACCGAATCCCATGCAAAGTCAACGTACAGACGCGTGTGGCTGCCATAGACGCGATATTTTCCCGGGCGCCACATTTGGGGCGTTTGGGGCGACGCGTTTACGGCGGCGCAATTTTCGCCCCGAGTTGAAATATTTCAACTTTGAGGCGGTCATCTCGCAACTCGGGCCAATCGGCTCTTGAGTTCCGCTCTCGTAGCGCTGGAAGCGGAAGTCTTTCAGGCGTAACAGTGACTTCATGGGTGAAAGTGACCGAGCTGAGTGAGCCTACGGGTGATGTCATGAACCCAAACACGAGGGCGTTAGTGTGTGGGACGTCCACAACAAGTATAAAGCAGAACTAGTGGTTAGTTATTCTGGTGGATGAAGGAGATGATAACGGTCTTTACTGAGACGAGACACGGAGATAAGCCCCGCCCCTCGCGGAGCGTCTCGACCCTTATGGCGGGAACACGGTGAATGGTCGAGCGAGTAAACTCACGCGTTTTGGGCGACGCGAAAAATCGCTTCGCTTTTGGTGTGAACGCACCTTAATGCTGCCACTTTTAACCCTCCTGTTGCCTTAAAGTAACATTATGTAACAATTGTACCTTAAAATAACAGCTTGAAAAAAATGGTGCCGCTACAATGACTTTTAATATTGCGATTTGCGGCTCCGCCATTGCCATCGGGGGTCTGTGGGGAAATAACTCCGCTATGTAGGATTCTGGAGCCGCCCGCTCCGGGGCGGATGTACTTCGACCTGCTTTCTGGCAGTGATTACGCAATGTCATATAGTGCCACTCCACGCTCGCAGCTACAGTATAAGGGTAGCTTTTTTATGTAGCTTTTTGGTGTTGTCAACAATATTGTATTCGATCACATCCCTCTACATTCAAACATTTAGAAAACAACGTATATAGGCTGAAAACGCGATCGGTATTTCATCCAAACTAAATGTTGTCATTCTTTTGGTTATGTTGTAACAATTCGTCTGTACGTTGACTTTTCATGGGATTTGGTCGCACGAAAAAATAGTTTCGCTTTTGGTGTGAACGCACCTTTAGGGTCAATTTGACCCCATTCAATGTTTAACCCTCCTGTTACCTTTATATTTACTGACATATTTTACCCTTGGGGTCAATTTGACCCCAGCAATTAAAACCTCCAGAAAATTATTAGAATTAATATTGTTTCCCAAGTTTAAGTGTGAGGTACTTTATGTTTGTTTGTTGACTACCTAAATAGCCCTTTAAATATATAAAAAAGTTGATATTTCTTATATGTTTGACACAGTGAAAAACAGCCTGGGGTCAAATTGACCCGTAAGAACACCGACATTAAACATTGAATGGGGTCAAATTGACCCTAAGGTAACAGGAGGGTTAAGAACATTGGGGCTATAGTTTATAGAGACATATTGACATGACACTACCATAATACTGTATTACAATATTGATCACATACAACTTATGTATCATGTTACTGTGATTCCTGAAAGCTGGATCTCTTCTCTTTTCTCTAGACTGCTGCCTCCTCAGTTCCCCCAGGAGAAGCCGGTGGTTAGTGTCTACCCCCCTGTTGGTCATCATTTAGTCGACAGCAATAATGGCACCATGATCATTTGCCCCCTCATCACGAATGTAAGTAGTTATCTAGGCTTTCTTGATTTGGGTTGATGACATCACCCGTAGGCTCACTCAGCTCGGTCACTTTCACCGATGAAGTTACTGTTACGCCTGAAAGACTTCCGCTTCCAGCTACGAGAGCGGAACTCAAGAGCTGATTGGCCCGAGTTGCGAGATGACCGCCTCAAAGTTGAAATATTTCAACTCTGGGCGAAAATTGCGCCGTTGAAAACGTGCCGCTGTAAATGCCACACGCGTCTGTACGTTGACTTTTCATGGGATTCGGTTGCTCGAAAAAATTGTTTCGCTTTTGGTGTGAACGCACCTTCAGACAGATGGCAGTCTGATACTGAGTCAATTAGATGGCTTGGGTATCTGATAGCATTATTTCAATAAATAACAATTCAGTACATTTATGTGAAATTAAACATTCAGCGGCCCTAAAAAAGCCCAAATGGAAAGACATTTTTTTTCAAAACGGCAGCCAAATCCGACTCCTTGGATCAAATAGTCGTCTATTCGGGGGTTATACCTTTTGCATAATGCATTATGTAAATAGAAACAGAGCACACGGCCAGTATCCCTGTGGCACCCGCATCCTCAGAACATTCTACACCAGTACCATCGAGAGTGTTCTGACAGGTTGCATCACCGTCTGGTACGGGAACTGCACCGCCCTGGAGCGTAGGGCACTACAGAGGGTGGTGCGGTCGGCACAGTACATCGTTGGAGGTGAGCTCCCCTCCATCCTGGACATATACACCAAGCGGTGCGTGGCCAGGGCCAAACGGATGATGAAAGACAATAACCACCCCGGCCACAAACTGTTCACCCTTCTACCGTCAGGCAGGCGATACCGCAGTATCAAGTGTCGCACAAACAGACTGAGGGACAGCTTCTTCAGTCAGGCCATCAGGCTGCTGAACAAGGACTGAGACCCTCATTAACACTACACACCAGAACATATTCTGTGAATATCTATGGCCATGGTGTATATTTTATTACATTGTTTATATATATATATATTGTATATATATATTGTATGTATATACATATATATATATATATAGTCTCAAAAAAAGTGTATATTTTATTACATTGTTTTATATATATATATTGCCATGATGTATATTCTATTACATTGTTTTATATATATATTGTTAATACTTTCTTCTTTTTTTTTGTGTGGATATTGTATAGTTTATTCTCATTCTTATTCTTTTTTTAGTCTGCTACTGCTGTCGGGTGTTTTGCACATAAGAATTTCACGAACCGATTATACTTGTATAAAAGGGGATGTGACAATAAAAACTTGAAACTTGAAACTTGATGGTGGGATGAAAAGAAGAGCATTACTCATAGCTGTATCCACAATATTTAATTCTGACTAAAACGAAACAAGTGACTCAAGGTAAGGTAGATTCCACAGCCAAACAGTAGATATTTTCCAGATTCAGGCACATGTGAGTTCTGAAGAAAATCCATGTGCTCGCGACAAAGAGCCTGTCCCCTCTTGTTTTTTTCCATTTTCCTGGTTTTCCCTCATTTTAACTTTTTTTGCTAGTTCATGCTTAAGTGACATCATGTTATTCTCACTTTCCTTAAAAACTCTTTTCTTGTTGTGTATGTTGCAGTTTGGAATGCACTCAGATCTGGGTAAGGTCATTCAGAGTCTGCTGGACGAGTTCTGGAAGAGTCCTCCTGCCTTGATGTCCACTGGCCCTGCTGGCTTCCCATAGTGAGCTTCTCTTTACATGCATGGACACTTGTGTTGTCTCTCACTACTTTCTCATAATGCTTCATTACAACAGATAGTCCAGGTGCAATATTTTTGCCATGCTTTTTTATTATTGGGTCAATGCAGTAAGAAAGTAGCCCTAAAGGGAAGCTGATCATTGCAGTATAGATCTGGCACTGTTTCACTTCCAAAGAAACTTTTTGAAACATTCTGTCCAGTGATTACCTCGTGTCCCAAGTTCCTCACAATGAAGCTGGTAAATCAAATTATCATGGTAAATAAAACTAATAAAGTGAGCTTGTAAAAAATACATTTCCCTGCTATGTTGTCCTGTAAAAATAAATGTGTAACGCTTACGTCAAATAATCCGATTTCTTTCCCGTTCACCCAGCAATATGTACAAGCCGTCAGGCAGGATGCCTTACCCCACTCAGGCTTATCACTATGGTCCTCGCCATGTGGGCCCCAGTCACACGGCACCTCCTGGTCCGGGCCCAGCTCCAGCTCTCATGCCTCATCCAGGGGTTGATGGTGCCCACGGGCCCCCTCGAGCTCCAGCCCCATATGGCCTGATTTCTGACCTGCCACTGCCTGTTCCTACCGGAGACTACCAGGTAATAACGAATATTGTACACATTTGGATTGATTACATCCAGAATGAATGCATAGAGTACACTGTTATGAGCTGTGCATTTTCATAAAGTTAACTAAATATGTTCATAAAGCAAGCGCAGCATAAATCCCTTGAAGAATGGGACTTACTGATACCACGACTGTGCATTTCAGGCCGGACTGAATGGACACATGTACAAGATGCCCGAGATACCTGAGTCTTTTTCTGAACTCTGCGACTTGAAGTAATGTATTCCCGAATATTGTCAATTTAAACATCTTTTATATTTTCTCAGACATTGTGTCAGCATGTTATCGTGTCAGTGGAAACATTCTGTTGTACCCAATTGTGTCTTTGTGCTCTAACTTACTGCTGTACATCTACCTATCTTTACCACTTCCTAGTCTGACCCAGGTGTCGGACATGTCTGAAAACGAGGATATGTTACTGGAGTTCTTTGTGAGTTTGCCGCAACTGAAACAGGTCACCAGTGATAAAGAGGAGCTGGTCACCAATATAGTGGACATGGCTAGTAAGTTCCTCTTCTGCAGCTCGACAAAAGCTCTAGACGGCCAATCATGAAAGAGAAGTGTACGTTGAGATGAGTTTTATAAAGGTGTGTGCGTCTCTGTTTGTCATTTACAGAGAGAAACCTTCAGATGGAGCCCCAGCTCGAAGGAAAACAACAAGAAATGCTCTATAAGGTCAGATATTACATCCAGCCTCCTCTTGTGCTCTTTTTCAAACCGACCCACACTACAAACGCACACATGCGATTGTCTAGCAGCTTGTGAAGCCTGTTTTTGTCCGTTGACAGTACGAACAGCTGACTCGGATGAAGCTGGCCTTTGAAACAAGAATGCAGAGACAGCATGATCTCAGTGAGGTAAGAGGCCAGTGCTACTCAACTCGTAACTCACGATGAAAATTAATCGATTTACAATGAGGTTTTTCATTTATTTTTACATTTAATGTAAATAAGGTGCCAGAGCGCATTCAAAATAGACTATTGAAGCATGTTCATAAAAGAAACACATACGTCCTCTTCTATTAGGTGGGATTATGCTCTTCCTCTCGGTCAACCAAAAGACCCCATTGTTTTATCTTGACACCACTGAAAATGTTTTTTCTTTTTGTTTCTTACTTTTTTTCATCCCCACTAGAGTTGCAGTCTTAATACTCTACAAGCTCGGTTAAAGGTTGCAGCCCACCAGGCTGAAGAGGAGTCCGAGGAGACGGCTGAAAACTTCCTGGAGGGGCGCGCAGACATCGATGGATTCCTGTCCAGCTTCATGGAGAAGAGAACGGTGAGAGGTGGTGTCGTTTTGTAAGAAAGAATCATGATATATTGTCATTTTTTTAGTCCGATTGTGATCCGAACTTCGAGTTGCATTTTTAGAGCGACTGTGGGTCAGTGGTCCATCTTTCAATCAGGGGGTTGGCAGTTCAATCCCCGCCCTAGTCGATGTGTCCTTGAGCAAGACATGCAACCCTGAATTGCTCCCTGTAGCTGTGTCTACGGTGTATGAATGTAACAGGATTGTAAGTCACTGTGGATTTATTCCTTTTTTAAATATATTTTTTAAATGTTATTGTTTATTTTGGTTCATAGTGTTTATTCATTTACATATGTTGTCTTTAGCCATGTTGTCATGTGTTTGTCATACTGTATTGTATCTGTGCTGTTTGTGTCACTTGTGTGGACTGTGATACTGCCTCTTGTTCAGCTCATCATTGTAAATGAGAATTGGTTTTCAATTGATTTTACCTGGTTAAATAAAGGTCATATAAAGCGTCAGCAAAATGATATGTAGTGTAATGTAAGATGAAAGATGCTGAGACTGTTTGTGTTTTAATCCACAGCTTTGCCACAGCAGAAGGGCCAAAGAGGAAAAATTGCAACAGTACATCAACACATATGGACCGTTTCCTACCAGCCACTAAAACACAAGGTACTGCCATTTTTCTCTTTGCAGAGGGAAACTGGTGGTTCTCAGCTGACTGTTTCCCGACAGGCAGCCCTCGTGGTTGCATTAAAAAAAAATTATCAGTGCAAAAAAACGTTGTTGTCATCTCTTCATTCTCCTTCTTACGTTTGGTCCTTAGGTATGGTGTTTTCTCAGCCAACTTAAAGGATAAAGACATTTGATCGGACAAAAAGCACACTAAGTCAACAATGGGCACTTAGGAGAAATAAGAAGATGGTGATGGCAACGGTGGGCTAAAAAAAGAAGCCCACTGTGCTCAGATCTGAGCTAAAAGTATTGTTGAATAAGTTGCATTGTGTGAGAGCAAGACGGAGAATCTGTTGAGTCCCCACAAGTGGCCAAAAATGGGACAGGGAGTGACACGTGCCTAGCTTTTCCAACCATTTTACTAAGAATTGATCATCCCGTGGAAATATTTCTATTGCACATACTGTTTGTTCAGTTTTGATGTTCCTGATTTTATGTCACAAGGCTCAATGAGGACAATACTTGCACCTGATCAGAGTTGTTGCTAATGTGAAGTCTTCTGGAAGAAAGTACCAATTGTTTTATTTATTGTTTTTTTCATGCGTTGAGCAAGTAAATGTCACTAAAAAGTAATTGTTCAAATGCTAATGTCGGCGTCTATACTTCCGTCTCTGAGATCATTGTCAAGACCTTGCTTTCTCTTTCCAGAAAGGTTCTGGAGGACAGACAGAAGAAAATCGTTTGCTTTGCAAATAAAGTTAACATGGATTGATTGTTCTAGAATGAACCTCAGCAGTGGTTTGTAATTAAACAACTCAAATTAAAATTCTCTGACTACAAGAAGATGCAAGGATGGGGCAGTGTTGTCAGGAGTGCATAGAATTTAGACTCTGCATACGACAGTGGTTGAGTTTATGAAGTAACAACGTTAACACAACCTCGATATCATGTGTTTGCACGAACATATATAATTTGATTCAATTAGGCAGTACTCTAATTCTTATACTTTTTTTTTTACACCGCAATCGTTTTATCCACTGTACCTGAGAATTAGAGTCAGCATAATCCAAATTTCAAAACTGGTTACTTGTATTTTTTTCTTTTTTTTCTTTTTCTGGATCAAATTTGTATGGGAAGAATAAAATGTTTCTTGGAGGGTTGACCATTTTAATAAGCGGGTTATTGAAATTGTGATTATTGGGATATCCGAAAACCATATAAACGGTTTGCCTTTCACATGAATCGAGATATTGGTGCACATGTCAACATGCATATGATGATGAACACCATTATGATAACCCATGTAGGCTGGAAATTGTTGAGTTACTCCGAACAGAAGAGCCTCAGAAGATTTGGGATAATGTTGAGAAATATTAGGGTTACATGCTGCAGTAAAACATGACATTGGATACTGTATTTAAATACTGTTAATAATAGGCTATATTGTAATCAAAGACTCGGACACCTTGTATTATATGTTCTTATTTAATGTGTAATAAAGCATTTAGAATAAATATTGTTTGCTGTTTGACAATCACTATTAGCACTCTAACCTTTCTGGTTATCGTTCAACTATTGAGGAATCAAAAATCGAGATCAGATTCTTCATCTAAATCTTCTTGAAATATTACACTGTACTTCCAGACCAGTGGACAAAATAACAGGAACAACTGATCTTTAGATAAAATATCAATTAAATTCAGGAGAAATCTCATTTAATCTGTGAGAAAAGTTAAACAATGTGTTACTGTAAATGGTGGCTCAAACTCAACATCTGGAGGGGGTGAATGGTACATCTTTACATCAAGAGTATTTTTTTCTATTTGAATGAAAACATAATTGACGGACAAACATTTGGAAAAATAAAAGGAAAAAATCCTGATTTTACACTTGATGACATGTTCTCCAAATGTATTGAAACATTCAGAAATTGAAATTAAATGGCAACAAGGTCCAAACTAGACTTTTCAACACATAAATAAAATGTATTTAAAATAAAAGGTAAACATACCTAAGCAATAAATAGTAAAAAACTAAATTGCGAAGGACAGATGAACGGAGGTGCTGCTCTCTAAGTGGACCTTGTTGAATTTTAGACGAATACCCCTGCTCGACAGTGTTATTTTATGGAAAATAAAGCCAAAAGAATAGCAGCTACCAAGCCCAAACTCAACTGCTGAACTGAACTTTGCTATAACAACCTAGTGTTAATCTTTCCAAATGGATTTGCTGCTGTGTGTCGCAAGTCACATTATTTCTGCAAGCCAAAAATACACTATTTGTCCTGATTACTATATTATGTACAGCTGTGACTGGGAAGTCATACTTCTGCCAGAGACGACTAATATATCACAATGCCAACACTCCTTATTGACATCCGTCCTTTTTTGCATTCATTTATAATAATAAAAATAATAATTTAGACTTCTATAGCGCTTTTCTAGGTACACAAAGACGCTTTTTACGAATGGAAAATATAATTTTATAGTATAAATTATAGTATTTTATTCTGCATTTTCTTTTCCCAAAGTAGCTTTGAAGTCATGGAATTAGGAAATTGTCAAGGTGTTGAGTTTATACTGCTGTGAAAATACGCTGACAGCCACAATCTGTTCAGTGTTTGGCGAGAGACTTTTTTTGTCTTGGGTTTTTATTTGTTGTGGCACAATGGTGCACAGCAGGCGGCGGTAATTTACCGCACATGTCAACTACCGGAAGTAGACACCGAAGAAAAAGAAGAAGAAGAAGAAGAACTACCCGGAAGCATTGGTTACAAGTGGATTGTTGGTAAGTTTGTGCACGACTTATTTTGACTCTAGAAACTCGTTTCTTCCAGATATTCAAACTTGAAATCACTGGGAAAGTTAACCCGCAAATGTCTGTGGTCCGTGAACCGGCAACATATCCACTTCGGTGCAGTTTAGCGACAGCTAGCTAACGGTTAGCGGCTAGCTAACGTCACTGCGGTTGTTATAGCCCTAATGGAGCATTAACGTCAGCTAACGCGAGCTAAATTACAAAAATATGATCTCGAAACGAAGTGACACTCCATCGCACTGACGTAAAGTAGCTTAAGTTGGTTGGTCCATGGTCTTCATCGTTAGAAACATGTGCAATTACTTTTCTGTTTGGTTGTTGTTACAGTTCTAAGATAATCTAGAGGAGCCCTCCGTTAAAATCCCCAGCTCACATTGGAACATAGTTTTAATCGAGACTGACCTCTTACATTTCTTTTGCTCAATACTTTTGTCTAAAACTGGTGATGCCTTGATGGGCGTCTGTTGTTTTTACTGAATAATGGCGATTTTTTGTTTTTTGTTTCCTTTAACATTATTCAAACTGTTGTAAGTATAACAATGCACACATCTGTTTGTCTGCAGCAGTCACGAAACATGTCGAGACAGATGGGAGATGGCCACCGACGGTTCCTACAGTCCATGATGGCCAATGGCATCGTTGATGAACAAGGCGCGAGGACGCTCCATCAGTATTGTTGTGAAACGCACAACAGTGAGTAACTAGAACGGGCACTCGGTAGAGCGCATACCTTCGCATATCACAAGATTGGGCATTGAATTATGAACATGTTGGCATTAGTTGCATGCCAATTGGATATAAATTGACCGTGCTATGGTAAAAATAAGATTTTGACCTTTTCATGATGTTGACCTTTGACCCGATCGATCCCAAAATCTAATCAAATGGTCCCCGGATAATAACTAATCATCCCACCAAATTTCATGCGATTCGGTTTAATACTTTTTGTGTTATGCGAGGAACACGCATACAAATAAATAAATACACGGCGATCAAAACATAACCTTCCGCATTTGCAATGCGAAGGTAATTATATATATAGATTGTGATGTAATTGAGTAAAGTACATATTACAAGTCAAAGTCCTTTGTCTACTTTACATGTTCACCTTTAAAGTTCAATTAATTGTTCCCACCAAATATTGAATAAGGTCAGACATTGAAAGCTCCATAATAACAAATTAATTTGCTGCTCCCTGCCCATTTCCTCCATTGTATAGTGTTTGTTTATATTTGTTTAATGGTGTGTTATGTTATTTGTATTGTATGCACCTTTGCTGTACTTGGAAGAAGCCAAAGACCAATTTTCAGAAATAATTTAAGGAGTTAGTTGAATTGCAAATATAATACTTCTTGATATTCACAACATTTCTTCTTCTTTTTTGCAGCACAGCACGTCCCTGACAAACTGGATGATTTCATTGATGCCATCAACTCAAAGCTGCAGCCTATGTTCATGCAGATTAGAAAAGGGATGTCTGAGGACAATGGCAACCAGTTCTACGCCTTGGTAAGTGGGTTTAAGTCTTCTACTCAGACTGCATTGTCAGGCCTGTTTTCTTAATGCTGGGGATGTGAAGCCCAACTATGTCACGAATTAAATTGCTTTGTCTGCATGTTCTGCAAAGTCAAACACGCACAAACATTTAATTTAATCAAGTGCAACTATTGACCGTCTTCCAGATGGTTATACAGTATTTTACCAATTAAAATGTTTACATCTAAAAACAAGTGACAAAGTCTGTTGTTTTTAAGCTCATCCTTTTTATACCAGCAGCTGCTGTAATTTGGCTGTGGGATTGATTAGTTATAAATAGGGCTGCAACAACGAATCGATGAAATCGATTATTAAAATAGTTGTCGCGCGATTGTTATGGCACTCAATAAGTCGCGGAGTATTAAAAAAGTTGAGTTGAGTGGCGCAGGAGAAAAAAGAGCGGAGGGAGAGGACAGACAGAACGCTGCGTTGTGGAAGTCATTCACGTAGTCGGAGACATTCACGGAACTGTGTGCGCCTACGGGTGATGTTATGAACCCAAACACCAGGGCGCTAGATGTTACGACGTGTGTGGCATTTCCATAAGAAATATAATGTAGAAAAAGTGGTTACTTATTCCGTGGCGGATGGCGGAAAATATTTTTCCACGGAGAAAGGCAACAAAGATAAGCCACGCCCCCTCACCGACACGTATGACGCGTTTAACCCACAAATAGTCGGCTGAGTAAACTCAGGCGAGTAAAGCGCCGTCAGTTCTGTTTGTGACGGGTTCATCCACATGCTGACCGGTGGATCTCCAGGACCTTTCCATGACTTTAAACCGAATTTCCATGATTAAACATTTTGTGAAAACTCTATACGTGAAGTGAGAAGATGTAGTATTTAAATTACTTATTTTGCAATTGCTTTTCTAGGCCTGGAAGTAGCCATTTAAAGATTCCATGACTTTTCCAGGTTTTCCATGACCGTACAAACCCTCTTTTGAATAAAGGGTTGAAATTTTTTTATTTTTTTTATGTTTATCCGATTAATCGAAAAAATAATCGTTAGTTGCAGCCCTAGTTGTAAATATATGTTATGACCACAACAACTTTCAGCAGACTCTCAACTATCACTGCTAGACATTATCAATCCAAATGTAATGTATTCAGGGTCATATTTAATCACCAAACTCTTTGGAGCTTTTACTGGCGCAGGTTTTTTAACATCACTTTTTTTTATAAACGGATCCATTTTATGTCACTGCATCCAAGGCACTGTTGTCTTGCTTTTTCGCCTCTACCTGATGATGTTTGTCTCTATCTGATGTGTGTTGATTGTAAGGTGATATTCAGATGCAACTGAATTGAAAATTATGCTTTGTTCATTTATTTGTATTTGTTGTGAATATTTGTACATTGAAATGTCAATGTTTGTTAATTTCCAATTACATATAATATTTGTATTTTACCAATAGTAAACAGCAGCCCACTGGATGGTGCGCTGCTGCTCACTGTTGGTTCCTGTTCCAGTGGTCATTAATAGCTCTCTTAAACCACTAGGAGGCGTTGTTCATCCCTGTTTTACTTGAACACTCTCCAGGTGAACATGGCTGAGACTGACATCACCAGAATGTCGTCAGATTATGCCGATAATGAGCTGGAGCTGTTTAGGAAAACGGTGAGTTAAATTGACAGAAGGAAATACTCGTATCAACGTTTTTGTAATTGAAAAATCAGATGACAGTTTTGCTCTTGTCTTGCCCAGTTCTGCTATTTACACTGCAACTGACACAATAGATGTAATGCAAACCAGTATAACAGTCTTAAGGTGCGTTCACACCAAAAGCGAAACAATTTTTTCGCGCGACCGAATCCCATGAAAAGTCAACGTACAGACGCGTGTGGCTGCGATAGACGCAATATTTTCCCGGGCGGCGCGTTTGGGGCGACGCGATGTGGGCGACGCGTTGACAGCGGCGCAATTTTCTCCCCGAGTTGAAATATTTCAACTTTGAGGCGGTCATCTCGCAACTCGGGCCAATCAGCTCTTGAGTTCCGCTCTCGTAGCTGGAAGCGGAAGTCTTTCAGACGTAACAGTAACTTCATGGGTGAAAGTGACCGAGCTGAGTGAGCCTACGGGTGATGTCATGAACCCAAACACGAGGGCGTTAGTGTGTGGGACGTCCACAACAAGTATAAAGCAGAACAAGTGGTTAGTTATTCTGGTGGATGAAGGAGATGATAACGGTCTTTACGGAGATAAGCCCCGCCCCTCCCGGAGCGTCTCGACGCTTATGGCGAGAACACGGTGAATGGTCGAGCGAGTAAACTCACGCGTTTTGGGCGACGCGAAAAATCGCTTCGCTTTTCGTGTGAACGCACCTTTTATAATAAGATCTTACCTTTGTAGGAGTATGTCTCATAAAACTAAATGGGTACATTTTAAAAGAAAAATCTTCCACCACCCAAAATAAAACTTCACTAAAATAAGGAAGAGTAGCTGGCAGACAAAGCTTTGTGAGAGTTTGAATCTTTAGTCCAAAGGGGTCCGAACACCCAAATCAATTGGACTGTTCCTTTTATCCAGTTTCAATTGTCTGAATTTAGAATAGGGGGGAAATGAACAGATGTTTGGGCCTTGCCTTCTTCAATGTGTGAAGTGTGTTATGACTAACGTTGCTGCTCTGATTCAGATGGACCTGATTGTGGGCTCTGATAACGGCACAGCCTCTTCCACTGACATTCTGAACAGCGCCGACACCATGACCACCAGAAAACTGAAGAAGAGCGAGACGGAGCACCTCTTGAACCGACTTGTGCATGACCAATGGCTCAGCGAGGTAAAGCACAGTGATTCCCACAGGATGTCAGAATGCAATTTAGGATAAGTTCTCTCTGCTCCATTTTCTACAAACTGAAATTTATTTCTGTGTTGACAAAAAGCTATGTTTTTAACATCGATTAAGCACTTTAATAGCTTTTTTTTGTGTGCTTTGACAGACTTGTTCGTCTACATTTGTAATGTGGATTTCTTTTTTTAATCAATTAAAATCCCATCCACTACCAATTTTAGTCTACTAACCAGATGAAATCATCTCTTTGCTGTAGTATTTAAACTCTTCTTGCTCTTTGTTTGTTTATTCTGTGTGTAATTGATTTCTGTTCATTAATGTAGAAACGGGGTGAATACACTTTGTCCACCAGATGTATCATAGAGATGGATCCATACATTCGTGCAATGTATCAGGAGCAAGTCAAAGTGTGCCACATCTGTCACAATATCGCCTTACAGGTACATGTTCCCTCTGCTTCTGTGATTTATTATGAACTCTATACTCTGGGATAAATACCTGAATGAAATATTAGGTTTAGTTCTGTAATTTAGAAACTTGCAATACTACGTATAGTGCTTCAGTACTAGTAATTTCATTAAATCAGTGCCTGAAGAAAAACATTCATAATGTTTTTAAAGTAAATTATGTTTGCCAGCAATTTAATAATTGAAGCCAGTGGCATAACATGTATCTTTTTTTTCTCAATGGGCCGATAAGTCTAAAATCAAATGTTTTAATTAAATAAATAAGTGCCATTAGATAATTGTACTAACTTATGCTCTCTGGAAATAAGAATTAGAGGAATCAAAGTAATAATGGTTACAATTTAAAGAAGGAAATCACGTAGGAAGTCACAGACTTGCTCTTGAGTATCAACATAAAAATGAATGATCAATAGTTCACTTAATATTGTAATGTGTTTCTGCAGTACAGTGTCATATGTCATGGTTATCTGTCTTAGGGTCATTTCCTATAAGTTTCACTTTTCTAAAATCTCCTGTTTAATTGCATTGATGTTGGTCTCTTTGGTCACTTTTGCATTGAGTCAGTAAATGTGAGACAAACCTGATCTTAACTAAATGAGTGCACAGTAGTAATCTGATATATTTTCTTTTCCAGTGCCAACTTTGTGAGAATCCTACTTGTGGAGTAAAAATACACAACCCATGTGTTGCCAGATACTTCAAAGGAAGATCAGAGCCGCGGTGTCCAGCTTGTGATGACTTTTGGCCACATGAAATCCCTGGTATTTATTGATTAATAACACACATATTAGATCTACCATAATTACATGGATGCTTCCTATACTGTCCTTTTCTTTTCTTCTACCATTTAGCACCACGTAGTATAATAGACTTGCTTAAGACATAACAATACATAGAATAAAAATTAATATATTTATAAATGGCAAGTGACGAGAAAATAAAGTCTGCTTTCTGCTTATGTTTCATATCTTTTTCGTTCTGTCGATTACAGAAGTCCGACGACTCCAGTCGTCCGAGTCCAGAAGATGAGGACTTCAGCATCCAAAGTTTTTTTTAGTTCAAACCTTTTGTTAAAGTTGTTTTGTTTGTACCATAACTTTGTAATAAACCAAACTGTAAATATACATTTCTATGTAATTATTTTAAAAAAAGAAAGTGTTCCATTAAAATGTCTTCATTATGTTTAATTAACACCATCATCATAAACAAAACATTTCAAAGCAATTTCTTATTGTGCTATTTTCTTACACAGTAGGTCTAAATCTGAATGTTTGTTTTTGTCCTTTATTCTTTCCCTGCAGAGTAATTCTCCTTCCATATTGGTGCTTTCTATAAGACACAGCTCATTTATTCGAAATAGAATAAAGCTTCTTGAGATGTAATGTTAAAACATGTATTGTTTTTAAATCTCAACAGAACATGCAACTTTTATCATTCAAAATAACTTTTTCTGACCTGATTGTAAATATAATATTAACCAGGCTTTATTACCACAAGAACATTGACAGTTTTACTAAATCAGGAGAGAGGGATACATATCAGGCTATTGAACGTTTGCTCATAAAGTGGTTATGGTTTGGACATTAGTTTAATATTGCTGCTAAATCCTGACATGTATGTTTCACGCATTACTGAAATAATGTGTTCAAGTGGAATTTCTGAGGCAATCATATATACAGTTTCACCCAACTTAACTGTTTCGTCAATACTCGAGTATCCAGGAAAGGATTATGTCGCTAAACTGCAACAACAAAAAAGTCCTCGTGCACTACCACGCTAGAGAAGTTCCCTGTTAGGAGCCCATCAGGTTGTCTGTTCAGCTTCTAATTAATGCTGAACAACATGCTGTCATAGGTAAGTAGTCAGGGGATATATCTCTTAAAAAACATTAATTCACTTCAAATTATATTTGCCTCAGAGGAGTTCTGCTCAAGTATCTTCAGGGTAACAATTGACTTGATAGCTTTTCTAAACCACGGATAGAAAATAGCATAAATGAGTGGGTTCAAACAAGAGTTAAAAAACAACAACCAGGACACAACGGCCCAAGATGAAGCATCGTTTGAGATGTCCTGTCCTGCAAGAGAGGGGTAATAGTACGGACAGAAAGTCATCAAAAACACCATTATGACAATACCCAGAGTCCTGGCTGCTTTTCTCTCCGATTTCTTTGCAGTGACTAACTGCACCGACCCCCATAATATGAGACTGCATGGCGCGCGCCTGAGACACAGCCACCGTAAACACTCATGTACAGAATGAGGATGACCGAGCAGGGGCCAATAAACGTGAACACAAGGTCCACCGTGCCAGAGACATAGTCAATCACCACCATGCACTCCCCGTAGCAGGAGTTATGTACGTCTGGCTGCCTGAGATGGTCCTTCAAGATGAGCCCGTTGTAGAGAATCGAGCCGGCCCAGCACAGACACACAGACAGCTCAATCACGCCGCGAGTGATTTTGGTGGGGTAATGCAGAGGATAACAAATGGCGACAAAGCGATCGATTGATATGAGCACCATGTTCCCAACAGAGGCTGAGGTGAGACTGAAACCGATAATGTAAGAGAGGGCACACATGAGGTCGCCCAGCAACCAGCAGGTTTTTATGAATCGCACCGTTTCCACCGGCATCACCAGCAGCCCGACGAGGAGGTCTGAGATGGCCAAGGAGAGCAGGAGCAGATTGGTGGGCGTGTGGAGCTGCCTGAAGTGGGAGATTGAGATGATAACCAGCAGGTTCAGAGCCACAGTGAGCACAGAGATGGAGGAGAGCAGCGTGTAGAGGAGGACCGTCTGAGAGTGAGGACGCATTAGACCCCTGCAGGAGGAGTTCGGGAGGTTAGGGTAGCACAGCTCTGCTTCCTTCAGGCCATCCATCCTGCAGTGCTTAGAGGAGGCGACAACCTAAACCTGCTGAGCTCAAGCAGCTCTCTGAACAGACAAGACATAGTGCAGCTCACTTATCTCTAACGCCACTCTACCCTTCCTCATCTCCCCAGTTATCACCGTCATATGCTATTTTGTCATCTGCTATTCCTCCCATCCGCCCTTTTTTTTTTATCCCACGTGACATCCAGCAGCACATGTTTCATGCAACTGATGGAAAGCTTTTCTCTTTACTATAAGACTTTGTTAAAGTTGTGTTAAAGTCACACAAAGCCCCGGCAATAGCAGTAGCTTTGTTTTCAAAAGTCAAATTCCAAAGGAAACTCAAGCCCCTAGCTCTGGTTGTTGTACTAGGAGGGTCCTGAACTGCCTCTGGGCTCTTTTGTTCTGCCGGAGACTTCAACTCTCACATGAGATGATTGTTGGTATTTAGTGATGAGAGTTATCTGTTTATCTGTTAAGGTTTGGCCTTTGGTTTGGATTGACGGTTTGGGGGATTTATTTACCATGTGCACCTTAAAAAGTGAATTGTCTATAACATTATAATAAACATAAGCAAATATATTGATGTTGTACAACAAATTAAAGAAGACAACAGGGTGCTAAGCGATTAAACATCTCTCTTGTTCTGCCTGTTTTGTGATATACATGCCTAAAAGGTGCCTAATATTTCTAGGCTGAACTAATATCGGCATTATAATTATTATAACTATGAGGATTTTTTTAGTTGCCTATTTTGTGGTGCCCCCTCAGGACTTGGTGCCCTACGCACAGCGCGTAGTGCGCGTTATGGGAGCGGCGGCGCTGGTCATGGATCTCATCGGGCCATTTCACCGGAGTGCACACGGTTATCACTTTGTGTTCGTCCTTGTGGATTACGGAACACGATATCCGGAAGCAGTGCCGTTGCGCACATTTTTACAAAGAGGGTTGCGCAGGGGCTGTTTCAGGTCATCTCCCGAGTCGGAATCCCGAAAGAGATTCTGACTGACCAGGGCACCAGTTCATGTCAAGAACACTGAGAGAACTTTACGGGTTACTGGGCATCAAATCTATTCGGACCGACGGTCTGGTGGATCGTCTGAATAAGACTTTGAAGTCCATGATCCGTAAATGTATTAATGAAGATGAACGTAATTGGGATAAATGCCTTGATTCTCTGTTCTTTGCAGTGCGGGAGGTCCCCAAGGCCTCTACAGGATTTTTTTCACTTTTAACTGTTGTTCGTCAGTACACCGCGGGGGTGCTCGACTTTAGTAAAGAAAATTGGGACGAGGGGCCAAGCACCCGTAAAGGTGAGATCCAATACGTCCTGGACCTGCGAGCAAAGCTCCACACACACTGGCTGTCACGTGAGAATTTGATCCAGGCCCAGGAGCTTCAAAAACGTCTATAAAGCAGAGAAGACAGGCTGAGACAATTCACACCCGGAGAAAAAGGTACTTTGTGATTACACGGCGAGTGGGGGATGTTGACTATGAGGTGGTTTGTTCCGATAGGGGCGGAGCTACACAGATTTACCACCTCAACCTCTTAAAAGCATGGAGGGAGGCAAAGTCTTTTTCTCTGGTATCCGTGGTATCTGAGAGAGAGGAGCTGGGGCCTGAGGTCCAAAAATGGCCTCGCTCCTTTGTGAAGACCAACACTCTGGGACCCAGAGAACAGACATTGCCCAGTTGCAACACCAGTTTGCTGACGTGTTCTCTCTCCTGCCTGCCAGGTCGCACAAACCTCATCATGCACCAGATTGAGACTCCTCCGGGCGTGACGGTGCAGACACCACCCAACAGGTTACCTGAACACAAAATAAAAGTTGTTCTGAGGGAATTAATGGTGATGCTGGAGTTGGGGGTAATAGAAGATCCCACAGTGCCTGGTGTAGCTCCATTGTTCTTGTTGTCAAGAAGGATAGGTTGTAACGTAATTCAGAATTGAACCGCCTGGAAGAGCTTATACAATAATACGAGTCTGCTATAGTTCTCTCCTTTAGGGAGACGTTTATTCACTGATCAAAAGCAAAGTACAAACCCCAGATGAGCTCTCCTCAACATGCAAGTTGAAGCCCGAAAACCACACCTCTCCTTTAGCACATCAAGATTCCATCTTTTATACCCAGATCTCGTCACAGGTGCATATCCCATCTTTCGTACCCCCGGGTGGGGGCTGTCTGTTGGCCGTGCGTCCCTCTTGGTATGTGTAAATACTGATAACAAGTGTGAATGTTGAATACTGTCAGGCGTGTAGCTATCCTTGAGCTGCAGACACAATATCTCTCTCTCCTCACAGGCAAAGTGCCGTCTCTTCCGATGTTTTGCCGGAACCTAGACATTACGGTCCCTTCAATAAATCAGATTAATATTAACAAGGTCCATACAGTTCTGCATGGAGTATCGCAGGGTGAATGATGTGTCATGTTTCAAATGTACCCAATGCCTCGGTTCAGCGATCTCCTGGATCTACTGGGCACTGCGCATTTTTTTAAGACACTGGATTTAACCAAGAGCTACTGACAGATTCTTCTGTCGCCAGAGTCCAAGGAAAAGAGGTGCTTCTACACTCTGTTTGGTTTATACCAATTCACCACACTTCCCTTTGTGTTGTTAGGGGCCCCAGCCACTTTTCAACGCCTCGTGGATCGTGTGCTCATCCACAGCACCACCTGGGCGGAGCATGTGCAGCGGGTGTGTGCGGTGCTGGAGCCCCTGAGGCAGGCGGGGCTCACCGCCAACCCAGGGAAGTGTGCAGTTGGACCGAGGGAGGCACGGTATCTGGGGTACCACTTGGGCGGCGAGCAGGTGCGCCCAAAGATAGACAAAACCGCCGCTATCGCAGCCTGCCCACGGTCCAAGAATAAAAAAGAGGTGAGGCCGTTTCTGGGGCTGTTACAGGCACTTCATCTTCATCTTTGCAGAGCTGACCAGCCCCTTGACTTACCTGAACAGGAAAGGTGCCTCAGAACCGGTCCAGTGGACAGAGCAGTGCCAGTTGGTGTTTGAGGAGGTAAAACAAGCTCTCTGTGGGGAACTGCTCCTTCGTACACCTAATTTCTCTCTTTCTTTTACTCTGCAGACTGACGCATCGCACAGAAGGCTGGGCACCGTTTTGTCCCAGCAGGTAGAGGGGGTTGACCGCCCTGTGCTGTACATCAGCTGGAAGTTGGCGGAGAGGGAGGGCAGGTACAGCACGGTGGAAAAGGAGTGCCTCGCCATCCGGTGGGCGGTCGACTCCCTGCGCTACTACCTCCTGGGACGCTCATTCACCCTCTGTTCGGACCACGCCCAGCTACAATGGCTCCACCGCATGAATAACCGGCCTGACAATTCAACAAAGAGAATGCTAGGTGAGACAGTGTTCTATCGAACTGAACATGACAACCAACTGTCTACATCAATAGAAGACCTCCTCTTCTTAAAGATAATGGACACAAACGTCTACACAGACAACACTAACAGTTGGGTCACCCCACTGCCATTTAAAGAACGACACCAGATCCTGCTTAACAACAGAGTGCAGGTAGTCAACCGGTTTGCATCCCGACAACGAACCTTGAAAAGGAAACCTACGATGCAGGAGCATGTGGCATTCATGGAGAAAATATTTGCTAATGGCGACTGGAGTTGGCCGGGACGGCGACTGAACACGGGGAACTAGAACCGATCTGTCAGAACCAGACGCACCAGAGGAGGACAGGCAGAGAGTAAGCGATGGGCCATCATGTTTAGCTGTATGAGTTCAAGGGATGTACAGGAAAGAGGAACGTAGGACTACAGGTGGGGCGCAGGGGAAATGCAGAAAGACCTTTATTGATAACTTCACATATTACACACGGTCAAAGTACAAAGACATAAAACTAAGTCATGAATAAATAAATGTTGAAATGCTTGTACCTTTGTGTAAATGTTTACGTTACGGCATTAACAAGTTGCGCATGCGCGACAGCCGAGATTCTTGGCGACTTGCCAGGTCTTAACAGGTTGCCTTCGGGTTTTTTTTTTTGATTTTTTTCATTTCCCTCTGCCCTGCCTCCTTCGGGTCCCTTTCCAATTTGAATGTTCTCAATGTTAATTTTAGTCAAACAACAACAAAACAACAAAAAACACACAAACTCACTTGGAAAACAATATTAATTTAATTTTTTAAATTTTAATAGATTTTAATGGGGTCATGTTGACCTCAAGGTAAAATAAATAAATATAAAAATATAAAGGTAGGAGGTGAAGAATTGATTCGGTCATATTGACCGAGGCGAGACAGGTGTGACAACATTGGTCAAATTGACCCGAAGGCAACACAAGGGTTAAGGTGCGTTCACACCAAAAGCAAAACAATTTTTTCGCGCGACTGAATCCCATGAAAAGTCAACGTATAGACGCGTGTGGCTGCGATAGACGCGATATTTTCCCGGGCGGCGCGTTTGTGGCGACGCGATGTGGCCGACGCGTTTACAATTTTCGCCCAGAGTTGAAATATTTCAACTTTGAGGCGATCATCTCGCAACTCGGGCCAATAAAAAAAAATAGTTTCGCTTTTGGCGGTGCGGTCACACCAAAAGCGAAACTATTTTTCGCGACGCCCAAAACGCGTGAGTTTACTCGCTCGACCATTCTCCGTGTCTCGTCTCCGTAAAGACCGTTATCATTTCCTTCATCCACCAGAATAACTAACCACTAGTTCTGCTTTATATTTGTTGTTTATTTATTAAATTGAATGTTATGTTGTGGACATCCCACACACTAACGCCCTCGTGTTTGGGTTCATGACATCACCCGTAGGCTCACTCAGCTCGGTCACTTTCACCGATGAAGTTACTGTTACGTCTGAAAGACTTCCGCTTCCAGCGCTACGAGAGCGGAACTCAAGAGCTGATTGGCCCGAGTTGCGAGATGACCGCCTCAAAGTTGAAATATTTCAAATTCGAAAATCCTCCTGCCGCTTTCAACGCATATGTGATGTTAAGTTAAATGTGTTCACCGTTGGCGAGCAGCCCTACCAAGCCACGTCCGCTTAGGGGTCTTTAACGATTTTTTAATAATCAAGCTTTTTAACGAATTGTTTCAGCCCTAGTACAACTATTTATTTGTAATTCAGTTTTTTACAGGTGGTTCTCAAATATAATTTTATATTATTATTATTATAAGATATGCCTTTTATAATATGCGATAATGCATTATGACATGCCACAGTAGGTAAAACACAGGGGTTAATAAAATGAATGAAAGCTGAATCCCATCTGGCTTCAGTTTAATGTGCACGCTGACTGACTGCCACTGTGTCATGGAGCCATCAACATTGTTCATTGGTAACACTTTGTTTTCACAAACAAGAACATTTGTGTTTCTGCCCCAGCTGAAGTTCTCACGTGTGAAAAGGGGAAGTGGTTGCATCATGTGTTGATGTTAAAATGTGTTTATTAACACCTTTGAATGAAATTCTCCTGTGGGTGTTATCAGACATTATTATAAAGTATGAACACATCCCTCTGGTATACCGCTATTTGTTTTGTTATGTTCAGACCAATTTATCCTCTGAGGCACTAGGAGATTGAGGAGTTTGTGCGTTTATATTATCTATCCAAAACTTAAATCATTCTGCACAATACTTTCACAGAGTAATTTGGTTTAACCAATTATTTTGTTAAATAGTGTCAGATTTACTAGTTTTACTCCACAATATGAGATAAAGCATTATATATATATATTATTTTTTCCCCCCACAATGCAATTATAGTTGATAGTTATAAATAAAAACATAAATAACGCAGGCTACCTCACTGGCTGCACACAACCAAGAGGGAATGGGTCCACTTAGAAATACCAATCTTACACCCACTTACACTTCTTTACAAACAACTACCGCACATGTCTTTTGGAGAAGGTCGCAACCAAATGCGTCCCAGCACAACATAGGACGCAACAATAGATCCCATCAGATAAAAATAAAAACAGAACCACTATTCAAGAAAACGAGTTGTACAAATAATAATATGCAACCAAGCTTATTATAAATGACATAAATACTATTTATGGCAGTGAAAAGGTGGATTCTCAAAACTATAATCATTGTAAGTTTGTGTCATGCTCAACTATATTAGAAAAGGTTGCCCTGCTCTAGTGCCCACAGGACCATGCAGCTGCAGGGTCATGGGCCATGTTTCTTGGTACTTCTCTTGGTGGTGGAGCAGTGCCGTCTCCCTTCCACTCGTTGCAACTGGCGTCTGGGTAAGAGGTTCTTTTCCCAACACTTCCCCTACCAAAATCTGCTCTTCTTCAGCTTTGCTCCAGTCACTCCTGCATCCCTTATCAGCAGTGGGATTGACAGCCTCAAGAATCCACGACACTCAACCTCTACCTCTACTGCATCCACCCAGCCTCCCTGTAGTCAGCAAACAGCACTTCAGTACTTCTTCATTCGTTCAAAGGCGGCCTCAATCCCTTCCTTCGATGGTCCGGTGAACTCAATGAGGTGTATGCCGTTTGGCGTCGTGGACCACGCTACTACATCAGCACGGAGAGATATAGTGATAATCTGAACTGGAGCTGTTTGTCTAGATTGACTTGTATTTCACTCCTGGTGGCAGTAGAGCCTTGGTATTTATCTTCGCCTGGTGCTTCTTCCCCCTCCACATGCCCTGACCAAGTGGAAGTGGTGTTCCACTGGTGGTGAACATCCACTGCTTTCCTGTCTGTGCCCCTCGGCCAGCTTTTTCAGCACCTGGTCACGGGGCCACCTGTAGAAATCACCAATTTGTTGCCTGTTGATCTGTTGGAGGCGTTGCAGAGCAAGCAGCAGTCCTTGGTCCTGGACCACTGGTGGGGGTTAAAGGACAGGAAAGCATGTCTTAAGACTTAGGGGTTGACCTGGTCAGGGATCTGAGTCTTGCCTTTGGAATCTTCCACACGTCTGACCAATTGATTTTCCTCTTGACAACCTTGTCCCAGGTTGTCCAGTCTCCTTGTCGGACATAGACCTTGTAGCACTCTTCCTCCATCTTCGTCACCTCTCACACCACCATCTCCTTTCTCGCTTTCCGTTTGGCCTTGGACCAGAAACGTGGCACTTATCCCCACCCTAGTCTTGCCCTTCCTGCCTGGACCCCGCCAACGAGTGCTAGAATCCTTTGATATAAGTATTATCTGTTTGCTGCAAAGACATAATTAATTAAACATTACCATATATAGTGCGTAGCAAAGCCTTCAACAAACGCATGAAACACATAAAAAAAGAATGTCTCAGCAACAATACCTGATACCTAAATCCTCAACAAATTTATTGACGTCTTGATTGCAATTTATTTGTGGAGAATCCTTTACAGAATTCAACATGATTAATGAAATGTTGAATGTTCACATCAACACACTATAATTTGTTCAGAGTCAAATGTACAATTATTGAATGAAGAAGACAGTCCCCTGTCACATCATTCTCATCACTGATGTGGTGTTGCCATCTGGTGGTGAGGAATAGCTCTACCATCAGATCTAGAATTGCGTCACACTGTGAACGTGTTCATTGGTTGAACTGAGAGCTGTTGAAGTTATTCTTCTTCATCATCTTGTTCATCTTCTTTTTCTTTTTCTTCTTCTGATCGTCAAACCTGCACCGACAGTTCTTACACGTCAGGAGACAGACACAATCTCTGTTATGGGCTCAGCTTCTACTTGAGTGGTCATGTGGCTGGTCAGGCACTAGATGGCCCTGTTGGTAAAGCAACGTTGAAGATATAGTGCAGTTATACATATATATATATATATATTAAAATCTGAAGTTTTACAATCATCTCACACTCAAAGTGTCACTTTTATGTTCGAATACTTTATGTCACGTTTTGATTAACCTCCCCATCCAAGTTTTATTTCTCCCAGACTAACCAAAGGGAGGTACTCGGCGTGTCCTGTAAAGGTTACAGTTTAAAGAATAAAGTCAGTGACTATACTGCTCACATGTTGTGCTTTGAAATGTGCAGCAGACAGAAGGTGAAGAGCTAATCAATCGGAACTGATCGTTTTATTCAGTGAAAATATGTTGTCATTTTGAAGTGGGAAAAAAGTATTTAAATACAAGACTTAAAGAAACATCAAATTAATGCAATCAAATTCTTTGATCAAAGAATAATTACTCTGTTTATATTGTTTTAATCAGTAAAATAAAAGACAGTCATTGTAATAAAGGTTTAGTAACTCTGTAATAGACTACACAAGCCCCAATTCTCATACTTTAAATAGTTGTACTATTTTTATGACCACACATCTCCATACATGTTCCTGATGTTCTTACTGGGATTTTGAGTTTTGAGTGTGACAAAATATGCCCAAAATTAATGATGACAATAGCCACCTTGTTTTTCTTTTAATAGTGGTGTGAGCATACTGTCTGAACAAGGAGTGAGAAATAAACGGAATCACAGGTTGTATTTAGGGAGCATGTTACATTATGCAGTGAGAGGAGGGCAATGCTGTTGAATACATGAGTTTTCTGTTGAGACGGGAAGGTGGTGGGTGCTCCGCTGAGCCAGAGAAGAGATGGTTGCAGGTCGGATGGCAGAGGAGAGCCGAGCGGCCAGTACAGAGCCGGTCCTGCTGCAGATCTCCTTGAGCTACAGAGACCTCGGGTTGGAGGCTTTGTACCTCAGGTTCCTGTATAATAGTCTCTAGAGATTCAGTTTCAGTTTATTAGTTCAGATGAGCTCTATAAACTATATATATATGTATATATGTAAACATATACATATAAACATACTTATGTAACATACTTTATAGACATGTATGTATATACACGTGTATATATATATACATGTATATATATATATATATATATATATATATATATATTTTTCATTAGTCTCAAAGCTTTTCTTTTACGTGCAGACTAATAAAGTAGGAAAAACAAAACTTCCCCCCAAAACACATTTAAACGTCAGCTAACTAAACTGTGTATGTGTGCTAATTTGAGTTAAAATCCTAAAGTAAAGATGAAATAAAAAATATTGTCACTATTATTGTCAACTGGATTTAATAAAAAATATTGTGGTTATTATTTCACATCATCCAAAGTTAATGGCTGTAAGAAAACATCGGAGACACAAGGCAGCACTGTGCTTACATTGTTGTTGGTGAACACTAACACCATCTGTTCGTCTTTTTCCTTTAACCACATCCTCACCGCTCTGCCTCAAATAAAACAACACAAAAGCTTTAAATCTACAGTGAGTTGAAATGTTGGTACTTAGGGTTCGTTAAATGAAACAACTTGTAGAAATAACTTTCTGTTTCTGTTAGTGATAGTCTCACATCTGAGTTAGAGTATCCATTTCAATGATTTCACCAAGGCAAATAATTATTTTCATGTTCATATTTGAACTTTAAATGTCAAAAAGTAATAATTTGAACCAATTTAGTGTAAAATAATTGTGGTGCTCTTGTGTATCTGCAGGGGCAGAGCTTCTTCTCTTATAAGACGTCCTATGAAAGCTTTAGTTCTGGATTGTGACTTTTTCTTTATTGCTTTATGGAACAAATCTGACAAATGCTAATATTAATATTATTATCATACATAAGGAATATTTTAACAAAACTCAAATAGATACAAACACATATAACCATAGATTTGATTGATTGTAAGGTTGTATGAGTAATATATATTCGAAACACCAAATTGAAATTTGTGAAATTATCAAATCATCTGAATGTCTCAAAGGTTCACAATAAACAAGCTGAAACATTAACACGCCTGGTTTCACTCGGTTTTCCTTCCACGCACCGCAACCAAATTGATTCTCATTTTAATTATGTTGACCCAGACTCCGTCTCTCTTCTTCACTGACAACAAAAACCAGCGCAGGCCGGCAGTCTGCCTCTCACACTGTGAGGATGACACCTCTGTCTCCTTACAGAGGAACTAGTCGAGTATCCACTTTGATGTCACTCCCCCGCAAAGGAAAGGTCAAAATAATAAATGTAGGCCCAATTGATGGGTTGGCAGGGGGCCGCGGGGGTTTCAGTGGTGATTTTTGGACGAGTGCTCCCCTAAAGGCATAATGAATTCATACAGTCAGCCACGGCCAAAGAGGAAAACAGCATGGGTCCTCTTTCCATGAAAGGTTGATCTAAATCTGCAGACGAGCCTGGCTCCTTCTTCCCACTCATTCTCCACACACATCACTCTCCCCTCTCTTCCTCTCCCTCTCTCTCTCTCTCTTTCTCAGCATAGGTTTGTCTCACGCTCACATTCACACACACGTGAATAAATACTCAAAAATATATCTGTGTTCTTTGACACACACCTCTGCATATGTATCACCTCCTTCTCCCCTAATTCACTTTAGAGAGGTGAACCGCATCACCATGGAACAATAACCTCTCTGTAAGATGCTCCTCCAAACTCTTCCTCACAGCAAGAAACCTTTGACTCAAGAGTCAATAACCTACAAATACACAAATGCTTGAATATGTCTTTGAAGATTCCTCAGGTCATCTGGGTCACGGGATATCTGTTGGTAGGTCAAAGGCAACTGAGCTCTGCCGTGTTTGCTGGCCTTTGATCTACAAAGTCAGGTTTTGTAGCTCGGGAACTTTATTTTAAATTAGGAGTACTATTTAAATCCATCACTTAAGTTAAAGAGGCAATATCTCAACCCCTCTTTGACAAGTGAAAGTAAATTCATAATACGAGAAAGTACACAGGTTTTTAGCAGAAAAAAAAATTCAACAATAAAAGTGCTTATTATGCAGAATAAAGAGAGTCCTATCACACTATTTTTATTTAGCATTCATAAAAAGCATGCGATGTTTGGTTTAAAGAATACTGTATTGTAGTTGTTAGTTTATATACATGTTAGTGTGGATTATATTATATAAACAGATAATGAATACAAATATAGTAAACACTGTTATACTATTAAATATGTCTTATATGAGAAGTTCAAATGGTGACAAATACTGGCTGTAAGTGTTTTAATTAATAAACGATATCCCTGTATCTGCTTATTTTCTATAGTGGGTTTTAGACCATTTATTCAATGTTTATAATCACAAATGCTAAACATGTCCCCAACTAAAGCTATTAAATATATATGTAAAGTAATAAAAAGCACAACCTCTATCTCTCTCTCTCCCCCCCCCCCCCCCCCCCGTTCTCTCTCTCTCTCAATCGGACTGTAGTTTAGAAGGAAGTGTCAAAGGCAATACTCAAACAAATACTTCAAAACTGAACTTAAATCCAGACCCTCTGTACATGTAGTTGATGTTACTTTCCACCACCGAGTTCAACAGACACTGCTGTCCTTTTATAACTACAAATGGTGTTGCATTGCCACTGTATTTGTTTTGAGTCATTTATGCGTTCTCAGATTATGCTGCTTGCTATTTGATCTGGTTTTGGTCGTTACATATTTGCGTCAGGGGTCTCGTATTGTATCGATCCTATCAGATCATGTTGTCATGCGCACACGTCAAATTATACAGACCGCACGGCGCTTTTCTTACCGCATTGACCACAAAACACTCGGATAAACCGAGATATGATTATTTCCCACGTGACAAAACGCAATGTCCCTGATCAGCCACACTGTGCTCCGCGGTGGGATGCGCATTCGCACCCAGCAGCCAGCTTCCTCCAGCGCACCGAGCAGCTCCGGATGCTGAATACATGCGCAGTGCTGCCGTGAATCACAGATCACCACGACAACCCGCGGTCACGCCGATCCCCCCCATCCCCCCTCGCTACCACCCCCCTCCCCGTCAGCAGCATCAGTGAGGTCCGATCCAGTCCATCGGCGAACAAGCGAGCACAGAAAACCCACCGTGAGTATTATAATTCTCTTTTTTCTACTTGTATGTTTTCTGAGTGCGCAGCAGTTATTCTGTGATACGTGTTCGAGGGTCGAGAGCTGCGGTGTGCCGCTGCGTGTACACGTCCGCTGCCTACAGGACAGAGCAATGACGTGATGAGGGGATATTTAGTGCCGGTGATTCATGATGGTTCATCTGCTTTCGGTGAATGAATGAACGAGCTTCGCCTTCAATGGGGTGTTTGGGGCCGGATGGACTGCGATGTAATTTGCGCAATCGTCACGTTACATAAACGGCTCTTAAATACGCATATAGCCTATTGATTGTCCTCGGGGCTTATGGACACATTCATTAAGTCCGAAACTGATTCAATGCAAGCTTTATGTAGCTAAATATGACGTATAAAATAATAACTGTATGCGTAAAAGCATATTCTGATCTGCAGCCTAATTAATTCGACAATTAGTCGAGTGTCAGCCTTCTTATATGTCATGTGCTGCTGTTGCATCCCTGCTCTCTGATTCCTGGTTACACAGCCTGTCTATATTCTCTCAGCATGCAGGCTTAATGCAGCAGGTTCAGATATGCGTGGCCAGTGAAGCCTGAGGAACTTGAGAGGCACAGGGCATAAACAGCCCACTCTTACCTATTCATAACACAGCAGGTCTTCACCTTCAGAGAGCTGCTTCCTGCCAGTCCTGTTAAATTGTTAAATAAAAGCTTGTGGCCGATGAATTAAACTATAATTATACCATAATTTTTCTTAATTGTGGGTAAAATGAAGATTTATAAGATGTTATTTGCAGCTCTCTTTTGCTTGCACTCATTTCCTGCCAGAGTGTGGGAACACTGAGTGGTTGACAGCAGCACCCGGCTCATTTGTTAATCACAGATTCAGGATGATTCATCGTACACACTTCCCTCAAACTGTTTGGAGGAAGAAATGGTCTTTAGCACAGATGACCAGTTTAGCCACCCACTCACAAAGGACACCAAGTTGACTATAGGTCTTATTTGTATACTCACTTAAATGTATTTTTTTCTCCGTTGATAAATACTGCTCTATAACCGCTCGGAAATAAAATGAATAAAATCAAAAGAAGAGATTCTTTATCAAGATTTGTCTTCGTCCTTTTCCCAATTCAGAGGTGATCATTTTGCACCATCTTCTCAACTTAATGACAATACACAGTATACTTCAGCCGGTTATGGATGTGTCCAGCAGCCTAAGTTAACGATCCTGTGTCTCCATTATCAAACACACTTTCCCAGTGCATCACGGACGTCTCCTGCAGCATAAACACTGTAGCTCTTTGCCTCCTGGTGAGTCTATCCTCATTGTGAGTCACTGGCGTCATTGGGGCCTGTGGGCTCCTTGGCCGAGGGAAGGTGTGTTACGATCTCAGACACTTAGGAAGTAGGACCCAATTGCACGACCCGGGAGACAGAGATAAAGTATTTGTAAGTACTTTATTTTTCGGTTCTGCAGTGAACAAAATGAAAGCGCTCACGTAGTGAGGGATCAAAAACTTTTCAAGAGCACAACATAACCCGACCTGATCATGGCAAAAGACCAGACGAACTGACAAGGAACACTGGGAGACAGGCGAATTTAAGCACATGGTAACAAGACACAGGTGGGACCAATCAGGGGCCGGGCTGACACTGATGAGCATAGGAGACAGGTGTGATGACAGGTGAAAACAATCAGGAAGCCTGGAATGAGAGAAAGCGAACATAAATGACCTGAACCTCTCTAGCATATCTGTCGGTGCACAACAGTACCCCCCCCTCTAGGGCCAACTCCTGATGGCCCAGGCTGATTGTAAAAGTCGTGGATAAGAGTCTTGTCTACGATAAATGAAGCAGCTATCCAGCTTCTAGCCTCAGGACCGTAACCCTTCCAGTCTACCAGGAATTGCTTGCCCTCCCTATTACGGACCTCCAGTAGCTTACGGACCTTGTAAACGTCACCCCCTTCAAAGAACTGGGGCGGTGGAGGGGGCGGGAACAAGTGTGCTCTCACACACCGGCTTGATTCTACTAACGTGAAACGTTGGGTGCACTCTCAAGGTCCTGGGAGTTGCAAGCGCACGCCGGGTTGATGACTCTGGACACTGGAAACGGACCCACAAATCTCGGAGCCAGTTTCTTTGAGGCGACATGGAGTGGTAAGTCTTTGGTAGAGAGCCAAACCTTTTGGCCTGGACTGTAGGAGGGAGCGACCCTGCGATGAACGTCCGCAACAGCCTTCATCCGAGCTGAACTGGAGAAGAGACTGGCGAGCACCAGCCCAAACTCTGCGACAACGCCTGATCATGGCATGTGCCGATGGAACCATCACCTCTTCCTCGTTGTTAGGGAAAAGTGGAGGCTGGAAACCATTGACACAATGGAATGGAGAGAGACCTGTGGCCGCCGTAGGAAGGGTATTGTGGGCAACCTCGACCCATGTGAGGTGGTCACTCCAGGTGGTCTGGTTCCGGGAGACGAGACAACGTAGCGTAGTCTCTAGTTCTTGGTTCAGACGCTCCGACTGTCCATTTGACTGAGGGTGATATCCTGATGACAGGCTGACGGTGGCACCTATGAGTCGACAAAACTCTTTCCAGAAGGCGGAAATGAATTGTGGACCCCTGTCGGAAACAATGTCATTAGGGAATCCATGGATCCTGAATACGTGATTCATCATGACCTCTGCGGTGACTTTGGCAGAGGGAAGCTTGGTCAATGGGATGAAGTGAGCCATTTTGAAAATCGATCAACCACTGTTAGAACCGTAGTCTTGCCTCTGGATGAGGGAAATCCTGTCACAAAATCCATCGAAATGTGTGACCAGGACGATGGGGAATCGGCAGCGGCTGGAGCAAGCCCATCTTAACTTGAGATGAGGTCTTATTACACGCACACACCGGACAAGCCGCTACATACTCGGCCACATTTTCTTCATGGATGGCCACCAGAAACGTTGTTGAATCCTGAACATTGTTCTTGCTACTCCCGGATGGCACGAAAGCACAGATGAGTGAGCCCAGTGGATGACCTTGGAGTGAAGAGCCTCAGGAACAAACAGCAGATTGTTGGGACACTCGCTAGGCGCTGGATTCATGACATTTGCCTCTTTAACGCCTGACTCCACTTGCCAGGAAAAGGCTCCGATCACCCGGTTAAGTGGAAGGATGGTCTTGGGCTCTACCGCAAGTGGTTCGGGATCGTAAAGACGAGACAAAGCATCGGGGTTTTGATTCTGAGACCCCGGACGAAAAGAGAGTGTGAAGTTGAATCTACTAAAGAAAAGTGTCCACCTGGCCTGACGGGAGTTGAGACGCTTAGCCTTTCTTATATATTCTAGATTCTTGTGATCTGTCCAGACTAAAAACGGTTGCTCTGCACCCTCCAGCCAGTGTCTCCATTCCTCGAGGGCAGCTTTTACAGCTAACAATTCCTTGTTTCCCACGTCATAATTCCGCTCTGCCGTTGTCAACTTCCGCGACAGGTAAGCACATGGATGCATCTTGTTGTCTTCTGCAGAACGTTGAGACAGTACTCCTCCAATTCCCTCATTGGAAGCATCCACCTCGACCATAAACTGGCGCTGGGGATCTGGAATGGTGAGTATGGGAGCTGATGACAATCTCTCTGTGAGAAGTTGGCAAGCGAGATCCGCCTGGGGTCCACTTGAAGGAACCTTAGGAGAAGTCAGAACATGCAGAGGAGCAGCAACAGAACTGAAATTCCTAATAAACTTCCTATAGAAGTTAGCAAATCCTAGGAACTGCTGAACCTTTTTCCTGGAGTCTGGTGTGGGCCACTGGGATACTGCACTGACTTTCGCAGGATCCATTTGGATATGATTAGGTGAGACTATGTATCCTAAGAAAGACACCTCTTCTGTGTGGAACTCGCACTTCTCTGCCTTGACATATAGCTGATTATCCAGTAGTTTCTGCAAAACTTGGCGGACATGGTTAACATGAGATTTAGCGTCTGGGGAGAAAATCAGTATGTCATCCAGATACACAAACACTGAAATATTCAAGAATTCCCAAAACCTCATTCACAAAAGCTTGAAAAACAGCGGTGCATTGCACAGTCCAAAAGGCATTACCAAGTACTCATAGTGACCATTCTGAGTGTTGAATCCAGTCTTCCACTCATCCCTTGTTTTATTCTAACCAAGTGATATGCATTTCTTAAATCCAACTTGGTGAATATCTTGGCCGTTGAAGCAGTTCAAAAGCAGATGACATGAGTGGCAGAGGATAGCGGTTCTTCACCGTAATGTCATTTAGTGGACTGTAGTCTATGCAAGGTCTCAGAGACCCGTCTTTCTTTCCCACAAAGAATCCGCTCCGGCTGGAGACGATGAAGGACGGATAATCCCTGATTTGAGTGAAGAGGAGATGTATTCATCCATTGCTGTTCTCTCAGGTCTCGAAATCGAGTAAAGTCTCCCCTTGGGAATGGGGCTCGGTAAGAGATCAATGGGACAGTCAAAATCTCGGTGAGGAGGTAGCGACAAGGCTTTAGACTTGTTAAACGCTTCTTTTAAATCATGGTAACAGGAAGGTACCTTGTGTAGATCAGGATAGTCAGGGTGATCTATAATGATCCTACTAGAGTCTGTTGGTGCATTAACAGGTTGCGAAAGTTTACACCTGCCTTTACAATCCTCTCCCCATTCCTTAAGCTTTCCTGACGGCCAGTCTAAGTGAGGACTGTGGATCTTCAACCAAGGAAAGCCGAAAATAATCTTGTGCTGAGTCGACTCAAAATATGAAATTGCATGCTCTCGGTATGGTCCTTATTTATAGTAATCTGTATGGGCTCAGTGCAATGGGTAACTGTGAACAACAAGCGGCCGTCTAAGGCACTGGCACTAACAGGATGAGATAGCGGGACAGTTTTTATTTTTAGCTGTTTGACTAGGCCCCAGTCTATAAGGCTTCGTCAGCCCCTGAGTCTATTAACACACCCTGGTCAATGGTCTGATTGTTAATACAAATGTCTACCTGAGTAACAGGTCGAGGAGGGAAGTCTGCGGAAACTTGCTCACCAGCGCCTCCTTTTTGACTGGTGAGCACGATCTTTTCCGGGCATGAGCCCTCTTTGACAAGTGAAAGTAAATTCATAATACGAGAAAGTACACAGGTTTTTAGCAGAAAAAAAAATTCAACAATAAAAGTGCTTATTATGCAGAATAAAGAGAGTCCTATCACACTATTTTTATTTAGCATTCATAAAAAGCATGCGATGTTTGGTTTAAAGAATACTGTATTGTAGTTGTTAGTTTATATACATGTTAGTGTGGATTATATTATATAAACAGATAATGAATACAAATATAGTAAACACTGTTATACTATTAAATATGTCTTATATGAGAAGTTCAAATGGTGACAAATACTGGCTGTAAGTGTTTTAATTAATAAACGATATCCCTGTATCTGCTTATTTTCTATAGTGGGTTTTAGACCATTTATTCAATGTTTATAATCACAAATGCTAAACATGTCCCCAACTAAAGCTATTAAATATATATGTTAAGTAATAAAAAGCACAACCTCTATCTCTCTCTCCCGTTCTCTCTCTCTCTCAATCGGACTGTAGTTTAGAAGGAAGTGTCAAAGGCAATACTCAAACAAATACTTCAAAACTGAACTTAAATCCAGACCCTCTGTACATGTAGTTGATGTTACTTTCCACCACCGAGTTCAACAGACACTGCTGTCCTTTTATAACTACAAATGGTGTTGCATTGCCACTGTATTTGTTTTGAGTCATTTATGCGTTCTCAGATTATGCTGCTTGCTATTTGATCTGGTTTTGGTCGTTACATATTTGCGTCAGGGGTCTCGTATTGTATCGATCCTATCAGATCATGTTGTCATGCGCACACGTCAAATTATACAGACCGCACGGCGCTTTTCTTACCGCATTGACCACAAAACACTCGGATAAACCGAGATATGATTATTTCCCACGTGACAAAACGCAATGTCCCTGATCAGCCACACTGTGCTCCGCGGTGGGATGCGCATTCGCACCGAGCAGCCAGCTTCCTCCAGCGCACCGAGCAGCTCCGGATGCTGAATACATGCGCAGTGCTGCCGTGAATCACAGATCACCACGACAACCCGCGGTCACGCCGATCCCCCCCATCCCCCCTCGCTACCACCCCCCTCCCCGTCAGCAGCATCAGTGAGGTCCGATCCAGTCCATCGGCGAACAAGCGAGCACAGAAAACCCACCGTGAGTATTATAATTCTCTTTTTTCTACTTGTATGTTTTCTGAGTGCGCAGCAGTTATTCTGTGATACGTGTTCGAGGGTCGAGAGCTGCCGTGTGCCGCTGCGTGTACACGTCCGCTGCCTACAGGACAGAGCAATGACGTGATGAGGGGATATTTAGTGCCGGTGATTCATGATGGTTCATCTGCTTTCGGTGAATGAATGAACGAGCTTCGCCTTCAATGGGGTGTTTGCGGCCGGATGGACTGCGATGTAATTTGCGCAATCGTCACGTTACATAAACGGCTCTTAAATACGCATATAGCCTATTGATTGTCCTCGGGGCTTATGGACACATTCATTAAGTCCAAAACTGATTCAATGCAAGCTTTATGTAGCTAAATATGACGTATAAAATAATAACTGTCTGCGTAAAAGCATATTCTGATCTGCAGCCTAATTAATTCGACAATTAGTCGAGTGTCAGCCTTCTTATATGTCATGTGCTGCTGTTGCATCCCTGCTCTCTGATTCCTGGTTACACAGCCTGTCTATATTCTCTCAGCATGCAGGCTTAATGCAGCAGGTTCAGATATGCGTGGCCAGTGAAGCCTGAGGAACTTGAGAGGCACAGGGCATAAACAGCCCATACCTATTCATAACACAGCAGGTCTTCACCTTCAGAGAGCTGCTTCCTGCCAGTCCTGTTAAATTGTTAAATAAAAGCTTGTGGCCGATGAATTAAACTATAATTATGCCATAATTTTTCTTAATTGTGGGTAAAATGAAGATTTATAAGATGTTATTTGCAGCTCTCTTTTGCTTGCACTCATTTCCTGCCAGAGTGTGGGAACACTGAGTGGTTGACAGCAGCACCCGGCTCATTTGTTAATCACAGATTCAGGATGATTCATCGCATACACTTCCCTCAAACTGTTTGGAGGAAGAAATGGTCTTTAGCACAGATGACCAGTTTAGCCACCCACTCACAAAGGACACCAAGTTGACTATAGGTCTTATTTGTATACTCACTTAAATGTATTTTTTTCTCCGTTGATAAATACTGCTCTATAACCGCTCGGAAATAAAATGAATAAAATCAAAAGAAGAGATTCTTTATCAAGATTTGTCTTCGTCCTTTTCCCAATTCAGAGGTGATCATTTTGCACCATCTTCTCAACTTAATGACAATACACAGTATACTTCAGCCGGTTATGGATGTGTCCAGCAGCCTAAGTTAACGATCCTGTGTCTCCATTATCAAACACACTTTCCCAGTGCATCACGGACGTCTCCTGCAGCATAAACACTGTAGCTCTTTGCCTCCTGGTGAGTCTATCCTCATTGTGAGTCACTGGCGTCATTGGGGCCTGTGGGCTCCTTGGCCGAGGGAAGGTGTTGTGTTGCAGTGTGTGAATGAGAAAAATGAATCCCTTCAGAGCAGCAGAGCAGAGAGGCGTTCGGCGGCGCGTTGGATTTACTCGTCGTTTCTAAACATTAAAGATATGAGTTTGGAGGAAGAGATGGAGTTGATGGTTGTGGAACATGTATACTTTGGATTGTTGTATTGCACAAACTCTGAGGATGCAAACACAGAAGTCTGAAGTCACTTAAATATGCCACCACTTTAAACCATATACATGTAATTCCACTCACATAATAAATCGATTATTTAGGGAATACTCAGACATTTTGGGAAATATGCCTACTTGCTTGGTTTCTGAGAGTTAGACAAGAAGATTGATATCATCCTCTTATTTGTAGCTAATGCAAGTTAGCTAGTTAAGTTTGGCGTAGATGAACCAAGAGGCCGTCATTGCATATCAATCTTATTTATTTTTGTATCAGACACACTTTAAATAAATCATATTTAATGTTGTCTGTGGTCTGTATTACTCTTGTCCTTCTTATAAACAATCTATGGTCCTGTCTTGTTTCTCCTCTTCCCACCGTCTCCATCTTTTTTCGTGCCCTGGTAGTGTCCTCGCTTTGAGCAGCGCTGTCATATTTGGTTACATTTGGGCACACAGTTTGAGTCAGTATGACCTGAGCTGGTTGTCCCTGCTCTCCAGATCTGTCCAGGCATTTTCAGGCAGCTCAGCAGCCATGGTGAAGCTAGGCAGCAATCTGTCAGACAAACTGGAGAAGCAGCCGTCTGCGGATGACGGCTTTGATAACATCCCCCTCATCACTCCCCTGGAGGTCAACCAGCTGCAGCAGCCGTTCGCAGACAAGGTAAGTGCGGCCTATTAGGTCGCTCTTTGCGAGTCTGTGGATGTGCCTACCTACATATGCTTGTTTTTTTAATCTAAAACAGATTCGCTGCCGCACACGTCTGGACAAACACCATTAAAACTCACGTGGGCACACTTACCCTACAAGCTCAGGCCCCGACAGGGAGACTTCTGTATCCCCCTTTCGTTACCTGCCGTCCCAGGTTCAAACCTTGGCATCAGCCCACGCAATGCGGGCACCTTTTGAATGCATAATGCAAGAGGAAAGCTCTCACGATCATATTTTGTGTTGAATGAAGCACTCAGTAGCACAGGATGTTCCACAGGCTGTCTAAATGTTCCTGAAACATTAACATAAAAAACACTTTGTAGCTCACAAATCAGTTTTTTTTAAGGCATCGATTAAAACGGTCTGCTTTTGCAAATGATGCTCGTGTATTTTTAGACATGGAAAATTATATTTTGAATGGGTCAAACACTTTGTTTAACACTGGGCACAACATCAGCCATCAACCGTAATGTGAAAAACAAATCCCAGATAATTAGCAGGTCCACAAGAGTCACAATAACATGATTGTTTCTGCTTCAGATCATTGTGAGGACGTCAACACAATATCAGCTGCAGCAGAAGAAGAAGAACAAACTGTACGAGCCCAATATCAGGAAGCTGAAAATCAACTTCTACAGTGATGTTTCAGACAAAGCTAAGGTACAACAAGTCGGATCATGTTCCAGACCAAAAGAACAAAACCAACAATGGATGGATCACACTTACAAATATTAACTGTGAATCCAAAGCGCAATGCACTAAACTACGGGCTCCATCATTTAGAAGAGAGAATATTAAATAAAAATGTGTCGCTATAGAATTTATAATTTCTTTCTCAAAGCAAAACACATCGAAAAATATTGACAGCGCATATGCTTTGGCAGAATTTTTTTTTGAATAATAACACGCAACAATAAACTAAACAATTGCTGTACTAATAATAATTTACCATAATACCATGATCACACACACTGCACTTTATTTTCACTCGATCTCCAATTGTGTATTAATCTGCTAATTAAAATAGGGCCCGACAAATGCACTTCATTTACCTGTTTGAGTAATGTTTGCTACATTCTACAATGCTTCGCTGTTTGACCAAAAATATTGAGCCTTTTTTCAAATTGCATTTAATATTTGTTACTTTATTATATCTGTCTTCAGTCGTAATCAATTGAGGCTGAGTGCCAGGGACAGAGTTGGGAAACCACAAAGTATCAACACACGACTAATGGATTGTTGGTTTTGGTCTTTTCAAAGATAAAAAATAAAAAAAACGAAATATATTGCCAGCCTTATTCTTTTTAAGTATAGAAGGCATGTGTTGCTGAAGTGGTGTACTTGTTTGTGTGTGTGTGTGTGGTGGCTCAGATCACAGGTCTGATCCTCATCACGTTGGCCTTCCTGACCAGCCTGCTCCTCCTGCTAATGTACAAAGCCATGTGGTACGACAAACTTACCTGCCCAGAGGGTTTCATCCTCAAGGTAAGCAGCATAAACACACACACACACACACACACACACACACACACAGATGCACACACGTGGATTTCCATGATTATGGGAGAGAAATACAATCTTCCTGAAGTAACTCATGTATTAGTCTCGTCCTTCCATAGCACAGACTTCTTATTTCATTATCCAGGCCGTAGTAGTCTGTGCGTCATCCACTCAAAGGCCACTTACACAGTCTACGCCGCAGCTGGTGCTTTGTTTCT
The DNA here is from genome assembly GCF_029220125.1 of Pseudoliparis swirei. Taxonomy (NCBI): domain Eukaryota; kingdom Metazoa; phylum Chordata; class Actinopteri; order Perciformes; family Liparidae; genus Pseudoliparis; species Pseudoliparis swirei. The sequence goes on along the minus strand of NC_079411.1, from coordinate 23,844,088 downwards.
CGGCACGCGGGAGGATTCTCTGAAAACTGGAGCTGGAAACCCAAACTCATTATCTCCCAACGACACCTTGGAGGCATCGTGTAGCGAGCCACCGTTGCCACGCATGTTAGTTAAAGAGCCTGTCTCACATAAGAAAGGAGAGAGAGAGAGAAGGAGGGAGCCACAGAGCCCGGTTTCTGGTCAGGCAGAGATTGGGATGCCTGTGAATCGGAGGGGTCTTTAATTAGGGCTGAGCGTGACTAAACTGTGATTAAAGGCTTAACAGTGAGGGGGGAAGCAAGGAAGGGAAGGGAAGGGAGGAGGGGGGGGGGAACCTTCCGGCAAGGCTTTTGAAGTTTTTTGCCGGTTACAGTTGCTTTCAGCATTTTTTTCCTGTTAATGCGTTGTTGGAGAAATAAAAAGGGGAGTGAGGATGGAGGGAGGCGAAATGACTGCTGTGCTTTTGAGAGGTTCGACTCCTCACTGAGAGGGAAGGTCAGGTAGTGGATCCTCGGAGAAGAAACTCTCGTGAGGTCAACACAACTCAGTGGGCTCCTTCCATAACATAACATTAACAGGATGGATGCTCAGTTTGTTTGATATAATTCACCCACATTGTCTCGTACACACTCGGCCTCCTCAAAAACAAATACACCTGAGTTTAAAGATGTTGCACATCATGGTTTTAAATTGACCTCGCAACCGTGGTGTCTTAGTACCTTAAACTTTAACTATGTCTGTGCTTTGGGATCGTCAACCCTGCCAGCATCATCGGAAAGAACTTTGATTTTTGAGAAATAATCAAGAACTATGCAGTAAAGAACCTTTATAAGTGTTCACAGATGAACATGAACAATCAATTGCATATTAGTTAATTAACAGTTGTTTCCCAAATTATATAGATAGTCTAATTTTTCATCCTACTCTATATCATTTGATTAGGGGTTTGTCTAAACTGTCCGTTAACTAATTGTTTACGAGCAGTTAGCTCCTCATGTGTTCCTTGGTAACTACTAAAAATGGTGTGTTTCCTTATTGCAAAATCTGAAACAATTGTCATGTAAACATTAACATATTGATGATTCAAATTTTCTTCAACAAGGATTCAAAAACGTAATGTCCGCTTTCAGTCTTCAGAAATGTCCCCATGTAATCATCTAATAAAAGATGTCAACAAGTATGTTAATCATTATTACTGAAGCAAAAATAACCATGAAGTGATGAATTTCAGGAACAAATAGGCTGCCTATGTTGACCTCCTGGTGTGGACCCATGTTGTTAACATCAGAGCTGTTTGCCACCTTGAAACAAACAAAGACGTGTTTGTCCTTCTGCTGTCACAGCAGAAGCATTGCACCCCGGCAGCTCTGGAGATGTACTACACGCAGCAGCAGGAGGACCCGGGTGTCCGCGGCGGGGCCAACAGCGGGCTGTACGCCGCACTCAGCCACCTCAACCAGGTCAAGAGGACCGGGTCTGAGCTGCCGTCGCCATGGCTACCAGTCATCAACGCTCTGAAGGAGGCCGAGGTGGCCCAACGAGGTAGTGAGCAGCAGAAAGGAGTGCTTGAGGGAGAGGAGTGACGGGTCTGACAGGATTGCTGGTGTGAAAGGGAGGAAGTGATGACGGGGGGGGTGGTAGAGGAGAAGCCCTTTTGATTGTATTTGTTCAGGAGTTTATTTTCCTTTCCCCTCGTGTCGTCCATCGAACCGCTTGTTTATACTGGTGCTCCGAAACCATGAAGGTGTCTGTATAACTACTGGAATTGTAAATCAGCTCTGTAAACCTCATGTTTACTCAACTTCAATACACGTATATTTCGTTAATTCTTCTATTACAGTCTAATACACAACTTGTGTGTGTGTGTGTGTTTGTGTCGTAAGATGTTGCGGTTAGAGGCAGGAATGTTATTAAAGTGTTGGAGAATGTGCCTGACTTTTACAGTGTCACTGAGGCGTGAGTAATCGCCGACATCTGCATTCAGTGTGTGTATGTACACTGTAAATGTTCATGTGAGCGCATGTGTATTGCATGCATGTTTGCAGTTGTGTACGCGTGTGCGCATACATCCACACACCGTATGATTTGGTGTATTTATCAGCGAGAGTATGAGGTGTGAGAAGAGAAGCGAAGCGAGAGCTCAGACTGAGAAGTGAGGATAACAAGTTTTTAATGAGATCACGGCGAGTTCCTCCTCATCGCTCCGTCTCGTTATCTCGTTATATCTATTCATTTCATTTCAGAGGGGAACACGTATGAAATTCTCAGCATATGTGCCCACACTTCCAACTTTAAGAGAAAGAACTATAATTGACCATTTTAATGTTTTGTCGGAAAAATGAGATTTAGCATGCGATTATCTGGAAATGGTAAATTGCAGACCTGTTAGTTCGAAAGTGTTTTAAAGAGACTTACACAGTGGCGTTGGAAACCATCAAACTATTAAAAATCTACTGAAAAACTACAACCTCTTTGTCATTATGGGTTTTTGTGTGTAGAATAAGTTGCCAAACAAGTACATTTTCACTATTATAACTTAAAACGACAACGCAATAAAGTTTGCAACATGTAAATGGAGGTGAAGATATTCTGAAGCCACTGTACGTCTCTTTGTTATGTTACATGATGATGTGAGCAACTTACTGTCGTTACGAATACAACTGGAGAGCTTTTAACTTATTAATAATAATAAAAAAATTTACATTTAAATAATGCTGTATTTCCATGTGTGGAAGATGATTGTAAATTATGAGTTTTGTTCCTATATTTTGTTTTTGATGTACGTTGCTGTAAGTATTCTGTAATGCCATTTTAAATGACAGTTCAACCACAGGGTTGACTCATTATATATGAACGTATGAAGTAGCTGCTCTAATCATGCAGTATAGATGTAATCAGTGCTCATGATGTATACCTAAAAGCTTCTATTGTTTTCACATGTTTCTATTTATTTCATTAACAAATCTGCGTGTCTAATACTTGGTGTCTTTCCAACGATAAAGTTGTGTTTGTAAATCTCCGCTTTGTTAAAGATGACGAGTTCCTTTCCAATCCATTGCACATCCACTTTTAAAGGGGACAAATGATGTGAAGCAAATATTGTTGTTTTACATCAGTCACCGGAAATAACTCACAAGTCTGCCACCACTTATTTTGACCTGCTTTTCCTCTTCTTCACGCTCTTCATGTGAGTATGTGAGATCACAGCACAGCTTGGCCCCGGGGGTCCAAGTGCCAAACATTTACATCAAAGCAGATGGCTCTGATGTCACTGACTGAACAGAAATAAATGACTGAAGTGTCTCATTCACAACCGGACCCGTTGATTTACATCTCGTATTCTCTGATGGCCTTAATTAATGGGACAGATGATATATTAGCGGTTGCGTTTATCAAAAACCATTCATTTGATGTTTTTCAGCCAACAGCAACAAACTGAGCTTTTAATCTAGAGCGGAGTCCGAAGTGGAAGGACGTTAAGGACACTCTGTAAGCGTTTACTCCTCAAGTGCTCTCCTTCAGTGCAGTTTGGAGGTACTTTAATTGAGTTATTCTATTTCATGCCAATTTCTATATTTTTAGAAGTACTTTTTACAGTAAAGCAATGCAACACTTTTAAAAGTAAACCATTACAGGAAATAGACCGTAGTTCACATTATATTCTTATTCTTATTGGATTATTTTCATTAACGTTTTTACTTGTAAGTAGTATTTTAATGTTGCAGCCGGACCACATGTAGCTACAGATAATTGCAGTGTTTAGACATGATATTTTATGATAATGATGTTTACTGTACTGTAAATAGTACAGTAAGAGACATGTAACTAGTAATCATAATAAAATGTGCAATCTTTTCCTCCAAAATGTATGTCAGGTGAAATATAAAGTAGATACTTTAGAAATACAAGTACCTCTTAATTGTACTTGATTAAAAGTACTTAGTTAATTTACTTTTGAGACTTGCAGTGAAGCACATTTTAACAAAATGCTTACTACTCGTACTACTACTTTTAGCAACAATTGCTCCTAAAAGTCTGGTTTGAAGGGGGAAAAAACAGCAACAAGATTATCAGTATGCATAGAAGTCAAAATATGATTCCTTCCTCCCCAAACTTGGTTTAGCAATTCAAAGCCAAGCCACATCCTCTCTCTCTCTCGCTCACTCTCTCTCTCTCTCTCTTCGTCTCTCTCTGCTGGGTTCACTGCTGTGAGCCTGTCTGCATCTCATTTACACTCACATATTTTCACACCATTGCTCAAACCCAGAGATGTGTGGCTTGAATTGTGTGTGTGTGTGTGAAAATCTAATTATGTGTGTTTGCTAAAGTTTTTGTGCAAGTGTCTTTGTGTTGCACACGTGCATCTTTGTGCTTCTGTGTGTGAGTGTGTGTGTGTGAGAGTGTGAGTGTGTGTGTGTGTGTGTGTGTGTGTCTGTGAGCCCATGCTTAGCTTGTTAATTAAATCTACATTAGGCCCTGCTTAGCCTCTAGGCTCGTTTTTCTCCCTACTGTTATAGGTGAAATACTTTAGATGCTGTTGGCCCAGGGCATGGAACTGAATAATGTGTTTATATTTATTAGGGCATTTACAGATCCCATGCATGGTCAAAGCATAGCATGTTGTGCCAAAAAAAGGCTTAGATTCAGGGCCGGGGGAAAATCACGTAAAATCAGCCGAGTAGTCGCGTAAAGGCCGCCAAGCCCCATTTCCCTGCTTTATAGCATCAACAGATCTGAACAGTAAAATAGCAGGTTGGCTTTTTAATTTGACCGTTCGGAGTGCCCCTTCTACCCAAAAGACTGCGAGGGAGGGAAGAGCCAAGAGTCAGTTTACAGCGAACATCCCAATCAAAGTTGCCACTCAAATGTTGGAGAGGAAGAACGAAGCTTCGTGGCAACTTGAATACTGTCTGAAAGACTTAAGCTGATCTGCTAAGAGGCGTTATGATACAGCATCCTCTGAAACTGTGACATTCTTTCAACACAATGTAATATACAATAACAAGATGGATACTGTAGGCCGAGAGCAGGAGCAGGAGATGAAAGCTAAGAGGAAGGTGGGCTAGAGAGCCCATGTTTATCAAATTATTAAAAGTACAAAATCCTTACATTTTACTTCTTTTTTTGAAAAATATGCTTGTTTGCCTTCTCGCGTAAAGCGTTAGATGACATGAATCTTGCCACATTCTTGACTACATGTTAAATATGAATATGCAATCTAAAGCTGGTTAGCTTAGCTTAGCATAACATTGAAACATTGGCTGCTGATTTAAAGGAGGGTTTTGTGCCGGACTATTTTGGATTCTGGAGCTTCATATTGTCGGCCACTGAGAGTGGCATCAATCTGGTTGTCTACGTCTCTGCAAGAAAGTGAATAAGCATATTTCCCAAAGTGTAGAACTTTTGCTCAAAGAATTATGAGCTATTTATGAAATTACTTACGACTTCAAAATAAGAGCGCGCCAAAAGTTGTATAAGTTTGTCAAGATACATCTTAGATGGCTGCAGTATTGAAAGGTGAGAGGACACGTTGTTTGACATGTTGGAGTGACTTTATAAATGATATGTTAGCTGAAGCAATATATAAATTGTTTAATAATATAATTATTCAGTTTGCAATCAGTCCAATATGCAAAATGTGAATGTTCGCATCAAGTGGAGTTACAGCCTTAACTAATAGCAGTGTTTGTGTGGTGGACCCCACCTCACACTTCCTCCTATCAGCGTAAGTATTGCCTCATTTGTCTGCATCTGCGCATGTATGACTGTGCCTTCATTGTTATTAAGAATCCTGCTGCTTTTCTTGGCAAGACCCACTCCATAGCATTCGATCGCTAGAATTGGCAGGCGTCCATGCTCAAGAAGGTACCTGTAACCCAATTTACTCGGGTCCTGTGCGCTGACCAATGCTCTCTCCCTGAACACACAAAGTCAGTGCCTAATCTGAATTAATCGTCTCTGTTCCACCGGCTACACAGGACGCATGTTGCCATGAAATGCAGCGGGCTTGACCTGCATGTGTTAAATCATTTGAATACTTAAGAGTAGCTCTTAAATGTTACTCCTACAAATAACTGTATATCAATAAATCTTATTCTTTACACTCTAACACAAAAAAACCCCCAAGTCGGCTCTTTAGAGCATTTATAAGTGTACTAAAATGTAATTAAGTTTGATAAATAGGAAGGGAAAGCAAAGAAGAGAAAAAGGAGACAGCAGAGAGATGGAAGGAAAAGCAGAAGAAAAGATGAACAAGAGAGAAAGAGCAGATGAGAGGCGGCCGGGCCTGGGAAGAGAAGGCGGGGGGTGAGGGTTTCGGGTGGAAGAAGAGGAGGCGGTGGAGGCCAAGAGGCCTGGAGGTGGTGGTGGTGGAGGAGGAGGGTGAATCTAGGCTGACCCCTGTGTCTGTGTGTGTTGTTGTGTGTCTCAGTGGGTTTCCTCTGCCCTGGCGCCAGCTGGAAATGCCTCCACTAAGCAGAGGCAGTACACACATCATCCTCCATTCACCCCCATTCAGTCCCCCTTTGATGAGAGTAACACTATACATGCCAGCGCGCCTCACAGATCCTATCAAGCTGCTGTTTAAAGGGCAGGAGCGAGAGCCGGGGCAGCTGATCATAACTTAGCGTGTCTTCGGACGCACTGTCATCCAGTTTCGTTGCCCTGAGGAACAAATAAAAGGGTGGACAATTGAAGAGGTTTTATAATTGAAGTGATGTTGTTGTTACAGTGGTGGAGGTTTCATGAGGTACGCTGCCACCTAGAGGTCATCGCCCACGGTTGCAGAGAGGAATGTGGTTTTGAACCGCAGTTTGATGAGCAGATTTTAAGTGGATTATGTTTTCTAAAAGGCCATTAGAGTCACTGAAAAGCTGATGTGGAGACATCTTTATAGCCGTCTTGTTTCACTTTACGAGGGAATTATACCCTGTTGACTACACCTTGAGTACCTGCTGTCGGATTAGTCACAGTTTCTCTTTAAAGTTGATCATCGTGATGGTCTTTTGAAAATGACTCAATGGCCATGAAATTAGTCATTAGTTTGTTCTCCTGCCGTGATGTTGTCCTCATGCAACAACAACCTCGCCAGTAAACAATTATCCAACCGGCACGGCGAGGTAAAAAGGCCCAAATCTGCAGCCCAGACATGCCGTGAGGGAGAAAAACAAACGGCTTTGCTTAGCTTTGGTTTGCTTTGTTCTGGCCATTACGCAGACGAAATATTGTCATTACTCACAGACCAAATCGTTTTACGACATCCTGCAATTAAACTTTAAGCTAATAGGTTAATGAGACAAATGGAGTTCGAACGCTGGAAGTTGGTTTCTATTACAGATGGTAACGCAGGGAGAAGTGAACTGTTGCATGCTCTACACACACACACAGACACAGACAGACACACACACACACACACACTGTTTTCTTTCCCCTTTTTTCTCTCTCTTTCACACACACACACACAGACACACAGAGAACAGACTGGTTTGATTTAGGTTTGCGGTCCCCTCCCGGTGAAGCCTCAGACAGGCAGAGAGGACCAGAGCGCAGCGAACTCCAGTTCAGCCTGAGCCCGGCTGTCTCTGCTAAGCTTCAAGTTGAAACCCTCCAAATTGGGTTTAATCTGTGTTTTGCTTTGCCAATTATCGACCCGCAGAGCCGCATGGCAAATAGGGATGAATGAGCTTTAGATGGGCCTGGTTGAGAGGAAGGTCACAGTGTGATTAATGGTTATCTGTTGAATCCATGACTCGGTCAGCTAGGACATACCATGGGATATGTTATCAGAAGATCTTCAGGAATAAATGCAGAGCATGACACAGCACGGAAGCAGTTTGAATCTCTGAGCTTAAAAATGTATGTCACACTGTTATCCCAAAGTGGGTTTACCATACTCTACAGTTGTTTATCAATCAACATTGTTCCTAAATGATCCAGACAAGAGGTCTGGCTTTGGGGTCATGTAATACCAGCGCTGTGGTATCAGTAGTTATATGAAGATGAAGATACTGTCTGTGAGCCAATACAGTTTGTTAATATAACTGGTAATTACTCCCCGTTCATAGGGGAGCACTCAGGAGAAACAGAGGGACAGCTTGTTTCTCCAACTTTGAACTGTTCATAACCTTAACTTGTTGGAAAGGTTACGTTTTTTTAGATTTTGCTTTCTAAATGTCACTTAAAGGGGCATTGATTTCACAGTTTACTCATCACGAGGAGCCTGTAAAAATCTCTTCTCTTTTCTGAAGAAAGATCTCCAAAGTCTGAAGGAAAAAATATTTGATTATGTTGTCAAGGAAATCTAAGTTTGGCATTAACTTCATGGAAATATGGGGGTTCAAAGAACGTGCCATTGCAATGTCTGATGAAATTTACATTATGGAAAATGTAGGCTCCAATGTTTTCGGAGGCAGACAAAGAGCAGCGTCACAGTGTCCCAAGGGGATACAATCAAGTATTTGTTCACCAAGAAATGCAGTTTATGATCACATAAGACCAAGAAGAGCAGTACATCCTCACAATTGAGAAGCTGAAACTGGATTTGCTTGAAGAATTACTTTTTTCTGATGATCTACTCATCAACTAATCACTTCAGCGCTGTAACTTATTGTCTATATATTTAGGAGATTTGCTTGTGATCTGTACTTGATGCTATTTTGTGAAGTAAAAAAATGAACATGAAAATGATTAGGGTTGGACCAGGTTTATCTCTCTGTTTGGGTTATATTTACTTTCTGCTCGTGTAAAAAAGGCGCCATACACATTTAAATAATGTCACACAGGAATGAAAGAGCAGTATTCATAGTTATATGCTGAATGTGTTGTAACTCTGTAACGCTTCATTTTGTACACATGACATCTATTGCTTCTGTCCATCCTGGAGAGGGATCCTCCTCCCTTTTTCCCCATGAAATGATTTTGTTCTATTTTTGTGGAGTTTTTCCTGAACCGATGTGAAGTCCTGGGACAGGGTTGTCGTATGTGTACAGATTGTTATTTTTGATATTGGGCTATATAAAATAAACTGAATATTGAATTGAATAACCCTTTTAATGTCACTAAAGTCGCACACTGCAATTCTTAGACTGAATAAAGAAAGAGAAGCCTCTGTGCTGGTGCAAAATCGTTATTTGTAACAATAATCCCATCGCTTAATTGAAATTTATAATCCATGACAATCAGGTCACTATCAGGTTTACTCATAATCTTCCAAATTAATCAAATCAAATTGCCCTTGCTGCTTCTTCTTTGTGACCAAGTCTGCCAGGTCCAGACCAGTAAACACGGGTGTGGCTTGAAAGTTTTAAGACTCCAGACAACATCTCACAACCCCCAACCAGTTTCTAATCTTTGACAGGTTCCAGGGATCCCGCCCAGCATCTCGGCTTCCCGGAAAAAAAGGCGAACCATGCTCCAAAACTAATTGTCCATTTGTTTTTTCTCTGACATTTTTGTAAGTCACGATCATTTTATAACTGCTAAGCAGCATCTTTAGACATCAAGTATTGTTTCTCCTCCCTGATCTCTCAGGATTATTCATTCAGTATTCTGCCTTATTGTCAATATTATTTACTGTGTTGTCATATTAGACCCAGCCACACTCACCTGTCCTCTGGTTACCCCTCCCACCTGATCTGCTCTTCCCTTATAGCTCACAGCTACTTCACTGCCTCAGTAGTGTTTACACCGGCCCACCTTTAGTGGTCAGTTGCCAAGTTGTCTTTTACTAAAGCTAAAGTGTTTGTTATTAATCTGAGTTCATCCTGATCCTGATTCTGATTCTGATCCTGATTCTGATCCTGATCCTGATTCTGATTCTGATCCTGTTTACCGTTGACTGAACTCTGTTGATCTCACTGCTGATTCCTGTCGACTCCGTCTGGTTAGTTTGCCTCTTTCGGATAACTTCCCTGGTTATTGATCCCTTCGTACGTAGAATAACTCTTCTGGACCTTTTGAAAATTGGACTTTACGTGTGTGTGTTTTGAGTCATGTATGTGGGTTCTCACCTGTTCTTTGCCAAGATACTGTTAAAGTTTCATGTGTGTAGGTTAACTATGTATTTAGTTGGGTGTTGTGTGACTAGTAGCCACTATGAACACAGTCCTAAAGCAGTTAAACTGTCATTGTTACTTTTTTCAAATCCTACATATCCCTTTTATTCTAGCTGTTTTGTGAGTGTTGCTTTTATTTAATAATGTTTTGAAATAATCAGTTTAATGCTAACCAAGCCACCCTCAACTGCCTGGAGCTAATGTGTTGCTAACACGTTAGTTTTGTTCCCCAGGAGTTTTCCCTTCATCCCGCCTCGCTGTGCTGTGATAAGCACAGTGGTATATGCAAGCTAGCTAAGTAGCCAGCTGCTAATTGAGCTACATTTTACTTCATCTACACCAGGAACTATTGTTCATCTTAAGAGTTTACACTCATGCCGCGGGTGGGAAAGTACATTGCTACCTCAAGATAATATGGCAATCACAGCAGAGTAGTACTAGCCAATCAAAGCAAAGTAGGGCAGGACTAAGGTTTTGGGTCCATTATGAATCCCACTAGTCTTCTTGGCAAGACTCGCCCTGCATATTAGGCGGAGACAATTGGTTAAGGTTATAGGCATAGACCTCAAGTAGTTAGGGTCAGGATAGTCCATTGGTCAGGGCATAGAACCTGAACTAATCAAGGTCCCAGTACCTCATCTAGCATGGACACCTGGCCAATCTTAGCAATTTGAATGCTTCTGCTCAATAACAGATCCATGTTAACGTGTCAGAGACATTCGTCAACACAACATCAGCTGTACGTCTGCTCTCCAGTGACGGTTTTATGTACGACTTTAGTGAACAGGCAGCAAAGACACAGACTTTTTCAGGATTTCTGCTGCTGACATATTTACCAAAATCCCTCAGTCACACCGCCTGTCAGCAAACCCCACTGAGATGTATATAAAGCTGTCACAGAGCGGCTCACTCACACTGCATAGAACAACCTTGTCTTTCTGTTATTCAGCAACTATAATTTCATCGCCGGCTCTTCTTGCACATGGTGTATCAATAAAGTTATTCTTTTTTATTAAGGGAATACAAATGTTATTTTGAGGTGCTATTCCAGGTTTGTGGGTCTGGTTACATGGCGTAGCATGGAAGCCTAGACAAGAAACTCTTATAGGTTCATGATATTTCTGAGTATATCTTTTGAGCAAAAATCGTACTAACACACTAGGATGGTAAATATAACACTTAACTATTTCTTTTTAAAGAAAGAAAACAATGGTAATGTACTCATTGCCTCACAGTGACCTATTTCTTAAAATGTTTTCACCCCTTCATCTGACAGTGGTCAAAACTGAGAAAAAAAACAATGAATTTGAAAATGATGATGACCAACTGTCAACAAATAATGTCTGTCGCTAATAAAAACAAAAGCGACCCTCTTGCCACAAGCCTCTCTCAAGGCGGATAAGGGAAGCCAAGAATAAATTGCCTGTCTGTAGTCATTTGAATGCAACATTTAGCTGTGATTTATGTGAAGGCAGAAAAGCATTATGAGAAAACATTTTCCAAGTGCAACAGCTTGCAGCAATTTACATTATATGGGGGGAAAACCGCTGAAACAAATATTTGACTGGCCTCCATAATGAAATGGATGTATTTATACACATTGAATTGAGTCAAAGGCTCTGTAACGAACGCATGGCTTCATTAAAGGTCCTCTTTGCGCTCTTCTAGTAAACATTTTACTGATGCTACAGGGGCTTCGAATGAAAGTTATTAGAGCCATAATTCTCCCAGCAGGCCAAGAGATACAAAGATTATGCTCATGAAGAGCAAAAAGATGCACTCGAGGGAAATAAATGCTATGTTTAAGGTTAGGTTTAAGCTGAAATATATAATAAACACATTGCATCATGAAAAGAAATTTCAATAATTTAAAACACATGAATATATCAGCCGATTTTTATTACAGCAAGTTTTTTTTAGACTCGGTTTAAGCCCCAGCCCATGGAAATTACGCCAAAGATAAAGATTTTTATCATGACCTATAGTATTTAATCTAAATGTCAAAGGCAATATCACAATTTAAACCAAAAGTCCAGGGATAATTATGCAGTAAAAGAGCCCTTTTTATTAAAAAAAATTATAAAGATATACTCATGTGGTCTCCATACTTGGACTAAGCCTATTCACATGTTGTACGTTCACTAGGAGTTTTAGTTCAAAACACTCCTTCCAAATAGCCATATAACAAATAACCTAATTTACCCCAAAACATTATAATAAACTCAATGAATATTGATCAATATTGTTATATATGACTGAAGAGCTCCATGCTATAAGATGGATAAAGTAATAATGCCGGGCACCACAGTGCTCCATGCTCAGTGTGTTTCACCAATGGGGGTAGGCTACCCCTATTGTGGAGGGTACAAGTCATGCTTGACTATAATAAATTCCATTATTATGGGATTGTTTACTACCGTAAACTAGATGCAAAAAACAGCCTCACATTCACGTTTTGTAAGTTGTGTGTTTCACACTTGTCAGGGTGCTACAAAGGGTGCTACATTATTGAACACGGTTTAAGAAACACTACTCTATGAGATATCCACAGTTGTGTCTCAGCGACGGAAAGAGTATGCAATTGGCCTGTTGGTGTAGGTTCCAAGATGCAGCCACCAGATGGCCAAGAAGCCAGAGCTTGAAACTCACTCAAATTGGTCTAGTCCAAAGCTTTACAGCAGATCCGGAAGTAACTAAAACCTTCATCAGATGTATCGCTATATCCGCTGCCCCCAAGTGGCCAAAAGATAAACAGGAAATTAATTTACACAACATTTTAAATTCTAAATCATCAAACGTCCTTTTTTTTGTTTCGGGATAGCGTTGTCTCAGGATGTTGGGAATGCATCTTGTTCCTCGCTGCTCCCGTCCTGTTTGTTGTACAAAATACAGTTTAAACTCCAGTGTGACTCATCTTAAAACTGTGTCTTCAAGTGATGAGACGATAAGTTACAGATGGTTCAAACATGTGCTCAGTTATCTCTCAGCACGTCATGTAGCATAAATAAAACCACACACACACACACACACACACACACATACAATGCAGAACTTCAGCGCTCTTCATCCACAGGCGAGAGGACATGAGCATAACCCTTTAATTAATATGTCACCGAGAAACTATTTTAATGACTTACAAATGGGGGTGACAGTACACTGCCCTGTGCCATTTATGTACAGTGAGGCTGAGACTTACTGGCATGAGGCAGCACATACAGCAAATTCTTAGACATCTAAATTAGAGGGGGTTCGAAGTGTCGTGGCTTCAGATACATGTGGTCTCCATTGAAGCCCCCCCCCCCCCCCCCTTCAAATGTGCGTCTTCCCGAATCAGTGCCAAATGGAGGGTTTTTTTCCAGCTTGGGCGATACAGCAAAAGAGAGAGGAAGGAAGTCATTGTATTCAATGAGAGCCTTCCATTTTTATTTTTTACAGACGCGTCACATTGAGGCCCCCCCCCCCCCCCTCCCGCACACACATAAACGCAGCAACTCTCACAATTACCAACACTTTCATGTGTCCCAGTCAGCGGTCGGTGGGGAAGGAGGGCCAATTGCTTATAATTAAGAGGTATTTGTTTGGGAGCTGCAGGGTGCTAAATTCTTCATACACATGGCACTTTTTGTTTTCATATTCGCAAGACTGTAGGACAAAATCTCCAGAGCAAATGCAGTACAAAGACATACTGTATCGCTCTTGGGTCAACCAAAGATAGTCTTCTTCTGAGCTACACATGTGATTATGAAATCTAGATGTGATTTAGGAATACAACTCATTTGTCGTTGCAGGCAAAACAACTCGTGAGAGGTGCTATTTCAAGTAAACACTTTGAGTCGAAGCCCGTTAGTGCACTTTTAATCTCATTTGCACCTAATGCAACCGTAAAAGATTTCCACACTTCACCAAGCATGTGCTAGTGATTATTAATTAGTGTTTTGCCTGCATTTTAGGTAATAAGAGAAAGAACCAGTAAAATTCTACGTCCTCATACCCACGGCAAATGCCTATTAAAGTTTACAATGTGTTTGTTTTTCAATAGGTTTTTAACGTTGAGCTGATGCAACAACTTGGCAGACTCAGAGCAGCTAGAGTCACTCCTGCAAGACTAACAGAGCTGCAGCGAGTCTGAATGAGCGAGATTGATGTTGAAGGACGAAGTCCGAGCGAACGTCCTCCTCTACCACCAAGGTGAGCAGGAGGAGGGAACGACTGTGACAGAAATTAAAGTTTATTGAGGAAAACATCTCCTCAACTGAACCTTTCCATTTCAGTATGTCTAAATAAAAACTTGTCTGGGATTTTAAAAAGTTTAAGCTATGCCCCACAGAAGTATGTCCTACTCTATTTGTGGTATTTTTTGTATGTGCTTTAGTTATCGGATGTTTTTTATGTATGATGTGTTGAATGAAGTGATGTCCGTCCTGTTGCACTGTGAGCTAAGGTGGCAATAAAGTAATAACTTCTGTTGTCTTTTGCTTTTTTGTTGTTGTTTTGTTTTGGGGAATTTATGTATGTATATATGTGTATGTATGTCTATGTATGTATATATATATATATATATATGTATCATTGTGTAGTGTTTTATATAGTTTTTTATGTTTATGTCTGACATTTTTTTATTTGTTTTATGTTAATATGTTTAACAAATAAAAAAATGTAAGTGAGAAAAACTAAAATAACTAAAAAATATATATATATATGTTTCACATGTTTTAGGCTCTTAGTAATCGCCAGGAAATAATGTATATATTCACACCCATATTGTAAAATTGTTTTTAAAAGTGAATTTGATAGAAAAGTAACATATTGTCCATGTAACAATAGCGTCATTACTACTGCTCTATTGTCTTTGTTGTTCAAAAACTTAAAACACTTACATTTAGAGCCCCGCCGCTGCACTGCCTCAAATCACACACGCTGACTCGATCCACCAAACACTGTCCTGCTGCCAAACTGTAAACACTCACTTTTCCACCAAATGTGTATAAATACGCAACTGAAATGACTCTCCAACAAATACACTAATTTATCTTTTTTCAGTGGTGTTTGCTACACATTATAATGACCAGCTGTTTTGGGAATTTATTTATGGTTAGAAAAAATAACAAAATACGAATGCTTCTAACTATTTTTTAAACAATTGACATCTTCAATTGGGCATGAGAGTCATAAACAGGCTTATGAGGGGAAGTCTTGAGTCGGACCGTGGCTGGAAATTGTTGACAAGAAGAACAATATCTTCTCCTTTAACCACAAACTATTATGACTCGATGGATCCCTCTGATTGTCAATCAAACTTATAGATTATTATTACTTAACCTGCATGCATTGTATTGAACGTGTTATCCTGTTGAAAAGCGTCCCGCTGTGAACACTAAACCTTTTTCTGCTGCTGTCTAAACCTGCACGGCACAAACGGGGGGTCACTTCTTCTGTGCCCATCTCCGGGGGCGACGCAGTCATTCAGCTGATTGACAGAGAAGAAGTCTAATTCTCCAAAGCGACACTCTGTGCGGCACTATTGTGTGTTGTGTGTGTGTATGTGTGAGAGTATGTGTGTGTGTATGTGTGTGTGTGTGTGTGTGTGAGAGAGTGTGTGGGGGTATTACTACCATAGCACTGTCATTTGGCCCTGCTGACATGGCAGAAAACCGTCTGGGTCACAGAGTCAGCTGGCACCAGAGCTAATGGGCCTGGCCTCTCCCTGTGTGTGTGTGTGTGTGTGTGTGTGTGTGTGTGTGTGTGTGTGTGTGTGTGTGTGTGTGTGTGTGTGTGTGCGTGTGCGTGTGCATGTGGACGCACTAATGGTTTTGTTGCATGTGTGTCTATTCAAATTAATCGGTGTGTGTGCCTGGAGATACACTTTGATACATGTGTGTGTGTGTGTGTGTGTGTGTATTTGTGTGCGTGTGCATGTGTGTATGTGTGTGTGTGTGTGTCAGAGTCCCTCCTCGGCCCCCCAGCTTTGCTCTCCGTCCACAATGAGCCGTGCTCTGAAACATGGAGCCGCGTGATGACAGGCCGATCGGCAGGGGACAATGCGCTGTAATTTGTGAGGGGCCTTGCCGCGGGAGGAATGATGGGTAATTAAGAGGAAGACACTGAGAGACACGGCGGGGGCTCGGTGACAGGCGACAGGCCATTGGCTGTGTGTACCGACATCCAACAAACCCTTCTCTGGTTCTCGCATAACAGACTGCTGCCCGGCTCTGTTTCACTCACACACACACACATACACACGCACACACACACGCACACACACTTGCCCCGCTGTCCCAACTACATACCACATACTGATCCTAACCGTGTTTGGAGTGTGTCGTATTTTCATTTTAAGTATCTTGAAGGATAATTCCGGTTTATCACAACTTAGTTCTTATTTACAAAGATGAATCAGTTATACGATTGTACACACCACATCACTGTGTCATTGCTTTATTTGGAGGGAGAAAATAAAAATCCAGTTTTCCATTGTTCATTCTTTTAAGTAATATCTAGTACATTTTTAGCATCGTCACAGATCTCAGCAGTCCCTGTGAGTGAGAGTTATTATTAGTTAAAGGAAATGATGGGCGAAACAAAATCAGAATCAAGTTACACAAAACTTGGAGTATACCTTTAAGATGCTGCTTTCTATATGTCATGCTCATAAGGAGCTTCTCGCTTCATGAAAAATATCCTCAGCGGTCAGTTTATTAGCTACACAGGATTAATACGGTCTAATGAAGGAGAGTTTTGGTTGAAACTGCTTAAGGGAGGCATGTTTCTATTATTTTGTCCATCTCATTTGAAAGTATGTTTCTACCCGAAACTCCCATGTTTGTTGCTCATGAAAAAAAAAATTGCTGAGAAAATTAGAAATGACTTTTCATTAAAAAAAATAAAAAATGTGAATTGGACTAATAAGTATTTTCCCTCTACACAGTAAGACTATAAGACAAATGAAAAGATGCCACGTGTTAGACTAACTGCACTCCATCTTTTTAACAGAGCTCCTATCTCCAGGCCCGACAGCAACATGTGTAGAAGGTCACCCATCACTGACGAACAATTACCGTCTGTTAGAAGGCAACAAGTAACACCTGCGCGTGGGAAGGAATCCGGCGTGTGTATGTATTAATGCATGCTGATGTGTGAACACACTGAACACATAAAAGTGTCACGCTGTTGTCAGACATGAGCACGGAGAAAGGAAATACCAGGAAAGAGCGACCATGGGAAACACTGCCTCATTAGAAATGATAGAATTCTTTTTTTCTTTGAACATCGATAGATAGGGATAAACTTTAAAGGACACTGAGTCAAATATAACTGATCTTGCAAGATAACATCAAAACCATCATATGTGGCATCACATCATCTACACACATTTGCTCTGTTTAGGAAAAATACCCCAAACAGTTTTAAATTCGTAGCTTTTTATTGTCGTGGAAATTTAAGTAGCAATTTTACTTTGAAAGCAAAATCCGAGATAAACATACAATCTTTATACCTTTTGTTTTTTGTTCTTTATTTTAAAGCATTTCCCCCCAAAAAACTGTGTTTGAAATCCAATACCAAAAAGAGGCATTTTGCTTCCCAGAAAATCTCTCACATTTTCTCTTTCCTTCTCATTTTTCTTTTCCGCTGCAAACCTTTTCATCTTATGGTGGTTTTCACCGCATTACTACAGGGACCATAAACCGCAGGACCAAATCCTCAAGGTACAGAGGCTCCATTCCCACAGACCTCAGAAACCCATATCAGCCCATGTCTGCACATCCCTCCCTCACAGCTCCTTCGCAGCATGTAAATCACTGAAGCTCGCTGGCGGCCCCATTGAATAAATGTGCTGGAGTCGCTGACTAATTGATAGCGTTACAATCTGCGCTTTTTCATAGTGGCGCTGAATTGAAAACACCAGGGGAGGAAGACAGGGGTATGTTGGTAAAGACGGGGAGGAGAGAGACAGAGAAAAGGGGGATGTCGGGAGGAGACAGACAGAGGGAGGGAGAGGAAGAGGTTTTGATGATAGAGAAGAAGGGAGGAGAGAGAGAGAGAGAGCAGAGGGGTTAATAGGATGCTGATAAGAGAGAGGGAAGTACTGCCGTGGAGGAAGTTCAAGGAGAGCAGTAACTTGCCTCTTGACAAAAAGTTATTCAAGCTAAACCAAATCTTAGTAATAAAGTTTAAGAACAAGTTTTTTCAGGTCTGATCAGCTGGAAAGCTTTAATGATTCAATAATGTTAGTTTTTGGGAAATTGTTGTTTATCATCGCCATCCAATATGACACGTGAGCGTTTTCTGACCTGATCGCCGTATCGACAAGACAATATTGCTTGTCAATTTGAATATTGATCCTGGGGTCGCCTCGTTTCTTAATTTTGATTGAATGTGATGACCATGCACCACAAAGTCCTCCACTAGAGTCCATCAGGACACCTTTGTTGTTTGTCATTCCTCATCTCTGTCTCGCTCTCCTCATTTACTGTCGTCTCTCTGTTGACTTTCTAATAAACACACATTTTAAAAGGTCCCCGGAGACTTTTTCCGCAAAGCTCTATTTTCTTGGAAAGAAAAGAAAAAAAACGGAGCTTAGTGTGGATGATGGGCCAAAACAAAATGAAAGTATATCGGCGTCCTCTCAGACATAGACAGAGGGAAAGAAAGAGATAGAGAGCCAGAGAGCTGGATGGCGAGGGGGAGGGGGTTGGGGGTTGGGGGGTGGGGGGGTGTTGTCTTTGATCTCAGTGCATGTCTGCCATGCTGTTTTCCTTCAAGGCTTCCTGGTAAGTTTCAGTAGACACCAGCGGGTCCACTCTAAGGGATCGGACGCTAATGGATCAGTTAAAGGGGGCCTATGCTTTATGGCCGGGCTAAGTGTTATCATCTGGGGTTAAAGACACTGACCATGGAGCAAACTCCTGCCAGATAGCCGCTCCTCTGGGGGATTACAGTAGGCCCTTTGCCAAAGTAAGGAGGCAATTGAGGGAAAGTGGTGCTCATTCTTTGTTTTGTTTTGGTTCATTTATCTCACTTAGATCTCTTTTTGTCTCTATCAAATATTGTACTCTCTCTCTCTCTCTCTGTTTCTCTGCAACATTTCTCTTGTTTTCCCCACAGACACACATCAGGGCATACCTCTGTAAAGCTTCCTGAACGCTGTTTGAAACCATTTGTCACTTGCGCGAGACAGAAAGCTGACGATGGATTCCAGAGGTTGGGGTGACCCCTTTCATACGGCGGTTTATCCGTGGGACCTGTCAGGGCCGACCGCTTCAAATAGGACGCAGGGCCCGTCAGATAAGGATCACAGAGACAGAGACGTGCCTCCTAAAGTGATCATTCTGCGTCTGTGTTTTTGTTTAACCAGCGGGTCGAGGGCTGGATTGACAGCTCATAGCTGCGCTCTAATTGAATGTGATAGATTCAGTCATTAAGTTAATTGGCAGCTGGTTTTGATCAGGACCCGTCACACTCACTCAGAGATTTTATGGCATCATTTTTTTGTCGTCAATTGGGAAAGTGAATACCAGGTCTGTGCGTGCGTGCCGGACCTTTCAGCGGTGGCTTTCCTTCACGTCGTGTTAACAGCACGCGTTGTGCCAATGTGTCGCCACTGACGCAGAGGCTGCGTGGATCAGTGGACCAGGTGCAGCCGATTTACTCTTTTTGTTAACTTAATGTGTTAGTTTTGGCAAATCTAGTAGGTATTAGTTCGCAACGAGTGAACTGATCGATCTTACAGGTGGCACCTGTAAACAAAGCCTGATATATCTTACAGCTCTGTGCTGGGTTTTTGTCCACACCTATGGAAAAACAGGTCAAGCAGCCACACTGTTACACTGGGAGACATCTTCCCTCGGTACTGGAGTTTATTTTTGGTCCATAAATGTCGTCCTGCTGTTGGAAATACTCAAGCTGAATACTCAATAATAAAGCCCCAATTGTTTATTTACCCACAGCTGAACAGTCCCCAAAAACAAAGACGTAGCACCCTCCCTCCGGATCCCCCTCATGTAAACACTGTGAGCCACCGGCTCAGCCGGCCCCGTGTTGAGGGGAATTGAGAGGCGATCGATAAACTCCCAATCTCGTATTTAGCATCTTTAAATGTGAACGGTTGGTTCAACCCAAATTACAAAACAAGTTTCTGACTCATCTACCAGGATTCATTGTAATATCAATCGCAACTGTAACATTTACAGACAAAAAAAATATTTTTTTAAAGCAAATATGATGCCTTATAACAGGCACACGGGAAAGAGATGTTCTTTTGAGAGTCCATTTCAAAGCTGTAAGCTCCACAAGAAACGGTACACTCACTCCAATTATAAGTGTAGTTATCGGCACAGCTAGATATGTGTAAGTTATAAATCAGGTGTTCCAGCTCTTTAAGTTAAAGGTAAAGCAGTTTATTACATTTCAAGGTATCTTCTTCCCAAATGTGTGTCACTTAAAATACACTGAAACAACAAAGCAAACCACCCGTGCAGTGACCACTGTTTCCTTATTTGACAAACCGTCAATCAGGAAATGTTGCTGTCTCAACCTGAGAAAGTCCTTGTTACACACCCAAACTTCTCATTCAAGTAGAAGAAGGGACCAGTCGTAAAATAGGCAATAACACGTGTTTCAAATTGGCCATTGGTTATAGATTGGTTTACAAGGCTGGCTGGTTATCAGCCCAGTGGCATTTCCCCGTGTTGATAAAGCACCAGGGAGTTGTGGGTCAATTAGTTTGCCACAGCAGAAATTCCTGCAGACTGCCAATTAAAGCTCTTGGCCTGTAGTCCTGAAGCACACTCTTCCTGTTGACGGCTCACGCAGTTATTCTGAGCCTCCGGCAGCTCCTCACTCTCGCCAGAGTAAAATCTTACTCTAAGTCCAGTGCTATTAAGAGTGCGCTTTAGGAGATCTCCATAGTTAACCGAAACTACTTTGAGAAAAAGCTAAAGCATGTGTGTTTGCGGGGTTATTCGGTGCAACGCAGTGATTGAGCTTCTAATGTTCTGCTTTTAAGTCGCTGGAAAGTGTATGCAAAGAGATAAACAAATCATATAAGGAAATAAACAAAATCAAAGGGGGTCAACATAGTTCATCTGTTCAAAGGAGTCAGTGCTCAGGGATGATTGGAGTGTACGCCAAAGCGGGGCAGTGTAGACAAAAGACGACAGCCGATGATTGCAGGGAATCAATGTTCCATTCTGCTCGGCCCGTCTTCGTCACAATGGCCTCCGAGAGAAAAACTCCCCTTCGTAAAGAGGGAGATAAATGTAAAAAAATGCCCGTAACGAGGGAGATACACTTTTATCTTTTTCCTTCTGCTGCTTCTGAGTACAAATCAAAACAATAAAGGGCTCGCTGTCACAAGCTTCAATTGTGAAGTATTCTGTTCACTTGCGGGGTGCAAATTGTTGTTTTGCTGACGTGACGCAAACGGAGCGTGACCGTAAACACTGGACCATTGTGAGATGTCAGCGGAGAGCAGCCACTGAGTCACGAGCTGATTGTGCGTGCGTGTGCGTGCGTGTGTGAGTGTGTTTGATGGAGTGTAAAAATGACCACTGAGCTCTGGCGATCATCATCATTATCCTAATAAAATCAGACAAATAAAGACACACTTTTTATTTAGATTTCGCCTCTTTTTAAACATCAAAATCATCTATTTGCAGAGAGTGTACAACTTCAAAGACGAACCAGATAATTGATCAGATTCAGTCACACACTTTAGAGCAGTGCGTCTGTCTGTGTGCCAGGGGCCTCGGACTACATGCACAACCACTTATGATCACTTATGACAAATCTATAGACACGGCGGGCGTCAGCTGATCCACGCCGACAGGCACGAGGAACGGCACCACGGGAGAATCCCCCTTTAAAGCCCAGTTATCCCGTGGAGCCGGTGTCGTTTCAAAAAGGCTAACAGTAGATGATGTGTGCCCCTGATAAGGGACACATGTGTTCCATCACACTTAATTTAAGCAGGGTTTCCTGAAAAAGAAACAACCCTGGAGCAATAGGACAAAATAAACAGATTTAAGTATATAACAACTGTATTTGTAATAGGAAAGTTTTTCATGGTGCATGGGAATTGCTTTTGGTGGGACATATTTCTTTTCTAAAAAAGTCAGCTCAGCACAGCGTGGTGAATGTGTTTCTTTTAGTTTTTTTACTGGACATTATTCTGGAGAGCACCATGACGATAGGTTTCCAAACCTTCCCAAATTTGATTACGGGTCGGCAAAAGCCTCAAACAATGCCGTGGCAAGCGTGTGCATTCACAAGCCAAAGTCATTCTCCGTTTTTTCCCCCCTTGTCGTCTCTTTCTTTTCATCCTTACAATTTGAAGTTAGGAATAAAGAATAAGTCATGTGCTTTAACAGGAAACACGCAGAACAAATTTACAGCAAAAAAAAAAGAGAAGCAGAGCTGCTGGAGGAAAAAGATAAATCTTGATTGTGTGCAATGTAAACAAAAAAGCAGCATATAGTGGCTTTCATTTTGGGGAGAGTTAGTCAAATCCCTGTTTTGGCAATTACATCATCTTGTGTGTTTGGATGCACGTATAAAGGTTCGCCTTTCAGAATCGTTTTAAAGAAATAAAATGAGGAGAACTATTATAGGCTGAACTATTCTCAGTTTCCACAGCATTGCTGCCATTCTATTCCCAGGATCCGTAGGATGTATTTAGCATTTACAATTTCTCATTTACGGGGATATTATTACTCCTCTGGCACAGAGCCCCGTTTTTTTTGGAATACTTTCCTTTAATGTTAAATCATGTGGACATTAAAGCCTTTCCTTGACTTACAAGACATGACATCTGTGGAAACATACAACCCAGGTCAAAGATGGAGCTCGTTAAAGGATTGCACACAACCACAAATTCACAGAGAGAAAAGGGGATAAAGAGAAAAAAAAATGTTTAGTTAACTCAGACTTCAGTCGTCGGGGAAGCTCGGCTTTGTAACTGGCCGCTGGAGATGAGAGACAAAGACAGTTTTGTGCAGACTGCTCAATAAGGCTGCCCTGTCGCATTCGGTTTGTCACGGGAAAATTGTGTTTGTTATCGACCATGGCTTTTAACAAGCACCACAAGCAAGGAAGGGATATGACTTTAAGGAGATAAAACCTCAGAATAACGTACACTATACTTTACTCCCTCTGATGTTAAATTAAGAACATGTTTTTTGAAAAGGTCAGATATGATTAAACACTGCTGCGTGCAGCTATTTGATCGCAAACTGTTTTCCCCTGTGTTCAGTGGCACTGCAATATTGGCTTTTTTTCTCTCTTTTTTATCAAACAAATCTTCCTTTCTTCCTCATGATTTAGGTATTCGTCGTCCACCTTTAATCATTGCTAATCAAACTAATTTAAAACACATTTAATACACATCATCCAGCCAATGATTCTCCCCTACAGAGTACAAAGATATCTCAAATTGACTTGCTGAGTCTTCACAGCGTCCACAGCCAGCACTCACCCAGGCATATACAGCTAACTATTTGTCTCATTAACTGCAGTTTGTATCCAATTAAACCAAGTCAGGGGGACACTTAATGACCCCGCAGACAAACAAATTACAGAGTTTATATTGCAATCTTTAATTAGCCTTTACTAGCCGCTCCAGATTTGGAAAAAGTTATTTAAAAGTCTTATTTTTCCGTAGAAATCCAAATAGACGCGTGTACACATCCCAGAACGGGTCAATAATCCTGTTCGCTTCATTCGGAGCCCTTTTCCCTCTCCCCCTATCTGCCACATTGCCCAACATCATGATGCAATTTGGGTTTTTTAATCACCGCTTTAGCATTTACAGCGCGGCTGTCCGATTTCCTGCAACAAAAGTGTGTCGCGCCATTAGCGCGAGTAATTCCACACAGCAGGCCTCCAGTTGTGCATGTGATCGGACGAGAAGAAAAACAACAGGCTTCACAATGGAAAACCTGAGCTAATGTCTTCGATCGTCCCACCTTGTTGTGGTTGTTCTCCGAGGCGATCACATTTCGTAGCCGTTACGGGGGGAGAAATATCCGCAGACGGGACGTAATCCCATGGGCTCTGTTGAGTGTGTGGGTTTGTGCGAGCTCACGCTAGATTTCAGGTGTGTTTAAAGTTACAACCATCTCATGTGAAATGCTTAAATCTGCGACAGTCCCATAAGATTTCCCTAAACGGGTCTGGAGGAGTGCAGGAAAGCTAATGCAAGGTCAGCGGTGAGTCATGGAGCTGAAGGCAGACCGCTGGGGAGTGGGGCGCAGCGCTGGGATAGTTTGCTACTGTGTCATCGTTGCATTAAAGGATGTCAAGGTCGGGCTTTTTAAGTGTTTACACAAAGGATCCCCTCTTCTCTCGGCGCTGGCCTGCATCAGTCATTTTGTGGACAACCACGCAGCTATAGTAACGTGTACTTTTACATACACCCAGGGCCATATGCCTGACGACATGGAGGCTAACCTCACTGTTTTGGCTCCGACGCAGAAGTCAAACAAGCAAAGCCACGCAGCGGGTCAGATATTGAAATTCAGGCACTTATAGAGTGAAAAGAAAAACAGAGAGAATTCTCGTCCTGTTTTAAACTGTGTCTTATATAAATGTAGCCGAGGCCGGGGTGATATCTGATAAAATAGATCAAAATTACATTATTGGCTTTTATAGCCCACTGAAAACATAGCCCAAAGGTATGCTATTTGGCAGAGAGCAGCTCGTAATATGTCTAAGAATTGTTACCATCTGGCCTGACTGCAGGGAATGCTTCTCTCTTAAAAAACCTCAAAGTCAAAATGATACAAGTAAAACGCAGCGTTCATAACCAGGTTGGCTTTTTATGGACGGCTGTCCACATTGATTTGGCTCCACCGTGTCTTGAAGATAACTCATGGTATTTAGAAGTAATCCGTTTTTTTTTCTTTCTTAAAGAAGGCTTCACCGTTTCTCGCTGACGCTATATATGGCATCTGAATACAGTATCTGAAGCCTGGCGAGTTGCTCTCTGTGAAATATGTTATTTTTGTCATAAAAAACGCATTTCATAGAGATAAAAAAAGAAAAGAAAACACATATCAGCTATAAGTTTGCCTGGTTTCATTGATACAACCTACAATACGCAATTGTCTGGACATAAATGTTGTCCCCTGACATTTTAACCCCTCTTTTCTGCTACACCCTTCTAATCGCCCTCCTGTACACAGTTTCAGCCCCCATTACCTTATTATGAGATTACAATGTCAATGTGCTCAGAATTGTGACAATTACAGTAAGTGGGGGAGTAATTTTCGGCATTAAATCGGTTCTTTGTGAGCTACGTTGCTGTATATTTCCGCGGGCTGTCATAGGTTGAGGGAAGTCATTCTGAAGTCAAGACAAATCCATTCTCAGATGTTGAACACGTGAAGCAGGTATAAAGATACAGGTCTAATACACAGTTACATATTTGTATTAGAAAACACACTTAGAATCCCACTGATAAACTGCCATGGATGAGGAATCCCAGTGTGTGTGTGTGTGTGTGTGTGTGTGTGCGTGAGCGCTGAGGCCTGTGGCATATGAAACATGAGTCCCTGTTTAGCAGTGTGAACCGTGGGGGAGAGGGAAGGGGGAGGCTGTTTTCTCAATGCCTCCTTGACCTGTCACTATTGATGATGTGTGTGTGTGCGCAGATCTGTGTGTGTGTGTGTGTGTGTGTGTGTGTATGCGTGTGCATGTGAGTGTGTGAGAATCCGGCAGACATCTACAGGGGGACAGCCGCCCCCCCCCACCCTCGCCCTCCTCCCCCGCTGCCGATATCCTCTCATGCCACCACCTACCCCCCCACCCGCCACCCCCTCCTCCTCCTCCTCCTCCTCCCCACCTCTCGGCCTCCTCTCCTCCCCTCTCCTGGCGCCCCGGTATGAGAGAGAAAGCTGTTGTTAATAAAAAGTTTTCAAAGAATGGGATGAAAAGGGAGGTGAAATTGAGCGGCCCTGGCCGTATTATTTCTTCTCCGTATGGGAGCTGGCCTCTCGCGGTCTCTCCGACGCTCTCGGACCGGGAGGGGGTCGCTGGCTCGGTGACCATTACTGCCCCGGGGCCAAAGCAAATGATTTGCCTCTCTGAGGCTTCAAAGGGGAGCAATTACACTTAAGTAACCAAATGAAAAGATAGCCCAGCTTGGCAGCGGTTTGGGGGAAACAGTGGAGGCCTTTGAGGGAAGAGGCACCACACCTCAGGAGTAATATGTAACAGCTCGCATCACAGAGAAGGAAAAAAAAGAGAAGAAGAAGAAAATAAACAACAGAATATTCTGCCACTGGATTCAAAAGAATAAAGGTGCTGAAACTGGACCGAAGCAAAACAACAACAACATTTAGAGCGGTCTGCCAATCCAGCCGATGGCTGTTAACTTATTATGTTATCGTGGCCATGTTGTAACACAGACCCTACCACTGGCCACTTGATGTCCCATGAACTTTGTATACAACGTTATATCGCTGAACACTTTTGGGAAATGACATATCATTTTTCTTTTTAACTATTATTATTCAAATGTGCTGCTGTATAATATTTTCAACGCTTTTGTTTAGAGTTAATTACGTAAGACACGCCCCCTGGAGAATGTGCAATCTCTTTGCCACAGACAGAAACACTGTTTGTTCTATGATGCTTGTGTTTGTTTGTTTGTTTGTGGATGATGTAAACTGTATATACAAACTTTAAAAAAGGCATGTGTACTTCCTGCATCGCACTGAGCTTGAGAAGATGTTTCTGAAACCAGATATAAATCATCCCCGTGCTGATTTAAGCTGCATGTGTGACACGATAAATAACATGAATTGCCATCTTGAGAACCATGAATGTTTGCTCCTGTGAGTGGCACACATAAAGTCACCCCCCCCCCCCCCCCTCTGATAGAAGACTTGAAAAAGGCCCTATTGAGTGAAGTGGAGACTGTGAGTTTGGTAGGGGAGCTCACCTGTGGAGAGGAGTCTATAGCGGCATAGAAGGCCCAACAGCTGCCAGGGTTGTAAGTCTAGGCACCTAGCAGAGCCGCAGAATGGGAAATGCAAGGCACTCTTTCAATGCACTGCCACTTAGTAACAGAAGGCATGTGCCAAACTTGCAGAATGAGAATGAAAAAACTCCCCCTTCGGAGTTCACTAAATATCAGCAGCGACTCTCTTTTTCTCCCCCCCCCCCTCCTTCTCTCCACCCACCACCCCCCTCCACTCTCCCTTCTCTCTTTCTCTTTTCTCCTTCTCCTTTAGTCTATTATAATTCCTCCATAAAAGAACAATGGTTGACTGAAAGACCCCCAAACCACAGAGATATACCAACAATCGGCAGGGAGAGGGGGAAAAAAAGGGGGGGGGGGAGACGGGGACGCGGCTGAAGTGTGGAAGCCATCAATTACTGAGGGCCTAAAGTTAACATCCCAGCAGGATATGTGCATTAGAATGCAGATATGGGCCGGCTATGGGCAGCAGATGCCTAGCGGAGCGGTCAAAAGAGCACGCCGAGCTCACGAGAGGACATATGCAGTGTGGGAGACTCTCGGCTCTCGACTCTCGCCGTGGAATTACAGAAGAATAGAAAATTGAATTGAATGATGATTGTAGCAGCGACTCAAAAGAGCCATTGTGTGGAACAAACTGGAATTATGGCTTTGAAATGTGACAAACAACTGGCATCTCACATAATGGCATGCCAGTACGCATGGCTGTGGCGCAGCTTCCATGGATCTTACGCGGCGAGTCTTGGAGGTCGGCCCGCTGCAACAAGTGGCCCGCTCGCCTCCAGTCGGGTCTCAAACGCACCGTGGTTCTTCCGCACGCACTGCCCTAACAGGATTTCCCCCTCTCACCGCATCCCTCTATTCTGGCCGCTCAGCAAGACTCAGCCCTCTGGGCTTCCTCGCGCCGCTAATTTACACTACAGCCTGCAGGCTACCTTCACAACCAGAACAGTGCAATTGTATTTTCAGGCTCATTAAGCAATAGCACAGAAAAGGGGGGGGGGGGCTCTTACCCCCCATCTACTTTCCCGTCCACGCTCGGTTCAACGGGGGGAACAAAGTGGGGGGGAGCACAGAGGAGATAAAAGGTGGGATAAAGAAATGGAGCAAAGTGCTAAATTATAGTTGTCGAGCCCTATCAGGTTGTTTGTGTTTACTACATCTGTTGGTTTGGGAGCTGGGGATGAGGAGGAGAAAGAGGAGGAGGAGGAGAGCCTGCACAGTCGCTCCTCTCAATGTTCTGAGAACCAATCCGGCTGCTCGGTAGCGGCCCTATTCAGGATCAACCCATGCTTGTTTATTTGAAAGAGACCCCGCTTTTTAAACTTCCCACCCTCTCCATTGTTCGACTTCTCATGGGGAGGACTTTGAAATTGTAATCTCAGGATATTCAAACACACACATTTGTTCTGACCTTTGGTGACTGCAATAACATTATTACTATCAGACAGGCATTGCCAATTTGGATCTGCACTGCATTCAACCACTTTGACTTTTGGCTTTTGTCGACTTACAAAAGATTTCTATGGCGAGTTAGATTCTGAATTAAGCGCTGAAACAAGTGGCAAACTTTTTTTGTCATTGAAAACTAAAGTAAAGGAAGTTATGGTCGGAGCAAATTTAAATGTATACCTACATGTGTTCTCAGAGTCAAAAGCAACAAATATGGAGTAACATCTATTTTACCCTTAAAAAAATATCAGAAAGGTTAGGATTTCACTGTAACCAAATTATTTAGTGAGTTTTTCAGGATTAAATATTATGCAGCACTGATATGAACTGTCTGATAATTGGAAATAATTATATTTCCACAATTAAGTGTCACACATTTTACCTTGTACATTCTTTCTGTCATTATTGGTGTGATTATTATTGTTTTCTTCTTCTTGACACATCCGCAAACTATATCGATGTAATATATCTGCCAAGAACTGTGAATGTACCTGCATTTAATTACAGAGAGGGATTAAAATATTGTATTTAGTGAGGACATTTCGCAAAAAGAAGAAAATCGGTTGCGACAAATGTCCTATTTTCTCCTCACCCTGTTTAAATAACAACAAGTACAGTCTTATGAGGGGCAAAATATTTCTTATTGTATAAACCAAATTGCTGTACTTTAAACAACAGTTGCCGGCTTCGGCCTCACTGTGAGTTGAAGCCAGTAGTAAAAAAGAAAAGTGATGCTGCTGCCTTGTTTTGTATTTTTTTCGCCTCAAAATTCCTGCATCACAGCTTTGGCTGCTCAGAGCGTATGAGATTGTGGCGACATTCTTGGGTTTGTGAATGAGACCACAGAGTAGCCACACAAAGTTCCTTCATCCCCAGTCATCAACCTAACTCGCCCACTCGCATTGTCTCTAGATTTTCCTCAAGAATGCGGATTTCTATGGCAGACGGCAAGCCTGACAAAATTACCGATTGCATTGTCACCTCTTGTGGTTTTTCCTCTATTGGCAATATAGAGTTCATGAGGAACCCTCTCCAAAAAATACACCATTTTTTCAGGAGAGGCAAATCGTGTGCTTTTTTAATGTTGCCATCAGTATATGAGCAAACATTAATTTCAGCCTGAGCTCAAAATGCAAATGAAAACCCCTGCAGTCGAAAGAAATAAGCCCTGTTGTGTTTAAGTTTGAGTTTAAAAACAGCAGCTATAACACCGCAGGACACTCCATCCCTAGATTCCCTTTTTACAGTCCACGAAACAAAGTCGTGATGAAGGCAGCTTCTGGCGCGACTAGTTCCCTCATTGCGTTGCATTCAAAGACAGGGCGCTGCGACGCCACAAGAGGAAGTGGCTTTGGCTGAAAACGTCAAACCAGCGTTTAAGTGCCGGATTGAAGCGGGTCTGATGTGGATTAGATGAACTTGTTAAGTCAAATGAAAAGGTCAAGATATTTTTCCACATGCGTCGAGCAGCCGCAAGAACTGCTATTTAAACTGCTGTTAAATGGAGAGTGCTGCGCTGCCCGCCTTATGTGAGGAAGGCACACGAGTCGAGGTGTTGACAGAGGCAGGAAATTAAAACAACTCACGGAAAGATAAACAGTTACCTCTTGCTTTCACGCAGAAATAACCACCTCGATCCTTCCTGGCAGAAAGGTGGGAGTGGCGCGTCGGGACGATGCACACTCACTCGTCCCCCCGTCAAGTCTGCGCCGTCAAGTCGGCAAAGTGTCCATCTCGTCGAGGCCTGTATAGCTAAAAGTCTTTGTGCAAACCGGCGACACATCTCACAGGGATTGGGTTCCGCAGCTCGCTCGCTCCTCTAAATGATGGGTTTGTTTGTCGGAGGGCCTCGCGACAGCAGGGAATTCACACATTGTTGATGGAGGACAGACACCAGCTCGCCTGGACTCCCACGAAGTCCGCGTTCATCCCACCTGAAGAGTATACGGCCTCGGCTGGGTCCGCTTAGATTAGGAGATTTTATTTCCTCACGTCGCTTCTTTACCAAACCGCCAAAAAGTGGCTTCATCGAAGAATCGAAGTATTGAAAGTGTCCCACGCACGTACACGAGAAGAAGTTCTTATTTCTGGTGAGGGGGAGAAAGTGCTTCGACCTTGACGGATGGATCTGCTTTCAAACTCACTAACGTCTTTTGACACAGTTCACTCGCCTGCATGCTGTTACAGAAATGTCTTTTTTGGGGTAGATGAGAAGGGGGCCCGGAGCTAAATACACTGCCCTCAACACCAGGGGAGGAGCGGTAACCGTACTTCTCGTGTATCTCTGGACGTACCTGTATTGGATGAATCTCTGTGTGAGTCTGCGTGCTCCACAGGGCCGACTCTCATCCCCTTTCTTGCAAAACACCACCGAGATGAGACCGAGGGAAGGGTACACGGTCGATGGGATTTAAACCCAAACCAGCTGGGTGACAAGAGGCCCCGGTGTGTGAGGAGACAGAGGGCCGGCTTTGTCAGATATAAGGAGTGCACTCAACATCAGGATTTACTCAAGTTGAATCATCAAACCAAGGTTGCCCCTCTTACTTGATGAGGGGTAAACATCTCTTTGCCCCCGAGGGCTCGCACGAGGCCGGCCGTTAGTGATCTCAATGAAGAATGCAGTCTACTTTTTTTTGGAATCATTTGTTGAGAAACAACATCTAATTTCACTAATTTCTGTTGCATGACAGTCATATGCTGCGTGATAGGCTCGCCGAACACAACCGACATGCCTGTGGTTTCTAATAAGTTAAGTATGCATTGTTGGAGGTAATTTGGTGAAGTGAATTACGGGGGAAAGAGAAGTTCTCGGATTAACAACATGGCACGGTTCAATCCATCTCCTCTCTTAATCACTTCTCAATAGTATATATTTATTTATCTGTGGTGATGAGTGCGGCGCGCTCTTGTGTCGGGTTGTGCCGATGATGTCCGGGAGGCCGCAGTGTGCATGTTGGAAAGGAAGAATTTAAAGGCTGTTTAGAAGAGTTTAAAGTTCCCGTTGGAAAAGCAACGAGCTACTTGGGAGGGATATAGGGGAAGGGACATATTATGGGATAACAATCTAAATGGAGTACAACAATTTATATTAATCTACTTCACTACACAAGCAGATATATCATTTAGGCCAACATGCATCTTGCTTTTTTTTACGTAATAAGACTTTATTTACAAAACATATGATAAGCCTATAAATATGATTGATTTCTACTAATCTGGAAGAATCCTGCTTAGTTTGGCGAGATAGTCTTAAACATATAAGAAGTTCCCTCTGTAATGCCAGAGCATCCTATTACTCATCAGTAATATAGAGAAAAATAAGAACAACCCCAGGTTTAGCACTGTAGCCAGGCTGACAGAGAGTCACATCTCTGTGGAGCCGAGTATTCCTATAGACCTCAGTAGTAATGACTTCATGAACTTCTTCAATGAAAAGATTCTAATTATTAGACGCAAGATTTATAATCTCTTGCCCTCAACCAGTCCCAATTTGTCATTAAGAGTGGCCTTGGAAACCGCTGTATGCCCTGGTGTACATTTGGATAGGATAAGATCCTTGAGAAAGTGGTCGCAAATCAGTTGTGTGACTTTCTATGTCATAATAGTTTATTTGATGAGTTTCAGTCAGGATTTAGAAAACACCACAGCATCGAGACAGCACTGGTGAAAATTACAAATTACCTCCTAATGGCAGCAGATACATGACTCCTCTCTGTACTGGTCTTGTTAGACCTTAGTGCTGCATTCGACACCATTGACCATCACATCCTTACAGAGACTGGAGCAGTCGATTGGCATTTCAGGCACCGCACTAAGTTGGTTTAGATCCTATTTATCAGATCGATCTCAGTTTGTATTTGTAAACGATGAAGCCTCGGTGACCACCACCATTAGTCACGGAGTTCCACAAGGTTCTGTGCTTGGACCAATTTTAATTACCTTATACATGCTTCCTTTGGGCAATATTATCAGGAGACACTCCATAAACTTTCATTGTTATGCAGATGATACTCAAATATATCTATTGATCAAACCAGAGGAGACCAACCAGCTCACTAAACTTCAAGCATGTCTTAAAGACATAAAAACATGGATGACCTGCAACTTCTTGATGTTATACTCTGACAATACTGAAGTTATTTTACTTGGCTAGTGAGTTTTTCGAGTGAGAGTGTGCTCACCTGTGGGCGCGGATGTGTCGGCGCGTATCACGGCAGAGCGATGCGCGTTATCTTTGATCGGCGCTGGGCTTAGCCCAGAAGAGTGAAGCAGCGAAATTTGTAGACATAGAAACACTCTCAGACAGCAGCTTGCTGTTACGTGCGCCTGCTGCCAGTCTGACTCCGCTGTTTTTGGTGAATGACGTCACGTGCGACCTGGAGGTGTTAACCACTTGTGTACCAAATCTTTTTTTTTTTTTGGTTGAAAACATTCGGGGCTAATGAAAAAACATTCGGGGCTTTAGCCCCGGGTTTTTTAGCCTAGGGACGCCACTGGTTCATAGAGTCTTAAAAAGTAGGATAGGAGCCAGAGCCTTCAGTTATCAAGCTCCTCTTTTATGGAACCAGCTTCTACCTTCAGTCCGGGAGGCAGACACAGTCGTCTCATGTAAGAGTAGACTGAAGACTTTCCTCTTTATATTCTTATAGGTTCACCTGGTCCAGCCCCTTGATATGCCGCTTTCGTCTTATAGGCTGCTGGGGGATGTTTTAGGATACACTGAGCACCTATCTCCTCTTCTCTATCTATGGATGCATTTTCATCTCTCTATTGCACATTACTAACTCTGCTTCCTCCCCGGAGTCCTTATAACTTCACGTCTCATAGAGTCCATTGGAACTGGCTGGGTCTGATGCCATGGCCCTGCTGATGCCCCGCCCACTCCTCCTCTCTAACTCCATCTGCCTGATGGATTGTGGAGGTCTGGATCGTGGTCCACGCCTATACTATGAACTATTCATCTGTCATATTCATTGAATGTGTTGTTACTCTGTAATGATTCCTTCTGTACACATGACATCTATATTGCTTCTGTCCATCCTGGAGAGGGATCCTCCTCTGTTGCTCTCCTGAAGGTTTATTTCCTTTTTTCCCCGTGAAAGTTGTTTTCTATTTCTTGGGAGTCTTTCCTGATCCGATGTGAAGTCCTGCGGGACAGGGATGTCGTATGTGTACAGATTGTAAAGCCCTTTAAGGCAAATGTGTAATTTGTGACATTGGGCTATATAAAATAAACTGAATTTAATTTAATGTAATTGAATTGCAGCTTTAATCGCCAAATATATAACGTATCTAGAATAAACTCAACATCAACAAACAGTAAAAATATGAGAAACCTATCTATGTAACTGGGAAAAATAATGTCATGGCTACATAATGTGTAATGTTGCTTATAATACTATAGGTATTCATTTTGCGGATTAACTTTTGCATTTTTTACGCAGTGACATTTTGAATGCAGGATTCTTTTGTAAAAAGACACATTTTACACTGTATATTGATACTTCAACTTAATCAGCAACAAGGAAGCTGAAGACTTAAAATCAAGTGATTAGCCACTATATAAAGTTTTTTATTCTGCAAATGATAAGCACAATACTTCTGACATCTTTTCCCCTGCATTTAAAAAAAATAAAAATTCACAAGCAATTAATTTAGTTAAATACATTTTTTTAATGACTTAACAAAAATGACTTTTTCACCTGACGCAAAGCCCACGATGGTGTCGCGATGAACTCAATGGCAATGGAAGTTTTGTACCGTCATCATTTTAATAAAAACATATCCATATGAATTCAATCCCACCGCCTCAGTGTGCGACTATAGACGGGAAACAGTTAACTGCCTGCGCCCTGCTTCCTCCCAGCTCCATGCAGCGGACTATGAAATATTTGGAGGACAATTGGTTAAGTGGAGTTAACCGTTGCCTTTTCTCCCCGAGGTATCTTCCTTTTTGATCCTGCCGAGCCTGGCGCCTGGCGAAACACAACTTGTCTGGCTTATTAAATAGTATGACCTGGAGAAAGAAAACGCCTGTTGCTTCTCAACTGAGGCCATTGTGAAGCGAGAAGAGCTCATGACAGGCCTTAAA
This sequence comes from Pseudoliparis swirei, assembly GCF_029220125.1. Classification (NCBI taxonomy): domain Eukaryota; kingdom Metazoa; phylum Chordata; class Actinopteri; order Perciformes; family Liparidae; genus Pseudoliparis; species Pseudoliparis swirei. The sequence continues at coordinate 23,809,536 of NC_079411.1, read as the reverse complement.
TTGCTATAATGCTGTGTGACCAACAGTCATTCCAAATCAACCCTGGCCACGCATGCTTTCTTATTTGATTCTCAGCTGCATTGTTTTACTCGTTTTTCCCCCGCAGTCATTTGATTAGCATATATATATTATAATATACACTGACGCAGTATGTTTTTATTGCCTACAACTGTAATTATGTGTGCCTATTATATTTTAATCAGTTCATTGAATACATTTGACCGTTTTTTGTTGTCCTCTCTTTGTGTGTTTTTCTCCTTTGATAAAAGTATCACTTTGATATTGACATGTGACTCTTTAGTTCCTGCTCAGCTTTACAGTAGCAGAATAATTCAAAGAAACGTTCCGATGTATTGGCCGGCTAATGGATGTAAATGGTCAAGAGAGATCCTCCCCACTGGTTAATTGCGCTAAAATTGGTCTAAGCTACTTTGTGAGGGCCATCAATAGCTCCACGCCGCATGGGGTCTGTATGATTAACTTCTCCTTCCTTTCAAAGTCCTCTTGATCTCCCCCTTGGAGGGCAGCGGGCCAATCAGAGCCGCACTCGCAGACGTCACGGGTCCTCCGCGACGTGCTGATTGGTGGGAGCGGGGAGGGGAGACAGCCCTTGTCCTTTTATAGACGACCCCGTGCAGCGCGTAAAGGCTACTGGGCACCGCTGACAGCGCGGAGACGCATATTGGATACTGTACACCTCGGAGACTCCATTCCTCCTAACGGGCCACACGGAGGTGCATGGCCCCCAAGCTCCTTGTGTCAGAATGAATCCCGTGCAGGGGTCGCCGTCCCAGGACGCCAAACAGCTTCATCAGAAAGAAGAAATGGATACCGAGGGCGAGGATCTGCAGCCGAAAGACATGACCACGGAGAAAGGATACAAAATGCAGCGGATCAGCCTCCCGTTTAGCGTCGAGTCGCTGATTTCCAAGAAGACCACCACTTGTCGGACTTCTTATTCCGTCGCAGATCTCGCGGCGGCGCCGCCGAAACCTGCGGCGGGGCAGCAAGGCGTGCCGTTCTCTCCAAGGACTCTTTACGCAGAGAGCAAGGTTTCCGCGGAGAGCTCGCAGGGTGTTTCCAGTAGTTCCAGCGAGGACAGCCCGCAGTTTAGTGAGAAAGATCAGAGCACTTGGTACCAGACGTCCTCCTTTTCCACCCCGCCTCGTAAGTCCGTCCCTCTGCTGTTCTGAGAGTTTTGCAAACTCAAGTATACTTTCTTAAAATGTGTAGTCATGTTCTAATGTTGATATTCAGGGCTGTAAAGAAAAAAATAGTACGGCAGCAGATACCATAATGTATAATAATTACTTTGTATAGACCATCTTATTGATATTGATCCTGCACCTCTACAAACTGCTTACCTTGCATTATACTTTTTCTGTTTGTTTCCTACAAACTGCAGAAACAGTATGTCAATGTGTTGTACCGCTGAGCGTGTGGAGCACACTGCTGGTTCTTTGTCAAACGTTTTATATTCTTATATAATTCTGAATATATTGTATATTCATTTACAGATTATATATACAATATAATATTAAAGGGTGACAGCGGGATTCAACTTTACGATGAACATGTGCACGACTGGATGTGATCAGTTTGTGACCCGTATTGATACACAATGTTCATTATGTAATACACACGTGTTTATTAATATATCTTTTTACTTGACTATATTGACATGCTGACATTGCAATTAAGCGTCGATTTTAATCTTCCAGTTGTAAATTGTTGTTCTCTAACAGGGAGCTCAAGTCCAAGTCAGTGTACTTTAAGGAAACACAAAAACAACAGGAAACCTCGCACGCCCTTCACTACCTCCCAGCTGCTGGCGCTGGAGCGCAAGTTCCGCCAGAAGCAGTACCTCTCCATCGCCGAGAGAGCCGAGTTCTCCAACTCGCTCAACCTGACGGAGACTCAGGTCAAAATATGGTTCCAGAACAGGAGGGCCAAAGCCAAGAGACTGCAGGAGGCCGAGCTGGAAAAGTATAAACTGGCCTCCAAGCCCATGCTGCCCGCCTTCGCGCTGCCGCTCCCCCTCGGAGCGCACATGGGCTCTCCGGCTTGGGGCCCGTCAAACGCCTTCCCGAGGCCCAGTCTGCCGGTCCCAGGACTGTTCAGCGGACCCGTCACTTATGGGATGTACTATTTGTCTTAGTAGTGCTGTGTGTCTGTGTGCGTGTGTGTGGTTTTAAAAAGAAAGAAGAATGTCTTCTTCCATGGTGGCAAAACACTTAGAAACGAGGACGATGCGTTTCCTTCACATCGGACACCGTTTTATAATTCGGAGTGTAGAGAATTTTTTTCTGACCTCCAGAATAACAAAACAAACAATTAATTTAGCGACACATATTGATGCGTAATTGTGTGCGTAATCGGACTGAGCGAGTTCCCTTGCTCTCCTCATTGTAAGACAGTCCTGCAGGTAGTGGATCCACGGGCCTAAATGATATACTACAAGATTAAATGTCAGGTTTTTTAAACAACATGCCTTAAATATCTCACTCCAGTGCTTCCACGGGGCTCCGCAATTTGTGAAAGTGGACATTCAAAGTGTATCCAGACATGAAGGCGAGGATCTGCTGAAGCGGAGGTTTGAAAGCAACAGAAAAGTACTTAAATGATGTCAGTGCCTTAAGACCAGTGTATCACTTGAAGTATTTCTCCTCATTAAGCATCGACTGTTTCTGGTAAAAACTGCTGTTTGAATGTTGGTATTTCCTTACAACATCGCTAAATTTCTAAATTTTGTATGGAGCAAAACATATATTTTAGAAAAACACGTGTATTAGATTTTTTTTAACTCTCAAACCGTGGCCTTTATGGGAGTGATAATAGCTTTTCTTTTGAGGAATTTTGCTGTAAATGTAAATAAAATGTGTAGTGTTCATAAAAGCCTGCAGCCTCGCTCGAAGAGCTGCGGGAAATGTGGTATTTATTGAATATCTTTGTATCTGTACTGTGTACATCACTCTATCCAAATGTTCAGTTACTTGTAAAAACTGATTTTAGTAAATAAACATTATACAAGACCTCGAATTGGCTGACTCGTTGTACAACCTTTTTTATTTTTATTATCGTAGAGTCTGAATATTTAGAATAGTTTATATCCACCCAGGTAGCACAGAGTTAGAGATAATTGTTATGCAGGCATTTCAAACCTCAATCACTGTTGCTTCCAAAAAAACAAAAAAACATTGTTTGCACATAATTGTTAATTGTATCTCTTACAAAAATGGACCAATAATTGTTTGTTTTGATTTGCAGAACATTTTGTTCAATATTGCATAATCTACATTGACCATAATCGAACCTTTTGGAAATACATTTTCTGGTAGATTTTTTAAAAAGCCTAACTATTTGTAATATCTTAACACAAGTGTATGTCTTCATTGGCACTTTTCAATGACACATTTGTAAAATAAATGACGTTTTAATCTAATAGCTGCTTTCGAAGATATTTGCATTTTGACACAAGCCTATATCCTGTCCAATATAAATATATATATATATATATATATATAATTCATAAAATTATATAAAACACTTCAAGGGGCCGATATTTAATATTCATCTGCATTCAAGCTTTATTGTTACCATCCTTTCATTGCAAAATAAAAATAAATACAAAAAAAGAGTATGAGCTTGATATAATGTTTTTTTATTTCTTTCCTTCTCTCTCCCCCCTCATATATATATATATGTATATAAATGTTCAAAAGCAATGTTCAAAAGCCTAATTGTTTTTAAATGGCGCAGCTGATGTTAAACGTTTCTATAATTAACCTGCTGTTATAGCTAATTACACTATTTAGCGTGCAAGTGGGTGCACTGTTAGTTATTATGCTTTAATAAAACAATGTGATTATATGAGCTTGATATAATATATTTCTTTCTTTCTTTCTTTCCTCCCCCCCCCACACACACATATATAAATGTTAAAAAGCTAGTAAATATATATTTTTAAACGGCGCAGCTGATGTTAAACGTTTCTAATTAACCTGCTGTTCGGGTAACTTAATGTAGCTAATTACAATATTAAGCGTACAAGTGGGTGAGCTGTTAGTTATTATGCTTTAATTAAACAATGTTTAAAGAACATTCAAAATTCATGTTGATGCTCTTTCATTCTTGTTACACTTTTCCAACACAAATATATTGTTTCCCTTTCAAGGCTAAATAAAACCACATGAACACGACTTACAGTTTAATGTGGGCTATATTTGAATGTTTTCCCTTTAAAGCACTGAGGTGAAAATGTACATTTAACCAGTTGGAGCTATTGATGAACACGGCAGTATTACTCGCTGTATGTCCTCTGCCCGTCCAGCAGGGGGCGGTAGCGGACAGATTCACCGCCACCGCTGCCGCTGCTGAAGAAGAAAACACACTTCCGCTGGTCCACCGTCACTGACAGACTACACTTTGTTCAGCGAGGTGAGTACGTTAGCGGGGGAAGACAGAGCATCTAACGACGATCTGTTTCAATGACTCTCTTTGCAGCTCGTCCGTGTGTCCTTGTGCACGAGATTCAGCTGTAAATGCGACGTTCAAGCGGCGTTTTTGTGAGAAACCTGACGTCACTGAAAGACTTCACTGACCTTGGCTAGCCAGCTAACGGAGCTAGCTGCCGTTAGCGTGTCTTGAATTGAACAACATGTCATCGCCCCGGTGTCATTGGCTGTCTCTTGTCAAAAATGTGTTTCCACCTTCTCGTTCATACGAGTTCTTACACATACGCGGAACCATTTAGGACCCGCTGTCGCTTATTCTTCACTCGTAAGGTTAGCTCCTCGGGCCTGCTTTACACTGAGGACGTTGACGTCTCCTGCGTTGGTGCCTCTTGTCTGCGAGGTTCAACACAAACGGAAAAGGGGTTCATCGTCAGACCTCTATCCAGAAGATAACAGTTGCCACTTGTGTAACTGCATCGTGACGTAGCATCTTATTGCGATTCAATTAGAAGTGGACGTGTTTTTCCAGATTCGGCTTCACCTAATAATCAAGGTGACATTTCCCACCGAGCTGAAACTAATAATGTAAGCTGTTAAGTTTGTGTTGAAACTGATTTAGAGGTCTGATTCAACTTCATGTTAAGTTTGGAAGCTGTATATGTGCTTTTATGCATTATCTAACATTTAAGATGACGTTTTTCTATTGTTTTTTTTCCCCACTGATGTAAATGGAGCACAAAATGATAAAGATGCAATTCATTAGCAAAGACAACATCGAAAAAAATAATTACTACAACAAACTGAACCTTAACAAAGGCAGTATGTATTGCAGAGATGTTTTGCTCAACTTACTATGAGCTAGCTTCACCTCCATAAATGGGAAACTGAGTGAATATATCATTGGAAAATATGTGTATGTACACACTTTTGTTTTCTAGCCACACGTTCTCTGAATTATTTTGATGTTTTTGTTGGTTGGACTGAACAAGTTTTCCTTCTACCTTTTCAGACAAGCAGGATGGCAGGCCGCCGTGTAGCAATGAAGTCCATCGACTGGCTGTCGTTTGCTGAGCGTATCCCACCCAACCAGAGGGGCATGTTCAACGCTCTGAAGACTCGCAGTGATGCCATCTCTGCAAAGTTAGTCACACCAACAGACTGTAGAAATCATGCTTACATACAACTTGTCTGATAGTGCTGAAGTAAAATGTTGGTTAGTATATTGTAAAAGAACACAACAAACAGTGCAATTCAATATTAATAGATGTGTTTTCTTGCTGATCAGCAGAACATTATCCTCCAACAATTTTCGAAAGGGTTCTGCTGTTTTGTGGCACATACAGTGCTGCATATCATAAGTGTCCACCTGGCTGAGAAGCTTTGCAGGGTGCTGGAAAAAGAGATCACATGTAAATGCATAAAAGATCATGTGCACACAGGCAACTATTTATTTACAGTGGGCAGTTTCTCCTTTTTTGTATTTACTAGTGCTGTGAAAAATAACGCATTAATTTAATTCTGTCTCTACGTGTCGCGTTAACACATCTCCGTCTCGCGTGCCCCAGAGCTCGGATGCTGGCGTGTGCGCGCACATTGGGACGGAAAAAAATCACTTGCATCCCCCCCCCCCCTGGTGAGCAAGTTATTATAAATGCAGGGCTCGTCAACAACTCTTCTCGGAGCTCTTGCCTGTCTTGAGAGCCCTGTAAATGTATATATGTGATTAATCATGATTAATCCACAGAAACCTGTGATTAACCTGATTAAAAATTTTAATCGTTTCGCAGCCCTAGTATTTACACATCGGGGCTGAATCTAGAATTTGGTTCTGGTCAGTTTGCTTCAAAACTTGTAAATAGTTTGGTCAAACTGATCAAATGTTTAACCTACAGAAGTGTTGATGCACTTAATGAGATGTTTGAAGGGAAGACATAAAAGCTGCAAAGTTAAAACACCTGTCTTTTTTGTTGTTGTGCCACTTATGTCCTCGTTATCAGTAAAATACATTGTGTTCTTGATTGGTCTCCTGGAAGAACTGTCCTCTTACTACAGTATTTGTCTCGCTCCATCTGTCTAGCCATTACGTTTCTGACACATTTTCTCATTCTTGTATCTCTTGACTTTGTACAGGTTTTATTCTTTGTCCTTTTTTGTTTTCTAACTTAAGCTTCATACAACTGTTTAACTCTGTCTTCTCTGTTTATACCAGACTGGCCTCACTGCCAGAGGCTGCTGTAACCATTGACTGGAGCCACTACAGGAGCACAGTGGCTAAAGCCGGGATGGTTGATGAGTTTGAAAAGAAGGTGAGCTTTAATTGAATGGTGAATATTATATTATAGTTTAAATCTTCTTACCTGTGCAAACAAATAATCTGTTTAGTTGGTGGTTGTATGAATTTCAATTTGTTGTTTGTTCATCATTTGTTGGTTTGTGTTAGTGGTAAATGAAAAATCTTCCTTCTGCACACAGTTCCTAGCCCAGAAGATCCCTGAGCCTATCGACACACAGACGAGCACCATCAATGTACAGGAGGCTGAAGCTGTAAGTGATGACACCAATCCATGTGCTGCCTGAATTTCAACTTTTATGTATCGTTGTATATTTATATGCACAAATAGATTGACAATAGTAATTAAATATGATAGTCATTCAACACTAAAACGGACATTTTTCATGAAAGCACAAAGATGGAATTTTGGAAAAGAGATGTAAAAATAGAAAATGTTAACTGAGATATGTTGTGATGTTGTCTTTTTGTATGGTCATATGTAAAAGTTTTACTTTTCCCAAACAGAACAAAAATGCATCAACCTACATTGAAGGATCTATGGCCCGCATTGCTCAGTATGAGCAAAAGGTGAGGCAGTGTTCTCGTAGAAAAATACCTCACGGACGACTTTGGGAAAACTGTAGTTATAACCTGTTCTTTCACATTTTCTCAGCTGGATAACTTCAAGAACATGATTCCCTTCGACGAGATGACCATCGAGGATCTCAACCACACCTTCCCTGAGACCAAGTTGGACAAGGTCAAGCACCCATACTGGCCCCACAAGCCCATTGCGGATCTGTAATCCCTTTACCTGAAACTCACCTCACAATAAAGTTTATGTATTGTATAGAGAAATCTTGTCATGGTTTCATTATTTGATACATTTTGTTTTCAAATGTTCATCCGAGTTGTTTTGAAATATAGATCAAATACACCATGTCATATTGCAGGGAGGGCCCACAAGGGGGCAATGTTGCAATAGTTTTACTTTGATACTCTAAACTTGTTGTTTAAAAAAAGCTATACTTTTTGACATTCACTATAAATGGTTTCTCTAACCCCTGTATGATCAAATATATCTGTTTGCATTTGGGGGCATTAAACAATCTCATTGATGTGTGAGACGTTTCCTGATTCAATTAGCAGAATTTTTGAGTATGCAGTTTAACACAGGTCTGGTCACTAAGAATGGTGCAGTTGTAAAAAATAATAATGCTACATTTACATTGTATTGGACATCTAATATTGAATTGGGTCCATGTCGAAATGTAACATGCCGTTGTAGTTTGTCAATCAATCCGAAGCTGTCCAATCATGAATCTGCTAGTTGTGTCCCTCAATCATTGGACGGGAACTATTTATTTACATATGTTGGAGGGATCTAGCCTCTTTCCAGTCCTGCATTATGATTGGTCCATTTGACAGCGTCTCAGTTGCTGATTGGCCAGAATTCTGGTGTAAGTAAAATAGGAGGGGCTTCATCAAATTATTTCCGTTATATGGGAATTTGACAGTCGGTGACGATTGACGGGAGAACATCAGCTCAGGTGAATGCCTTCTTTAATACCCTACCTGTTATTAGGTGACATGCTTCCAGTTTGATAGGTTTCAGCTCACGGTTGTGTCATTTACTGACACGTCTCATTTTGCGATGGTCGGTAAAGAGTATCAGTGGAAAAAGGGGCCAGTAACGAGGCAGCCAAGTCGGAGGTCAAAAAGGAAAACAACAAAACGCAGCAAACATAATATCCGCTTCAGCAATAACGGCGGCTGGTAGTTGTGTTACCTCCATATGACCACGGTTTACTGCCATGAGTAGCATCGGATGCTAGCTAACGTGCCCGTTGTCCAGCGACAACGTTAGCCCCGGGGACTAAACGTTAAGGTGACGTCATTCAGCCAGGTGCCCGCTGTCCTAAGTGGAGCAAATATGTTTCATTCTGATATTTCCGACGCCGCGAACACCACTATGAGCGTTTTTGTCTCACCTGGTGACAATGGCTCGTTTACCCTCGCGCTGACATAAACAGTAAGGCCTTACTGGATGTCTGACGTCATTGAGCCACACTATTCTATAGACTTGCTGTGCCTGTTGGCTAGCTTGTCCGTTAGCTAGCTTAGCTAACTGGTACAGCACTGCGTCAAAACAATCCCTACATGTGTGCTTCCGCTCCATTTCCGACGAGCTCGGGGTGTAGTGAAAGGATCACTCCGCTTTTTGTTTCTATGTTACGCGGTTCCCCGCCTTCACGATGTGTTTACAGCTCAACTGAACAATCCCACCAGGGGATTTACGAGAGGTCAAGTAAGGCAACACCTCTGTGGGTGCAAATTATGCAAAACTATTTTGGCTGGAGGGAAATATGATCTGACGTCAACCTCTGAGTTCACCTTGGTCAGTACTTTGCAGCCACGTTTATGTTTATTTCCTATTATTTTTTTAAGACATGTTACTCCAGAGGTAAAGTGAAACAAACGGACTTCCAGGGTCAAAGGTGAGAGATGGACCAGCACGCGTTTCAAGCAGTCGGCGTAAGTGTCAACAGCACGTTCAACCAAAGGCAAGGGGTTTCTGAGGTTGTTGTTTTCCACTGTACAACCATTAGGGGGAGAGTAAACGTGTTCTTCACATTGTGTTGGACATTTGCCACGCATCTTCTTAATGTGTGCATAAACGCATCTTACAGGCGAGTTATTGTTATTGTGAATCTCATGGCCTCGAGGGTTTATTGTGTGAGGTGAAAACAGACAAGGATGTGTTATTAGTCGGCCCAGGTCTGCCCCCTGGACAGTGGGTTCAACACTAGCGTCATTGTTCATAGAGAACAATGGGAATAGGCATGCAAGGAGGGCGGCACCGCTCGGAGGCTGGAGGTCGGCTACTGTCTCCAATCGGGTGGTGCTTTTCTGAGTGTTATTACCTCACTCAATGGTGTGTCAAGTCAAAGAGAATGTGTGATGCAAAGTGTCATGTGTAGCAATACGCCGTGGCAGTTGGAACATTCTTATCCGGAGTGACGATAGTTGTGTTGAGGCTGCTGCACAAGAGACGGAGTCAGACATGTTTCATATCACTTTAGTGACAACGGTGACATCCCCAAAGTCCACAAGCTAATTCGTTTTTGATTTTGAGAATACAATTATCAAATTATGCCTGGCTACCCTGCCAAAAAATAAAACAGCAGCCAAAATCTACTCTCATTTGGCTGCTGGTGATTTTCCCGCTCTGGAAGATTATATGCGTCTTTCACACTCTGACCATTCTCACGTGGAAGTGTATGGCCTCGTAACAACGTGTCCCTTGCAGCAGCAGCGTCCTGTTTCGTGGTTCGTTTGTGACTCGCATGGTTACTTCATATAACGAGACACTGGATCCTCAAGCTTTCGCAGATTGGATTTCATCCATGCAGCAGTTCAGCCACCTTCTCTTAGCCACTGATGTTATAGATTTAAGCAGGAAATGCATCACGAATGATGCAGCTGAGGCCAGTCTGTGTTGTTATTTCATATGTAGGCCAGATAATATTTGGACATTGTTAGTATCGTTGGCAGATATGTTCTTCAACTTTTATTTGATATAAGCACAAAACAGTCATTATTCATAACAAATGTGAGATTAGACCTGAAGCATTTAGTCAATTAATCGTTTTACTGTTTAATAGCATGGATCATTGGACTTTGGTCAAATAAAACAACTGTGGGCCTGTTATAAAAAATGTTGGGTGCTTAGTTTGACTATTTAAGCCTATTGTTTAAAGACAATCATAAACAAACACCCTTTAGGTGAATACTTGGTACACAAAACAAGACGCCTATTTGTACTCTACTCTATGTCTACGGTAATGTGTTTTCTCTAATAGTCTTGATGTTTCGGCCATTAGCCATGAGACACTTGCTCGACTATAGAATCCTCCATGCTCGGGCTGTAGCCTATTTTGTATGCCTGTAAGCAAACGTGGAGTGTGTTTTCACGCCAGCCTCACTTTCCGCTGGAGTCGTCAGAGTAGGAGTGGGACATCGTTGGAGTTCGGCGAGCTCAACTAGCATAGCTGTTTATTTGTCCGTAGCCGGTGAATGCAGCTTGTTGTCCCGGCTACAGCACACAGGCCTTTGTCAGCTGAATCTGTCCATTCTGGCAGATGTGGGCAGATAACTGGTATGTAGTTGACCTGGATGAACTTTGGGAACTATTGTATCAGTCAGTGCGTTTACATGATGGTATAATTTGAATCTTGCTTTAGTCGGACTCTGCTATCTTTTGGGGGATCTGCTGTTATCCCAATATACATGGCAGTGAGTAATTCGAATCATTGGCCTTTGAAAGCATGTCATATCCGATACGATAGGCGGCACTGTTTTCATTACAACTCGTGGTGATACAGCCATTTCTGCTTGACCTCTTCACCACGACCAACAACAACCAACAACAACAACATCAACATTTCGAGAAAGATGGCGAACAGAGAGCAAGGCGAAGCGACATCCCTCGACTATTCTTGCATGATGTTAATAGTGACATTATCGTCTCTTTCGACTCTTTCGACTTCCGGGTCACGACATGGGCGGGAGGGGGGAGGAGGGCGGCAGGATCTCAAGCATGCGCAAAGACGCAAAGTCCAGTTCCTAATCCAATTCACCGTTACATGCCGCGATAGTCGAATTATCAACCGGATCGGATCGAGTTATCCAGGGGTGTTAATCGGATCGTAGTCGGACCGCACATAGTCGAACAAAGGTGTTTACATGAAACGGATAATTCGATTTCAGACCGACTAAGCCAGTTATTCGAATGCATGTGAACAGTATTACTTCAATGATGGTAGTCGTTCAGTGATCAGAGCCTTCTGATTACACTGGGCGTGGTTATATGAGCAAGATGGGTTTATCAAATGTTACATTTGTTTAGATGAGTGGTTGGAGAAAAGAAATTGGTTTTGTAGTGTATAAAACAAATGCAGAAAAAAACGTACACTTCATTCACACAACAGAAGCTTGTTCCTCGAAGGAAACGTCATTCTAGGTAATAAAAAACAACCTAAATGTTCTTCTATACAGCTTTTCTCACAAATCCATTATAGGCTGTATGCTGGTAAAAAAAAACTCTTCATCACGACTGCAATCACTCACAAATAAAAGTATCAGGGTTCGTACGGTCATGGAAAACCTGGAAAAGTCATGGAATTTTAAAATGGTCATTTCCAGGCCTGGAAAAGTCATGGAAAAAACTTAAATCATAAAAGTTTTGGAAAAGTCATGGAAATGTGTTATAATCACGTGTTTATTTACGCCGAGTTTGAAATAATTAATATGTTTTTTAAAGAAAGACGCTCAAATTATAAGACGGCGTACGCTCTCTACGCACAATTTTCTCAATTCTTCACGTTTATACTGAGATTTCAGTTTGGTCATGGACATTTGGTTTAAAGTCCTGGAAATCCATTGGTCAAAATGTGTAAGAACCCTGAGTATACAAGTTGACAAAAAACAAAACAATGAAATACTATGGCCTGTTTCATTATTCTGACTTAAATGTTTGCACTGAATCACCAATAGAACAATTGGGACAGTAAGAGGATCGTCCCGTCGGGATGTGGATGGATGGATAGAAAGAGGAGATGGGGTTACCATCTGGATAGTTTTATCTAGATGCCCTGCTGTGTGTCTATATGACAGACACAGTAGGATACAATAATTTGATCCCTCTCTGATTATAGGACTCAGTTAAAGTGATTTTAAGGAGAGATTAAGTATGATAATCATTGTTAAGAATAACAGGGACTTTCAAACCATCTGCCCCGTAGCAAGGCTTAGTGCAATCAGCTTTGTACTCTCTTTCTTGTGAAACGCATTCCCCACTGGTTTGCAATATATTGGAACAATTTAGTGTTTGTTTGTGTGCATGCGTACAAAACCACATTTAATTATATAAGAGAACAAACTTCGCTGCTGAGGTGATTTTGTAGTTCTCAGTAAATGAGAGAGGCCTTAAATAGCCGTTGGGCAGCATCCTTAATGAAACTCAAAGTAAGCCGAGTCCTGAAGAGTGAACGAATGTTTGTGGGTGTCGAGTTCGTACAAGTAAGGTGGCATCGACCATTTTTGCAGCAGACTTTTGACCATTCTCGTGTACTTTTCCAACTCTGCCATATGTCAACATATATTTCATAAAAGAGATGTGTGTGTGTGTGAGATCTGTTTTATATGCTTGTCTGTCTTTGTTTCCAGTGGCCGTTGATGGACCATCCCTATGAAGAAACAGGGTCACAATGGGACAGAGTACCTCGGAACAAGAGGTCCAAGAAGCCGTCACCATGGAGGTCGGTTTGCTCTCTGGATTTATTTTCATGATGATAAAACCCATGAAAATGAGGCATAGCAGCCCACAAGCACACAACACTGCAGACACATCTTATATTAACTAATGAACAAGGGTAGATGTTGAGGGGTATTTACGCTGCTCGCCACAGCAAAGCGCCTCACTGGTGTCATTTCAACAGGACCGTTTCCAAAGATTCAGCCAGGTGAATGTGGCTGGTAAACTCAGAACTTCTCTCCGAGCCGAACTTGAGAGTTCGAACGGCCTCAATTGCAGGTTCATTCACACATTGAAGTGGCCATCCCCCAAATCATTTGGCTGTTCAGCTTACTTTTAGAAATGAACGTTTTTTGGCAACATTTCCGTATTGCTGACAGTTAGCTTACTAGTAACAGACTTTCAGTTTATTGCACCCATCAATTTATTGGAGCTAGATTGTAAATTTGCTCCCACGTGAACACTTACAGCACTTTTATTTCCAAATTCTCCAATGCGCCTTCTTGAAGCCTCCAGCTAAAGCATATTTCTGTGTGCACATCACCCATCTGCCAGCCCCGCTGGTGTCCAGCTTCGGCCTTTTACTGCCAAACAACCATTAGCTCCTCCCGCACTAATCAATAACCACTGTTAACCGACATGTCGTCTCATTTGCTGAACAGCCAGACGCACCCCCACCCACACACACGTGCGCACACACACGGTATAACAAACAAGCTTATCTTGGCCACAGGGTTTCCTCTTCCTGTACTGATAGTCTTGCTTTGATGTGTAAAGAAGCGCTTAATTTGGTGTTTAACTGAAGAGATACTATTAAAATCAAGCCAAAAGGTAAAGCTCATCAGCTTTCTCTGAGTGTTCTTCTGTGTTTGAGAGGCAATGCACATGTGAATAAATAACACATTCCAGGTTTCTCTCTTATCTTCTCAGTTTCCTTCATGCTCTGTTCCCCTCAGCCAAAGTCCAGCTCAGTGTTCATCATGACATGTTGTCAGCCCGTGTGCTCCCTGCAGTTACCGTTTTGTTTCGATACATTCGTGGAAAAACGTCCTCCACGTTCCAGTTTGGAGCCTGTGAACCCAGCGGCTTCACGTCAGGAATCCTCCGTCAGTGCAGAGGGAGGAAACTGTGAGGTTTTAACAGTGACAAGTAGAAGTAAGACACAGGAGAAGACACATGGACGGGTACATGTGTGAAGAAGGACAGATAAGATGTTCACATCCTTCTTCTTCAGTTTCCCAGACGCTGGTAGTCAGTCAGACATTCCTGCCTCCAGGGCAAATCCCTTATTCACACATTCCATTACACTTCAATGGAAGTGAGACCTTCAGGCCCACACGGTGTTTCAGGCTGAATGTGCTGCAGGTGGTAGCAGCCATTGGGTATGCTACTTATCAACTAGCACGCTAACTGTCTAAGTTTTGGTTGTTTATTTCAATTAGTTATTTGTCCTCTTACATTAGGACGAGTTTGATACCATCAAGACTTTTGTGGAGGAGGAGCTACAGACGAGCATGGTGAGTACAGGAAATTGTATCATGTTTCACCATGGAAAGAGCCAGAGAAAAAAATGTAGCTCAATAATAGAGCGAGAGAGAGAGAGCATGCACATTAAATGAGGAAGTGATACTTTTAACACGTTAAGATTTAAATGAAGTATTAAATATAATTTCCGTTTACATTTTGATTTGATGATTATTTATGCAGACTTTAACCGTGTACACACCTCCAACCTTTCTCTCCTTTCCTTCTGCTCTCCTCAGATGGTGGGGATGGTGATTGGTGCGGGCATCTCCATAATCCTCATTGCCATCCTCATCTTCTTCACCTTGCGGAGGATCCAGCTTCGAAGTCAGTAATTGCTTTGAACCATAACTCTCTGAGAGTTAATAACTGAGAGCGCGCCATGATGAGTCGTGAAAAAAAAGCAAACTTGTTCCTATTTCTAATTTGTTTATTTCTTATATTTTAGACATTGAAGCTAAGGAGGCACCCAAATACCGCTTTCGCAAGAGGGACAAAGTCATGTTCTATGGGCGAAAGATCATGCGCAAAGTGAGTGTGTGGCAGAACAAATATGTTGCCGTTATCATGGGCTGGCTTTGACCTCCCGTGAGTCGCATGCCATTGCTCTAGTTGTTTAGTCTACTGCTGTCTCAGGAATACCTTTTTGAAACCAATGTGTTTTTCAACAGGTCTCGCAGTCTACCTCTTCCCTGGTGGGTACATCCTCGTCCTCTCGGCAGCGCCTGAAGAAGAAACAGAAGATGCTGAACATTGCCAAAAAGTACATCAGGAAGCTCCTGCTCACCAACAATGCAGCTTCTACTCCTGTCATGGCCAGTTCTCTGCGAGTGGTTCACACACTCACCCGTCTATTCCCACTGCCTTTCTGCTGTCAAGGATCCTGCGCTTTAAGAAGGAGGTGCCCATCCTGCAGGCCAAGGAGCCCCCTCCCTCAGTGCTGGAGGCTGACCTCACCGAGTTTGATGTGGCCAACTCCCACCTCCCCTCTGAGGTGCTCTACATGCTCAAAAACGTCCGGTAGGTTTGTCTTCGTTGTCATATCTGTGTTATTATGTGCCGCAATTTTCTGACGTTGATTGAATGATTGATAACCGACTCCGATGAGACGTGAGCCTGATGCCTTTGAGATGTTGGGTCCTGTTGTGCAAACTGTGCTCATAAAGCTCAGTTAATAGCATTCCTTGCAGCCTAACAGTAATTTTAAACAAGCCCTGCTTTTTAAAATATATATACAGATTACAGATGAGTGTTCACACCTGTACACACCTGTTTGTGTGTGTGTGCACACGCCTCCTAACCTCTCTGTTGTTCTTTACGGCAGTGTGCTAGGTCACTTTGAGAAGCCCCTCTTCCTGGAGCTGTGTAAACACATGGTGTTTGTGCAGTTCCTACAAGGGGAGTACGTCTTCAGGCCGGGCCAACCTGACAGCAGCATCTACGTGGTTCAGGATGGAAAACTAGAATTGTGCCTTACTGGTGGGGTACGCAAGCTTTTGTGTGTATATGACTACATGTGAATTTTAATTTGTGTCATCGAAGTTTTTGTGTTTGGAGATTACATTTTCTAATGTGCAAAAACGTAATGTACATGGAGGCAGATCTAAGGGCCTAACCATGGGAGTGAACATGGCATTAACATATATTAACATTTGTCTCAGATAATCTCATTAGGGAACTCAGGGGTTATGGTTGTTAGCAAACAATGCTCTCTTTAAAACAAAACAAAATGTCAAAACTCGATTGCCTGGTATGTCTTCCTCCCATCTCCCAGGATGGCAAAGAAAGTGTGGTGAAGGAGGTTTACCCCGGAGACAGTGTCCACAGCCTCCTCAGCATCCTGGATGTCATCACGGTGGGTCACGCCCATTTCTTGCATCACACACAAAACCCCCACTGACGAGTGTGTTGCGTCACACAGGCTTCTTCATAACACACAGTCCTGGCTATCAGTGTGTGTGACCCCACCCACGTCCTCCCTCCTCACATCTTCCACATTAACCAGCTGTATTAAATTGGATGGAGTCAAAGGCTGCCCATCGTAAATGAAGGGTTTAAATGGACTAAAAACAACATGACTACGGGAACCGACGAGAAGAAGCAACCTCTCGTATCAGAGCGTCTTGCAATGTGAACATTTTCTGAAGCATTCTTTTGGATATTTGTCTCCAGGGCCACCAGAAGCCTTACAGAACTGTGTCGGCACGGGCTGCAGAGGTTTCCACTGTCCTCCGTTTACCTGTAGAGGCCTTCCTCGCTATATTTGAGAAGTACCCCGAGACCCTGGTGCGGGTAGTACAAGTGAGTTATGTCTAATCCCCTTCGTTATTATTTTTGCGTTTCTCTCCCTCCTCTTTCGTTTCCCTCTACTGTTGGTCAAAAATATATGCACTCGTAAAGCTGAAGCGCTTCTTTTGATGGTCAGTTTGCAATAATGTGAAATTATTCGCTTCCTGTTGTCTTCTCTGTTTAGATTATCATGGTTCGCCTCCAAAGAGTGACAGTCCTAGCCCTGCACAACTATCTGGGGCTCACCAATGAGCTCTTTAGCCATGTGAGTCACACACACACACACACACACCAGACAGCCATGCATGCAAACATCTGTTGGTGATGTGGTTTGGTATTTATCAGGAATTCTGCATCATTAGCTCATTACACATGCTGTTTCTATTACGATTTGAGTTGCTGAATGTTGTGTGTCTGTCTCCACTCTCCCCCTCTGACATACATACACACACACATCATATCATATTTGTTTGCACTTGTCCTCCAGGAAATGCAGCCCTCGCGCCTGCCACCTCCGTCTCCCCACCCAGTTCGCACCAGTCCCATCCGGCATGGTAAGCGCTTCAGCAGCCTGACCGTCACTGAGGAGCATCGGGAAGCTGCCGTGAAGGGAGAAGCTGCAGGTGGGTAGAATAAAAGTAGAAAGACTTTAATGGGATGATAAAAGTTGTAAATGTCTAACTGTGAAATATCGCTAAAGTTACTCGGTGAGGTTGAGACGATCAATCTTAATTATAAATTTATTGCATTCCATTCCAGCTTGAATGTATAAATATCTCGATTCTCCATTTTCCTCTTGTGTTACTTTTGTCCTTGGCTTCTTATTATAAATATGAATTTGTGGTTTCCTGTGTATGTACAGGAGCGGAACAAGGGAAGGATGGATCAACAGTACCAACTCTTTGCAGGACCATCTCGATGCCTGTGGACATTGCTGGTGAGGGACGTCTCTCCCATTCAGAGAGATAATGTTTTCAAAATGTTCTTTAGTTTAACCAATAAACGGGATATGTTTTTACTGTACCATGTGCTATTCTGATAAAGTATGACCAAGGAAAAGGGTTAGAGTGGAATAAGGGTTGGTTGAATTGGACGACCACGGCATCACAAAAGGGTTCAGCACAAGTGTTCTAAAATCCGCCCAATCCCAGCTCTTCCAATGTTTTACTTCTCTACGATACACTATGTTTTCCTGGTCTTTGAACATCTTCAAACCAATTGTATTGAAACCCTTTTATTCAATTAATGAACCCTTGTAGTTAGCTTTTTTATTAACAAAGGCTGTGTAACCTCGCTGTAGCTGCTTAAAAAGAGAGATTCTTCTTTAAATTGAACCCAAATTTTCCTTCAATCGATCAGTCAAACTTTATTTGTATAGCATCTTTCATACATGTTAGTGCACTTCAAAGTGCTTCACAGATGACTGACAAGCTGGAAATGAGACAAAACAAGTCTGGACCCTTTTGAAAAAGACAAAAGCAATTTTACAATTTTTGACTAATAAAATTATAACAATGTCATGAAATATAATTTAAAGCTATGATAACTTTAATAGTCATAGAACAGGGTGAAATTAAAAACTAGATAAATCAAATGGAATTCAATTATACCACTTAAGTACAGTAAACGTGATAGTAAATAAATGACAATAACATTTAAAATGTTTTCAATATAGATAAATAAAGTTAATAAAAAGAATAGAACAGATTGTGTTACATGAACACAGAGACATTTATGGCATGAAGAGACAGATTTTGAAACATGATAGTGAAGTCATACTGAGGTCAAACTGCAGTCTCTCTAATGACAATATACTGTAGGTAGAAAGGTCCATCATGCTAAAGATGCAGAATTTGAGATTAATTTGTTTTGAACAAATGTGTTGCCCCTCTGCATCCAAAAGGCCATTCAAACTGTCTGATACCAAATTAATAACAGAAAAGTCAACTTTGTTGCATGTTTTTAAAACGTTGAGCCGCACTACCCATAGAGAGATGGGATAATTAAAGAGTGATGCGTATTTGCCGAGGACAGTGCAGAAAATGGTGGGGAAAGAGAGAGAGGGTTAACCTGGGACATTTTGGCTATATAGCATGCGTTGTAACTACTATGCTTCGATAGAAATCTGTGAATGGAAAAGTAGAATGCTGATTAACGACTGACTATCTATTTTTGTCTGTGCAGGTATGCAGAAAAATCTGCAATCGGACTTTGACATGGCATACGAAAGGGGGCGGATATCTGTCTCGGCAGAGGATGGTAACACTCCTCCTACGTTTACTCGGGTCAGTACGCGGCGGACACTGGAGACACAAATGAGATACGGTTGACTTGAGTGATCTCCTGACATAAAATTGGGTGATCGCACCAGAAGCTACGGTGGTCTTTCAGAACAAAGACAACAAGTCTGCTACAGGGCATGAATAACAACAAAGTAGTCCAGTACATTTTTAAGTGCTGGAAATATTTAACTAGTCTTTCTGAGGTTGCTAAAATGTTTTCTTTCTTGAGAGAGAACACGTTGTTTTTATTTTTAATTTTTTTGTTCAAGATATACTCTCAGCTGTTTTGTATTCCAACGTTTGTATTGTTCCATAACATTATCAGGGTTCGTACAGTCATGGAAAACCTGGAAAAGTCCTGGGAAAAAATCCCAAAAGTCATGGAAATGTGTTATATTCATAAGTTCATTTACGCGGTTTATACTGTATGCTTTGGAATTCCATTGATATTTTAAATAGTACATTTTCTCACATTTTCATCTATACACCTGAGATTTCACAAAATGTTTGGTCATGGAAATCCATTGGTCAAAATGTGTATGAACCCTGATTATATAAGTTTTGAACATGTAAATGAATCCAAAAGACGATATTATCCGACACTAATATAAAGTCTTAGCTAATTATCTCATCACAATAGTTCATGGTTAATTAATAGTTTTTTAGGGGCAGATTTCCTATGTTCTACCATTTCGATTGATACTCAAACATATATCCTTGTGCTTGTACGAGTCCAGTCTGTATCCCAGGACCAGCGGGAGAGGAAGGTGACCGTAGACGAGGTTCCCTCGGGGATCTATCTGTACCCAGAAGAAGAGTCGGGAGTGGACAATATTTTTACACCTGTATCCAATCGATCCAACGCTGCTTTGTTTGAGGAAGCTAAGAAAGAGATCCTCAAACTCATGAAGATTGAGGTTTGTTTAATTCCTTTGATTACCGATAGTGTGTATGTGCTCTGATGTAGTGGTATCACAGGCCACATACACTATGAAAAGAAAGGGCAAATATTTCTCATGTGATATTTTACACAATCAGAACTGTTAACATTCCATCAAATTATCGACAATTTTTAAGGCATAAAGTACCATACTTGATGTATCTAAAATATGTCAAGTGGGGTTTCCATCCCATCACAGTAGTTTTTTTTAAAGCATTCTTCAGCTGAAGCAGTAAAACTACAGCAAGTAAAGCTGGATCTTATCATGCAGTTAGTGCAGCGCTCTCACAATCACTATCGACCGAATTCTCAGGGATATAGAAATAATAGTAGGCTCGTTACACTATTCTTTATTCCCCGCATGAGTGAACACATTGTCTCAAATCACCCAGAAGCATCTGGTGACAGATTATGATGTGGAAAGGGGGTCAGTTAGCAGGGCCACTCTAGAGGAACTGGGTGCAGACACTGGCTGAGACATGAGCTGTTCCTCCACTTTCACTCACTACTTTTGTTTCTGCTGGTTTTCTTTACTTTTGTCTTTCTTCTTAAATCCAGGACGCATCCTTGTTGAATGGGAGAGTGACTCTGCACAATGCAAAAGCAGGAGCTGTCTTAGCCAGACAGGGAGACCAGGTACTTACGACACAATGAATTCTGAAAATGATCCGTTTACCCTTAGCTGCACACTGCCCTACGAAGGTGTAGCTACTACAAAAAGGGGTCAAGTGTAAAAGAGAGTTTAAAGTTTTCAGGTTTAATTTGAAACTGTCAAACAGATAGAAAGGCTTGAATGTAATTTGTCTGATTAGTTTTACACCACAAAAAAAGTAATTGCCATGCTTAATACTACCTTAAAAAAAACTAAAGAAAAGGAACTTTTATTTGACAATTTTAAGTTGATGGTGCATTGGCATTAAATGTATCACTCTATTTTTATAGCTGTGTTCATATTTTGTGACTTTATTTGCATATATTTTCTTTAATATACATATTGTTCGACTAAACAGTCTGATTCAAGTCTTACTTCATTTTGACTCAATGTATAGTTATTGCACTTTGCCTTTTATAGTAGTTGTAGTAGCAGCAAGTATTTTAAGTAAATATACTAACGAATGTCAGATAATACAGCAACGTTATTTTTCTCCGCCCCTCTATCTGTTTTTTCTCTTTCTCATTTTTTCACTCTTTTAGGACATGAGTCTGCACTTTGTCCTGTCTGGGTGTCTTCATGTCTACCAGCGGATGATTGACAAGCAGGAAGCCGTCTGCTTGTTTGTGACTCACCCGGGGGAGATGGTGGGCCAGCTCGCTGTGCTCACTGGAGAGCCCCTCATCTTCACCATCAAGGCCATCCGCGACTGTACTTACCTCAAGATCTCAAAGTCTGATTTCTACGAGTGAGTTCATCGCCTTGGATGTAGACAAACGAGAATGAATAAAAAAATGTTACAGTCCACTTTTAGCAGGAATACAACTGAGTCTAATATTATATGTGCCATCTTATTAATGAAGCAACAATGCCCCATTGTGTCCTACAATGCAATTAGACATTTAGACAAAGTCCTTTAAATTTAACGGAAGCTTTCTATACAGACTGATTTGATTATTCATCCACAAAAAAATTCTAAATATGTCCAGTCCCAAGGTGGACTCTGTTTCACATAAATACAAAAATACAAAACGGAACATTTAAACCAAATGATAAAACCATACATCAGACAACAGGAAAGTGAATGCATCGCAAACAATTGAATCGCTCCCCTTTAACATTCAAGGCACTGAGGCCTACTTCAAAGCAGCTTGAACCATTCTAATGTTGCTATAAATCCTCTGCTTACAAACCAAATATAGACGTGCTCATGCCTGTGCTCTATGCTGCCCCCTGCAGGATCATGAGGGAGCAGCCCAGCGTGGTGCTGAGTGCGGCTCACACGGTGGCCATCCGCATGTCGCCTTTCGTCAGGCAGATGGACTTCGCTATTGACTGGATGGCCGTGGAGGCCGGCAAAGCCCTCTACCGGTAAAACTAATCTTTAGCTCCCTATACTTGGTCAATTACCATTTTTTTTAAAAATTCGTATCACATCTGTGTTTATTTGTTCAATCTATTAATGTACTCTTTATTCATCACGGCTACTGTAATCTCACGTCCACAGACAGGACGACCAGTCGGACTGCACTTACATTGTTCTGAATGGTCGTCTACGTTCAGTCATCCGCAAGGCAAATGGCAAGAAAGAACTAGTCGGGGAATACGGCAGAGGAGACCTCATTGGAGTGGTGAGAACACGTCTTCCACTCAGTCTGCCCGTAAAAGTAACCTCAGCTA
Source organism: Pseudoliparis swirei (assembly GCF_029220125.1). Lineage (NCBI taxonomy): Eukaryota > Metazoa > Chordata > Actinopteri > Perciformes > Liparidae > Pseudoliparis > Pseudoliparis swirei. Next base: position 23,787,127 of record NC_079411.1, on the reverse strand, counting down.
TCAAATTGAAATATGAAGCTGAAAACGAAAAGGCTATTAGTGGAATGTTTTATTTTTTAATTGCTTGTCATGCAATATGAGTAGTTTTGACCACATCAGGACAATTTTAATAAGATGTGTCTGATATAGTAGATTAGTAGTTGAGATGTACTGTATATTTTCCCACTATTTTGACTAAAATGACACACAATCATGTTATTTGAAATGTCGAACAATTATTTATTATTATTAATATTATTATAAAGGCTGTTACAAATGTCTTTTTTGAAATCCTAAGCTGCTATTGAGGTTTCAAAATGAAGCTTTCAATGTCTGTCGTCATATTTTATTTTGTGAGTTTTAGAAATTATTGCTTCTACCTTTTTACAAATAATGTTGACCCGTGAATTTACCAATGCTCTTGAGTTATGGAAATGTTGAGCTCACACAAGTTGGAAACAATCCTACCATCTCTGGAATCTCATTCTAGTGTAGCCTGACCATTATCTGCAACTATTTAGAAATACTAGGTTTAAACAGAATAAAATAAGTGTAAAAAAGCTCGTTGATTTATAATTTGTTATGAATTAAGCTTGTGTTACAGATCTACGTATTACTTTCTTTCTATAATGATATGTCATACTTTAGGTGGAGGCCTTGACCAGACAACCAAGAGCCACCACCGTCCACGCTGTGAGGGACACGGAGCTGGTCAAACTGCCAGAGGGAACGCTCAACAACATCAAAAGACGATATCCCCAGGTCAGTGTCTTCCTCTTTGATCCGGTTGTGGTTGTGCGTGCGGCTGAAACGGTACTGATGCCTGAAGTCTGCTCAGGTGGTGACGAGGTTGATCCACCTGTTAGGCCAGAAGATTCTGGGGAATCTGCAGCACGGCCGAGGGCCCTTTTCAGGTAAGAGGATGATAAGGTGCATTTTATGTCCTCTAAAATATGCTCCCTCCCTCCTGTCTTTGTGAGTCCAACCTGATCCATTTGACGGACAGTATACCACCATCTAAACACTGGTCCTGTTTTCCAGGGTCGGCCCTGGGTCTGCCCAATATGACTGCCAGTGCTGACGTCACCAACCCTGCCAGCAACCTCTCCACTGTGGCTGTCCTGCCCATATGCGATGAGGTGCCGATCAACGCATTCAACCTGGAGCTCAGCCATGCCCTCAATGCCATTGGTAAACCCGCAGAGTTTTTCATTTGTCCACTACAGCCCCGTTTGTTTGAATCTGGGATTTCATTTTAGTTCCCGTTTACATTACAGTACAGATTGGAATCCACATGGAAGTTGTACATTCTTTACAGGTTAATGTCTTCATACATGTTGCAATGCCTCAGTAGTCTGCCTGTGTCTGTAACTTGCAGGCCCCACTCTGCTATTGACCAGCGAAATAATCAGAGAGCGACTGGGCGCCTCTGCTTTGGACAGGTCAGTCTAACAACAACTCAGTTCTGAGTCTCATTTGGCATCAACACACAAGCTTTTCCAGCTTCAACCGGTCCTAATTCTTTCTCTCCCATAAGGCTTCCTGTTCGGTATCTGCTTTTTGGGGGGAATTAAAACCCATTCCATAACCTCATCCCTGTGCTTCTCCTGTATTCATCAGTGTGTATGAGTACCGTCTCTCCGGCTGGCTGGCCCAGAAAGAGGACATCAATCGAATTGTCTTGTACCAGACTGACAACACCATGACACCCTGGACTCAGCGCTGCATCCGCCAGGCTGACTGCATCCTCATCGTCGGCCTGGGCGACCAGGAGCCTGCCCTGGGAGAGGTATGTGTGTGTCTAATAAAAGTAAAAGTAACAAACTGTTCAAAGTGCATGCATTCCCTCTTGGCTCTTTTCTTACTCTTGTCACCATCTTATTCAATTCCCCTTAAGTTGGAGCAAATGCTGGAGAACACAGCGGTTCGGGCGCTGAAGCAGCTGGTCCTTCTGCACAAAGAGGACGGGCCGGGCCCCTCCAGGACGGTCGAGTGGCTCAACATGCGAAGCTGGTGCTCCGGTCATCTGCACCTCAAGTGTCCCCGCAGGGTCTTCTCAAGACGCAGCCCTAGTAAACTAGTACGAAGCATATTTTTCATGAAATTATACTTGTGTTATGCGATGCTAACTAGAAGATGGACCCAGTGGTGAGGGAAATTGATTAGCCATTCCTTTATAGCTGTAAACTTAAGTGTGCAATCGTGAATTAATGCTCTCGTAAATCAACGTCCCTTTAAAAAAAAAAAAAAAAGTGCATAGAAAAGTTTCTGCTTTTACTGTATTTTCATTCGTATTTCCTTTTGTTTGTGCAGAGGGACGTATATGAGAAGGTGTTTGAGAAAACAGCAGACAGGCACAGTGATTTCTCTCGGCTGGCCCGAGTCCTGACCGGAAACAGCATCGCCTTGGTGTTGGGAGGAGGCGGAGCCAGGTGAGCAGGGTTGAGCCACAACTATCTGTACAAACATGTGGAGAGTAGCTTGGGCCTCACATGTCTTGGTGTTGTCCACATACTTGACATTAATATTATGGAACACACTTGTGCAATCAAACTAGATTTGGATGATGAAAATGTGCTCTTTTATACCAAAGGAGCATCTCCAGTCATTTTTCACTACTCGCTACAATGTGCAGTTTATATCATTTGAAGTCATTTAGTGTGCCTGACTTTTGTTGAACTTCCTTTTTTTCCTCATGCAGAGGCTGCTCTCATGTGGGTGTGATCAAAGCTATGGAGGAATCGGGGATTCCTATTGACATAGTAGGTGGGACGTCTATCGGCTCATTCATTGGAGCGCTGTACGCTGAGGAGAGGAGTGCCGTGAGAACCAAACAGAGAGCCAGAGAGTGGTCCAAGGTACAGCACACATCTATATGCATTATTGCCATGGTATCTCTTAAAATGCAAAAGGTTTAATTTACCCAGTTGTTTAATTATTCTTCAATTCAATGTCTTTCCATCTGTTTAAAGGGGAATGCCAAGTAACTGATGAGAGGCAAACACCTTCTAGTTATTAACAGTGGTTAGTGATAGACTTGTGTCTGATTTCTCTGTATTTTGTTGTTGAACAGTCGATGAACTCCGTATTCAAAACGGTCCTGGACCTGACCTATCCCATCACCTCCATGTTTTCTGGTTCTGCCTTCAACACCAGCATCTACAAAGTGTTCCAGGACAAGCAAATCGAGGTGAGGGATTGCAGGACAAAACATTTCAAGAGGAGTTATGTCCCGTGGCAGTTAATAAAAATAAAGTGTGAAAGCGGTGCAAGGTTTATTGATGTTCAATTTAAGGAGCATCTGGCCAGAGGTGATTTATTGTACAGACTAATAGCAGTTGGCAGGAATGTTCTCCTGAACCTGGCCTTGTCCGTCCTGCAGTAGGTGATGGAGAGGGTGGTCCGGGTTATCCAATATGGACAATAATTTCTTCAGTGTCCTCCTCTCCACCACCTGTTTCGAGTAGTCTGGATATAATATTCATATATATATTCATATATGAATATATATATATGTATGTATATATTCGTATGTATATATTTATATATGTATGTATGTATATATATATAGTTTATGACACTTGGATACCCTCTGTGCACAACAGGACCTGTGGCTGCCATACTTCAACGTCACCACTGACATCACGGCCTCAGCCATGCGTGTTCACCAGGATGGTAAGTGACAGCAGAGCTGACTGCAGGGGCTGCCACCCCTCTTTATCAAATCACTATTGTGATTGGCTCATTTATTATTTTCTTTTAAACTTTAGATAAGCTCAAGGCGGTACTAGCTCTAGATGAGCTTGCATGAATTCAAATGCACACAGATACATTTAAAAAAACGCATATCGGATGTTGGGCATGCGTAGATGTTTAAGTTAAGATTTAACACAACTCAAATACTTCTCTGAGAACTTATGTGTGAGATTGGCATTGAACAGCGAGTAATGCTCACATCAGTCAGACAATAGTAAAATGGCACAGGTAATACATTTTGTTACCGAAGTGAATATATTGGAAGTCACTTTAGGCTTGGTAGCTTTTAAAATGCATCTTTTATAATACTTAGAAGTATTGTATTAGTCTGCCCAACTTGGGAAATACACAATGTAACAGACCTGCATGCTCTCAGATTCGTGGTTTATGGTGCCTCTACTCCAAACTAAATTAAAGATGCTGGATTCTCTGCTGTTGAATATCCCACTTTTAGCAAACGCCAAATCAATTACGACGACTCTATGTGCTTGTGTAATAACGTCCACACCAGCTGGAGGACCTTGTAAGTCTCACTGGAAGTAGATCGTTTTAAGTTCCTCACAACAAAAGTTGTGTTAAAACTAGTAGAATGTAATGACTTTAATCCTAAAACACAAAGAGAGCATTTTGAAAATAACTTCAGCCATTTACATCATGTTATGGAAGAATTGCACGGAAGAGTATGTTTAGGGGTGTTAAAATCACCCATAAGTTAGAGTGGCCAGCCTGCGTACATTGCAGCCACCAAAGCCAAATGCATTGCTTCATTTTAGTCTAAAAATGTTACCTCCATAAACATGCCAGTTTGGATTATGCCACGACTAAGGGCTCAGACAGGGATATTAATAGATATGTACAAAAGACATTGTGTAGCTGTTTCTATGCTTGTGTCTGTATATAATTAAACATGTTGGACTTAATACAAGCATCATCACTAACAGTAGCTAAAGTAGATTAACTATTCTGACCAACCCTGAAAATCCAGTGGGCCAATTGATATGCCATGTAGCACAATCACATGCAAACAAACTAATTGTAGCCTTATGCATCAAATAAAACCATTGCTAGATTAATTGTGACGGTCGTATTTTGACTTGTTATAATTCCGGCTGATTACTGGATTTGAGAGGCGTGTGCTTATGTTTGCATGTGTTTGAAATAACTGCTGGAGCAAAGCCTTTTCCTCCCTCTGTCTTACCGTTCCTATCACCTGCCTCTCTCTCTTTTACGGCACTAAGTTTTCTCCCTTTTCACTCTTAATTCCATTTTGTATTCCTTTCTGTGTCTATTAAACGTCCCTTCTTAACTTCTTCCGTTTCATACACTGACTTAAAAGCTGCAGATATTTCGTCCGTAACATTTGTGTCTCAAACTCCCAGATTATGCCTTCTATGTACACACCACTTCCGTCAGGTCTTTCTGCATATAGAGACATCACAGCGCTGGCCATCCATGGGATCTGCCGTCGACAAAATACCTCGTGTAGTCGCTGACTTCGGTTTCCGTGTCGACATGTAGGATCCAGAACACGCCACCCTGCTTTTTTTGTCATTGCTTCTTAATGACATCCCACGTTGCTTCTCTCACTCATCGCCATTCTGTGCTTCTGTAGTTTGTCTTCTGTGTGTCGATAGACGCTAGCGTGGTGCTAATATGTCACGTTGGCTTCAGTCGTTTTAGTGGGTGTGAGGAACAGTGTCATGAGTTTGCATTACTTTATCCGATGATCAACCAACGAGACGGGGATCTTTCCTCTAAAACATTGTCCAGTTTCACTTGCACTTTTCTCTTCAGTCTAGATTTACGAGGATTTTGTTTAATGGCAAAACGCACTACTTTAAATCACAGACTCTCTCTCTCTCTTTCTCCGTCCTTTTGCCTTTCTAGTGGTCTTTTTCTCTCTCACCCTCTCTCCCTGTCTCTCTCTACTGCCTTCTTCCCCTACCTCGCTTGTCCAACCAGTCATCTAACAACGCTAATAACACTTTTTTTTAAATATGATTAATGAACACGTCAAACAAACTTGCATTCCTGTTTTCAGGTTGTAAAGTTACATACCTCCGGTGTCCTTTATCCTACATATGTTATGTAATTTATATCAGATTAATTTAATTTAGCCTACATTGTGCTGTTTTTAGTGAATGTTATCGTGTTGACATTTTGGTATCTTGTCATCATTTTGAACAAAGTCTATTATACTTCCATAAACGGCCGTAGAATAGTTGAATTTATTTTGCCGTACAGTGTGCTTTTATTTTGAATTGGCCTCGGAGAAGAATTTACTACAGCCTGTTGGAAACCATAGTCGGAAGTGAATCATTTTGTTGAGATTGTATTCCCCTTCCTCTGTGTCCTGCTCCTAGCAGCCTCCTGCACTCCTCTCATTTTTTTCTCTCCATTTCTTCCCCTCTCTCTCTAGTCTCTATGTCTCTCTCTCTCTATTTCTCCATCTGTGACGTTGAGTCTGGCCCATATTTGATGTGTTCCTCCTTCTCCATCTCCATTTCCCGACAGGTTGCGCCTGGCGATATGTTAGAGCCAGCGCCTCCTACACCCCCTATTTACCTCCCCTGTGCGACCCCAAGGATGGCCACTTGCTTGTGGATGGTTGCTATGTTAACAATGTCCCAGGTCAGATTTGAAACACCCGCTCACCAAAACCTCCACCTCCATCCCTATGTCGACGTCGAACCACTCGGCGACCCTCCTACTCTCTCTTGTCCTGTCCTTCCCAAGTTCTCCCTCAAAACTAACCCCACCCATGGAGCCCATGGTTTGGAAGGAAAGACTAAATCCACTAGTTCCACTTCTGTCCAGTGCATCATCCTTCACTGGTACATATCATTAATTCTAATTTGGCTATTATAATTCTCACACATAGCAGACTTTCCAAAGTTAGCTTGGCGCCACCTGTGATTATAAGCGCTGACTTTCGGAGTCGATGTGAGGTTTTGCCCACGCATGTCTTGACATCTTTGAGTCATGGAGCGATGCATGGTAGACTGGCTTCTTCTGGCCCACTATGTTTATTTGTTCAACTTTTATCTTCCCCTTTTATAAATGTAAAGTTCTGGAGGTGGCTTGTAAGCACCACTGTACTTACTTATTTTGATTTTTTTTTTTAAACGAAAATGCAGTTGCAAACTTGCTGGTCGCTCATCTTGGCCAATGTGACTCAAACTCGAGGTATTTTGATGTAGCTGGATTATCCTTGTGAGATTGGGAACAGAGATCATACAGTAGTGCTTGTTTTGAGTAAAGGAAAGCTGTAGTGTTGAAGTTGACTCTTACTGGGGATCGAGAATGGCTGCACCATGTCAACATCACATCTGTCTGTTGTTGTGGAGCATCGTACGTGTCGGTGGTCCTTTTGGACTGAACCTCGGCTTGTTCCCCGTCCCCCCGTGAGGAGGTCCTTTTCGAAAGTGCTACCGTTTCATTTCAATCACCTCCACCTCCAGGAAACGTGTTCAGTCTCTCCTACACGGCACCTGTCCTCTGCCCTGGCTTTGCTTGCTTCTGTGTGCATGCCAGTGTAAACCACTGTGAGGCAATCAATATATTTCTCATGAGTGTGTGTATATATATATATGTATGTTTATTTTTTTATAGCATGCATTACTTTTTTAAATATATTTTTTTATTATACAGGAATATGTGTTCTGGATCCTGCTGTTGTCTATCATAGCTCCTGTACAAACGGAATAAAGCCCTTAAGTTACAATAAGTCGAGAGCAAACAAATGGAAAGCTGTAGGTGATGATATTATCCCCAAACTCCTATTTCAGGCAAATAATTCCTCCTCAGCATTCACACATTCGCCACGTACAGATGTACCTCTTGCTTTTCTCTGTGGTGCTCCTTATCCTTCCAACCCATGCTGCACCCGTCCTGCTCCTGCCCCCTGCTGGCACTGAGCTGAACTGCAGGACTGGGCAGGCTGGGTGCTTCCCTGCCATGCTCGCGGTGAGGGATCTCCGAACAGTCGCAACACCTGCCGCTGCTCCTTCTCTCTAGTCTAGATGATTCAAGTAGGTCTATTACAAAAAATTCGACTTCCTCTCCCCAGAATATCATGATTGGTTTCAACTTGAATACACACAGAATCTGTGGATTTTGTTTTGGAAAGGAGCTGATGCTGAGAAACGCTGATGTGACACTGTTTGGAGATCCAAAACGGCCTTGGCTCTCTGCGATGGATGCCATTTTACTTTTTTACCTAGCGCACAATTCACACAGGGTCTCTGTGCAAGGTAACGAGGTTTGCAGTGGTGTACAGCAGAGTCCAGAGGTGGGCAGAACCACAGTCCCAGCCTTTGCAGGGATCGGCGACCTTCCTTTGTCCGACCTCCCTCTCATGTTGGGATTGCGTTCTGTGTCGAAACTAACCTGAAATGTGTAGCGAACATTATTGAGATGTTATCCCCCTCCTCCCTACTTCCCTCCCCGGTGTGTCAGGCTCTCTGTGGCGCTATGTACGGGCGAGCATGACCCTCTCTGGGTACCTGCCGCCTCTCTGCGACCCCAAAGATGGAAACTTGCTAATGGACGGTGGCTACATCAACAACCTGCCAGGCAAGTAGAGGTGGAAGCCCCCCCCCCCCCATAGCCCCCGTCCTCCACCTCCCCAGCACACAGTACTCGATGTCCACCAAACTCCTGTCCCCCAGAGGAGGGTTAGGTGGAGTGAGAGACGGGGATGATTATTATAAGGGGTTCTAGTCAGGTTGTTAATAGGCTGGGTAAGTATATCGACATTGGCTTGTCTTAATGATAATTAAGTCAGGAGGTTCTAGAGGAGTGTGCTACGTTTTCCCTGTCTAGATATTGAGCCGGTTCAAACTATCAATTAAGAAACAAATCATTCAATCTTAATCAACCAAATGAAAAAAAATATAACGATACAAACCGAGTGAGCTTCATCACAACCTGAAAGATTCAGTATTGCTAGATGGGGAAAAAGTAAGCGTTTAAAATGATCTTGATCGACACTCAAGTGTATTCAATGGTGAGGTAACACTTACCACATTGGAGAAGGGAATGTGGTCTTAGTCCGTCACACAGCCTGGTGTCAAAAAGGATTACAAATCAGGATCTATCACTTAACAACAACAACAAAACTTCTCAAATGTAAAACTATAGACTGATTTTGCTATTTCTTTATGGCACAAGACGCCAGTCTGCTTTGAGGTTAAAGTCTCGTTCCCTTCATCCCGCAATGAGCACTTTACTGTAGAGCTGGGCAATAATTCAATAATATTGTTAAGTTCCTTTCAACGTAATCACACGATTGGAATACGATCATATCGTGTTATTCCGTCAGTCAAATTGTAGTTTAAAACAAAAGAATTGAAGTTTTAGTTTGACATGAGGAGCTCAGCCTCATGTAAAGCCGAACTGTTTTGCTTTAAGCTTCATTTGGATTGTTTTCTAAGGGATTATACATGCATCGGATACATATTGTGTCAGATGTATGCATTCATTTGTCTTATTGTTAAATCATTGGTATGGGAAAACATCCCTCTTATTTTAATGATACTGATTTCCAACAGTTCACCCAGCCCTACATTAATCATACTGACGCGTCATTTGAGATGTTTCTGTATTTGCTTCCATTTCAACCAGAGGAAGATTTAGTGCAGTCTGTTAAGAAAGAGGGGGGAAGCTGTCGTTGAATACATCCTCATTACCTGAAAGCACCAGATCAAATGTACACTTTCCTGTTGTGCTAACTTAAATAAGACGGCATTGAGACATGAAGCTTTCAATATGGTGCGCAGATGAAAACTCCCCCGAGTCTGTGTCTGTGTAGTCATGATCAGGAATGCACTCTGTCCCGGTGAACCACGGCCATTTGTCATGAAGCTCTGGTCTGAGCCATTGGAAGGAGAATAATATGTGATTATGTCTCATTTTTGAGGTTTGTGATCTGTGGTGCTTTCTGGGCCTAACGATGGAGCCAACAACAGGTTGTCTTGTAAAAGCAACTTTATTTTCTGATGGTCTCTCAGCTTCTTTCTTGGCACTCTGGATTAGTTTGGTCGACTTGTGATGTTTTCTGCCTTTTTTTTGTCTTTGAAAAGACTCAACACCACACGAATGCTCACTAGCAAGTCAACGAGAAAGGTCACGACCTCTGTCCCTGCGCTCGTTGGCCAGTCAAGAATGCTCGTGTTTTTTAGTCACTAATTGGCCGTAAATGTGTGTCTGGCAACTTTATATAAAACTGATATTTTTGTGGTGTTGGTCTGTTTGAAGATTGTGGCTCCTGAAATGACGGTTTAAAGATGTTATCCTGAGACGAGCTTAATAACACCGAATCCACTGTCTCACCATCTCTGCTGCTGGATTTTGTCGTGCTGTGTTGGTACGTCTGTGTGCGCGTGTGTGAACGCTGGTGCATGCGCTACACGTCAAACAGCGGACATTGCGAGGAACATGGGGGCCAGAACGGTCATCGCCATCGACGTGGGTAGCCAAGACGAGACCGACCTCTGTAACTATGGCGACAGCCTGTCTGGCTGGTGGTTGCTGTGGAAACGGCTCAATCCCTGGGCAGAGAAAGTAAAGGTACAGTCCGGGTTGGCAGCACAAATGGGTGACTCTGCATCTTGAGTATAGAGTTTTTAATAAAAACATGGGGGTTGCTGCTGAGTCCGAGTCGGATTAAAACATTTCTGTGGTGAATTGTGGTCCTGACGTCATCCTCCGCCACAGGTGCCAGACATGGCAGAGATCCAGTCCCGGTTGGCCTACGTGTCTTGTGTGCGGCAGTTAGAGGTGGTGAAGAAGAGCGCCTACTGCGAGTACATCCGACCGCCCATCGACCGCTTCAAGACCATGGACTTCGGCAAGTTTGACGAGATCCACGTGAGTTACTTCAGAGACGGTGTTGTTTTTATTTATTTTCTGATATTTGAAATGAGCAAACATTCCATGTTGATTGCGGCGCCCTCACATCAAGCAAGTGAGGGCGCCGTTGTATTGACGGTGACGAGTGTGAGCCCGATTGCTTCATTTCGCAAAGAGGATGTTGCTCCTCGTGTATCAATCCATGTGCATCTGTTTTGAAGACTGATGTACTGTATATAGATATTACTGTATATAGATATTACTGTATAAAAAGATGCACGCCAATGCAATAGGGCTCTGTGTAGCAGTGGGTCTGCGGCCTGAGTCGAGCAGAGACTTCACTTTTGCTGTTGGATAAAGTAACGTTATAACCTACCTCCTCTCTACTAACCTGGAGACGATGAGCGGTTACCGGGCGCACTCGGCCCGTTCCGAACAGGCACTGCACTAGTTTATGCCCAGCAGCATATTACAATACATTACATTACATTACAATACATTTAGCTTTTACCCAAAGCGACTTACAATCACGTTACATCCGTACACCGTAGACACAGCTACAGGGAGCAATTCAGGCTTAAGGGTCTTGCTCAAGGACACATCGAATAAAGGTGCGTTCACACCAAAGGAGAAACTATTTTTCGCGTCGCCCAAAACGCGTGAGTTTACTCGCTCCACCGTTCACCGTGTTCTCGCCATGAGCGTCGAGACGCTCCGCGAGGGGCGGGGCTTATCTCCGTGTCTCGTCTCCGTAAAGACCGTTATCATCTCCTTCATCCACCAGAATAACTAACCACTCGTTCTGCTTTATATTTGTTGTGGACGTCCCACACACTAACGCCCTCGTGTTTGGGTTCATGACATCACCCGTAGGCTCACTCAGCTCGGTCACTTTCACCGATGAAGTTACTGTTACGCCTGAAAGACTTCCGCTTCCAGCGCTACGAGAGCGGAACTCAAGAGCTGATTGGCCCGAGTTGCGAGATGACCGCCTCAAAGTTGAAATATTTCAACTCGGAGCGAAAATTGTGCCGCTGGAAACGCGTCGCCCACATCGCGTCGCCCACATCGCGTCGCCCCAAACGCGCCGCCCGGAAAAATATCGCGTCTATCGCAGCCACACGCGTCTGTACGTTGACTTTTCATGGGATTCAGTCCCGCGAAAAAATAGTTTCGCTTTTGGTGTGAACGCACCTTAAGGCGGGGATTGAACCGCCAACCCCCTGATTGAAAGACGGACCTCCTAACCACTGACCAATTGTCGCCAATTAGCAATACACTTTGAAAATGTCTTTCTTCTTAAAGTGTGGATGATTTGCACTGTAAATGGTCAAATGCATGGCTGATAAACCCCCAAAACATACTGTTTCAAGTTTTTATTGTCACATCCCCTTTTATACAAGTATAATCGGTTCGTGAAATTCTTATGTGCAAAACACCCAACAGCAGTAGCAGACTAAAAAAAGAATAAGAATGAGAATAAACTATACAATATCCACACAAAAAAAAGAAGAAAGTATTAACAATATATATATAAAACAATGTAATAGAATATACATCATGGCAATATATATATATAAAACAATGTAATAAAATATACACTTTTTTTGAGACTATATATATATATATATATATAAACAATGTAATAAAATATACACCATGGCCATAGATATTCACAGAATATGTTCTGGTGTGTAGTGTTAATGAGGGTCTCAGTCCTTGTTCAGCAGCCTGATGGCCTGACTGAAGAAGCTGTCCCTCAGTCTGTTTGTGCGGCACTTGATACTGCGGTATCGCCTGCCTGACGGTAGAAGGGTGAACAGTTTGTGGCCGGGGTGGTTATTGTCTTTCATCATCCGTTTGGCCCTGGCCACGCACTTGGTGTATATGTCCAGGATGGAGGAAGCTCACCTCCAACGATGTACTGTGCCGACCGCACCACCCTCTGTAGTGCCCTATCCAGGGCGGTGCAGTTCCCGGTGATGCAACCTGTCAGAACACTCTCGATGGTACTGGTGTAGAATGTTCTGAGGATGCGGGGGCCATGTTGAATTTCCTCAGTCGCCTAAGGAAATACAGGCGTTGTTGGGCCCTTTTCACCACGTGAGTGGTGTGCGTGGTCCATGTGAGGTCCTCGGAGATGTGCAAGGAACTTGAAGCTGCTGACCTCTCTACTGCAACTCCGTCTATGGAGATGGGCGCTTCCTGTAGTCCACGATCAGCTCCTTGGTCTTCTTGGCGTTGAGGACGAGGCTGTTCTCCTGGCACCACTGTACCAGTGATCCAACCTCCTCCCTGTAGGCTGTCTCGTGTAAGCCGGTGATCAGCCCCAACACTGTTGTGTCGTCAGCAAACTTGATGATGACGTTGGAGCTGTGCATGGCAGGGCGTGTCGTGGGTGTACAGGGAGTAGGAGAGAGCTCAACACGCATCCCTGAGGGGCTCCGTGTTGAGGGTCAGCGGCTCTGAGGTGGTACCGCCCATCCTCACCACCTGGCTGGCCCGACAGGAAGTCCAGTATCCAGCTGCACATGGTAGAGTGCAGGCCTAGACCTCTGAGCTTGGTGTCGAGCTTGGCGGGAACAATAGTGTTGAACGCTGAGCTGTAGTCCACAACCAGCATTCGCACACAACAGTTCCTCCCCTCCAGGTGGGAAAGGGCGGTGTGAGTGCCATGCAAGTGCGTCGTCGGTGGATCTGTTTTGACGATATGCAAATTGCCATGGGTCCAGCGTGGCAGGCAACATGGAACAAATGAAGTCCTTGACCAACCTCTCGAAGCATTTACTGACAATCGAGGTGAGGGCAGTCATTCAGGCAGGTTACCTTGGGGTGTTTGGGGACAGGCACAATGGTGGACATCTTGAAGCTCTCAGGAACAACAGCCTGGGACAGGGAGAGGTTGAAGGTGTCTGAAGACTCCTGCCAACTGGTCTGCACATGCTCTGAGGCGCGCCCGGGATGTGGTCGGGACCTGCCGCCTTCGGATGTCCACCGGAAGGCTCTCGCCACGTCGGCGCCAGCCTCTGAGATGATCAGCAGGCTGGTCTCCTCGGCGGCGCTGCTGCTGCGGTTCACGTCGAACCGAGCAAAGAATGTATTTAGCTCGCCTGGGAGGGAGGTAGAGGAGTTCTCTTCACCGCTGGTTTTCCCTCTGAAGTCCGTGATTGTCTGTAGCCTTCCACACACCTCTCACGTCATGGCTCTTGAGCTTCTCCTCCACCTTGTTCCTGAACTCCCGCTTGGCAGAGCCGATGGTCTTACGGAGGTCGTTGCGGGCTCTTTGTATTCCGCCATATTCCCGAGTCAAGCGGAGGTTTACGGCGCGGAGTGCAGCGCGAACATCGCCATTTATCCACGGTTTCTGGTTGGGATAAATCCGAACCGACTTGGTAGGAACAACGTCATCTATGCATTTCTTGATGAACCCGGTGACTGAGTCACTGGCGTTGTTGTCCGACGCGACCCTGAACACATCCCAGTCAGCACGTTCAAAACAGTCCTGTAGCATAGACTCCGATTGGTCCGACCAGCGTTGCACTTCCTTCACAGCGATTGGTTGCTGCTTAAGCCTCTGCCTGTAGGCAGGAGTAGTTGGATGGGCGGTGGTCGAGCGGTGGGCGGAGGAGGGCTTTGTATCCATCCCGGAAGGGAGTGTAGCAGTGGTGAAATCGCTCCCCAGCGTGTTGCTTGTTATGTGTTGGTAGAAGGAGAACTTTCTTCAGGTTCGCTTTGTTGAAGTCCCCGCCACAATGAAAGCAGCCTCCTGCTCGCTGATCGCCCGTAGAGTTCCTTCAGCGCTATGTCCGTTGCTTTGAGGCGGAATGTACACAGCAGTTACGGTGACTGCTGTAAACGTAGCCAGAATGGTGACACATGAGCATTAGGTACTCCAGGTCCGGGGAACAGAACGACTTGAGAGTATGTACATGACTTTGGTTGCACCAAGATCTGTTTATCATGAGACATACCCCCTCCACGATCTTTACCAGAGAGAGTCTTTGTTCTGTCAGCGGAAAATCCTGCGGCTCGATGGCTGAGTCGGTAACCTCCTCCGACATCCATGTCTCCGTAAGGCAGATGATGCAGTTGTCCTTAGTTTCCGGTGGAATTGAATACGAGCCTGTGGCGCGCAGCTTATTGTCCAAAGACTGTACATTTGCCAGTAAAATGGTGGGTAGTGGGTCGGATTCTCTCGACGCTCAGCCCCAGCACGCACGCCAGCTTCCTCCTCCCTCGGCGGCGGTTGCGTGAGATCGCGCCTAAAATGGACGGAGATAGTTCACTGTTCCTGGCGGGACCCCGAGTAAGTTGAAAAACTCTGGTAGGCGGCGAGCAACTGCCGATCCAATCTCCAGAAGTGTGCATCTGTCGTACGTTAACTGGCTGCTAACGTTTTGTGCAAAAATAGTCGCAATAAGAAGAATAAATAACAAAAAACTACTACAAAATCCGGGAGCTCGCAACACAGCCGCCATCACGTACGGCGCCATATCGTGGAAAACCATCCTCTGCTCAGAGTACCTTGTGTTTCTGTTTTTAACTACCTCAGGATGTGGGCTACCAGCACGGCAAGCTGCTGTTCACTGGCTGGGCCCGAGGCGACATCATTGAGAACATGCTGAAGGACCACCGCTCGGCCGACGACAACGACAGCAAGAGAACCGACGTAAGAACGACACTCGCGCCGCAAAATGATATGTAATGTGCTTGACGATTCATTAAATAAATGTTCAACGTCTTTTATGTCGGTATACAATGATTTTGTGTCCCGTAGTCCTGCACGTGTCCAGGAGCTGACTTCACTGACCTTGCAGAGATTGTATCGAGGATAGAGCCGGTCCAAAGCTCCGTAGCTACAGAAGGTAAACGATCACTTGTCGTTATCTTTATCTAGAAATATTATTTTCATAGCGGTGTGAATATATTAAATGTCCTTGTTGGAGCAGTCTCCTCCTCTAGATGTAGAGTTGCCCCCTCAGTCTGCACAGTGGGAGATGTCCTTGATATTTTATGGGTCCTATCTAAACCATGTGACACTGTCACACAATAAATTCTCTCCGTAATATATATCCTGTAAATCTTTCCATTCAGCGGACGAGTCCGACTGTCTGACGGAGTACGAGGAAGACGGGATGGACACGGTGAGAGAGGAGGGGGAGGAGGGGGAGGAGGAGGAGGAGGAGGAGGAGGAGAAGAAGAAGAGGAAGAAGAGGACCTTGAGGACCACTCCCCTGAAGAGTGGGGCCAGAATGGAGTCTTTCAAAGTGTAAGTACACACAAAAACGTGACGTGACCGATCCATAATGAAAACACGTTCCTCTTCAATGCTATTGTAACATTTTAGGGACGCAGAGATTGTGAAATTCTGGGCCGATACAGATGTTTAATATAGGAATTTGCCCAATAGCTATTGTCGATGTTTTCTTCAGAGTGGGGGGGATAATGTGTAGTTATGATCAAGAATGGACTCTCTATTTTTTTCGTCGAGGAAAAAATGAATCTTTATTCTGAGTCTGAGTCAGACCTCGAATAACAAACACGACATTTAGCCCGTTACAAGTCGTCCACTGCCGTCAGCAAGTGGCAGTACAACGAGACGAATGTCGGACATTCGTTCGGTCTCGGCTGGCGGAGCAAGATTTCCTGCTTCTATTTTTCTCATGGAGAAGTTGTTCCAATGAGTTTATCCAGGGAGGTATATTTGACTCACATTTTAAAAGGCTTTAATAATATCTCTGGCGACGTTGACTCCATTTCCATCACTTTGTCGATTTTATTTTCACTTTTACCGAAGTCTAACTTGAGTTCTAACGTGAAGTCAAAGACTGTGCCGATGTCCCGGTATAGATAAAGAAATAAAACCTGAGACTGGGTCCCGCCCCTTCTTCTTATACCAGCTGCTCCTCATCAGATTAATATAAATAATTCCCAAAGAAAATCATTATTTCGAATATGAATATAACATCCATTCATATGGTAAAGAAAATTCTTCAGATCATACAAATAAATAAAAAAACATGATTTGCAATCAAAATAAAATGTATGGTTCTTACAGTGACACGAGAGGACCCTTCAGATTTCAGCCATATTGAACGGGTCAAAAACAACTCTCCCCTCTCCGCAGGATGAGGAGAAATCAGTGAGACAACGCAGGAAACTCGCCAGTGACTCCAACACATCCGAAGCCTCCGACTGCTGACAGAGGGCCACGGAGGACTAGAGGGAGTCGAAAACACGAACGGGGGCCAAATTACGGGTCCATAAACTGTCGAGGCTAGAGACTTGGACGCCACGCTCAGCTTCTGCGACTTCTGAACCTCTCTGAGACGCCGCTTTCTGTTTTTCTGCAGGAAATCATTCACGCTCCGACTCATTGAACCTCCGTTGCGTCGAGTGGCTTCCTCCCGGCTCTCGCGCCGGCCTCATCTGTTCACATTCTGAGCCCCGCCGTCACAAATGAATATGTACGGCCTTGAAAAAGAACTGTTTCTCTTCTCGCTTTCACACCACCGGAACCCTTGCCTGCCAACTCCCAAACCTGCCAGAACCAGGGACTCCCGCAGTAAACGACACGACACAACAAAACAGGGACACTTAAAACGTCCAATTCAGTCCCGTTTCCCTGGTTTCTCAGTTTTTAAATGGCCATAAAGACCCTATCTGTGTCTCCGAGTCTTTACGTGTGTCTCTAATGTCGGTACATCGTCATTGTACATATTACATGGGCCTTTTATTTCTTGTGTGCGCATGTTCAGATGAGTTTGTATATTTTGCCCGTGTGTTTAGGATGACTGTTTGCTGTGATTTCTTGAAATAATATGAAGACCCTGAGAAGCAAAGTGAGATACATACAACAGGTCTTTAGTGGGAAAGAGGGACATGAGCTTCGTGTTGGATGTCAGGGAGGGGAAGCTGGAGGTTGAGTGTGTTCATGTTCACATCAAAGTATGTTCATGTTGAATGAACGGTGCGGAACGAGGATCGACTCCGATTAGGAGGCGTTGAAAGAATAAGACGCGTTCGGGAATTAAGAGGTTTTTTAAAAATATTGCCAGGAGATAAAAGTGTGTAGACGGACGAAAAGAGATAGAAAGACGTTTTATTTTAATATAATTTATTTAAATTCACCCAGAATAGAGAGGGAGCTCGATGCACTGCGGGGAGACTATGCTGAACAGATGGAGAACAGAGGTCGTATGAATGAGAGGATTTCATTGAGTGGATGACGTGTTTGAAATGCAGTGATGATAGACTGTCGATGTTTGAGATGATGAAGACGATGCCTTTTTCGAACCAGTGTTAGTGTTAGCGCCTCTCCCAGTACACAGTGACTGGAGAAGAGGGCCCTCATTTGACTGACACTACTCAGCAGAACAGCGTGTGCCCGAAACACGCAGTACTCAAGGTTCCTGCGTATGGTGGACAACAAGGTGTGTATGACGGTGCATCTGAGACTGAACAGTGATTTAAAAGAAGGAAAAAAACAGCATGTAGCCATTAAATTATTGTTGGATAATAAGCAGAAACCCTGAGTACTTAAAATGGGCCGAAATGCACCTCATGTAACAATTAACAGTTGATTAACATGGACCTCACGTAGATTGTAACAAGAGTATATGATAATATGTTGATATTCATAGATGTATATGAGGTGGACATCTGTAAGTTGATGCTTTGCTGCAAAACAACCTAAACTTAGGGTCCTTCTCTTAAAATTCATTGACTTTATTTATCTGTGTTAACATGCTTTTTAAAAGAATGATTTTCTTATTTTTAAATTTTGGGTTCGGTGGACGTTGTATGTTAATTAACTTGGCTTTAGCTGTTTTGCACTGAAATATTTGAAGTATTCCTTGCTCCGAGACAACGTTGAGATGTCAAGGGAATTCAAAGAATAAAAACATGATAATTTAATATGCAGTAAACCTTGAGGCATTTTATTGGTCTTTTTCTGACCCTGTTTTTGTTTTGCGTCTTATTTCTCCTGCACACACGATCCTAAAAATGTTTTCATGATGAGCAAATCACTTTTTTCCTCCATATTTGATTTGTAAAACAAATCAAGTGTTGAGAAACAAAGATAAAGTATATATAAATAATTGTTCCTCCGTAGTTTTTAGCTAAAGTGCAGAGCGGTGTGCTGCAGAGATCAAGGATCCCTCATCCACCAAGTATTTCAGTTCAGTGTACGAAATAGAAGCATATATGCTTTTATTTCTTAAATTCAATGAACGGAAACCAACGGAGCTCAGTCCACGTCGGTTATCGCGAGAGTTATCATCTTAACAAGCACAGCGTTACGCGTCTGTTGAGTAGCTGTGCGGTGAATAATGAGTTGAAGGTGAAATGCTAATTAGCGCTAAACAACGCGCAGCTGGGGGGGGGCGTCATTAGTTGGCCATTAACCAACCAGGGCATGAAATATTGGACACACTGACAGTTTGAAATGTCAAGACAGTTAACCTGGGGGGCGCGGCGGGGGCTTGTGATTGCTGCGGAGCATGTTGGGGTGAACTTCTCACCAGAACTCAAATAAATGCCACACATTTGGGGGGAATTGATGACAGAGTAATTTTTATTCATAAATACTTAATGAAGAAAAAGGGTCACTTTTCTCATCCAGGGCAAAAGGGCAGGTGTGTGAGCACCACTAGGGGTCTATTCTATTCAATTAAATTCAGTTTATTTATATAGCCAATTCTCACAAATCACAAATTTGCCTCAGAGTGCTTTTAAAATCTGTACATATAAACATCCCTGTCCCAGAACCTCGCATCGGAGCAGGAAAAACTCCCTATCAACCCTTCACTGGGAAAAAAGGGAAGACACCTTCAGGAGAGCAACAGAGGAGGATCCCTCTCCAAGATGGACAGGTGCAATAGATGACATGTTTACAGAAGGAATCACTACACACAAATTAAAACACAGTAACAACACAATCAATGAAAATGACAGAGTGTATGAATAGTAGAAGGCATAGACCTCTATCTGTGCACGTTTCTGTGCACATGTGATGTAATAACCTGCTGTTAGTCAGATAAAGACAAAGCACCTGACTGAGCGTACATATTTTATTATTATTTTATTATTAGTATTATTATCTGTGTTCGCTGTCAATTATTTCCATTATTAAGATTAACCTCTGAACGTTCATGTGATGCAAGTTTATCTCACAGACCCTTTTCCTTTGAGCTAATATGGATTTTAACTGAGCTCTGACGTAAAGCTCTCCGTCATTACTGTAAACCAAGGAGCACACAGTGGAAATCTTTAAACATTAAAATTGTAATGGTTAGCACAAACCAACAGAATGAAAATGACCTGGAGACCAGACGCACAACGATGACAGCTGGTTACACAAACAGTATGTCTACTCTAAATAAATACAAAAGGTTGTAATTGTAATTTTACAATTCCCATTTGAATGATGATTCAAATGTGATGATGTGTCATCTGTCATACGTGTCCCAAACCAGAACTGCATCATCTAAGGTAGTCTACATTTAATTTGTGTTTTTAATATCAATTCCATTATCACTTGTAGCAGAAGTATTGTTGCCATTGCTACAACCTTGACTGAGGTGAAGGGCAATTGTACCCGAGTGACTTTCTGACCCTGAAGATAAGGATAGTGCACCTGCCTATGACTCAATTATTATGTGACTACATCTTAACAACTTTCACATGATCAGGGCTGATCTGCAGACATATTTCAATCAGTAGGCAGAGGCTCTGGATTTTAAAATATGTAGTGTCAGATAATTACACTTGTGTACTTCAGATCGAACTCTTTATGAATACTGTTCAACAAATCCAGCCTAATAATACTTTCTTAGTTCAACAAAACAATGGAGGCTGTATTGCAGATAGCTATGAAAAGAGATGATACAAAACGTGCACACAAATAAATCAAGACAAGACTGAAAGGATCATTTTACAATCGGATGATGTACAACTGTTAATGTCCCATTCAGATTCATAATTACAAGGTACAACATCTAACAAGGGAATCGGGTATATAATATCTCAATAATATTGAGCTTGGTGCTTCAACGTGATAACAAGCATGTGATGCATTGCCTAATCTTATCAATGAACATATGTCTCACCAATCTTTTTGCAATTATCTTGCAAGAAGAAAGCACTGGATACCACCTTCATCCCCATGCACGTTCCCTCTGATGCCAAACTGATGGGTCAGGTGTTCATGGGCTCCTCTTCCTCCTGGGCAATGGGTGTGCTGGTTAACACCTGGCACGGAGAGACAATTTAATTCCGAAGAAGAAAATAATATTTATCTCCAAGCTCTGGTATTTACCCCCCTCTAATAAGATCATAACTTTGATGCAACATTACTCAATCTAGTCTGAATGTTTATTCATTTAAAGTATTTTTTGTTCTACTTTCAGCTCACCTTATTTGCCTTTTTTGTTTTACTTTTGTGGTGTCTAGCTGTGCAGTTAGTTTGGGTTTTATTTGTGTCTGTTTTTTCAGAGTTGTGTAATGAATTAAAATTGAGTAACGGAACCTATCAACCCTGCAACATTTTCAAAGGAGCACATGTTTCTCGCCTTGCCCACATCCAATTGGAGCATATCGATTTCATTAGTGTGAAGTAGAGAGCCTGCTGGTATAGCTGCCCATTAAACGACAATTGTATTCTAGCCCTGAGATGGACTGGCGGCCTGTCCAGGGTGTCCCCTGCCTTCGCCCTGTGTCAGCTGGGATCGGCTCCAGCGCCCCCACGACCCTAATGAGGATAAGCGGTATTGATAATGGATGGATGGGATGTATTCTTTCTTTTTTCAAACGTGTTTAAAGGAGATGTTGTTGCGGAAATGTTGAAAGATACTTTTGAAGGTGTGGGGCTGATTAATGTGACAAATTTAATTACCTTGGCCTCTAAATAAGAAAAATGACATGAACATCGAAGAGACGTTTTAAGTCAGAACTTCTGAAAATACAACCAGAACTATTTAAATGGCAAAATATCAACCAAGTAAGAATTTAAAAAAAAAAGTTTTATATATCTGTCACCCAATGGTTTAAACGCTGTTATGGGATATTTTCTTTGTGTAAAAAAGGTTGTGCAAGTAACAAAGAGAGTATTCCTAAAACATTTTTGCTGTTTATTGTCAGACCCTCACATGTGACCTGTGCTTCATGTCATCAGGACGCTACACTATGGTTTTCACTGAGATCGGCTGCATCCCTCTGACTGTGTCTTCCTACTCTCCAGCATCCGGATGGGCCACGCTCAGGTGAGAACCTGAGAGGAATAATGCTGCTACTCATAATTATACTTACCCGTAACATGTCTCCTGTACTAGCTTCATGTGTGGAGAAATCCAATTATTTAAAACTGCCCGTTTAATGGTCCATGTAATGTTATAGTGATACAATATGACAGAAGACTGTTGACGAAAGTGCTTTACATACAGATTCAAGTGTATTGCATAACACAAAAAAAGCAACATACTGTATAGCTCAGAGTGCTAATACCAAATAAAAAAACAATCATGTCTTTATCATGACTCTCAAAAGCTAATTAATTAAGACGGGGGAGCTAATAATAAAAATAAAACTTTTTAAAAATCATATGTATAGTTATTATTTAGACACTGTATTATGTATAAACATCTCCCAGATCTTCCCTGAAGGTATATGATGTTTTCACTGGGTGAAATATTATTTTAAATATTTTAAGAACAATGTTTAACCCTTCCTGACCAAAACAACAAAATAATTCCCAGATTATTTTCATCAACCACTTCGCAAATGCTAACTCTGTTCAATCCAGAAGAATTCAATCTGGGCTAGATTGGACATTATTTTGGATCGGACTCAGTATTTCACAAAGTTGACAGTCAGTGCAGATTCTCAATGAGGAGACTCTTTTGTTTACATTTCAGCACCTTCAACTGGGTCGTGGGCAACACAAACCCCATGGACTACAGTCCGCCTTCCTTCTGTGCCACGTCTAAACTGGAGGAGACCGAGACCCCGGTTCCCTTCTTCGCTGCCTTGCAGTCTCTGGCCAAGTAGGAAGAGGAGTCAACATCTGGACACATCTGGAGCATCTCACTCAGATAGTCACTAATGAAGCGGAGCTACATTGGACTCAAATGATTAAAGAACTGTATGTGAGCATCATTTAATATACTATTAATTGCAGGTATTGCAGGTCAAAGGAAATCATAGTTTGATAGTAGGAGTCAATCGAGAATTTGGGGGTGAAGATTAGATCTACACAGTATAGGGACTATAAATAACAATGTACTCTTTGTAGCTGCATTCCTGCTATGTTTTCTATCTCTGTCCTCCTTTTCAATACAATACAATAAAAGCATTGTATAAGACTGTACTTATTTAGAGTTGGGTGCTTGAATGGATGAGTGAATAAGACAGCAGGATTAACAGGAAAAACAAAGCAGACGTAGAACAGTACAAAAATAAATGTGAATAGAAATAGAAACGTTTCATCCAAACCAGACATGTTCTTCATACTGATGCATATGGCACATTAATCAGAGATGTTCATCACTAACAACTACACCACCAAGTTGAACCCAGCTGGAGATCTTTAAAGAGTGAATACGTGTGCAATAGAGATGCTTTTGTATTGACCTAAAAGAGAAAAAATAAACACTTTACATCTAAAACAAAGATGGGAAAAGTTATAAAAGGTTAGGATTGATGTGAACAGTAAGCGAACATTCCCGCTCACAATGTGAGAGGAGGCAGAAAAATACTCTGATGCTTAAGTTGTGATGCTTTTCAAAGAGGTAACAAACCTGGGTCATTTGTTTATGAAAAAGATTAATACTTCCCCACATATTGAAGCATGAGAATGAAACAGAGGTGCATTTCAATACTTTTGCTCATCAGAGTCAGCAATGATTCTCAAAAACATTAACTTTTCTCTGTAAATCGGTGATTATATCCAAGGTTATTTGAACCTTTACGGGCTTCAGGCCATTAGAAGATCGTCTGTCCCCTGAATGACATCCTATTTCCATTGACCTTTAATTTTTTAAAACCTAATGCTGCTTAAAGTAATGAAACTGGACCATGAGAGGGAAAGTTAGAGGTACACAACATGAACAAAGTGAGGGAGATCTTTAAATAATAACTTCTGTATCCAGATCCCCACTTTATAATCCATCTCTGTGACTTCAAAGTAAAAGCATACAAGCACAGAGTGCATATTGTCTCACCTAGATGTTTTTAAAGGCTATACATTTCATCCTATGTTGTTTATAAGAGTTTCTCCTCTTAAAATGACTCGGCCTCAGACTGTCTGTTTAAATTCACCTGGAGAAAACTGCAGTACTTAATTTTCTCCAGCAGATGGCGGCAGCATTGCTCTTATCTCATTGTCCCTACTTTGGCGTATTTACCCAATTTGTTATTTCATTTGAAAGTTTACAGTAAATAGTTGGGTGAAGCCATTGTAAACTAAAACAAGCTATAGTTTATAGTTTATTTAATGTCATTGTCAACAACTAAAAACCCTCCCTCCAGGCGGGATGCTTCATAAGAGAACTTAAATTGTATTAATGTATTAAAACAAAGACGTTAATAAACACTAATTATGTACGGCATAGAAATGCTAAATTTGGGCGGTTGAAGAAAAGTGTTACCCAGACGTCAATATGAGACTTGTAAGAAAGGTAAAGGGATTTAAATTGAAAAGTTATCCTTAAAATCTATTTGAAAACTTCTTAAGTGGCTGAATTGCTCCACCGTTCCTTCTTCTGGGAGCCTGACCACGGCTGGACATCTCGAATAGGAGAATCAGTTTTCACCATTAGAAATTCTTCATACGTTCTCTTTCCGGCATTTGTGAGTCATCCTCTAAGAATGAACATCAAGGTCTTTGGAGATGTCTACCTAACCCAACTGTCAAAAGTGATTCATTTACGCCTGTGTGATTAAAACAATGTGGGACTGCTCTGGAAGCATGAGCAGCAATAATAGCCTGCTAGTCTGTTCAATTATCGGTCTAATAATTATCTGAGCCTGCTGGGACTTTGGCGTAGGCCCGCATAAGAAGACCGGGCTGAGTGTGAAGTCCCTGTTGTGATAAGGAAATTATATTGCTCAAGTGAGTTCTATTTTTCTTTTTGACCAGATTTAACTGAGCCTATGTGTTAACGTGGGAGACGCTGGATACAGATTTGTTAATTTTATGCCTGACTGCCAGTAAATGGCAAAGTCGGCTGAAAATCGAGGCAATTTCAAAACCTTCTCGCCTTAAAAGTCTCACATGAACCGGCTTAAAATACCAAGAATTCAACAACAGCAAACAGCTTATGAACAAATAAAACATATATTTTTATTGTACAAAAGTGATTTTGTTGACAGTGAATTTGTACTAAGCTGTCCGTTGCATGGAGGAGTTGACAATCACAGAGAGGAAGATTTTAACCCCCCGAAAATACCAGATTTTAGTCGGTTGGACTGATTATCCAACAATTTACCCGATAAGCTTACATGTTCTCTTGTAAGAACCATGACTGCTTCTGCATTCTGGTACACATACTATTATACTCTTTAGGATTCCAGAAAAGGCAGTCAAAACCAGTGTGCCAAAAATACCATAATGGTTTCATGCGTCTCGTCACAGTTTGCATTATTCAAGTCCGGAAGCTTTTCTTGCTATTTTGACTCGCAATCAATCTTTTTGCGCAGCAGATATATATGAGCAAGAGGGTGACATTTCAATGTGTAATGTTATGATAATGTATTATGTCACTATTAAAAATGACACGGCCTTCGACCGTCTGTTTAAATTCACCTGTAGAAAATTACAATGCCAAAAAAACGTGTTTTGACCTTGTAATTCTCATTAATGTTCAAGTACATCGTCTTTAAGGGCAGCTGCAGTATCTATTAATGTTCTCGTCCATCATCTTTAAGGGCAGCAGCAGTTTAACAGTACAAAGAAAAGGTGTGCTTCTTGACCTTGCCTCTAGCCCAGAGCATCTATAGCCTTCCACCGTGACCTTTTCAGCCCCACTGGCTCTCCTACGCTCCTCATTCTGTCAAATACTATTATTCTGCTATTCTTTAAAAAAAAACCTTTTTATTGGCCTTGTAATTTTAATCATAGAGTTATAGATAATGTTGTCTTCTTTCTTATTATTTATTTTATTGATTAAATGCTCCACTGTCTGTTCCTGTGCGTTCAGGTAAGATTTAAATTCATGTTCTCGTTGAATTGTCATTTTACTGGTCTGAGGACACATTTTATACTTGTGTTGACACAGTGTTGCTTTGAGCTAAATGCTAAGGTCAGCATGCTAATATGCTCAAAATGACAACGGCCCAATCCCACACCAAAAGCGAAACAAATTTTTCGCGCGACTGAATCCCATGAAGAGTCAACGTACAGACGCGTGTGGCTGCGATAGACGCGATATTTTCCCGGGCGGCGCGTTTTGGGCGTTTACAGCGGCGCGTTTTCAGCGGCGCAATTTTCGCCCCGAGTTGAAATATTTCAACTTCGAGGCGGTCATCTCGCAACTCGGGCCAATCAGCTCTTGAGTTCCGCTCACGTAGCGCTGGAAGCGGAAGTCTTCCAGACGTAACAGTAACTTCATCGGTGAAAGTGACCGAGCTGAGTGAGCCTCCGGGTGATGTCATGAACCCAAACACGAGGGCGTTAGTGTGTGGGACGTCCACGACAAATATAAAGCAGAACTAGTGGTTAGTTATTCTGGTGGATGAAGGAGATGATAACGGTCTCTACGGAGACGAGACACGGAGATAAGCCCCGCCCCTCGCGGAGCGTCTCGACGCTTATGGCGAGAACACGGGGAATGGTCGAGCGAGTAAACTCACGCGTTTTAGGCGACGCGAAAAATCGCTTCGCTTTTGGTGTGAACGCACCTTTAGGTCTCAGACCCTGAACCCTCACAGTCTGTGCGTCTGTGAGGGTGGAGATTGAGTGTTTGAGGGCTCTCTTGCAAACATTTTTAGCCCTTTAAGAACACTTTCCGTAAGTCCGCATTTCTGCAGACTTTTCCCAAGAGAATGAACCACAATGCATAGCAATGTAACATTAAACACACGGTAACCAGCATGTACAAATTACTCTGATTGAATGAACACACTGTTGTATACAATATATAAGGCACATTAGAGACTGTTGAAAATCAGTATGTATCAGCACGTTTGTCAGAGTATGAATGTGTTGACTCCCACTGCCCTCGTACAGCAGGGTTTTACATCCAACCGGTTTCAGTGATTACTGGATTTCTCATCCATAACTGATGCTTCATCAGATCTGCAGAAATGCAAATGAGTGCATGCTGTCATCTGGTGCGTTTTTGTGCTGCACGTACCTTTTCTTCCATTAGAGTCGGACACACTGAGGCTTAACTTTGGGTTTATGCGTGTGGAATAACAGTGATTGCACAGGCGCAAACCTGTCATGGTTTGGCTGCTTTGTGATATCGATGATTGTGGAACATCGGTGCAAAATTACGGTCGGGCACAGTGAACTTCTTGCTGTTTGATGGCAACAGCCAAAATGTACATACGACAAAAAATCCCTAATATAATATCATGTCTCAGTTACGCAGTTGGTAAAAGGCACAAACACAAGTCTTTTATTTGGAACTTAAAAGTATCTCATGTAACATAACATTTTCATTTTAAGCAGCTGACGACAGCACTACATATGTCGTTTCTCCCTAAACACACAGGATTAATTGGGATTTTCATCTCTTTGGGTAATTCTTTGATATTATTAAACTTTACCACATGAACTATAGTCACTGTTTATCAACCTTGAGGAACTCAATATTGTCCTCGTTCTGACCGGTTGACTTTCTGCTCTGAGCAGCATGTACCAGGAAAACAAAACATCAGTTAATGCATGCATGGACCCACTAATTCACTCACACACAAAGCAAACACCTCAAACACCTCTTTCATCACTTCTCGGCGTACTTATTGAGTGCTCATCCAGCCTGACCGAAGAACCCTAATTACACACATTAGTGATCGACGACTCCAATGAGTGGGTGGCACTCATACAGAGAGGAATCTGTGTGTGTCACGACCGCGGTGCGGCGGGGCAGAGACTCAGCCGCAGAGGTGCAGACACGAGTCACGGTGAGGTAAAGCAAAAATCTCTGTGCAGAGTTTACAAAACAAGGAGAAAAAACGGGGACTGAAAAAAAACGAACACTCGAGAACTCAAGACTTAAAGGGGATGTGAACACGAGGGTAATACAAAGACAATCTGCCCGGGGACAAGGAGAAGCAGAGGTGTGTGTGTATATATATACACTACCATTCCAAAGTTTGGGGTCACTTAGAAATGTCTTTATTTTTCAAAGAAAAGCACTGTTTTTTCAATAAAGATAACATGAGTCAAAAATACACACTATACATTGTTAATGTGGTAAATGACTATTCTAGGTGGAAACGTCTGGTTTCTAATGAAATATCTCCATAGGTGTATAGAGGCCCATTTCCATCAACTATCACTCCAGTGTTCTAATGGTACATTGTGTTTGCTAATCGCCTTAGAAGACTAATATCTGATTAGAAACCCTTGTTCTAGCACAGCTGAAAACAGTTATGCTGGTGATATAAGCTATACAACTGGCCTTTCTTTGAGCTTGAAGTTTGAAGAACAAAATTAATACTTCAAATATGAATCATTATTTCTAACCTTGTCAATGTCTTGACTATATTTTCTATTCAATTTTCAATTCATTTGATAAATAAAAGTGAGTTTTCATGGAAGACACGAAATTGTCTGGATGACCCCAAACTTTTGAACGGTAGTGTATATATATATATATATATATATATATATATATATATATATATATATGAGGGGAAACCACAAGTGTTAGGAATGAACCATCAGGAGATACTGGGAAGACACACGGGAAGCACACAGGGTGTTACAATATGTGTGTGTGTGTGGGGGGGGGGGGTGTGGGAGTGTGTTTCACATACAGAGTACATTCACGCTTGGATGTGCACGTGATGCAGCCGTTCCTGGTGCTCTGGAATAGTGTTAGTTACACCTCGCTATTCAGCAGAGGATGATGGACGTAGGAGGGTCAGCCCCCAATTATCCTCTCGACACTGATGGGAGAGGCTGGCGCTCCTCTCCATGCGCCTCCATCTCCTCCCCTCTGACTTTCTCTTCCTTTATCATTCATGTTCTCTCCATCTTTCACAACATGTTTCGTTGTTTGTTTGGAAGACAAGGAGCATAGTAAACTGTTGTGATTTGAATCTATTGGGATTCATGTCGGTCGCAAAAGCCGAACAGCTTTTAAATTCTGCTCCTGTTGTCACTGCTGTTGATTCAGAAATGGAGGGAATTGTGTTGTTGTTGCGGCACCCAGAGCTCAATGCATTAAAACATGGACTCTATACGGTAGAAATAATGACGTTGCTGCCATATTTATGTTTATATTATGTCATTTGTTTAGTGTTGATGGGGCAGCTACAATATTAGCATAGCCTAGTATAGATGGCAATTTAATGACAGCTTAATTGTTTGATTATTTACAATATTGTGAGAAGTTTTGAAGGATGAGGAGTGAATTACGTTTGAAAAAGATCCATTACAGTACTGAGAGAGACTGCTCTTGAACGCTGTCTTCCTGCATGCTGTGAAATGTAAATTGTTATTTAAGGTATTACAAAAAGCAGAAGTTAATGGACAATAAGAAACTTTTATCAGACTCCATCATGCGGCTACAGCATATAGCCATGTATATTTGTATGGACACGCTAACGTAGACCCAAACACAAACATGACAGACGCAGTTGCTGCAATCTGTAATAAAAAAAGGGAAGGAAAGGACGTTGCCATTCAATTTGCGTCATAAGAGCTCTTACATAAGGAGATGATGAAACGGGTACATGATGTATTGGTACATGGCTATGATGACCGGATGTGGAAAAGAGGTGTGAAAGCCATAGGTGAACATTGCATTCCGTTTTTTTCCATATCTGTCACAGTTAATTCACGTTACCTATAGCTACTGGCAGAGAGGGTACAACAGACAGTCCCCTGGAGAAAACATGTTGTTCCCTTTTTCCACAATTATCCAAGAAAATCTCACCAGATGGACACGTCATATCAGCCCGTTGCCTTTTAACAGATGGTGACTTTAAGCAAAAAGTTCAACGGGATTAAAAACAGCTTTTACCAAATCTTACGATTAAATTCAGTAGTGGGCAAAACATGATAACAGGGTGTTTAATTCCATGCCCATTTTGAGGTCTGTATCCCAGCGGGAACTAATACACTGATATTTCATCTCAGGAAGCTATGCCAGCACTTTATCTATCTATATGTATGTACTGTATATGAGATTCTGTAACATCCACCATCACAAATGAAAAGCCACTACGCTGCTGACGATAATACATCGCCCCTTAAGTATTATATTTATCCACAGCCTTTCCTCTCAAGCGTAGTTAAATACATTTGTTTAAAGTCCACACTGGGTTTAAAGTCAAATGCTAATCACAGTCAATTTTTTCCTTTTCGCTCAGATTTTTAAAGGTTACTTAGCCGCAAACATATTTGAACTAAACTCCCTCTTGATTAACCATTATAAAGGTTAACAGCAACATGTTGGGCAGGTTGAGCCATTAGGGAAGCAGGTAATGTTTCAAATGCTAATGCGGACTGCAATTTGCAAAGTGTAGGTTACTTAAAAAAACACATTATCCACTTCTCTCGAACGGTTTCCTTCACTAAAGATTCTCTGCACACAGTAGCAAAGAAATGAGAGACTCCACTCGGTGTTGGCCATCACCGTTGACTGTCCCGTCAAACAGATGCACGGACGTTGTTGTCCTCGAACGCTTTTCTCTCTGGCTCGCCATTAACCTGTTTGGTCGCCGGTTCACACGCTGCAGAGTTTCTGTTGATTTATGCTCCTTTACTCAGCGGTATCACACAGTGGTGGCGAGATATCCGGCTCGGCATCCGTCAACCAGGACCCATCACTCATGATGTCAAGCCGCATGGCAAATTACAACCTTCAGTAGGACTCCTGTTTGCATTGGTGTTTCTGCTGCACTGGGTTTCTGTTTATATTTGCACTCACAGTGTGTGTTGACGCACGATTGTTCTTGTTTGTTCATGTGGGAGGATTCTGTTTTAATACGACCCAGGATTAGAAAGATACTCATAATTGCTTTGTCGAGAAGTACCACACAGGATTGTTTTTCCTCCCTGATAATAGTATTTGATCCAAAATAATGTGAGATTACTAAACTTAATTTCATGGGCTACTTTTTGGGGGTAGTGCACAGCCTATATACAAAAACTATAATTCCAATACAGATTTAGGTGATAATAAACATGGCAGCTGTTGAAATTGAAGATTTTTAAAATGTCACGAGGTATTAAAGC
Organism: Pseudoliparis swirei; assembly: GCF_029220125.1. NCBI lineage: Eukaryota > Metazoa > Chordata > Actinopteri > Perciformes > Liparidae > Pseudoliparis > Pseudoliparis swirei. The sequence continues at coordinate 23,756,127 of NC_079411.1, read as the reverse complement.
ATCAGGTCTGTGAATCCAAGTGAAGTTAGACAGCAGCAATCTAAAACTTTTTCATATATGTAAATGTATATTCTAATTGACATAATTTACAGTCTCAAGATGATTTACAGTAAATATTTATTTTTGCTTTCCCATTAAAAATTAAAGTCAGGAATCATGCACTTATACGAACACCGTAAAGGAAATGTTTGGCATATATTACTTATTTCTTAGAAATCATGAATGTCCACTGAACATGCTCCAAAGCTGTAGTTTTGTTTTGTTTTTGGGATTAAAAAAAAGATAAATAAAGGCCTTGAAAATATATTTTCTCAACCCACTTGTAAAGGTGCGTTCACACCAAAAGCGAAACTATTTTTCGCGTCGCTCAAAACACGTGAGTTTACTCGCTCGACCATTCACCGTGTTCAAGCTATAAGCGTCGAGACGCTGCGCGAGGGGCGGGGCTTATCTCCGTAAAGACCGTTATCATCTCCTTCATCCACCAGAATAACTAACCACTAGTTCTGCTTTATATTAGTTGTGGACTTCACACACACTGACGCCCTCGTGTTTGGGTTCATGACATCACCCGTAGGCTCACTCAGCTCGGTCACTTTCACAGATGAAGTTACTGTTACGTCTGAAAGTCTTCCGCTTCCAGCTACGAGAGCGGAACTCAAGAGCTGATTGGCCCGAGTTGCGAGATGACCGCCTCAAAGTTAAAATATTTCAACACGGCAAATGGTCGAGCGAGTAAACTCGCGCGTTTTGGGCGACGCACCTTTACTTTTGGTGTGAACGCACCTTTACTTTGTTAATCTGAAGTCCCATTATGTGAAGTGTCTGTCATTTGTAGGATTATGGGCTACAACATGAACCATAATGCTGGAAGACCACAGCTCCACCCGGCTACATCTTAACAAAGGTGCTGGAAGTATACAAAAATACAAGCTGATGAAAGGGATGAGCCACACTATATGATCTAAGACACTGCATATATCCAAGTGTGATGATATCTCCTTCAGTTAAAACATGATTCATAAAACTCGTCACCCGAATTAAAAAAAGTATATAAATAAAACGCAACAAATATTCTATGAGAGTCCCAGATGATAAACAAAGTGAGGTTTCGTCTCACCTGGCCAGACTGTACCTTAATGGCTCAAAAATAATAATAAAAAAACAGCCACCATTACTGAGACAGTTATACAAACACCCACCATCAGATGATGGAAGAAATAATGGACCCAGACCATCAGCAACCAGCCATCATACATTCGTTAGTCCTCTCATATCCGCTTTAAGTTCTGTTTTCGTGTTGGTTCTCGTACACAGAGCTGCTGAAAAAGCCCGCTGAGTGGATCCGTAATGGGGAGCCGAGGTTAAGAATGGGTGGCCTCCATTACCTGCTGTGTTTCTGCTCTCAACCGATGTGACGTATTTTTTTTTATATATGGCTATTATCCGCATTGGTAAAATGGGGTGAGGGTTGATCCAGAGCCTCAGCGGGTTTGCTGATGACCTCTGTTCCCTGCCTTCCTCCACCTTCTTCTAATAATGTTCCTCTGGTTGACGTACGCCTTAATTGTTAAAGTGTGTGAGAGATCCACAATGAACTTGTTCATTTCATATGTGCATTAGTTTGCATAATTCATGCATGATTCATGCATGAATCATCACGGTAATCTCCTGGTGGAAGGCTGCAGAGCTACGGAGTTAATTACAAGGTTCATGTCATCCATATGAATTTGAGCTGTTATCTGGACAAAAAGGGCTGGAGATGGAAAGAGACAGACTGACTGTGATCCGTGTTAACACAGAATAACCTGGTCCTATAAACATTATAAAACATGTAATGCATTTAGAAACACACAATAACATCATGGTAGGGGTGGAAACATTTTAATTCAGTAAAAGTAGCAATGTGTCCATGTAAAAGTCTTGCATTAAAAAACAATATTCTCAGCAACATGTATTTAAAGCAAAAGTCAACATGCCAGTGGGCTCAGTGTTTTAATTATATTCAGTATCAGTAACACTGTCGTGTAGTTATACCAGGTGCTAATTAAAAGCCATTTCCAGCTGTCACCTGTGTGATGCGATAATAAGCATGGGAATTTTCCTCATGAAAACCATGAACACCAGGTCAGTGTGAATTATACACTTTGCTTTATTCCATTTTATTTTCATCAACCAAAGAAAGTCCTTTAATAAACAAAGTAAAGTGCCTAACTCCACTCAAAACCTATAAAGATGGAGAATGTCTAAGGGGCTGTTAACTACACGACACAACGACCAATCAGCCTCCGACTTTAATGCTAATGCTAGCGATTGTGGCTGGCCCTGTCACACGAGTAGTAGTGAACAGAAAGGGTTTTTATTTAACTTAAATAGCATAACTTAACTTAGGTAGAAAAAGCAGTGGCTTGTGGAGTCAGTAGTTTCAGTGGTGGAGGTGAGTGCATGCGTGGGAAGTGTGTGTGATATATATCGTATCGTGTCGGGTAACCCCATACTCTCCTAAAAACAACCGGGATCTCAGGATGGAGAGCGAGAGAGAGCTTCTGACACCAGAGGGCTTTGTAAATGCAGCGCTGGTACACAAGGCCCAGGTGTTGTCAATGCTGCTGATTACCTCAGGTGTTTCCACTCTTCTGATGACCCTTGGCCACGCCCACCTGTAGGGACACGAGCCGTTGGCAGAGAGGGTCGTCACAGTTACCATATAGTGTAACGCCGTGTTGCTTTGGCAGGCTCTCTGACCTTAAACGAGTGTTTTGAGGCTGACGTGTCCGTGCATGTGTCCCTCTTTTGGCATTGCTTGCGCTTAATGCCGCCTCCGAGGCCAGAGGGATAAGATCTCAATCTGACCTCAAGGTTAACACACACATATTAATACCAGGTCTAAATGTATTCAGGTTTAATCATATATTTAGATGAGAGACACTTTTTAATGCAAGATGTACTCGGGGTCAGAGTGGCTACCTGTGACCCGTTGGTGTGTGTGTGTGTGTGTGTGTGTGTGTGTATGTGTTTGTAAGCAGCACTGAACTCTGCGTATTGGAGAAGTGAGTACGGATATTGACATATTTTAATCATAGCCTATGATACTCATTCTTGTTAAAAGGAGCTACATTTGATATCCAGGGCATTAAAATAGCAAAGATATATTGGAGTAATATCTACCTGCACAAAGAATCAAGAAGCTCTCCCAACATTAAACATGTCCTTCAACATGTTGTGAGCTGTTGAGAGATAATAGAAATGCTATACATACATTAATCCGTAGTGTCGAAAATACCTCTGTCTAACGTCATATACAATAACCTCAAAGTTGTGTAATACTCTCAAAAAGATGTAAGCCGTGTGCAGAAAATACAGACCAAAAAAACAAACAAGTAAAGAAATAAAAGCTAGTTAGCAACTAGTGCACCAGCCATGTGTGGTAGTGTGGTGTAGTAGTGTAGTATTGTATGTTCACCTCATCCTCTGGACTCACAGGTTCACAACTCACCAGAGACTCTGGTCATTCCCCGAAAACTCACTTTACTTTTTTGACCACACGGTAGGATTCATTGGGATACGTTTGGCCAGTGCTTCTTCTCTTGGAAATGTAACTGCAAAGCATGCACCAGCAAAACGGCTTTCTTTCACCTAGCTATTTCATGACTTATGACATTATTGTAAACTGAAAGTTGATTTGCGGAATCTTTGCTAGTGTGAGGATATGAATGCCTTAAGGTGCGTTCACACCAAAAGCGAAACTATTTTTCGCGTCCCCCAAAACGCGTGAGTTTACTCGCTCGACCATTCACCGTGTTCTCGCCATGAGCGTCGAGACGCTGCGCGAGGGGCGGGGCTTATCTCTGTGTCTCGTCTCCGTAGAGACCGTTATCATTTCCTTCATCCACCAGAATAACTAACCACTAGTTCTGCTTTATACTTGTTGTGGACGTCCCACACACTAACGCCCTCGTGTTTGGGTTCATGACATCACCCGTAGGCTCACTCAGCTCGGTCACTTTCACCGATGAAGTTACTGTTACGTCTGAAAGACTTCCGCCCAGCGCTACGAGCGGAACTCAAGAGCCGATTGGCCCGAGTTGCGAGATGACCGCCTCAAAGTTGAAATATTTCAACTCGGGGCGGAAATTGCGCCGCTGAAAACGCTTCGCCCACATCGCGTCGCCCCAAACGCGCCGATCGGAAAAATATTGCGTCTATCGCAGCCACAAGCGTCTGTACGTTGACTTTTCATGGGATTCGGTCGCGCGAAAAAATAGTTTCGCTTTTGGTGTGAACGCACCTTTACACATTGAATTCAAATACCATAATTCTGCCAACGTAAATCTCAACTTGATAGTCTCATCACTGCACACACACACACACACACACAGTCGACACTCTGCAGATGGTGTCCAGTCTCGCAGCAGAGGACCATACACATGCAGGTTAAAACTCAGCCAAATCCTCTTCACCAAGACATGGCAATGCGCAGAAGGTCTGCAGCCAACTGACGAGCATTTACTGGGAAATCCCCCACCTGCACTCACAGTCCAGCAGCAGATGGTGCAGAGTTCCTTCTTCGGGAAAGCAGAAATTCTGTGATCAGCGATGGGTTTGTTTACAGCCATGAGGAAGAGGCAGTCAGAGGTGGAGGTGTTACAACCCGGCTCAGAGACGGGGGTCGTCACAGCGGCTCTTTTCCTCTCAGGGCCACCAAGAGGTGATGTATTGTTCACTGTCAAGGTGTTTCATGTGATATGATGATGGGAGGTCACACAGGGGAGATACATCACAATTTTAGCAGGAATCTAACTTAGGCGCAAACTCATCTCCTTTTCGGCAAAATGTGAAACTTCGGTTGGGAAAATATGTCATTTGCGTGACACCAGCACTTGACGTCACGTGCTCGTTATGCTAACGGTTTTCTGATTTACCGAGCTACAGAATGTTAGCTTGAAATCAAGCTATCTTTAGCTATGTTGGCCCCAGGGAACAATTATTAAAAGCAGTGCTTTGGTAATGTTGTATGGGACATTCTCCAAACACCCACGGCGATCGTGTCCCTGAGTAAAAGCCGACCACTTGATGCACCTCGATTCTCCAGAAAAGCAGCAGTTTTATAACATTCTCTACCCGGAATGGCAAATCTCTTCCACTGGGACCTAAATTGCTTCTGTTGTCAGTATGGTTCCTCAAATGTGGAGGGGCGACTGTGGGTCCGTCTTTTAATCAGGGGATCGGCCATTCAATCCCCGCCCTAGTCGATGTGTCCTTGAGTAAGACACTTAACCCTGAATTGCTCCCTGTAGCTGTGACATGATTGTAAGTCGCTTTGGGTAAAAGCGGAAACTAACTTAATTGTAATGTAATGGAAAGAAGTGGCTAAAGAATAACAAGTGTAAAGAAAGATGTAAATGGCTCATGCACAAGCAAAGACAAGAAGGTACAGTTTAGTATAATTTGTTTAGAGCGTCTACAGCTATATGCTCTAACAGATGACAGATTCACTGCAAGCTGCGTTAGCTAAACTCCTAAAGTTAAATCTGTGAATAATAACTGCTGCCTTGTTCCTCATCTTTATGATATTTTATCTCATCGCTGACAAAAAGCTCTGGAGGTAGAACAAAACATTACCTAACACCGGCTGTTCGCCTGCCAACAATGTGAAAAGACCCGGTCTGTGCCTGGTGGGACTTTATTCTTCTGGATCAACACACACAATCACAGATGGCAAATCCTAATTCATGTTTTGCTTTGTTTTTTTTAATGTGATTTTTCTCTCTCCACTTTTGCCACTTCAGAGAGATACAAAGGACTTTTAAAAGTAGACGGTGCAGCTGAGCACTGTAGATTGTAGCTGCTGTTACTCAAACGGGGGGAAGCAGTGCATTTGATGGGGGATGGTTGGACTGAACCCAGAGTGCTTGTGTTCATCATAATGGAGGAACATGTCAGTCAGTGCACCAGTGTTTTTAAATAGATCTTGAACAATAATGGAGCTCTATGGCACAGAGGAATGATATATGTTCAATACTCAGTTCATTGTTGGTTGTGTTTTTCTCAAGGATTTGTGGACCATAAGAAAATTAGCACCAGCCTTATTCAGTTTCAATTCAGTTTATTTTATATAGCCCAATATCACACATTTTCCTCAGAGGGCTTTACGATCTGTACACATATGACATCCCTGTCCCAACACCTCACATCGGATCAGGAACAACTCCCAAAAAGCAAAAAAAACCTTGAAACCTTCAGGAGAGCAACAGAGGAGGATCCCTCTCCAGGATGGACAGGTGCAATATATCCAAGTGGGGAAGAACAAAAAGAGAGTAAATTGCTGAATTCTCAAATGTTCAATGTGTTCTTTTTTCTTGAATGATTCTTCTCACATAAATGCTGCGAGAGCACACAACACACTATCTCCAAAAATAAGATTTCAACATCGCAGCTCTACCTGCGTGGTGTAATAAACTCAAGCTTCAGCATAAATTTGTTTGTTCAACCTTTAATTTAATTTTTTACTTTTAGAAATTGTCAATAAGGACCAAAGTCAATTATTACTACTGCCACTCCAAATGTTTAAAAAAACAACTTCAATGAGTGAATGCCAAGTGAGCTGTCAAATGTAATCTAAAGCTGTCAAATGAAAATCTAAATAACTATATTGCATGTTTTTGAAGTGTGGGAGGAAACCGGAGCACCCGGAGAAAACCACAAATAAGGACTGGATTGAAGTCTGCAGTTTATATACTGAGGACATTTCCCTTCTACAATGATTACATCATCAGAGGGGCAGAAAGAATTGGTTTGATCTGGAGAATTATATTTAGTTCTTTTGTCACAGAATTCTTTTGTACAATTGAAAGTTGATAGTGAATATATATATATATATATATATATATATATATATATTATAAGTGCCGGGATTAACGAAGTCAGCAAGCATCTTTTTTTTTACTGCACAACACTGTTGGAATTTAATCCACACTAATCCAAAACACTGACACCATATGACCTTTAACCCTCAAATGATGCTGTGTTACCATGGCTACACTACGTCTCTTAAAGGGAACATGTCACGCTTACCATGTGCAACATCAGAGTAATATCCCCGTGAGTCCCATGTCCCCAACATGACTAACGGAAGCCTGGCCCGGAGAGCAGCCTTCATTGAGTGATGGTAGCCCACACAACCCATGAGCCGGTGGGTTACAGGCAGTGGTACAGTGCAGCTTCAGCCCTATAGCTTTTTTGCAACTGCTTTCTAGAGCTCAAATGTAATCTGGGGGTCTCGGTCCAGGAAACGTCCGCTAGCTAGGGCACCAAACCTGGCGACGCAATGAAAGCCTGTGCAACCACGACGGATGTGGTCGACAACAGGTGCGACCAAAGAGTGGTTCTCTCAGCCATGGTGAGGAGACGTGTGAACCCACGGGACAGAGGAAGAGGTCCCACCAGGCCGACATTAATGCCGGATCAACGGGCACTTGAGAGGCAGAAAAGGAGCGCCGGGATTAACAGAGTTACCAAGCGTCCCCTTTTTTAACTGCGCACCACTCTCGCCATTTAATCCACACTGGGTCTGTCACAGACATCACATTAGCTTTAACCCCTAAATGACATTGCGTTACCCTGGTTACACTACTTCTCTTAAAGGGAACATGTCACACTTACCATGAACGGCCTCAGAGTAATATCCCCGTGAGTCCCATAAACCAAACAGTTCGTATTGATATCCCACTACACCCCACTACCACCAGTGCTGTTGAATCTTTAAGTCCATGAAGAGTCCAATACATATTATTCCCAGGAGCTCATATACACTTATATGTACTCCTGGGAATAATATCTGACACTTTAATGAGATATGAAGCATAAGAAGCTTTTCTAGCTGTCCTGGCACGGTGCAAATCTTTCTGCCCAGCATTGTTAAAAGGTGTTGATGACGAGTTGGAGGTGTGCCGGTTCTCACACCGGTGGCGAGCCTGTGGTCTGCACGGGGGTTGCTTTCTAATCTGAACTGATTTTCTGACCAAAAAGTGAAGGTGTGAATCTTCACTGGCGATTCAATGACTGGACTCTTTTTCTTTTTTACTTAGAAAGTGCTTTCACCAATCAGACTATAACCATAGAGCTGCATCTTTTCAATACTAGTGTATGTCTAGTCAGCCCTCAGGACATAAACAACGCAAAAACTAAACATGAACCTCTCTGCAGTTTATACCAAGTGTGCTTTAATCTACACAGATAATAATTTCACATACTATTCTGCATGAATCCGCCTGGCTGCTCGCAACTTTATGTTACTAGCTCAGTTTCACAAAGCAACTCTCAAACAAGGTTAATACCACCATGTTGCATGTCAGCCTGCATGCATGTTGACAACAGAGCAGCTAATATTGGCCTTATGACCTGGTTTTGCCAGACACAATGCAAAGTAATCCAGAAACGTCTAGATTCCGACTCATTTCTACTGTTTACCTTGCAATCGTTGTGGCGAAGAAGAGCATGATTGAGTTGACACATATTTCCTCGTAACATGATAAAGCGTTCTGAAGTGTGCTTCCAAAAAGCCTCCAAACTCATGCCTCTCACAAACTGAACCTGTGGCATCAAAGCAGCTCCTTGTTTTTTTCTCAATGCGGAGCCATTTTCTCTTCTGAAGTCCAGACCATGTGGTGATGATTGATTATCGAGTGTCATGATGTGTCAGGGGGCTTTTGGTCCTTAGACCATCAAAGTAAGACACTCATCAATCATACCTCAATGATAATTTATTTTCTTCTCTCGCATGTTGTCCAAAGTATGAGGTATATGCCGGATGGAGATCCAGCAGAAAGTGTTGTTCTCTTCAGTGCTTGGTAGTTTAGTAGATGTTTAGTTTAGATATTGAACTGTGCCTGCAGTTATCCAGAAAAGCCAATATTTCTCGTTTTTCGAGGGGTGATAAATGTAAATAATCACTGAATAGTTAAATAATGATGTTCACTTGGAGCACTGAGACTTCAGGCTGCCACATGAACCAGCATAAAATCTATTTGGCCTCTCAAGTCTGGTCGAAACTTCGCTTGGGCGTGTTTGATTTTTCGAAAGAGCGCAAAATCTGTCATTGATGTGTGTGTGAGTGTGTGTATGTGTGTTGCTCACAGTTATGCCTTCCTGGAAATGGAAGCTCTGTTTTTTTAAACGCACAATAATCAGACAGAAAAATACCTTACAAGAGGTTATTTGTTGGGAATAAAAAAAATTCTGTCTGAGCGTGGCTCTCATTATCCAAAGCACTGAACTCCACAAACCCCCCAGAGGATCAAAAAGCCCTTTTCTGTCCCTCCACACCCTCTGATTTCAAATGACGGTAACCAAGCAACCAACAGCAACTTGATTATCATTCATGTGGTAAACCACTTACTTCTACACAAAAACTATTTTCCTCGCTGACCCGCCCGGTTCAATACCAAACATAAACGCTGAGGTCACACAACGGAGGCTGGGACTGTCAGTGTTGTGGGAGAATAACAATAAATACAATGTTCTGCCTCTGATATAAACAAGAAAAATTATCTGTGAGTATCAAACTGTTCCTAACAGTGAACGTCAAAATAGCACATCTACATTATAGAACAATATGTGTGTGCCACAATATGTTCGTCACATGTCTTGATCCGTTATTTGGTCACTGTGGCCTTGACCATTAGACCTTTTATAATTGCTAATTGTGTTTCCATCTGCAATTACATTTTGAGCCTTTTGTTAATAAGGAGAATAATGCCTAATGTCACAAACCTTGTTGAGATTCGATTGTCCCTCTTCAAAACAAATTCTGTAAAAAAATTATTATTCTCTCTGCGTCACACTATTGTAATGCAAATGCTCCGTATCATTACTCATAATTTGTATACACGCTCTCTGCAAAAGTTCCCTGCCTTTATTTTTAACCTCATGAAGCGGCTTTGCCTGTTCAACAAATTGCACACAATTGCTGACCATTTTCAAGAGGGGATTGTTAATGTATGGCTAGATTTTCTTTCAGGCAGCAGTTTTCATCTCGGTTTGTATTCCAGTATGTAAAGAATATCCGCTTAATGACTTATAACTTTCCTTATATCACTCTCATTTATTAATTATTAAAAAAATGTTTGTCGAAGCTTTCCACATGATGTGGATCAGAGTCGGGTCTTTATCTTTGTGCTGGAGCAGCGTTATCACCTGGAGGTATATGCAGCTGCAAGGGCACACTGTTTAAAACTCTTCCTATTGATGCATTCAAGGACACTGACTTTTTGAAGATTTTAGTATGAGCTGCTAAATAGCAGACTTCTCATTGTATGTAAGTTTTATACTGCACCAAAAAATGCGAGAAAATGTCCCATTCATTTCGGAGGAGAAAACGGTAATCAACGCTACTCTTTGTGCCCAACATACGTTAAGTTAGAACAATTATTTAAAGTTTAAAACGTTAACAAAAGGATGGAGTTTATTTGATCAATTGGACATTTATGGATCTTGCCGCAGGTCTCACAATATTCACTCTTTTTACACCATTTATGGATCAAAACGTAGGAAATCTTGTGGTCGTCCTCACATGTGTCGATGGAATCTACAATGTTTCCCACATTTATCTGGAGGAGCCTTAACGAGGGAGAAAGTCCGCCTCTCTGCCGCATCCGAGTCAATGTTATTTTTGGAGCAACATTTTGTGTCTTGAAAGAAAGGATAGCACTTTGTGAACTGCGATTAAGCCGTCATTTTGCCCGGGGCGTCTGTAGAGCGGGCCTGCGTGCTCAACCGGGCGATAAAACTTCATTTACAAAATGGATTCAAGCAGACGTAGCGCTCTTGCCCTTGCTTTGTTGTGGGAAGAGGAGGAGAAAGCCCCCAAAAGGCGGAGGTTTTGGGTTCACGATATAAAAAACAAAGAGGAAAGTATATGGCGAATACCACCATCTATTCAACGAATATGCTAACGAGTGTTTTCAGTTGTACTGAGCAGGAGTCAGTTGGAAGAGTGTTTCGATTTAGAATTATAAAGCTCTTCGTAATTAAATACGGCAAATATGAGTGTCTCGTCGGAGTTTGCCATTTTCTTTTGGATTTCCCGCTGTTCATTCCACACGAAAACCCGCCTCTTGTTTGATCCGATTGGCTGCCTTGGCCGAGTGTGACATTGATGAGCTGTGCGACTCCGTGCCTCGCGCATGAAAGGCGACTGAAACGTACCACAGGAAAACAATGGTTCTGCTAGCGACGCGTTTTTGAGAGTCGCGTCTGGTGTGATCGACCCCGTAGGTGTTCCCTAGCTTTAGCTCCATGTTAAGCCCGGCAACTGTCTCACCCTTAAAGTTATCACTATGGCAACCTTTGATGTTTGCAGCTCACACGTGTTGTTATTAGTGCAGTTTGACAGAACCAAAGAAGGTATGAATGAAATACTGCAGGATTTCTATGGCACTGTGCGCAATGGAAAGGGTGACCACTACGGGATCATCAGTTACGTCTACCTGCGTTCGTGACTGAGTAGATACATCAATGATCCACCATTGAGTCGGTCCTGGTGTTTGATGATCGGACAGCGCGTTCACGTCGGCAAACAATGTTTTTGTTGCCGTTGTAAAAAGACACCAACCGACTCACTACGCTATAGTGAAGAAGGCCGGCTCCATCATTGGCTACAAACAGGTCTATCTGGAACAGGTGGTGGAGAGGAGGGCACTGTAGAAATGTTTGTCAATATTGGATAACCCGGACCACCCTCTCCATCTCCTACCGCAGGAACAGCGGAGCACATTCTCCAACAGACTGCTTCAGCTCCGCTTCACAAGGACAGATTCAGGAGAACCTTCCTGCCAACTGCAATTAGTCTGGACAATAAATCGTCTCTGACCAGATCCTCCTCAAATTGAACATCAATAAACCTTTGACCACTTTCACTTTATACTTTAGATACACTGTATACACTTTCACTTTTATTATTTAAATCCTTAAATGTAACATGTCCTGCCCTGCTATTTTTACCTTCGCATTGAAAATGCGGAAGGTTATGTTTTGATCGCCGTGTATTTATTTATTTATTTATTTATTTGTATGCGTGTTATTCGCAAAACTCAAAAAGTATTGAACCGAATCACATGAAATTTGGTGGGATGATTGGTTATTATCCGGGGACCAGTTGATTAGATTTTGGAATCGATCGGGTCAAAGTTCAAGGTCAAAGGTCATGAACAGGTCAAAAATCTTCTTGAATCGCATGCAATTTGGTGGGATGATTGGTTGTTATCCGGGGGCCATTTGATTAGATTTTGGGATCAATCGGGTCAACGGTCAAGGTCAAGGTCAACATCTTTTTTTTAACCATAGCACGATACATTTTTGTCCAATTGGCATGCAACTAATGCCAAAATGTTCATAATTCAATGCCCAATCTTGTGATATGCGAAGGTATGCGCTCTACCGAGTGCCCATTCTAGTTTGTATTGTTATTGTATATATGTAAATATGTTTGCTGCTGCTTCAAGAAATTTCCCCCTGTGGATGAATAAAGTACATATCTTATGCTATCCTATAAACATCTGGCCTATGTTTGCAAAAGTATAGATTACCTGCCTTAACTTTCGGTAGAGCTTCATGTGTAACATTATGTTTTCAGTTTTTAGATTTCCTCCCTTCAAAATCATGCAGAGTAGATGTAAATCAACTTTGATCGTCACGTGTCCACAGCTCCCCGGGCAACGTAGCCTCTACGTTAAACCCATCCTAGGAGCAATGGGCTACTGCTAGTGCCCAGGAGGCAGTTATAGGACTTGTGCCTTGCTCAAAGGAACCTCGTTAGTGCCCACGAGGTAACCCTCACCCTTGAACTGGCAGCTCTCCGGTTCCCAAACTAAGTCTCAGTACAGACTGAGCTACGGCCGCCCAAAATCGTAAACAAATATGGCTTATTATTTAAGATATAATATATATAGATATATTATATTGCCCTGAGATGGACTGGCGGCCTGTCCAGGGTGTCCCCTGCCTTCGCCCTATGTCAGCTGGGATCGGCTCCAGCGCCCCCGCGACCCTAATGAGGATGAAGCGGTATTGATAATGGATGGATATTATATCACACCGCCGTCTAGGGGCGACGTCTGCGTTACCTGGCATTGTCACCTTCTCCCTCCGCTACCCTTCTCTCATTTCAGGGAGCTAATTGGGCCGTAAGGTTGACTCAAGTAGTCAAGCTCAAATAGAATTAGCCCCGTTCTGCCTCATTTGGCAAAGGCAGAATAATCCAGCCCCTCTTTGCCACGCCACCGGCGTTCCCTGGTTAAACAGCTGTAGGTAAACACAAGAGGAGGCCAGATCACAGCCCCTCCTCAGACGACATTAGTGTGTTCAGTACACAGCAGGCAACACTTTTATTTTCTCTGGTCTGTTGACCATGAAATGTCATTCATGTCATTTCTAATAAATAATGAAGCCATCAAGTCCCTGCCGCTAAATTCTGCTCATACATAACCATTTCCCATCCTTCCATAACTATAACACTTTTTTTTCAGTGAATATAAATCATTTTCATTTGCAACTTAAACATATTTGAGGAAATGATGAGTGATAATTGTCCTTCCATGGTTCTTGACATTTAGCGGATGCACCAAATCTGAGTGAAAACATAATTGATCATATTTCCTCGTTTCCTCACAGTAGCAATAAAAATGTCTGACGTCCACAACAAGTACCTCAACACTTCTTAATTGCAGTACATTGAGTAAATGCACTTAGTTACATTCCAGTAGAGCTTAATTTAGAGTGACCTGTAGTTGTCAGGTTCTTGTGACGGGGTGAGGCTCAGGTGCAGTGTGACAGGCTGGACGCAATATAAATAACAAAAAAAGCACTCTTTAATGAGGCAAAACAGTTTACAAAAAAACAAGGTCCAAAAGGGGCAGGCAGAGAATCCAGGTTCTGGGCAGGCAGCGTCAACAGGCAGAACCAGGACCACGGACAGGACGACGGGAAAAGGACACGGAACTAGAGACGACAATCCGACAGCAGACAAGGGAAAGACTGACACAATATATAGGGGGGGAACACAGGTGTACGACATCAGACAGTAACGAGACAAGAGTGGCTGAGGGCAGGTGCAGGGAATTAAACAATTAAGACAGAGAAGACACAGAGGAGACACGGGAGACACGGAACACAGGAGAAACAGAACAGGGTGTTACAGTAGTTCCTTATCAACCACAGTTGATATGGAATTTGTTTCGGTATGTTCAACCACAAAACAGGTAGATGTGCTAAAACACAATGTGATAATGTAGATACGATAAGATAATCCTATCTGTAGAAGTCTCTATTGCTGCCGTCTGAGGTCGGACTTTACTGCACGCTGACTGAATTTAAAATGGTATTTTGGTTGATCTGCTCTGCTGTTTCACATTTGTGCCACTGCCGATTTCACGGCCAAGAGTCTTTTTCTTCAACCAATTATTTTGATTCCCATATTGACGACACTGACGGTTTATATGAAGAATAAAACAATACAGATATTTCACATTCCTAGTCCTAATGTTCTGGGAACACTGACATCTTATAACCCTTTTAACACCTTGCTATTAGGACATCTTGACAATAAAATGTCTGATTAAGAGTTCTGGTGAGTTGGCTCCGTATTGTCACTGAGTGAGAACAGGTTGTACTATGTGGTGGAGTATGTGTATGAAATGCTATCCTGGAACAGAAGGAGGAAGAGGTGGAGAGAAGGAGGTAAGAGAGGCAGGGAAGGAGGGAGTGAGGGAGGACACTGGAGGAGGCAGCCCCAAAGCTAGTAAGAAACACTGGCCCACGTAATGAGCTGGGCACCGACATCCTAAATTTGCTATTGATTTGGACACATTGACCCGAGCTGGACCTCTGCTGATTGGAACAACGACAGTGTTCTGATTAATTTTACTATTACAACTTAATTCTTTTACTTTTTTAATGAGGAAAAAGTCGTGTAGTAATATGGGTTTGATTGAGATGTCTGCATGTAATGTTTGGTAAATCATTTACCTGCATTTACAATGTTCCTGCAGCCTCTCGTAATAAATCATGTGGTTACACAAACAAACACTTTTTTTTCTTTTTTTGAACCAGAGCATATTAGAACAGGAAAACACGGAGCAGCAGAGCAACAGAGACATTGCCTGCACCTTCCCAAACATTAATAACCTTTTCATTGACACGGACACAGTTATGCCAACAGCTCTGTGGCCCTTGTGTGCTATTTCGCACCATTAATCTTGTTCCGTTTACTCTGGTTAAAATCACTCATCCAGACACCTGTAGGGAGGGTTTAATGACGGCTCCCGTACAGATCTTGTGTGGTCTGCCGAGCTGGATGATGGCCGCCTAATGTGGTGAGTGGTGACTATTATCCCGCAGGCTCGGCTTCCATTTTTCTTCGCGCACAGTCCGACTCTCCGTACGTCTCTTTCCTTTTTTTTACCCACTTACAAGCAGTACACTCTGTCAGAGTACCTTCTCTCCTCCCCACATTCTGCTTTCCATGCTCACACATGCACGCACACACACACACACACACGGACACACACACACACACGTTTAAGCTCTTCGTCCTGCCTGCTGTCATCTCAATCTTTTGACACTTAAGTTAGAGGAGCAGAACCAGAAATTACCCCTGATGGCACATTGAAGACGCTTCCTCTCTGTCTTTCTCTCTCCTTGTTCCTTAACAACTTTCTCTCTCCAATTCTTTTTCACTTTCTTGCTCTCCACATCATCCTGGTAGATGGTTTTCCTGAAAAACTGTAACCTATTTTTTTTACTGTATTACATTTGACTCAGTCCTCAAGCAGACTGTTATCTCCCAATAGATTACGTAATCCAGCATTGGCTGGTGGCAAAGTGAACAAACAAATCACGACCAAGAAACAAATTTCTCTTTTTGTTAAAAAAGGTTATGGTCAGGGTAAAGTCCCTTTGTCTGTAATTAGTTCTTTTTGGGTGGGGGTTCATGAGTTCTGGGGTACAGCACATCCAGCAGACAATGAGCAACATTAGAGGTAATTTGAGGTCATAATTCAGATGACCTGACAAGAAAGAAAAATGTTCACCCGCTTCCCCAGCTGGTGTTTTTTTCACCTCGAGTCTGTGTGTGTGTGTCCTCATGTGAAAAGGTGAGACACCCACTGTTGTGGGAACTTTACCACAGGCGCTTATGACAAGTTGAGCTCAAAATGAAGGTTACATTTGAAGATGTCTTCTCCACACACACACACACACACACACACACACACATATATACACATTTTACGCCTGGTAAAATGCATTGTGGCTGGTGTGATCGCTCCCGTTGCAAGATGATCTCTAGTTTTGCTCTGTTTTTGCTCTCGACTATAGTTCCTGAGGGAAATATCTGTCTCTTGTGTTTAAAATGCGTCACCGTCTTCACCAGAACAGGTTGCATGCAGTGAGAGACAGCGAAAGTGGACCACACGAGTACATTTCAGGGCATTGTTTGTTCCTTGTGGTGTTGTTCTTGTCTGCTCTGCTCTGTGGACTGTGTATATTGTTATTTGTATGAATTGTGGGTGGCAAATGAGTTTCCCCACTGGGGATTAATACAGTTTTCTAATAATATAATATAATAATAATATAATTAAAAAACAAAATATGAGGTGAAGGATGCTATAGTGTCCTGGTGAGCTCAGAGGAAGTGCAGAGCCTGAATCACTTCTTTGGATTCATCACTACAATTACAATCACTACAGTCACCTGAACTATTTTTAATATAAAGCTGTTATATTACAGCAGCTTTAAAGAATAATCATTCCACCTCTTAAACGTTGCGAGGTACCAGAGTTGTACAGAATATATACAGTATATAAGCAAGAAAATGCCATCAAACATCTCAAATGTTTTTAGAAAGTACATATTCCAGCTCTTTCACATCTATCCCTCCAAAGAGCATCATTGTCATGGAAACCAACTCCCATAACCTTAGCGAGAGAGTCCAAGTCGTGCAGGAAAAGTCTCCGGTTACCTCTTTGTGCATTCACTCCCAGACTAACACGGATTCATTGGAGTGTTATCGCCGTTCTTCATTCCTGATCATTTCATTTTCCTACTATGAAAGAGACGGAGAGAGAGAGAGAGAGAGGCCGTTCTCTCAGACACGCTTTATTCAAACAGAAAGCAGCGCAGCAGATATAGGAGACAATTTGGTGAAGGGCTTTGTCTGTAGAGTTTCAGCGTTGTGTACCAAATAGATCAGTTCAGGGCTGTGAGATTCCTTCTCACAGCTGAGCTCAGTCCCGTCTCAAAGGTTAACAACGTTAGAGTCGAGTTCGGCATGAACTCACATATACATCATTGGATTTGGTACATGTAAGTATGAAAGTCATGAAATCTCACTAATATAGCATATTTACAGCCACTTAACCCTTCGCCTCTTAGAAAGGACTAACTGTGAAGGCTCATCAGCCCCTATATGGAGGTTTCTTGAGCTGCCATGTTGACCTTGCATGATGATTAGATGTTAAGAGTACAAGTGAGCAAGAACATTAAGCCTGAAGAGAATATCAGCATTTAATGCATACACTACCAGTATATGTGAACGACAGCTAAGAACAGCAAAGGGGTCAAGCTCAGTCAAGTCGTGGCAGAGAGTGATAAAAGGTTTGCAAAAAGTCTATGAATGAGTATTAACGGCGTGGCTCGAGGGTTGGCAATGTTCCTCTTTCGATTGGTACTCCACTTTTGTCTAGAATCAAATATCTGTTGGATGAGTTGGCACATTTTGTATGGATGTTCCCAGAGGTTGCATCTCTCTTAAGGTGCGTTCACACCAAAAGCAAAACTATTTTTCGCGTCGCCCAAAACGCGTGAGTTTACTCGCTCGTGTTCTCACCATAAGCGTCGAGACGCTCCGCGAGGGGCGGGGCTTATCTCCGTGTCTCGTCTCCGTAGAGACCGTTATCATTTCCTTCATCCACCAGAATAACTAACCACTAGTTCTGCTTTATACTTGTTGTGGACGTCCCACACACTAACGCCCTCGTGTTTGGGTTCATGACATCACCCGTAGGCTCACTCAGCTCGGTCACTTTCACCGATGAAGTTACTGTTACGCCTGAAAGACTTCCGCTTCCAGCGCTACGAGAGAGAACTCAAGAGCTGATTGGCCCGAGTTGCGAGATGACCGCCTCAAAGTTGAAATATTTCAACTAGGGGCGAAAATTGCGCCGCTGAAAATGCGTCGCCCACATCGCGTCGCCCGGAAAAATATTGCGTCTATCGTAGCCCCACGCGTCTGTACGTTGACTTTTCATGGGATTCGGTCGCGCGAAAAAATAGTTTCGCTTTTGGTGTGAACGCACCTTAACTTTAGCAATCCCCTGACTTGGATTAGGTTGTATCTCTCTAACTTCGGCAATCCCCTGACTTGGATTGCCATGAACTGTGGCACACACATTAATGTACTCGTCACGATGAATTATAGTCATGTAACTTCTCAATTTTTAGGGTAAAATGTATCTCATCGGTACTACTGTGTTTGTAATGTCAGCGTGGTAACTAACACAATTAGGATGGTGCGTACATGGTAAACAATATAGTAGCTTCGTCTTCACCACGGCGAGTATTAACTCAGCTTGACTCTTCGACTTGTTCATTAGTGTTTTGCATTTTATACTCACGTTCATCTGATAATCTCATGGACGTATTTCAGAACTGATAGTGGACCCTATTCAGTCGAAAAAATTACTTGCCTTGCACCTATACTGCAAAATATATTTCCAGTTTCCAGATTACTTACAAGGTTGTGCAGTGACCATGTTTATAGCTGGAGGTGTCGTGTCAGTTTTACAGATGTCTCTTTTACAATGGTGGTGTATGAGAAAATTGCTTTTTAGGACCCAGGGGATCTTCAATTGCAATATCGTGAGTAGCCACAGGAAAATAATTGTCTGTGCAGCAGCGCCATATCCACTTTCTGAGCACAAGATACTTCCTGTGAATTCATGCCGTGACCCACGCGATGAAGTCCCTTTATTTCTGGTGCCTCTTTATTCAGACTTACCGTCAAGCTATTGATATCAACCATCAAAGGTTCCGATTCAATTTGGAGATGTGACAAGAACTTCAGTGCCTTACAAATGATCTCCGTATTACGCTTGTAGAAAACGTTGCATTCATCACAGCAGTCGACGACAAGGTCGTTCTGATTAATTTTAATTCGTGTTTGTGTTCGTTCAAACCACGTTTATTCAGTCTTATCTTTATGTAGACCTCCACACAGATGCAGTTGACGCTTCAAACACCAACCAAAGGTTGTTTACAACATGAGATCAGTTAATGCTCAAGTTCATTATTGGTCTGAACATTCAACTTTCTGACATCCCAGTGGTATCATGAGTTGTTTCTTCATAAATATATGAAAGGGACTAAACAAACAGCACCTCCTGTCGACATTGATATCGCAACAAACAACTATTTGATAACATGGAAAGACAGTATTATTGACGTGTTATGAATATGTTTGCAAACAGTTGCCAATTTATTAGTCTAGTAGATGCAGAGTCCAATCATTTATTCATTCTCCTTTAGCTCAGTTTTCGTCCCTACCAACCCCTGAGGGAAATATCTCTTAAGCTGCTAAATACTCAACCGTGTCCATCTGTGTTCAGGGGCTTTTTTTGAATTAATGAGCAAAGCAACAAGACACTTCATGGGGTTGAGCAGGACTGCGGTTGAGTGGCAAATCTCTGTGGTTTTATAGCTACGAATGACCTTTGGCATTATATTTCAAATATTGATTCATGGAGCTTGCGTGCTACGTAAGAATACATATCCAATACGCATCATTCAGGTTGATTTAGGAACCTCTCAAACTTGCAACGTCTAAGCAGAGGACAAAGAGATGTTGAGAAAAACTAAATAACCTGTCATCAATCATCCGCCATGATCATCAATCACCACGTTCGTCCTGCTTTGTCAGTCGTGGTGTATCGGACCGTCGTTGATCCGTATGGATCCTCCTTCGCAGTTTGGCACGCATGTGAACCGCGGTATAATTACACAGTTTGACGTCAACCATCACAGTGTGAAAGAAAGTTTTACTGACAATCGTTATCCATGTATATATTCTATATATATTTATTAGAATATGTGATTTGGACATTGGCGTTTATGCTTTTCTAGTCGCCGATCTCTGATAATGTTACACTGTAAACAACTAATCCATGTTAATAGTGAAGAGGATGAAAAAGGTTTTGTCCATTTACTTTATGATGCATTCAGGCTCTGCAGTAAAAAAAAATACTGTACACAAGTAAATTATAACGTTATCATGGTTTAATCTTGTAAAATGTAGCTTTGTTGCGAAACTAGAATAAATACATTTGTTTGAAAATGGTGTCTTCACAACAAAAGAGATTCATTATTACCTCCTAAACTTTCTAACACTATCAAAGCAGATTATAATACACTATAAAATAAGATAATCCTTTATTAGTCCTGCAGTGGGAAAATGTTTATTTCCTTATCATTTAAATAGTGTCTTTTATGAAGAAAAAACATATAATATATAAATGATAATATAACAAAGTAAAAGGATAACATGTGAATTTATGATGGTTTACACTGACTTCTAAGTGGTTGAAATTATTTTGGGGATGTGGCAAAAATGAATAAAAGTCCGTAACTTTGCAGACCAGCAGCTATAATTAAACAACAAACTAATTTGTATCTGCCAATACGCATCATCAATGATTGGCAATTAGCACTGGCAGCAAAAAGATGTGATTATTGAACTCTGACAGTTTGCATCATTTTTTCCTTTAGTGCTGATCTGAATCTGTGATACAATCCGAAACGAGAGTATTATGATGCGTCGCACCACAATTTGTTACGTATGCTCACATACACCTTGTTTTACACGTAATTCAGTCGAATGTCTCTCTCAAGTTGACCTCGGGCGGAGTAAGAATTAATGAGCTGAAACCAAAGAGTTCGGAATTGAAAGCACAGCACTGATAAGTGAGGGAGAGAAAAGAGGGAAACAAAAGCACCCCACACGTTTTATACAAGACAATACAAAGATTTACATCTGAATTTTTTGTTATTCAAAGTTCCACTCCGGCAGATAGATTTGGTAAATTGCAGAGAGTAGTATTAAAAAAAGTCAATGCAAATATGCAGAGAGGAGCGAGTATACGACATTTCTTTCAAATGATCTCCCTACAAATCAACATAAGACTTTACTGAACGCACACACATCTACAGGTTTGTTTTCGAAAATAAAAAAAAACAAAAACAAAAAATGTCTTGATTTTCTACAAATCCAACTGAAATATTCTTTTTTTTTTAATTTTTATGATTATGAACCAGTTTTAAAAAGAAAAAATCCAATATCTTAAATCAAATTTGAATTTCCTCTCAGACCAAAAAAAAAGATGTATAACAGTCAAACATTTGAAAAGTGTTGTTTCCAGGTGTGTGTTAGACGATTCAGTGATTTTTGTTTAATACCCTACTAGTATACTTTTCATGATAGTTTTTAAAAATAAAAAAAGGTTGCAATATTTCAGTTGATTTGTAATGAATCCAGAATGCATGACATTTTTGTTTTTTTAATTGCATTACAGAAAATAAAGAACTTTATCACAATATTCCATTTTCTGAGACAGTCCTGTATATCGTATAACAGGGCTATTCAACTTCAGTCGCAAGTGGGCCGAATAAGAAAATCACGGGGGGTGTGAGGGCCGCACAGAATATTGATCAAATAATGGCTAAAAATTAAAAACAGTAATGTATATTTCCACAGGTAAACAGTCACACACGAAAATGCGTCGGTATTGTGTGGCAAAGTGTTGCGAACAAGCATCACGATAAACATGTTTCAAAGTGTAAATATCCGCTCAAGGTAACTAGTTGTTTCAGATCCCTTCAACCAAACTGTTCCCATGAAAACATAAGAAATGTGACTTAATGGATCAATATATAAATGACTTGGGATGAAACTAATATCTGGTGGTGCAGCGCACAGACTGCATGTCTTTGAGTGCAGTCTCCTTTTGCGTGAAAGGGATCGAAACCAGGTCGGGCAATCTTTTTATTTTTATTTTTTCGAAAATGTATTTCTTCATACGTGGCTGTGATGCACTGCTCACTTATACAATCGTAATCGCTGACATGGATATGAACGGAGGCTTGAAGATCTCCAGCAATATGTTTGTGAATGTGTGACGAATCTGGTGAGCGAGACAGAGCCCCGCTGCATAGGGAAACCAGTAGGTTTGAAAACC
The DNA here is from genome assembly GCF_029220125.1 of Pseudoliparis swirei. Taxonomy (NCBI): domain Eukaryota; kingdom Metazoa; phylum Chordata; class Actinopteri; order Perciformes; family Liparidae; genus Pseudoliparis; species Pseudoliparis swirei. Next base: position 23,733,847 of record NC_079411.1, on the reverse strand, counting down.
AGTTGGGGTGTAACACCGGCAACCAACACGGGTGCGTAACATAAAGATGTAACCAAACAGGTTTGGTTGAGGCAACAGTGAAACTCGATGGCTCTGGGTTAGATGTCTCAATGTATAAAAGAGGCGTGTCCGTCAGTTTTATTTTTTCTTACCAAGCTATACTGATTTGCAGGCAGTCTTGCGGGCCGTAGTTAAACTCAAACGGGCCGTATCCGGCCCGCGGGCCGCTAGTTGAATAGGCCTGTCGTATAATATATGCACATGTTTAAATCCATGTTGAACAGGTTTTCTGGCAGAGAGCCAAGCAGCCCTCCTCTCATCCTCAGGAGGATAGAGAGGACATGAGAAACCTTTCATACTTCCGTTGGTGAGTGACGCACCACCGCAAACAAAACACCTAATTGTTTTTTTATAATAAACTTTTCTCCCAGTTCTCTGTCTCCATCGACAAATGATATTTGGTGTAGTTTCGTAATTTTTCTGTGGAGTCATGTAGGTCATATTTGAACAGGAACAGACCGAAAGATAAAGACTGGAGGTGTCACGATTCTTCGAATCCAGGAATCATGAAATATTTTACAGTTTTTTCATCAGCACAGGGAATTAAAAGTTATATTCCTAAAATAAGAGAACTTGAATTTGAGATTTCTGTTTCTGTACAGCATATTATTTAGTTTCCACATAATGTAAAATCTAAAATGACAATTTTTCTTTTAAATAACCCTAAGTCTGGGCGCTGTTTGTCTTTGACGTCTCTAAACCTTCTGCAGCCTACAAATGTTAGTTTTCCCATCACAGGGAAGGTAAAATGTTGCCGACCTTAACTTCAGGCGAGCAGGAAGATTTGCCAGTTTGTTGTTTCTCCGTCGTCTTCGAATCCAGCGGTGACCATAGTGTCTCAATTAGTGCAGCTGCAGGCTGCTGGTAAGCTACGCCGCTTGATAGGTTGGCGGAGGTGGAGAAAAATAATGCCTTCGAAGGTTGAAATCGAAAAGGTTATTTCAATCAAATAGTGACACCCCTCGTAAATAACTAATATAAATGTTAATGTTTTACACTTTTTTATGGTCTGCAAAGAGAGACTAAAGTAAAGAAAGAGGAAGTACCGATGAAAATACAGAGGCAGATGTATTATGTTGAATGTTGCTGCCAGCAATCCTCACCAAGGCCATATTGAACGTATAGTCCACAAATGAGTCATCCATTGAATTCAATAAAGAATAAACTTTGTTGAATTTTCTGACACACAAAAAGATCAATCATACCTGCAGCATTCACTGTGCCGACAATCACGTTCCATAGACGGCCCTCTGGAGGAGTTGAAGTAAGGTAAAACTCTTTCTGAGAATGGGCTTTCACATCGTTCGCTAAATCATCTCAGCAGGAATCCAAATGCAAAAATAAATACATTGCCTTTGATTGTTAAAACTGCACAAATAAACCCCGATCACACGGGAGGAGAGAGTCTCTGACGAACTCACTAGCCGTGAGCACATCAAGCTGTTGCAGCTAAAGTTTTGGCAAACAATTCTCTACTTAGTCCTCCAGCAGAAACAAAGCAATATCATCACCCCGTTGGGGTCGTCTTACTGGCCACCTGACAAAAAAAAGTTCAACATTCAAAACAGCCCTAAGTCTCCAATAACTCCAAAAACAGAATTTCAAAGTATCATTGTCAACCAGGAAATCAATGAAACACTGTATTAAACTGCCTCCTTCTGACTATTGAAAGCACCCCTTCCTTAATGTATGAAAAGAAAAAAACTATAATAAACTAACAAACAGTCGCAAATGTTTATTTTAGATTATTTATGATATCAGTAAAGTTATTTTCTAAAAAGGTTAGTGAATCAAACTTTTTTGGACACCTTTATTAATGACTTTATAAATGAAGGGTTTTGTGTTGTGTTGTCTGTAACCGACTCAAGAATACATTAAAGATGTCGTACTTTAGTAAAGTGAAGTAATGGTTTAACGTTGGTCTTGAAGGGCTGTTTGACTGGTATGGCTTTAATTTTCCAGTTTAAATCCATTTAATACATTTTTCCCATCAGGTTTCCAGAGCGCTTTAAGTCAGGTAGGTTGGGAAGTGGGTTGCAACACATCAAACAAACAGTTAAGATCGATGGTCTTGGATGACATTGTATCGGTAACTCAAACTGTAATTTGTGAGGTTTTAATGTCATTGTTGTTATCATGTATCATGCAGTAATAAATAATAGTGTAGATGTGTCTTTTTCCAAATCTGTCCTCTGTTGTCTCGCCTTCTTGTCGGGGCATACGATGACGTTGCTGACTGTGTGTGTCCCTGGTCTCCAGGTGAGGATTCCTTACTTTAGCGTTATTGCCAAGTCAATATTTCCCCTCATGTCATGGCAAGTTATCTCCTCTGACCTGATTTCCTAATGCTTTTGGTGAGTTTGTCTTGTACCACTTAATAAAACAAATGTCAACCCCTCAGGCTAAGATACTAACGCTACAATAACTGATCTCTCGTAGCTGTAAACATAACATGGACATTACAATCTCATAGCACAGATTTGTATGGCAACCGTGTTGGCAAAGAAATGTTTATATACACACGCAGCAGACACAAAGCAACATTAGCATTAAGTGGTCCTTTTATTTCCAGGCAACTGATGAATGTGCAGCGAGTCCAATCTTCACTTTGTTTTTACCTCCATTTTGATCCCTACCAACACCTGAAGGGAATATCTGTTTATTACTAACTGTTTCTCATTCGACGGTGAGCAGGTAGTGTAGTCTCGGGAGTTTATCAGAGCTTTTTTAACGGGAAACAGCTATAGAAGCAACACTATAAAAGCAATCAGTTTAAAGATTAGAGTTAAGGGAATTATATATCTCTCGGAGGATAATTCATTGGCCACCAAAATGTGGGGGCTAAATATAGTCAGTCAGTCAATTTAGTAAAAAAAATGGACCTGGAGCTAATTTGTCTGTCTTTGGTCGGTCGAATTTAGTCCAAATTCAGCCCAAGATGAATGCCTGCTGAAGTCTTGATGAAAACGATGTGTAAAGTATGCCCAAACTGCTGTTGTGGCCTTTTTATAATACACATGGGTTTGTCACTAGACCTTTCTTTCATTGTTCATAATAAACTATTGGTTGAGGTTTTTTTCTAGTCAATCTCGACATTGTAGCCTCTAGACGCAGCTGGCGGGGTTTTATCAGAACAGTGTGCTGTCCTGGGGTTTGTAATCGTCTCTTTCACAGCCTTTACACAGTATCCCGTTTTATATTGTGTTTGCTGTACTGACTTTAAAAGAATTGGGCCTCGCAACTATAAAAAAAAGATCCATCTCTACTTTTGTGCACTACAGAGATTATTGTTATTTTTCTCCTAAAATTCATACTGTGCGCTTGTCTCGCCTTCTTTTCAGCCATGACAAGAAATCATTTGGCAACCTGTGACTTCATGAGTTTTACAGGAATATTCATTCCAGGATGGTCTCCCTCCCTTGTGGAATAGGATCGGGGCGGCCGCTTCTGCTTTGGTTAGCAGTGCAGGACAACAACAGAAAAACAAAGTGCAGCAATATGATTACATCTTTTAGTTGGCAATCAAACTATAATGGCATTTGGTGTTGAATATGTAGCTCGGCGCTGCAGAATAGGAGCCCTGACAGCGCGTCTGAGTGGGTTATAACACCTGTCTGGAGAAAAAGCGTCAGACGTGAATTCAGCATTTGTTTTTGTTGTCAGACATTTGGAAACATTTGAGCATCCAGGCAAGTCGATTAAAAAAAAACAACTGTTGCTCGATAAAGAAGGCCCGGGGAAGTGAAGAGCCTCTTCTCAGTTGGGAATCAAATAAAAGACCAATAAAACGCTCACGGAGGGAGGAAGTGGACAGCGAAGCAGAAAGCGCCTATAACGAGCAGCAGATGAAGCAATGACGCTGAAGCTGCCTTTTTAAAAGAGATCAGCGGCACGAATCCAAGCAGAATGGAATAAAAGGAGCCAACAGAAGACAGCGACCACAAATACACATAACCTGAGCGGCCACTTACACCTGAAGGGAAAACATGTTTGTTTATGACAGATGGAGAGCAGCAGGAGCAAACAAAGCCAGAACACGGGGAAACAAACACAAAAGCAGCGAAGCATTAATCCCTAATTACACCTGTTCAACATTTGCAACAACTTCTGCAATTAAAACAGGATTTTCAACTGCTCATAAAGTGTTCTCCTCCTTGGGCATATATGAGCATTTCATTTATTTCCCCAGTGCACCATATCTATGAATATCTAATTTAATTATTATAAACAACAGCAGTTCCCTTTTCATTTCCTGTTGGCATCGATCAATTTTTGACGACTGAAATCATTTCAACTGTTGCTCGGCAGATGTGATCAGCTGTAGCTAGCAAGCTAATCGACACGAACTAACTGTCTCCAGCTGATGATCCATGTAGAATGTTTCATAGTGACGAGCCAGAAAACCCCGGTGGTTCCTTATGGGGTCCGATCAGTCTCAGAGACTCACGAATCCACGCAGAACGATTCACAAATATATTCGATTTACAAATATGCACACAGAAGGATTCACACATAAATTAGACTCACAAATCCACGCAGAACGATTCACAAATACATTCCAATGCACCCGTGTGCATTTGTGAATTGAATATATTTGTGAGCTGCTCTGTGCGCATTTGTGAAGCTGTGTGTTTGCATTTGTGAATCTCTCTGTGTGCACCTGCCTGTGCCTGTTGCTCTCTGCAGGTGATTGTTAAAGCAACTATTGTGGTGGCAGCTGGAAGCACCGGCTGACCCCCCCCCCCCCCCTGTCTTTTGTTCAACTTTGACATTGTGTGTCTCCCAGCTGCTCGGTCTCGGGTTGCGCACATAAACAATAGTTCCTGATGCCTTGGAAAATAACTTGAGAAAAGGCAAGGCTCTCAAGTTTTGAAGACAGGCAAGAGCTCCAAGAACTCTGCGGCGACCGCGATCGACGTATTGAGCACCCCTGCATTAAAACATTAAAGAGCAGAGAGTTTTTTTCAGCGTGAGAAATACGATGTGTGGCGGGAGTGCGTGAGTTAAGACCGAAATGCGTGAGTCTCACGCTCAATGCGTGAGACTTGAGAGCCCTGAAAAGGTATGAGGGCATTCAAAATTTATTTTAATGCAATAGTTAAAATAAAAGAAGTTTATTTACCTCATAACAATTACAGAAGTATGTTGTCCCAATGCATGTCTATGGGAGAAAATCTCTTTGGGCCGAATGGCCTCACGTGAGGGATCCACGAAAATTGACTTCAAAGCCCGGCACTCTAATTATCATATTCATACGGGTGCATAGATGCAGTTTCACCTCAGCATTTACCCCATCCTACGTGCTTAGAAGCAGTGGGCTGCTGTAAAGCGGGGGTACCTTGCGGTTCACTTTCTCACTCAAGTGCACTTTGAAATGTGGACTGTAGGAACTAGGGATCAAACCACCAACCGCTTGATTAAAGGACAACTCGCACCAGCCACTTAGTTATGTAACTAATCATTAGCTCCTTTTTAACGTGTCATACACATTACATTAGAACAGATTAAACAAACTGTCTAATCTCGCCGCCGCACTGTATTGTAATCCTTGTAGGGTAAGGGGGTTAGGGGCTGGTTGCTATAGAAACTATAATAGTTGCAATGTGGATACAAGCTGGACGACCATGTTGCAAGAAAATTACAACAAAACTTTTTTTCCCATGGCTTCCAACATGCAAACATTCAAACCAACCTGTTTTATTTTAGCATCTCTGATATCTCTGATAACTCTCCGATAGCGAGATGTCAAGTGGCGTCTCTCGTCCTTTCGGAGGCCTCGTCTGGCCGCGCTACAGAACGACAGCTGCCATCTCAGGCGGAGCAAGTACCAACCGTCTGTTGTCTTTGCATTAATTAATTGTACTAAATGTCAGTAGCTGCTGGCAAAGGGGGCTTGCGATTAAAAGAGGCCATCATTAAGCAGGTCATGATTTTGATAAGGGCAATTGGCCCACGAGCTGCTGCAGGAAATCAATGTGCGAAGGAAGAGGCTGCCTCCCGGAAAGTTCCCAGGGCCGAGTCTGCCAGCAATAGGAGAGGAGGCGAGGACACCGCAAGAAGATTCATCGGGGGGGATCCTGACGGCGACATCATATCCCAGCAAGCCTTGAAAAGTAAGACGAGAGAGTGAATAAAACCACGTAATGCTGAACAGGAAACTACTTGTCATGTTGACGGATGAATAAAGTCAGAGGGGAAAATGGGAATTTTTTTACTCTGTTGAGAGAAGCTTGTATCACAATTGTTTAAAAAAAAACTCCAATCAGAAAAAGATTTGTTTGTTACAAACATAATAAAACCTTTCAAAGCGGAATTTCAAAGCATTATCGATTCATTTATAGAACAACGGTTATTTCCAGAAGAGAATTGATGTGTCGATAAAAGACTTTCCCTCTCCCATTCCATATTCATCTCCATTCCTCTAATTATGTTCCCGCCGGCAGGTTTGGTTCACATGTATATGAGCGATGCCCTGAGCAGGTGAAGCATCCTGTGGTAGTGAAATACTCTGCAGCTGACTAATACCAGTCCTAACTGCTCAGGTTTTATAAGGTTTAGCTCTTTTTAAATGTCTCCTCAGTGGCTTTGAGAAGACTTAACTCGCAGCTTGGAAACGCAGACAATGTTGAGGAGCATGACCTCTACTCCTTCTCAAGGTGGCGACGGGCTGTTCGTGTCGATCAGGAGAAAAAAATCTCATCTCTCGTAGATATTTCCTCTCAACCAGGTAAAACATCCGTTCTTGATGTGTGGCTGATATTTGACGGTGACATTTAGAGTCTCCCAGAGTATCGACAGGCGGCTTCTGACACGTGAATCTGTCAGCTGTACCTCGACAGTGGGAGTAACACAAATGATGGAAATGATTGTGTTTGCCATGTTACTGTGTATGTCGCAGGTCACGAACAGTTAGTGAACAAAGTAGTGACCAGACAAGAAAGGAAGAAGCCAAAAGGTTCTTATAGCAATGGTGCAATCATTGCAAAATGTTGTCTTTAGGGGATCATTTATTTCTTGACCGTTTGAACCTTTGTGGGATTATTTATCCTCAGCAGACATTTATCACATTGTGGGAAAAAGACTTTGTTGCTCTTGGGTTTCCATACGTTGCCATCGTAAGCATTCCTCATTGAAACCACACCGATTGCTCTAGAGATGTACTATTTATACATGTCAATCAGATATTAGTGTGGTGGATAAAATGTTTAGAATTGGGTGCTGCCACAACATAGTTAGTTATAGAGTAAAGTGTGTTATACTTGTGCCTAATTTCATATTAGGCTTAAATTACAACTGCACAGATGACCTAGAGGGCACACACCAGCTCTCCCCCGAACATGAGTTACAAGAACGCCAGACGTAGACACGGCGGCGTTGTGTTGTTCCAGTGTTAACCGGTAGAGAGGAGACTGTAGAGCAAGGGCCGGGATGCTTGGACAAAATAACGATAAGAGAGTGACGAGAGAGGAGACCTGTAGTGGAAGATTTTCTCTGTTAATCTGGAAAGAAGGAATGAAGTCTCTGAATCAAAATTGCCTTCATCGGTTTTATTCCTTGCAAGGAGGAAAAGTCCATCACAGCTTTCAGGGAACTCCGTGACACAAGATTCCACGAACAACAGTCACAGCCTTCTTTATACACATTCAGGTTACACCTCCTGGCCCCGGTGAAACAAACACAAGCGTCGATTCTAAGTTATATGACAACTTCAAAGAAGAATTCCTCTTTCCTACATCCTGAAAGGTCAGCTCCTTATCTTGATCAAGACCCCGAGAACTTGTATCTGGTCCCCCTAACACTCTCTGGTTCCTAAACCCCCCCGTAATAAAAAGCCATTAGTTTTATGACGGCAGGCTGGTCCATGACCTATGTTCCCGTTACCCCAAACCACTCTCCCAATAAACTTCTGATCACCTAACCTATACTTTCACAGAATATGACTTTACTATATTTTACCATTACAGACCTCAACAAGAACCTCCACATTCCTGAAAGTAACCGGCTTGAACTGGGGCAGGGGGTTGAACTGAGTGACGAGTAATACTATGTAATGAGGGAGGACGGAGGCTGCACCTGCGTTGAAGGTGATGGTTCAATAATATGTCAATATGTTTGTCCGGGAGTTGGGAAAGACAGATGTGGAGGGAGGCTGTTGTCTTCACTACCGGACCCAACTCAGGTTTATTTGTGAAGCTGTTGGTAAGAAATAAATCTACTTGAAGTGAACTCTGATCCAAACTCTCTGTGTTCTGTGGGTGTTTGATTACTGAGGTCCAGTGTGTGAGTTTCCTGTGGCATCTCACCAGCAGTCAGAGAGGAGAGAGAAACGAGTTTATACGCATCAGGTTAAGAGATTAGTCAGCATCGAGCACGGAGGAAGAAATCCAGCCACAACAATAGGAATAAAGAATTAAATTAAACAAAGCAGGTATATCTTTATAGACGTAGGCCTATTGCAGCTTTTATACTGGTGTGCAAATGGTAAAAGCATACCAGTTTATTAAAGTATGTTCAAATGTAAGAAGCAGAATCTTGTAAAAGTAACAGAGAAAACTTCTTTACAAAATGTAATGTATTATTATACAAATGTGTTGGACTGGTTATGTTTCACTTTTAAGATGTTTTCAAACTGTCCCATTTCATAGAGATATGGAGCTATTGTGAATTCATTGGTTTATTTGTTGATGTCAAATATTGTTGATCACTATTGTTGGAGGTAGATAAACTCTGTTATAGTTTAAAGAGCAGTCGTCTGTGATTATATTGTGCATATGTGTTTTAGCTGGTTGTTAATCTAATCTTCACTGTTCACTCTCACTGTGGAATAGTACTTTGACTATTTTAACTATTGACATTTTCAGTGAACACTAATCTTTAAACCTAATCCACAGTGTGGCTCGGATGGTGCCCTGTTATTAATTATAGAGGTTAATAATCCTATTGATGTTCAGAATTATATTAATATCATCATTTTGTTACTCAACTTCAAAAAATAAAACTTGTGCATTTATATATCTTTAAAAAATCAAGAGCCATCATTCCCATTCAAGTCCAAATAAATGACTATTTAATCGTCCTGCAGCTGGTTTATGCTGTTCTGTACATCCCACTGCCTCATGATTTATTTATCAACCTCCTCCTGTGAGGTAAATAACACCTTTATGTAAATAACGCACTTTTGACCAAACTCTAAGGATTTTACACCAACGAGCCATAAAAGCAAAATGTGGAGTGTCCAAACCAAACCTAGCATCAGGGTTAAAAACAGCTGAAAGTAAGTAGAGGAAGTTGTATCACTAAATAACTCCCATGACCAGTTTGTGATGTCCAATCTGTTTCAAGGGGACCGCCACTGTGACTCCATTCTCTATGAATTTGTTGTTTGCACGGGATGGTGGAAGTATGGGAATATGAATGTAACAAAAGAGCTAGTTTGTGGCTGTTTCCTCAACACAGTGTGTGTGTTGTGTGTGTCTCAGAGCTCTGAGGAGATAGCGTCTCCATGTTGGCAGAAACCTGGTGCTTATGAAACTTCTTCAAGTCGCTGTATGACCAGGGTTTTTTTTGCCAGTCTGGGAAATCAAACTGGTGACCTGAAACTGGCTTTCTAACTTTGCCAAACAGTGAATCACAAAGGAAGCCCTGAGGTCCAGTGCGTGAGTGGCTGACACCAAACCCTGTTATTTTCCTGTTGATACTTTAGATCCCTGAAATGGCACAAAACACCATAACAAGTTCACTGGAAATATCTCATATATGATTGGTTAGTCATCCTTGCACGGACCAACATAAACATTCATTCACGATTTACCACCGACATGTATTTCTAACTATAAAAAAAACGAAAAGTCGTAGCTGCCATTCTAATTACACACTGAGGGATGTGGAAGAAGTGACTCGCTGATGCTCCCAGTGTTTGCAGCTGGCCAGTAAACAACAGTGCTGGCTATACTGGGCTGCTCCCAGACTCCCATTGGCTCCCCCGGGGGCTGCCGCTCTGCATAACCAGGTGTTCTTGGCCAATGTGGCAGCCGGAAACAAAGACGGAAAACTGCCACGAAGCAACACCTACACAATCAGCATGGTAATTGATTGTGTTAATCTCGTCTTCCAGGCCTCGCCGAATTGTTAGAAAAAACAACAACGGCGTCTGAAAATGTGTGGCCGTCGCCCGAGGAAAAGGCTTCGACAACAAACACTGAATGCTAGAGTATTGTGTGTGTGTGTGTGTGTGTGTGTGTGTCTGCTTTGAGAGAATACCTACAAAAGAAAAGAAAACTTTAACATCACCTTTTTTTTTAAAAGTCACATATAAAGTTTAGAAAACCCTGTGCACACCTCTGAACAAATATGTGTTCATGAAATCGAGGAGAAGTTGTACACATGAACAAAGAGCTGCGATCTGTGTTCAGGCGATTTAGAAGTAAAGAACGTCCCGTTATACCTCCAGAATTACAACATGGGGGGAAGTCAGACTGCTTCTCTTTGCTGCTCTCCGTTTCATTGTCGAAGCGTCTTAATACCGTTAAAAAGACACAACAGTCAGTGTAAAGATTAAGGAGGATCAGTTCCCTCTCCAACTCCAGGAGCGAGCAATCTCCCATTGGGGAGGGATGAACGAAACACAATGCATCAAGTCGCATTCGGATATTGCAAAAGCCCGAACGTTATATGATGAAACCATTCTTGCAAAATGAGATATCTAGTGTGTGTGTGTGTGTGTGGGGGGGGGGGGGGGGGGAGGGGGTGGTGAGTGTTTAACAATAATATCTCAATACAGAACAGCCCCTCCGGGGTCCCGGTCGCACAAAACAACCGTGTGTTTGTGGCCTTGTAATCATACTCAAACAAACCACTACCATTAATTCAAATAATACCTAATTTGCTCCGTGTTTGGGGTGCTAAACCTCGGCACAAGGTTGTCTATCATATCACAGACACATTTGAAGTAGAGGCTGGTATTGTCACAGACCTCCTTTGTTTTTTATGGATTTGACCATCAACGTGTGTGTGCACGGTGTCCAGCGTGGAGGGAGCGACAAAACATCAGACTGTAAACACAGCAGACGGATGTTTGTTTCCCGTTTCTAAGCACAAACACAATCCTTCCCTCTTCTAAAGTTCTTAACTACATATTGTTGTAACCACGACGATGGTCACCCACCCCTAATGCTTATTCTATCCCAAACAATAGTATTTCCTTTTAGTTTTGAGAAGGCACCGGGAAAACATGGTCGTCCCGCTTTAAATGTCCGACAGTGACAAAAGGCTCAGGTCCTATAACTATTCAGCACCAACATGTGCTCCGCTTTGATAACAATATGCTAATTAGAAGTTATCTCACGAAATAGTGATAGTTAACTCGCTAAAAAGAAGAGTAGTGGAAGACGAATCCTGATAATTTAAGTGGAAAAAGAACTAGCGAGTCATTTCCCTTAGCTGCAGTCCCATTCATCTCTACGAAACATATTTTTGCTCATTGGATTTCTGGCCCACAACTTTACTGTTTTGTTCACTCTCATAACATCCTTTATGCACTGCACTGTACTCCACCTGCCCATCACCAAATGTCCGAAACCAACAGACCAGCTGGTGAACACAGTGGATGGCGAAGCCACAGATTTGTGTTTATTACCTTCGCATTGAAAATGCGGAAGGTTATGTTTTGATCGCCGTGTATTTATTTATTTATTTGTATGCATGTTACTCGCATAACTAAAAAAGTATTAAACCGAATCGCATGAAATTTGGTGGGATGATTGGTTATTATCCGGGGACCATTTGATTAGATTTTGGGATCGATCGGGTCAAAGGTAAAGGTCATGAAAAGGTCAAAATCTTCTTTTTACCATACACTCAGAAAAACGATTCAAGCCCTTCTTAGAGGTGACACATTTAAATATTGTTTGATACATTTAAATAAATCAATTACAAAACGAAGATATTTATATTGAATGGGTGTAACACAAAATGTATGAATACTTTCATTTATTAGATTTATTTAGGTTACACTCACAAAAACGATTCAAGCCCTTCTTCGAGGTGACACATTTAAATATTGTTTGATACATTTAAATAAATCAATTCCAAAAATAGATATTTATATTTAATGGGTGTAACACAAAATGTATGAATACTTTCATTTATTAGATTTATTTAGGTTAGATGGTGTGCATATCAACTCAAAATAAATGTGTTTCATTGAGGACTACCCTTTGCGCATGCGCCAGCTGAGAATCAGTTGTTTACATGAGGTGAACACACTTTCAGGGCTGTATGGTGGTGTAGTGGCTAGCACTGTTGCCTCACAGCCAGAGGGCCGTGGGTTCAATTCCCAGTCCGGGTGTTCCTTCTGTGTGGAGTTTTAGTTAGTTAGTTTATATTTTGAGTTGGACAAACACAAATTAATTTAATTTAATGAATATCGTTATTTTATTTTAGATGTATTTGATACAAATGAGTTGAACTAACTTAATTACATTTTATTGCACTGATGTGCTAAATTTGAGTTGGAGTTGCATATAATTATTGGATGGAAAACCTGCCAACAATTTAATTGAGTTCATCCAATGAGTCATTTCTTTGAATGTAGCACGGTCAATTTTTATCCAATTGGCATTCAACTAATGCCAAAATGTTCATAATTCAATGCCCAATCTTGTGATATGCGAAGGTATGTGCTCTACCGAGTGCCCATTCTAGTTTATACTGTATCTCATCCATGTGGGTAACTTATAATCATGCTACTGCCCATAGATCAAATGACGATGATATACTGTTGATCATGTTGACATATTGCTGAAATGATTATGATGACGATGATGCAACGATGACGTCAGGGGGCGTTAACTATATGTAGACGTCACCTGAGTACAGCCAGGTGTGTTTGGTAAGAGAGCGGAAGGGCAAACTATTTTTCAACCGCATTTAAGACAAGCGAGGATTTTAATATGAGTATAATTTATGTTTCTGTTGCTCTTATGCAATAAAAATAAAGTATTGAAGTGACACTACGAAAGAATGTGCGTTGATTTACTGAGCGCTCCTACAGTGGAGGATTTAGCGACTCTAGAGACAGGTACGTCGGAGTTGGTAGAGACCAAAAACAGAGATAAACTAGAATGGGCACTCGGTAGAGCGCATACCTTCGCATATCACAAGATTGGGCATTGAATTATGAACATTTTGGCATTAGTTGCATGCCAATTGGATATAAATTGACCGCGCTATGGAAAAAAGAAGATTTTGACCTTTTCATGACCTTGACCTTTGACCCGATCGATCCCAAAATCAAATCAAATGGTCCCCGGATAATAACCAATCATCCCACCAAATTTCATGCGATTCGGTTCAATACTTTTTTAGTTATGCGAGTAACACTCATACAATTAAATAAATAAATACACGGCGATCAAAACATCACCTTCCGCATTTTCAATGCGAAGGTAAAGAAGGAGAATATTAGACTTACATTCACCTGATGGACTGATAACCAATAAATGATGATGTTGCCACGTCGCTCGACGTCTAATGGGCGACTTCCCTTTGTCAACATTAAAATCTGTGTGCGAGTCCATCTAAAACGTAGTAAATTAGAAGCCTCCAAATAGGTCTTAAGTACTTGAGTTAAAGTGAACGCTATCAAATCAAACATGCCGCTGAACGCAGAACAGAAATGCAGCATATCTTCTCGGTTCTTTCCGACAGCGGGGTGGAAATTGAATAGTTTAAAGTGGAGATCACACGAGTGCTTTGGGGGGCTCAGGTCCATATTCTGGAAGCAGGCACCGGTGTGCTAATTGGGCCGCAGACACAGATGCACTGAGTGCTCTGTATTCACTCACAGTTGGCACATAAATTGAGGAGATTTCCTTGTGTCTTTGTTTTGAGTGCGATGAGCGATTAATTCATTCCAGTTTCATTTGGATGTTCCAAGTCATGTTTGCTTTGTCATTGGAGAGTTGTTCATCTGACCCTCTACTTAATGCGGACATTATGGTCTATTAAAGTGCGACGGCTGTATCGATGCGATGCACTGAGTGTTTTCAGGATTTCTTTATTTATGAGAATGTGATTGAATTTAATTTGTAAGCATAATTTCTTTCCTTCAAATGTTGCTGTGAAACCACTCAACGGCACCTCTGACCGAAGGGAGAATTAACACTTTCAAATGTAATCTGTTGACAGCTTGTCCTTATGTGCTCATCGATTAGGTTAAGTCCAGTGCATTCGTGTTCAACATATTTCTTTCTGGTTATTAGGATTTGTCAAATCCTTCTTCTGCTTATTGGAATGGAAGTTCAGCTGGCAGCGCTTGTATTGCGTGACTATTCAATTCCCTACTTCAGTGATTTCCCTAACAAACCAGAGTCATGGAATAATAGAATTATGCAAAAAGGAGTGTTGCAAAATAAATAAAAAACAAAACAGTTTAATAAAGTCAATTCGAACCAAGATAATACAGGCATCGGTAAAAAAAAGTTTAAAACAACAAAAATACAAATGAGAAAAATAAATCTATTACGCAATCACACGTGCACACAGTTGTGAAACAAACAAGCACACACACACACACACATGTCAACACACTCAGTCAGTCACACTGAGAGGAAAACATTCCTGTTCGTCAATGCAAACATCCATTTTCACTCCGACATTCATGATCATAACCAGTGGTCCCCAAACTACGGCCCGCGGGCCGAATCCGGCCCGCCTCCACATTTGGACCGGCCCCCTGAACAATACCAGAGACGCGTTCCGATTTATTATTTTTTTCACCTGGCCCGCTGCCGTTGAGATTGCAATGAGACGCGGAGAAAATGTGAAGTGGTGCTCTTCGCAACAAAACATCTTTGATGGGACGTGTCGCGTCTCGGCCAATCAGCGTTCAGATGTCCACAGCGTTTGGGAAGTTAGGTTAGCTTGAATGTTAGTCCGCTACATCTGCTGCTGTCACGCTGCACGGTGTAGCGATGCTAACAAAGTACCCGTACGTTAAACACGATGTGATTTAGCATATTTTTACACATGACAGACATATTCATACACATGTGCACACGCACACACACACACACACACACACGCTCACTGTCAGCGATGGGGCTCAGCTGCCGTCCTTCACTCACTCAGTCAATTACCTTTGTTTTATGATGGACAGATTTTTCTCAGAGTAAACAACGTAATCTCTCTCAAATCAAATATCGCTGCAGGCCTCGTCGAGAGAAGATACCTCCACACTACGGAAAACTGCCCTGTCCAAACGTGTTTATTTGTGAGTTATTTCTCGCCACGTTTACTCCAAACACCATTAAAAAGACCTCTTTTGCGCTGTTGTTTTCAACCTGCCTGGGTCCACGTCGGCTGCAATTATTTTTCTACCACAGAATATCCATCGGTGAAGCCTCGCAATATGAAGGACTCTTTGTGAATGTGTCCGTTTGCATTGCGTCTCTCCAGCGTCACATCAGAATGATAACTTTATCATCCCCCTGCAAAATAACTGTAATGGGAATATGGGTGCAGCACCTTGAGGAGGCCCATGAAAAATTACAAACAAGGTCCCAGCAATTGGATCACCCTGGGAATACGATATAATATAATATAAATCATTTTCACCACAACGTAGCAGCTCTTACTTGCCTGCTGTCGTACTGATAGCGTTTCTGTGACGTTAAAGGATTCCAAAACACAGTTTTTCTCTTATCCCCAGGCAGCAGTCACGTCCCTCGTCCTCGTGTGTTGCTTGTTTTCATATTCCTGCAACAAGTTTCCACTTAGCCAAACGGTCGCTGGGGAAGAGAGGTCACCAGATGCACGAGGAGAAGGGAGGATGACGATAATATGAAATGACAAGGAAGGAAAGCAAAGGAAAGTTTGAGGAAATAAAAAAAGAGGATGGAAATGGAAGGAGAGGAGGAAATGAGAGAACATTAAAAGAGAGCAAGGAGAGAAGAGAAGAGGAAATGAAGAGAAACAGGGAGGAAAAGAAACAGTAAGGACAGGATATAAGGAGAGGAGAAAGAAAAGGAATGACGAGGAGAGAGGAAAAGGACAAATCTAAGGAAAGGAAACACGATTTAAGGTGCTGTATACAAGATTGAGACCATTTCTATTGGCTCTCAACAGCTCTCAAAATTGCTTGTAGCTAACAGCACTAACAATGAAAAATAAGGCAATAGTGTGGTCAGAGCTATAGTGTTTACCTGAGGAGAAACTATATGAAGAGAACTGGACACAGACATTAATTCCTATTAAGTTGATCATTCAGGTGAAAATGTCCAGATCTTCTGGGGATCTTCCGCATTATGGGGATTGAACAAAAGCACAGAGCGTTTAGTCCAGCCTCATTCACATGAACGGAGGAAGAAAAGAAAAAAACATTGCTCAATTGTAATTCCACCGATGGCCACTAAGTAAAGTTTGCCTCAAAGCCCATGCAGCACTTTTCTTAGGGACTTTGGGAAGCGGAGGGTGGTTGTCAGCTGTCACCTGAAGCTGAAAGGAATTGTGGGGATTACAGAAGAGAAGAGAGTTAGAGATGACGAAAAGGAACGGTGGAGAGGAAAGGGGAGGAGGGAAGAAGGAGGCGGGGAAAGGATGGGAAGAGGAGAGCAGAGGAAGAGGGCGAGGAGTGGGGGACGGCAGTTCCAGAATAAGATTCGCTGTTTATCGTTTAATTCCCCCGGGACGGTTGAAATCCTGTGAGAAGTGACTACTGTGGATCCCTGGACAGACTCCATGTTGAGAGGGCGGGAGGCAAACACACACACACACACACACACACACACACACAGAGCCTGAAGAAGCCATCAAATCTCAGCAGGGCGCTAAGTGTTAAGAACTTTTATTCGGCAGCGTGCCACCTGCTCAGTCAAATCCATTTTGACAGCAGAGATATTGACAGAAATATGCTCAGCGACAGTTTGATCAAGGCGTTAAGTCGTAAGAAATAGATTTCTCTCGCTGTCAGGAGGTTAATGATGACTGATAGTCGAAGCGTAAACATCCGCTCGCTACTCTTGATCGACGTTCCGAGAAGAGCTCGGTGAGATTGTGACATTTTGCACAAGGGCTGTGAACAGTTTCCCCGCACAGCTGTAGTAAAAGGGCATTTTGAGAGTCATATCACGTAAGAGAAAGCGTCGAGAGCCCATCCTCGGATGTGTTTCCATGCCTCCTGCATGTTGTGGGAGATAGATGTCTCTATTTCTATCGGACAACTCCCCGACGGCTTGAGTAATTCCCCCCCAAAAACAAACAACGACCTGAAAGACGTGACGAGGACAGAGCGAGCGACCACGCCAGATGTCGTCCTCTGGACTCTCGCCGTCTGTTTTTAATTTTTTTCCCGTCGCTTCCTCAACGCTGGCTCGATCTTTTAAACGCCATCGAAACATACAAATGATTATCCCATCGGTATTCACAGCCAGGGCCTCTCCCCGCTGCTCTCCACCTCTCGGTTGCCCATGCACAGCCACGTCTTTCAGTCTCATTTTTCAATTTCTTCGCATCTTATTCAGCTTCCCTCCCCCCCCCCCGCTGAAAGGCTCGATGAATTAAAGCATGAAAGGATTGCATAAATTAAAGCCAAAGTTGCGCCTATGTGTCGGGTATCTTGGAGATTCGCCTGCAGCGACAAACCCGAACTTTAAGGTCTTTGATCGCAGCTTTGTGTTGAGGCTTTTCTTCTTCTTCTGTCTCTTTATTGGCCTTCCCCCTGGCCAGAGAAGCTCTCCAAATACATTTGTTTTGTTTCATTCTTGTTAAAGCTTGTGCCTTTGCTAGCTTTTTTTCTGTAATACCTGACCTCTTGAGATGTGTCACGTATTTCGTGACCTCGTGAGAGGCTCGGACGCACACGCGGGTCTATCCGGTCCTTTTTCAAAATAAAATCTTTTTACGACTTTGATTTTCTCACTTTTTCTGTGCGGCCCGGGGCTTTGGGGACCGCTGCACTAGATGATGTATCCACATGGGAGGGGAAGGAACGAGGCCAACGGAGGAGAAGGTTAAAGGGGAAATGCAGTGGGGTTTCTTCAGGGCAGAAACACAATCTTTTTTTTTTTTTACTAGATCAAAATGCAAAGTGTCACATGCACAGAGCACTGAATACACGCTGTTGTGTTGATGTATAATGCCCTGTGGGACTGAGAGCAAACAGAGTGGCTCCCCGCATACTTGCTCGGAGTCATTTGAAGGGGACCTTTGTTGGGAAAGGGATGCAATGAAGTCATTGTTGAGCAATACCTGAACATTTCTCAGATGTGGTTGTGTAATTGGCTCTGTGAGCTTAGTGGACTGTTGTGTAACAGACAGCCGTCTCCTTTAAAGCAAGCACTTCTTTGAGTGAATATTGGGTTTTCGGGAAACAATGCTGCATGTTTTCTTTCCCAAATAAACGGCTATTATTTACACAGGGTAATGCAGTCTAATGTGCTGTGTTATCACTTCATTTGAAGGAACAATGGCGACACGGTGGCAAAGTCCAGCTGTAGCCGCCACTCCAACAAAAGAATATTTGTCTCCCACCAGATTTCTCTGAAGCAATTGTGCTTTGGCTCAATATTTACAAATGCACACTCCCAGGGGAGCATTAGACTCCATTTAAAACGCTCTCCCGGAGGAAAATAGTTTGTGCGTGTGTACACTACCGTTCAAAAGTTTGGGGTCATCCAGACAATTTCGTGTCTTCCATGAAAACTCACTTTTATTTATCAAATGAATTGAAAATCGAAAAGAAAATATAGTCAAGACATTGACAAGGTTAGAAATAATGATTCATATTTGAAGTATTAATTTTGTTCTTCAAACTTCAAGCTCAAAGGAAGGCCAGTTGTATAGCTTATATCACCAGCATAACTGTTTTCAGCTGTGCTAACATAATTGCACAAGAGTTTTCTAATCAGACATTAGTCTTCTAAGGCGATTAGCAAACACAATGTACCATTAGAACACTGGAGTGATAGTTGATGGAAATGGGCCTCTATACACCTATGGAGATATTTCATTAGAAACCAGACACTTCCACCTAGAATAGTAATTTACCACATTAACAATGTATAGTGTGTATTTTTTATTCATGTTATCTTTATTGAAAAAACAGTGCTTTTCTTTGAAAAATAAAGACATTTCTAAGTGACCCCAAACTTTTGAACGGTAGTGTATATTCTTAACAAAATACAACACGGCTGCTGTTTTTGCTTTTAAAAAAAGAGTGAAGGCAGTCAGGAAGTCAAAGTGAGGAAGCACAGATTTGCCGGCGCTCTGTTTTGACACGCTGCGATATGCAGTTGTTTTTGGAATGACTTTTAAGTGCACAATGTCCAAGGGTTTCCGAACCATTCTCCCAGCCATGCCACTGTTTGATGAACACATGATGATTTGCTGGGAACGTTCCAGAGAGAATACCGCTGGTTTTCTTCCATTTGTGTTTGCCAGCCACATAAACCAATTCACCCATAAATATGGGCTATCATGTCCATTGCCCATGCCTGGGCCTCAGACTAATTTACCACTGGCAATGATATGAAAGATGAGCCTTTAGTCTCAGGGAAATAGGATTATTGTCATTGATGGGCAGAGGCAGATCACATCAGCTTTGACAAAACATGGGAAGATAGCAGTGGAAATGCAGTTTGGATAGGGTGTGATGCATACAGCATTGGAGAACCAGAGCTAGTAGAGCTTTCAACATATTGTCATGCAATTAGAGCGATGAGATAGACTTTGTGCTCCCGCCAAAGTGGCTTGTGTGCCACTTCACTCTCTCTGAATTTCTTTCGCCCACTCTCTCCGAAAACGCAACACACACCTGCTGCTCATTCACCTTTGGCTCTCGCTTTATTAGCTGTTTATTTACTCAATATCGAATCAACCCTGGAGTTTACCCGCTAGTCTTGCCCTCTCTTGTTCCGTCTTTCTTCTTCCTTATCCATCGTCTCTGTTATCTCATTATTCCATTTCCAGAAAAAATGTTCATGGATCCGCCCCCAATGAAAGAAACAGGATCTATCTGATATCACACCCACATTTTAGATTGGGTTTACACCACTTGGATTCATGCCCACTGGTGAACCCCAAACAATGTCCCATGATTCTGATAGTTACCTAAAATGCATTTATTGTCTGTAATTTGCCGGCTTCCAGTCACGCTTTTAGTTCCTTTTGAAAGGAATTATTCATATTTTTACCAGGTGATGACAAGCCTGCTATTGTGCTTCTAAAATTAAATGACATCTTGAATTGTTTCCACGAATATACTGACGATGTACATAATTACATTATTATAATAAACGGCCTAAGATTAGGAGCTCAAGTACAGCTCCCGACTAGAAAACAGGGAGTCTGCTCTTTGTTAGAAGAATTTGGAGTTAAAGAAACCCCAGAAACTCGGCAGCCACAAACTTAATGATACCTGAACACAAAAGCCTTAAAAGAACACACCATGACCATACCTGATGAGCCATCTACTTTATTCCACTAATATTGTCTTTCTGTTGCTTTCTTTTAATTAAACTACTGCTAGTAGCAAACCGTATAAAATGGACTCTGAACTGTTTGCCGTGGTTATTTGTGTAGTTAAAAAGGAAATGTGGATTGTTGCGATCTGTCATGGTGACAACACAGGTCAGTGAAACGTGTCACACAACTTTGTTTCAGCCTATACTGCCCACAATTTCCCTTTGTCCGTCTCTTGTTGATGCTCATCTCGTAGCCTTAATAGTCCCATTCATTAACGCCCGTGTGTTACCGAGCCGGCGGTCAAAACCGACCGCGTTCACCCATTGAAACGCTCACGTTACACAGACAGACGAGCGCCACTCTCAGCGCGCCGCTTTGTTGATTTGAATGGAAATGTCGGCTCTGCTCTTGTTCTATTTTTTTTTTTTTTTTTACTCATCACGAACGAGGGTCTGAGGGTAAAAGGTGTCGTAATTTGTAAGAACTATGAAACACAAAGGATATGATTCGAGTTGACAGAGCAGTATTGTTTTGCAGAGGGGCCACAATAGAAAAGCTCTCCGACTCTGGTAAGAAAACCTGATATGTGGAGCCAGTGGAACTGGGGCCTGTCAATCTATAGTATATATAATGTACAACCTCAATAGTTCACAATGAATGAGAAATATAATTGAGGAAACACTAGATTGTTCCAATGGAAACTTTCTTTCTGCCCCACACATGATTTTTTT
Organism: Pseudoliparis swirei; assembly: GCF_029220125.1. Taxonomy (NCBI): domain Eukaryota; kingdom Metazoa; phylum Chordata; class Actinopteri; order Perciformes; family Liparidae; genus Pseudoliparis; species Pseudoliparis swirei. The sequence continues at coordinate 23,712,596 of NC_079411.1, read as the reverse complement.
CGATGTCTCTTCATAGTTGAACGAGGTAGGTTATGGATGTGTTTCATGGCCACATCTCAGAGGCCCTTAAATGCATTACTGATGCTCCCCTATATATTTTTTTGTTGCCAAAGTTAGAGCCCTGTTGGTTATTACACATGAGAGATGACCTTGTTGATGGTAGTTTCTCTGTGCCGTTCGTATATGCGCCACATTTAAGCAGCATTTGAATCAGATTATTGAAATCACATCAAACACACAGACAATAGTGCTAAAACAATCAAATTAAATGTGTTTAAACATATATAAATTCTCTTTAAATTGAATTGCTTATTTTTTCATGAATATTTCATGAGAATACTTAGATTTACCAAGATTTTTTTTAATTTTTACAGATTTTTTTGGACCAAATAGAAAAAATTTGTCAAATACAACCCAGTATTCATACCGCAGTGAGTGAGCTGAATGTGAAATCCCAGAGTGGCTTTGAAATGTTATGAATTTTTCATCGGAAATAATGTACTTGAATAATTACAAGCACTGCAGTTGACTCCTATACATTGTAAGGAGGTATAAACACTCTAAAATGGCATATTCTCATCTATTGTGTATTGCCGATGTTGTGCTGCACAGGATATTATGCGAAAATAAATAAATGATGAATGATAAATAATCTTACCATTCCCACAAGGGAAATCTATTCCAAATAACCTGCAAGCATCAGACAGAAGAAGCTTAAAACAACAAGTGTCTCAAACCGTGCCGCCATGACAGAAGAGGGAGCTGCACACAACCAAGCAAATCCACTAATTATTCATTAACTTAAAAGGCCACCTAAGAGGCAAACTGTGGAGTCAGTACAGTTCCAGCAGTGTAGGTGGGTGCATAGGTGTAAAGTGTGTATGCGATGTTGTATGGTGTCGAAAAACATCCCATAATATCAACCGAAAAACCAAAGGGGTGTCTCGAAGAGGAGAGAGCTGAGCTCTGAGGGTTTATGTACGAGAGCACTGGCACAGCACCTGTTCCCAGTGCTACTGATGAGCTCAGGTGTTTCCACTCTGCCGGTGACCCTCGGCCACGCCCACCTCCAATACCTGCTGGGAAAGCAGCCACACAACCAGTAATAGGCCGACAGAGCCGAGAGGCACGGACGAGCTATTAATAACATCAATAAAGTGCCACGATCATGCCGAGCTCTTCTCACATAATTAAAACACATAAATCCATCTCACGTGATCATGAAGACTCGCTGCAGTCTAAAGATCACTTGATGAAGTCAGTACGGCATCGGCACACACCAACCAACAAGCATTTTGATACAGCTGTAAGCACACTTTTGTTGAATGTGCATTTGTTTGTGGTGCTGTACATGTGTGTGTGTATGTAGAGTCTGTGTTGTCTCTATGAGTTGAGGCGTTAAAAGATGTTTAATATAGTTCCGAAATTTTAAAAAAGTGTTCTAATCCACTCTATACACACTGAAACAGTCCAACTGGCATAGGAGAAATAAACTAGAGCTGCAGTGTGTGAAATAATTCACGACAAACTCGACGAGTTTACTGACCATCTTACTCGCCGTCATTAAATGACACATCAGATTACTCGGGTATAATCTCCTTCAGACGCCCACCGGCCTGTCCACCAGTACACACTCACACACACTACACAACCCACTTCCACTGCCCTCCCTGCCTCACGCTGACTTTGCTGTTCCCGCGTCACCGAACAGAAATCCTTCTCGGCTGTCCGCCGCTCATTGAGGGAAATAGTTCCAGAACGAAAGAGCCGGAAGAACGGACGGCTCCAACTCCTCGTCCCTTTTTATCTGCGATAATTACAGAACCGCGTTGTGCAAGGAGCTCTCAGTGTGTTGAGTGTCTTTTTTTTCTTTCCAATCTTCCACCTGTGTTAAATACTCTCGTGTGATACTCTATTTTTTTTTTCATAAAAATTGAGGGATGAATACAGGAGACAGAAAATGCAATTACTTCTAAAGATAAAATAACCACTAAAATCAAATTTCATTTTTTCCTGAGCTCATATTCAAGTGTACATTCTGGGGAAATATGGACAGCAATGATTCAGGTAGAAATTAGAGCCCCTGCGGCTCCGGCAGTGGTACGACAAAAGCCCTGTGCCGTCTCCTTTCCTTCAAACCGCCAGCCAAGTATCTCGAAGGTCTAATAATCACGCCGCATGATGCTGAGAGGTCTCGGGGGAATGATGGGAGCTGATTGCTCTCGATCATAATAAGCTCCTCGAAAAGAGATTTGTCTACCCAACTTATTTCCCAGGGAAATATCCACAGCCCAACATAGTTGTGTGTGTCTCCACTCAGACCCACAGGCCTGACGGCTACTCAGCCCCGTCGTTAATGAGACTGCGTTTTAAATCATACCTCTGGAGCACTTTAAAAGGAATAAGGAGCTGACTGGCAAAAAATGATATGTTCATGGATGGAGATGGTACAAGTATGAGAAAACAAGAAGAGTGAGTCATCAGTTTTACTGGGAATAATTATGCCTACCGTAGCCACCTCAAATAGGTGGATGTTACAGTAAAAAAAATATATATATATGCAAAAATGTGTAGAGGTTGTAGCATGTGGGTTGCCTCGTCGTCATCATCACCTCTCCACCCGGCCACCTACAGTAGAGGTGTACAAAGCGAACGCACCCATCCTCCCACATTTACACGCACACAAGCAAACACACACAATCTCAAATGAGAGGCAGCCGAGTCAAACGCAACTTCATCCCCACACAACGCCCACACCCCCCGACTCCAAAAAAACGATTGTTTGCCCTGTTGGATTTTTTGCGGCTGTTATTTTGTCCCTATCCCTTCGAATGGTAGCTGCACTTAGCCGCCATGATGAGCCTTTTGGAGACGGATGTGCCCTCTAACCTGATGATCCATGCCCCGTGTTCCCAGAGGCTAAGTGTGTGTGTGTGTGTATGTGTGTGTGTGTGTTGAGAGACTTCAACAGCTGGATTCTTCAGGCTGTCAGCCACCACATCTGCCTAATGATATCTCTGCTGCTTGTTGATGTGTGAGCTACCAAGGGGAAGAGAAAGAAAAGACGACACAAACATATTTCACTCGGAGCACTCTGTGCTGCGTCGCATGTTTTAAGTTTTGATTCAGATTTGTCTCCAAGTTGTCTTAAAGCAATACTTACATGTGCATATGGAAACAGTTTTTCATCTGTGAAAGTGTTCCTCCTGTCTACACTGCACTCAAAGAAATGACTCATTGGATGAACTCAATTAAATTGTTGGCAGGTTTTCCATCCAATAATTATCTGCAACTCCAACTCAAATTTAGCACATCAGTGCAATACAATGTAATTAAGTTAGTCCAACTCATTTGTATCAAATACATCTCAAATATAAAAACGATATTCATTCAATTAAATTAATTTGTGTTTGTCCAACTCAAAATATAAACTAACTAACTAAAAAAATATGCAAACTCCACACAGAAAGAAAACCCCGACTGGGATTTGAACCCACAGCCCTCTGGCTTTGAGGCGACAGTGCTAGCCACTACAACACCGTACAGCCCTGAAAGTGTCTTCACCTCATGCAAACAACTGATTTTCAGAAGGCGCATGCGCAAAGGTTAGTCCTCAATGAAACACATTTATTTTGAGTTGATATGCACACCATCTAACCTAAATAAATCTAATAAATGAAAGTATTCATACATTTTGTGTTACACCCATTCAATATAAATATCTTCGTTTTGTAATTGATTTATTTAAATGTATCAAACAATATTTAAATATGTCACCTCTAAGAAGGGCTTGAATCGTTTTTTTGAGTGTGGGTGAGATGACTTCTCAGCCTGATTCAAATGTATGGGATGGGGGACCAAATCCACAGACCTCGTCCTGAGCAGAAATTATTCAAAATTCAAACTGAGGCTTCAGCCGTTTTAGTTTGACGAATCAAGTGACTATCTTAAAGTTTTTTTCTCTTTGCTCTCATATCTTCGTGCCACAGCCATGCAGGGTCAAACGGGGAACACATTTCGACCCATGCAGGACATTTTTGCCTGGACCAGTCTCATCCCCAATGTACAGGTGCATTGGGGATGAGATACAAGCCAATACAACAATACAAGCCTCCCTGATGATTACAGTTCATATTTTCAATTGGAGTGACAGCAAAGCATCAGCATCACATGAGGCAGGAGGAACAGTGGTACTTGTCCTTTATAAATCAGCTACAAACTTGAGGTCCGGCAGTTATTTTACAATCTGCTTTTATTTTTCCATAGATTGTTGCCGTCGTGGCGACGTTATCGCTTTACACGGGATGTACAGAGGTCATAGGCCCACACACAATTAACGCCAACATATAAACTAAAGGTGCGTTCACACCAAAAGCGAAACTATTTTTCGCGTCGCCCAAAACGCGTGAGTTTACTCGCTAGACCATTCGCCGTGTTCTCGCCATGAGCGTCGAGACGCTCCGCGAGGGGCGGGGCTTATCTCCGTGTCTCGTCTCCGTAGAGACCGTTATCATCTCCTTCATCCACCAGAATAACTAACCACTAGTTCTGCTTTATATTTGTTGTGGACGTCCCACACACTAACGCCCTCGTGTTTGGGTTCATGACATCACCCGTAGGCTCACTCAGCTCGGTCACTTTCACCGATGAAGTTACTGTTACGTCTGAAAGACTTCCGCTTCCAGCGCTACGAGAGCGGAACTCAAGAGCTGATTGGCCCGAGTTGCGAGATTACCGCCTCAAAGTTGAAATATTTAAACTCGGGGCGAAAATTGCGCCGCTGAAAACGCGTCGCCCACATCGCGTCGCCCCAAACGCGCCGCCCGGGAAAATATCGCGTCTATCGCAGCCACACGCACGTTGACTTTTCATGGGATTCGGTCGCGCGAAAAAATAGTTTCGCTTTTGGTGTGAACGTACTTTTAGACATACAAATATGACACTACAGGAGCATTTAAAGCCAATAGCACAAACACAAGGAATACATTAATCACAGGATTTGCAGTGCAGGTGTATGCTACACGCAATTAAAGCCAACAATGCATTAACAAATAGGAGGTAAGTTAAATCCCCCTGAATGGCTCAGCGTTGGCAGTCCTGCTGCTTCGTGCTCGGTTAACAGTCACCACATGTATCACCTGCCGGGTGGTCCACAGTAGCAGCAGCCTGCTCTTGTTCTGCTCATCTGCCCCAGACTCTTTCCTCCTCCTCCTCCTCCTACTCTTTCTCCTTTGATGCTGGCTGACTGTTAATGCCACTACTGCAGCAGCAAGCAGGATTTTCCATCGCAGTGGAAAAAAAGTTATATAAAAAAAAAAAAAGTGTCATCGTAAAATTCTTTAGAAGAATTTTTTTTTTTTTGCAGCGTCAAAATTAACATTATTTTGTACATTTCTTTTTCTCAACCTTCTCTGCTCGACCTTTTTGCTCATCGGATCATTCTTTCTCTATTCAATTTAATTCTTTCTGTCTCGGTTTCATTTTACTTGAAATTTCGAGTGTTTTCCGCTCGGTGCAAACTAAGATGCATGACTAAAAAACACGTGAAATAAGTCCACGTATTGGTCAGATGCATCTGGGCACACAATAATGCAGTAAAAAAACAAAATACGGGAAGAAGGTCTTGTGTTTTGGATAAGTGCATATTTCTGTGAGCAAAACATTGAAATCTTTTTAAAATAGAGCAGCTGTGGAGTTGGCTTTTACTCCACGGTAAAAATCTGTGCAAACGACCCAACAGAATGCTAAAAGCACTTAAAAGTCGGACCATAAAACCTGGGTTCATTACCCAGAAAGCAACGCACACCTGGTTACAGGAATAGTTTAGCCCAAACCTGCAGAGAACAAATGGCGAGTTGGGTCGGACCGAGGTCAGATCACATTCCCACCACAATAGATGCTCTGGTCAGCGGTCCTCATGTTGTTGGGCTGTTTCACACTTGCCTAAATAAAAATCAACCAGAATCTAATATAATATGCCAAAAGAATTCAGGTGTGAAAAAGACTTTTACTCTGGAATGAATTAGCTCTTTTCTGAAATGGGGATGTTTCACAGCTACAGCTGACTTCTTATCTTGTCCCACAAGATATTTATAAAAGTACATTTTATTTAATCATGATATGGTTTTTTGCAGTTGTAAACAATTTGCAGATGCTTGTCTCGCCTTTTAAACTAAAGAGACAATCAAAGCCAATCGAACCTATAACCGAGAATAATATACTCTGAATTGTTTTGTACATATCTGCTGCTGTATTTTATTGAAACATTGTATCGAAAATGTTACGCCACTAATTTGTAATAACCGACACTAATACATACAAAATATAAAGTGATGCTGTTTGCACAAGATAATTAACTTGTTGCCAGTAAATACTAACTTTTTCAAACAAGATAAAACACATGATTGGGGGACATTAGCACTCTGGGAACTCCTAATGTTTAGAGTAAGTAATCTCGGATATGTCTTGGATGTGGAGCTCCAGTGGGAGTTTCACCCCGTCTGTTTATATGCGCTGCAAACACTCGTGCGCATTCTCACTCCCTCTTTCTCACAGACTCAAACACTTACACATGCTGTGAGCATGTTGGGAAAACACCGGCAGCTGAACACGGACACACACCATCAGGCACGTGAACGATGGAGTGAGAGAAAGACTCCCAGGAGAAGCGTCCAGCTTTCTGAGGATGGCGCTGTTCACCTGCTCCCTCGCCGCCAAGAGGAATTCACCTCCACTCGCCCCCCGATGGGAGGAACTAAACTCTCTGTATGCACGAGCACATGATAGTCACTCTTCTGTTTTAGTCACCCATTCTTCTAGACTTGAGCAGAGAGCAGAAAAGGGAGAGAGAAAAACTGAGAGAGGGGGGATAGAGAAAAGGCAAGAGAGAGGGGAGAGAGAGAGCAATGGAGGGAGAGAGAAAGAACAAGCGAGAGAGGGAGAGTGAGAAGGAATGAGAGAAAGAGATACCAAAAGAGAGAGGGGAGAGAGAAGGGGAGAGGGAACAAGAGATAGAGGGGAGAGAGAGGTAGAGAAAGAACAAGAGAGATAGAGAGGGAGAGAGAACAAGAGAGAGAATGAAAGCGAGAGAGCAGAAAAGGGAGAGAGACCGAGAGAGAAAGAGAGAGAGAAGCGGGGGGGGGAATAGAGAAAATGTAAGAAAGAGGGGAGAGAGAGCAAGAGAAGGAGAGAGAAAGAACAAGCGAGAGAGGGAGAGTAAGAAGGAATGAGAGAGAGATAACAAAAGAGAGAGGGGAGAGGGAGAGAGAAAGAACAAGAGAGAGAGAGAGGGAAAGAGAAGGGGAGAGAGAACAAGAGAGAGAGGGAGAGTGAGAAGGAAAGAGAGAGAGAACAAGAGAGGGAGAGAAGGGGAGAGAGAACAAGAGGAAGATCGAGAAAGAAAGAGAGAGAACAAGAGAGGGAAAGAGAGCGGGAGAGAGAAAGAACAAGAGGGACGCAAGAGAGGGAGAGAAAAAGAATGAGAGAGAGAAGGAAAGAGAGGGGAGAGAGGGAGAGAGAACAAGAGAGAGAGGGAGAGAGAGAAGAAGAGAGAGAATGAAAGAGATAGTGAGAGAGAGGAGAAGAGAGAGGGAGAGAGAGAGAGAGAGCAGTCAATCGGGTTCTGGGTCTTCTTAACGACGCGTGCACAAAGCAGCAAATGAACCGTTACTTCTCTACTTCCGATGCCGCGCATTGCGACTCTGTTCATCATTCACAATCGATTTAGAAACTGACTCCGAGAGCCGGAGCAAACACACGCTTGAATGATTAAAAAAGATAAAACACGCAATTACATTTTGAGAATCTGACACCTCAGAATATAGGAACTGCGCCATTAATCTGAGAACCGAAGAACATTTTACGAATTTCATTCGGGGCCCATCGCGGTCAAAATGTAGCTCGTTGTTAATGTTTTGCAAAGGTCAGATTTAACCAACCGGTCAAGAGGACTCATGGTTCACACCTTCACATGGATCAGTTAAAACAGCTCGGCATTCTGGGAACTCTTAACACCAGACTCACATATGTTCTATAACAGACTCTACTACTGCCTTTCCGCATGTCCTTGTCTTTATAGTGTGTGTGTGTGTGTGTGTGTGTGTGTGTGTGACCACTGAGTACAATAAGATAACTCAAATTGATGCCTTAAATTGCTGTTGAGCCTTGAGACCAGTTCAGGAAATTGGTTTTATTCTTTAAAGAGCCAGCTTTCTTCCCCAACTGCATCATAATCATCACCATCATCACCATCACCATCATCATTGTAATTGTCATTGGCATCCTAACCACCATCATATGATACAAAATGTCAATACTGTATCTGTAACATCGAGAAAAAATAGACAAATATTCAGACGGGTCAATTTTCAACAACATTGTTTGTCTTTGAGTACAACACCTATCGTGACAGTTATAAAAAACAACAACAACAACATTTAAAATAAAAGCACGGTTTCACTGTGTGTTGTGTTCTGGAGTCTCTGTGATGGTTTGTGTTGATGCTGCACGTAAAGCTCAACCTGGGAAAACGTTTTCAAGCGGCGACACCGAGCGCGCACACAAGCCAGCAACCCATGCGCGATGTATTCTTATATTTTATGTACAATATAGTCAAAACAAAAACAAACATGTACATGAAGATGGAGTCCATCATACATATCTTCTCGTGTCCCTCTTGCACAGTATCTTTTTGAAGGACCTCCTGAAGTCATTGTTGAAGATGGTGTAGATGATGGGGTTCAGCGCGCTGTTGCAGTAGCCGAACCAGAAGAAGAACTTGAACAGCGTGTTGGGCACCAGGCAGGACGCGCACAGCGTCATCAGCATGTACGTGAAGAAGAAGGGGAACCAGCAGACGACGAACACGCCGATGACCACGGCCAGGACGAAGGTGAAGCGTTTCTCCCGGTTCTGGCGACCCTTCCAGCGGCTGCCCTTGAAGCTCGACGTCCTCTTCGGCGGCGCGCCCGGTTTCATCTGGCTCACTTTGGTTTTCCCCTTGGCCATTTTCTTTTTGATGGAGCACGGATTGTTGACTTTGTGGTCGGAGGACGACGACTCTTCGAGGTCCCCGTTGAGGTCGGCCTTCTCCCCGTCGGCTCCTCCCGCTCCCTCCTTCAGCTCGATGTCCTCCCGCTCGTGGCACAGGCGCTCCTCGCCCGCCGCGCCGTTCTCCCTCTGGTCGGCGGCGGCGACCGTCGCCGTCTTCGGCCTCTCCTTCCGCTTCCGGTCTCCCGGCGGCGCCCGCGTCCTCTTCTTGGCGATCTGGTAGATCCGCACGTAAACCAGGACCATGATGACGCAGGGGAGGAAGAAGGAGCCGATGCACGAGGAAATGACGTACCATTTGTCGTTATTGATCTTGCACACGGGCTCCTCCTCGCTGTTTTCTTTCTCCATGGTGATGAGAGGCGGGAAGGAGATAACCGCCGCGATGACCCACACGATGAAGATGATGCACTTGATGCGCCGCGGCGTCCTCTTCAGGTTGTACTCGATGGCCTGCGTGATGGACCAGTAGCGGTCTAAGCTGATGGCGCACAGGTGGGCGATGGAGGCGGTGCAGAGGAGAACATCAAGTGCCAGATATATCGCACACCACACCTCGCCAAAGTACCAGTATCCCATCAGCTCATTGGCCAAGGAAAAAGGCATCACGAGGGTAGCAACCAAAATGTCCGCCGACGCCAAAGACACCAGGAATAAGTTCTGCGGAGCCCTCAGGGCCCGGCTTGTAAACACAGCGATGACCACGAGCACGTTGCCAAACACCGTCAGCGAGATCATGATTCCCACCAGCACGCTGAGCGGCAGGGCGACCCGGAGGCTGTACGGGGTCGCGTCTGGAAGAGTCTGGTTGGTCTCGTTGTCAAACCCCATTGGAGTAGATTGGCCCACTTCCTGTGTGAGTTCCTCTGAGGTGAACAAATATCATCACCTGGAACCGAAGAGCTAGTAACTCCCAGCAGGGCGGCGAAGGGAAGGAGACGAATCAGTCCTCTGAGGCTTTCCCGGATTTTTCTTTTTCATCATGTACAATCTCCTGTCCTGAAGGGGAAGCTCTTATCATTAGTGCGGCTGTCAATTCATCTGAAAATATGAGGCAACAAGAGAGGGGGGGGGGGGGGGTGAGATAGCTTCAACGCTATTACACTTTTCAAATCAATTATGACACACTTTACATGATTACAACTACAAATATGGCTGAAGCAGCATATATCAGCTCTTTTATCCCCGAATAGCTTTTTTTTTTTTTTAAAGGGCATATAAAGTGCGAAATGATATTTACCTGAGCCAGAAAGCGGTGGCACAACCTCTCCGGTGCCAGAGGCGCGCCGGCATGGGGGGGGAAAGAAGAAGCTGTCAGTGGGGTAACTTCTTTAAACAGATCAATAGGAAGCCAATAGGATCCATGGGCCGGATCAAGCGTGAAGTCTGTCTCTCCCGACACAATGGTCCCTGCGCTGCGTCTCGCCGGGCTCCGTCGCGGACCTAATAGAGCGCTAATCATGTTATCCCGGGCGCTGCCGTGCTGTTGTCTGCGTGCGGATCCTCTCTCTCTCTCCTCAGTGTGCACCAGTGCGCCACTCCCTCTCTTTATAACCCGCACGCTGCAAAAAGTGTCACTGTGCTCACTGCGGGTCACTGTGCGTGTCAACAGGCACAGACATGTGGGTCCATCAGCACGTGACGTCACAGAAGAAGAAGAATATAGCAATAATGCGCTTTAAAAAAAAAAGAATAGTGAAGGGGTTGCAGGGAGGAAAACGCCATAAAAATGAAGCCGAGGAAATACCAAAAAAAAGGATACACACACACACACACACACATACATACATACAGAAAGGCGACATGCAGATACAGGTGTTGAACACACGTGACACCACATGCCGTTGACACCTCATAAGTGGTCAAGTTTTAGCATGTTTGTTGAAATGGCCTAGAGTGTTTCTGTTATTGTGTCCCTCCCTGTGCATACTTCTGTAATGGCTATAGACCACGCACATGCATAATTAATGGTGAACTAAGTAGGCTACAGGATCGAGGCAAGTTTATTTACATGAAATAAAAACCTAATCGAAACCACATAAAATTAAGCACCAATCAAATTATAAATATAAAATGCAACACAAAAACATAACCAAAAGAAAGTTAAAAGTGCACTCACATTCAAATAATAAATAGTTAAAACGTGAATTAAAAGCTATTACTCTTTGAAGGACACAGGATACATGCAGTTTTTTTTAAATTTTAGATTTGAGAGAGGATTGAAGTAGAGAGAAGTGTATTTATTATAATCAATAATAATGTACACCCTCGCCTTTAATGATATATTCCATAAAAAATGGGTCGTTGTTGAAAACAAAACTGGAATCCATCTTTGTTTGTTTATTTACACTGAGACGTCAGTATTGATTTGTTTGTTAAACTATATTGTTATTATATTATTATAAACTATAATTATATGGTGTTTCTTAAACTCAGCTGAAAACAATAACACACAAATTCAAAGACTAAGAGAAATAGACCATAATGAAAGAGTAAACTACAGGACCTGTTGGGACAGATATTTTTTGCAGTGCAGATGCTCCGTTGCTAAGCAGCAGCCAGAGCCACACCACGTGGATATCGAGAGAGTCCCTTTATTCATGCGTTCACCTGTTTTACACTTCATTTACAACACAGGGAGGAAACTTTGTCAGGATCAGACCTCAGATGGATTCTCAGACCTGAATTGAATCACGATGAGATACTTTTGTGTTTACAGATCTGACTTGGGGAGCAGTGATATTATTCATCCACATTTTACCATATGGAGCCTGTTTGGGGGACCGTGTGTGCTTTTGTAAATTTATTTCCTTAAAACTGTCACAGTTTCAGCTCCACACCCTCCTCACTCCCCGTCGTCAGTCTAACTCTCTTCACCTGTTCACACACCTGTTGTCACAGTTCAGCTCCTCACTCTGTGGTTCAGTCACTCCCACCTCGTCAGTCTGACTTCCTTCACCTGTTCACACACCTGTCTTTGATCACTAATCAAATCCCGATAGAGTCTCCTGCCTCACACACACACCTTGCCAGATTGTTCTTCCTTTTCTATGCCAGACTCTCCAGCACTTGTTTCTAGATGGATTTCCTGTTGCCGACCCTGCCTGTCCCTGGTTAACCCGCTAGTCCGACTCCCCGAGAACCTACCAGCCCTTCGTCCTGTTGATACTCTGCCTGCCGTTTCCAGAGTGTGGAATATAAGTTCGAAGGATCCCTGGAGTCAAGGGTGCATTTGGGTCTACACACGAGTCGTTACATTACAATCTGGCCAGTCATGGACCCAGCACAGACTCCTGCACCGGCGAGCCGATTCGAGAGAATCGAGGGGGCTGCTAGTGACCAGAAGCTCCATCCCTGTGCTTTATTTTCTAGGCGGCTCGCACTTGCTGAAAGAATTTACGATGTGGGTAACCGGGAGCTGCTTGCTGTGAAGCTGGCCCTCGAGGAGTGGCGCCACTGGCTGGAGGGGACCAGTCTGCCCTTTTTGTGTTGGACTGACCACAAGAACCTGGAGTACATTCAGTCCGCCAAGAGACTGAACTCTCGGCAAGCCAGATGGTCTCTGTTTTTCACCCGATTCAACTTTTCACTATGTTACAGGCCCGGTACCCGCAACGTCAAGCCTGACGCCCTGTCCCGCCAGTTTGGGGACAAGGGGGATTCCACCCCTTGCAAGGATACTATCCTTCCTGCCCCCGTCTTGGTTGCCTCGATCACCTGGGAGATAGAGGAGAGAGTCAAGGCCGCCCTGGAGGACCAGGCCGGTCCTAGCTCCTGTCCTCCTGATCGCCTGTTTGTCCCTCAGACCTTGAGGTCTGATGTCCTCCAGTGGGCCCATAACTCCAGACTCACCTGCCACCCCCGGGAGCCAGCGTACGAGGGATGTCTTGCTGCAGAGATTCTGGTGGTCTACTCTGGAGAGACACCCGGGAGTTCGTCAACGCCTGCCCTGTCTGCAACCAGCATAAACCATCTCACCAGGCTCCTGCGGGTCTTCTGCAACCTCTGTCTGTGCCCCATCGGCCCTGGTCGCACATCTCCTTGGACTTTGTTACCGGTTTCCCGCTGTCCAATAAACATACCACCATCCTGACAGTGGTAGATCGCTTCAGTAAGATTGCTCACTTCGTGCCCTTGCCCAAGCTCCCCTCGGCCAAGGAGACTGCTGAGCTGGTCCGGCTGCATGTCTTCCGGCTTCATGGTTTTCCCACGGACGTGGTCTCTGACCGGGGAACTCAGTTTACGTCAGTCTTGTGGAGGGAGTTCTGCACGCTTATCGGGGCCACTGCAAGCCTGTCATCGGGATTCCACCCACAGTCTAACGGCCAGACGGAGCGCAAGAACCAGGAGATGGAGACGGCTCTAAGGTGCTTGGTCTCCGAGCATCCGGCGTCTTGGTCCCAGCAACTCTTGTGGGTGGAGTATGCCCACAACTCCCTGACCAGCTCTGCCACTGGGATGTCCCCGTTCCAGTGTGCCTACGGGTTCCAGCCTCCACTGTTTCCTGCCCTGGAGAAGGAGGTTTCCTGCCCCTCGGTCCAGGCTTTTGTCCGCCGCTGCCGCCGTACCTGGGCTGAAGCCAGAGCTGCGCTTCTTCGCTCGGTCAACCGTTATTCCTCGGCAGCCAACCAGCGCCGCTCTGAAGCCCCCAGTTACCAGGCTGGCCAGAGGGTATGGCTTTCGACCCGAGACCTTCCCTTGCGGGTAGAATGTAAGAAGTTGGGACCCAGGTTCATTTGACCGTTCGAGATCCTGAAGGTCATCAATCCTGCAGTGGTGAGGCTCAAACTGCTCCGGGCCTTGCGGGTCCATCCATCGTTCCACGTCTCCAGGGTGAAGCCGGTTCGGGAGTCCCCACTGGTTCCTGCTGTCCAGCGTCCTCCACCACCACGGTTCATCGATGGAGGTTTGACTTGCACTGTTCGCCGCCTACTTCGTTCCCGCCGGCGTGGGAGAGGGCTACAATACCTGGTTGACTGGGAGGGTTATGGTCCAGGGGAGAGATCCTGGGTTCCGGCGCGACACATTCTGTATCCCCCTCTCATCAGGGAGTTTCACCGCAGCCACCCTGACCAGCCCGCCAAGGGTCCTGTGGCCACAGTGGCTACACAGCCAAACCCTGTTCCCTCTCGGTCATCGACGGAGTCAGATGTTGAAGCGGATGAGGAGGAGTCGTCTTCCGATCACGACAACTCACCCGTCGGGGAGGAGAGGATGGGGAGGTCGGATGAGTATTAACCCCTGGACTGTTCCTGTCGTGCCGCAAATTCACACACACACCTTGCCAGATTGTTCTTCCTTTTCTATGCCAGACTCTCCAGCACTTGTTTCTAGACGGATTTCCTGTTGCCGACCCTGCCTGTCCCTGGTTAACCCGCTAGTCCAACTCCCCATGAACCTACCAGCCCTTCGTCCTGTTGATACTCTGCCTGCCGTTTCCAGAGTGTGGAATATAAGTTCGAAGGATCCCTGGAATCGAGGGTGCATTTGGGTCTACACACGAGTCGTTACAAAAACTGCTTTAAATGTGCAGTTGAGACGACATTGTGCTTGAACACACCAAGAGGAGCCGGGTTCAATCGTAACCTTTTTGTTTACAATATATATTTCATTATTATGAAAGTATTTCTAAAGCAATATGTGTCTTCTGTAAAATAGCTGTAGATGATGTATTTATTGTTTACGTCTGTGTAACTATTCAAGACCATTGCAAGAAGGCAAATATTAAAAATGTTCTTACGCCTCACATTATTTACCAAGTGCTGCTTCACCGGGTGATATTTAACTGTCAAATTCAGATTTTTTTTCTTGTTTACTTTCTCTGCATGCGTAAGGCGATTATGTGATGACAGCAGACATGCAACACTTCCATTACATCTAGTCTCAACAACAACTTTTTTCATTGGTTGGTTTTGTTGGTTAAATAAATATGAACTAAACCAGCAGCATGTGAGACAATATGTTGTCATTTTGTATTCGTTTGTATAAAATGGAGGATGTAAAACTGGCTTATGAACACAATTTAATAGTTACTGCTTTTTGCATTACTGTATAAACTGAAACTAAGAAGCCTTTTGTTTTGTAACCTTTCAGTGAGCCGTTTATATCTAGGGAACGTGTTGCAAAACAAACACTGGCTCTAGAGAGCCTTTCCCTTTTTTAAGCTCCATGATTCCTGTGTGCTCCGACACGCTTGGAAAAGGAAAGGTGAGTATCAGCGGCAAGTCGCAGCCAGCTGCTCGATCCATTGTGCCCATGTGCGGGCATGTAGACCCGCCCCTACTCGACCATCTGATTGGTTACTGGCTGCTAAATGGTCAAATTAGCCTAGCTATGATGCTAACAGGCCTGGTGAACTTGAAAAAACTTGATGAGAAATTCAGATTCAAGGGATGCTTAGCAGTCAAAATGATTTTATTTTTATTTTTTAAATTGTTTAATGAATATTTTATCATCAAATTAAATGGAATACCGACGGTGAGCGATGGGGCATCAAGTTTGATGCAATCTGCAACCTCACCACTAGAGGCCACTTATTCCTACAACTCATGAACAGGTTCTGTCTTATCACAATCAGTGTTGTCAGTTATGAACGGTTTTAGTTTTAGCGTACAGAACATGCAAATACTAAATTAAAAAGTATTTCCCATCACTTTAAAAGATGGAGTCCACTGATTGTTATTTCCCATCATTTCAGCAAATCAACAAACAGAAAACATGTCGTCCGATTTCATCCATCAGGGGATTTATCCATTTACAAACTCCCAGAGTCTTCCCATAACCGTAGCCCCTTCTTACCACAAAAAGCTCTGACTCTGTCACACAACTCAATGCCCGGTCTGTGGTCTTCTCTGGAAAATCTAATATCACTCTGGGAGGGTTACTGGGAGGATGAACATTCTTGAGTGGGAGGCTGCGGTGTACCCTTTGACATTAGTCTTGGTGTACACGACTCAGTGACGTGTCCACTGGATCAAAGTGCACTCTGGTTTTATCGTGACGTTGAATACATTTAGTGACATTTAAATGCTGCCACTCTTGCACAAATCTTTGCCCTGTCATGATCCAATATTATACATTTTCAACATGATTTGATAGTCTCTATCAGACGTTTTTAATGCATGTTTTTTGTGTGTTTACTTGAAGCTTCAGAGCCCAAAGGCTCATAGACTGGTGTGGAGGCTGGATGCTGGTGGGCTGGAGGTCAGCTGACTAGGAGACCGGTTGCAGACAAGGAGGGTTGTGAGTGGTTTGCAGGAAACTTCGAAGACGACATCCGGCTGGGAAACAAAGCGACTCACTCTCGGCTTCTCCTTGAAGTGCTGCCGCGATCTCCTCCGGGAGCAACGTACGCTAATGGGGGGATGGTGGCAATGAGATGGTCACAGTTCGATCAAATTTAAAAACCTTTTTGTGAAGAAAAAAACATTGTTGCTCTGCTAGAACCAGATTTTGTCAGTTCATTCTGTCAAGTTTGAGGAAGCCAGATGACTCACATGTAGGGCAGGCAGGTAGAGTTCAATGATTTATTAAATAAAAGGCTCGGTAATTAAAGGCATCGGGTTGGTGATTGGCAAAACGGTTGCACAAAACTCCAAACAACCAAGATGCCGAAGACCAACTGAGAACAGACAGGAGGAGCGAAGAGACTCGGGCCCGATCCCAATGTCCCCCCAAAGGCCTTAAGACCCTGAACCCCTCACAGACATGGGACTGGGCCTCCACACACACACAAGGAAAGGAGGGAGATCACGAGGGAGATAACGAGGGACAGGTTGCAGCCTGGTTGACGAGGAACAGGTGAAACTCATGAGGTCATGGCAGACAATCACACAGGCTGAGGGGAGGTCTTTCAAAATAAAACAGGAAACTAACTATAACGATAACTCCAGCAGCAACAGTTATAATACTCTGCATTTTCAATAATACATTTTTAGGCACACACATTTATTGTGACGCGTTATATTATTTTACTTTGTATGACATATTATGCTGTGACTTTTCTTATGACATTTTTATGACACACACAACATGTTTCATGTCCCGGCACCCGGTAACTTACAGTTGCGCAACTCCAGAAGCTGAAGAGACAATTATCCGTCTATATTCCATTATCTGTATCGCATATCCTCCATGGGTCACGGGGGAGAGGATTTTTTATTGCAAACTATAATATGATTTTTTAAACATTTATATGACATTTTAATGGTATGACATGTTTTTTTATGGTATGCTATTTTATATTACTCTTTTCATGATGTAGAGTATTATGAAATAGCTTTTTACAAACTATAATATGATTTTTTTTGTTTGACATTGGTTTGACATTAAATGGCATGTACTACACTATTTTAGTAATGTTCTTTACCATGACGTTATTTTATGTGTTTTTTTAATAATTGCTTTTGTATATTGTAACTTATTCTTAGCAGACATGTTTTTTGTGACATAGTATAGTGTGACATTGTTATGTCACACTATACTATGCATTCATACTTATATTAAGACTCTTAAACGCAGATCAAACTGGTACACATGCGGTATGTGATTTCTCTCCACACAAAAAACAAATGAGATGTCTCTTTAATTCTTATGTTTATAAAACTGGGACTTAGTTAAAGAATTATTATCGATACTTGGCCTTAGTGTGTATCCCCCACCCCTATACTATGACTTTTTTTAGAACATACCATACAATTACTTTTCTATTTACAACGTTTTTGACACACTACACCTTTTTTCGACATACATTTAAGAGAAGTTACAGTAGCCTATGTGTAAAATAATCAAGGAAAAAACAAGAAATATAACAATTTTGAATTATTTATTTATTTACTCTTGATTCTATTTTCTGAAAAGTTTACAAGCGATATACAGCTTGATCTGTGTTCATTACAGTACATTCTTGGATAGGAATATTCGAAAAACTGCCATTAAGTGTTACTTGGAATATCATTTCTCATTGGTGTGCGTGTGGCTTCCTATTGGCTGTGTGATGTGCAGCTGAGCATCACTGGACTGAGAAACATCACTCAACAGAATGATCACAACAGACCCCGTTCTTCCACATTGACCTGGCCTTTTACTTTGGTAATGGACAGAAATTCACTCTTTTTGAAAAAAATATTTTTACGTATTATCTGATAGTCAGTTGCCCAATGATGGCACTCTAGGAAATGTGTGAGAGGCTTTTAAAACTGTGAGTGTATATCCAAAGCGCTCACCTCAGTGCTCATATCAGCCTATGATAATCCCGTGTTTCCGTGCTGGTAAAATAACATCGACCCGTTGCAGCCACTGGAGTGTTTTGGGGTAAACAGCTGTTTGTCGTGGCGCTCCTTGACGCATGAGGGCGCAGACGAAGCGCAAGGATACAGTGACACCTGTCGTCTCCTGCAAGAGCCTCCCCCGTTAGAGGATGACGCCGTGGGGGAAACGCATGTTTAAAGAGGCGTGACCATTTGGAGGATGAAGACAAATCTGAGGGCAGAGCACTCAGTTACTATTTTAAAGTACCTACTTTGGTGTTTTACAGGGTGATAGGGCCCAGACAAACAGGTGGTGGTGTTGGTGGGGATTCATCCGCAGCTCCACCCAGTTCAGTGAAACGAAGCAGGATGATAGACAGAAGGGACTTTCAGATGGTCGTGTTATACTCTTCCTACTCATGTGGTGGCCAACTACTCAGTATTAGAGAAATACAGGCGGCTCTGATCATATTGAGACAATAATGTTGATTTTAATTCACCAGCAGGGGGCGGTGTTGACCGGGAGCACAGACACACCGCTCGGGCCTCTGAAAAAGGGAATAAATAATAAAAGGCTGATCTGAACTCTAAACTTGTAGCCCACTGCTCATTGTACTTTATTTTATTACATATCATGTATTCCATATGTGTGAAGTAACAATGGAGAGCTGAATCAAGGACAGGAACAGGATTATTGACGGATTGATTGGGCGATACATATTATCTTGGGGACCTTTGTGATGTTGGTTGTATGACATGAACATCATAAATGTAATTATAACCAAAGGTTGTGTTGGTATAGGGGGAAATATGCTGCATACAAAATGCTGACATGACAGTTATGATTCTTAGGAGTTCTTTCTATGTGTATCATGTGAATTAATAGTGAATCACAACAATACATCCAGTTTCTTGTTTTTCTGTAAGAACGCAAAGACAGTGAGCCCTGAATGTCAATGTAGTGTTGAATAAGTTCTAACAAGTAAAATACCAAAGACACATTTATAATTGATCAAATTTTAAAGTAAAAAAAATGTCATTCATTGATTTTAAACCGGTCCAAATAGTATTGGTACCATGTGTAACTTTGTGTTGTTTTAAAAACTACAAAGCATAATATTTTTTAAATGTGTGTTCGTGTGAAAGTGAAATTTAAGAGAGTAGCACATGATACATTTGTAAATATGTATCGGTTTATTACAGTTAAAAAGATGTATGTACATACAGAACATCACCAAACATGGTCATTGTTACTCATGAGTCTCCCTCTGCAGCTCGTTGGGTTCAGGATGTCTTGCAATGGGGCGGCATTACGTTTGTCATTTACAACCAAGCACACAATTATTTCCTCTTCACTTGCCAAATAATACTTAGTAAAGGCATATAACCAAAATAAAACAGAAGGATGCTTAAAAAAAAGAAGAAAAAGTGGTTGAACTGTTAGTCCAAATCCAAGTTCCTGCTGCCAACACAGAGCTCTGTGTGCACAGAACCGCCTCAGACTGGATCTCAGTCACTGTGGTTATCGATGAAGACTCACATCCAGGTAGTCACGTCTGCGTCCGCTCGTCTAGTCGGAAGACGACTGACCCAAACACCCCCAACATCTGCTCAATCCGTGGACCCAGATATGAAGAAGAATATTAAAGAAGAAAAGTGATGATCTGTCATAAAGGTTCTGCTTGGTGCGCATTAGGCAGTCAAGTAAATGTATGAAGATGCTATAGCAGGGGTGTGAGCGGGTTTATATTTAAAAAAGGGCTTTTCCACCAAAAGTGATTTGGTCTAATTACAAAAAAAAGTGGACATTTATGTAGTTTTGTGCTCTGAAGATGAAGAACATGTGTTCCTACAGCATCGACCTGAACTATTTTAAAAGGGTGTCGCATATTTGTGGTAGAAGTTCCAACAATCTATTAAAGTTGCTGTCACATACCTTTACTCCCTCTGATCTTGCAATATTATTACTCAAACCTGATATTACTTTTGAAAAATGTGGAGGAAGAGAGAAGAACAAAAACGCAGTAATTTCTATTGAAAAAGCTCCTTTGCGGAATAAAAATGCAAGTCAGTTTTGGTGGAATTCCCCTTTAATGCCAAAGACAAGTGAGACGCAAGCTAATGCGTAGTAAAATGGCAATATCTTCCATCGCAGTCTTTATGTAAAACTCATCACATTACAGATGTTGTAATACTGAGTCTACCGTAACGTCAGATCACTGTACAGAGTAAAAGGAAAAAGACGGAAAAGAAACTCGACCCAAATTTACATTGTAACGACCAGTTGCTCTTCATCAAGTACAGTCAGTGGCCATAGACACAAGGAATAGCCAAACAAAACACATACAAAAAGATCATTAAGGCTGCTTGTCAATGTAGCTTAAGTAGGATAAGCATTGCCGCACAAATGCTTCGAGACTCTTCGCAATATACAAAAAGGGAGCATGTGCAGATACACCAAATAGCCACTAAATCAAAGTCCTCTATGCAACAACAAAAACGCCCAATTCTGACCCAGACAAATCATGTCTAATATGTGTTCAACATGCTTGTTTCCTGTACAAAATAACCAGGCAAGAAAGAAAAAGAAAAGGTTGTAGAATCGAGAATAAAAAGCAAAAAGGAGCAAAAATGACATTGATTCTGCAATGCTCTCCACCGCCTAAAATCACAGACAATAAAAAAAATAAACACCAATTATACTCCCAATTATTTTTTGGATGCACCAGTATGCAATACATCATCACTTTTGATCCAACCGGTCACACCTTTAACTGACCGGGTCAGCCGGTGACCTCGACTACATTCCAGGATGTGATAAATGCTCCGTGGTCAAAAAAGCCTCGAGTTCATGTCCGGCCCCGCCTCCCGTCCTCCTCTGGGTCTTTATACATTGGCATCTCTCCATCTTGCAAAATGGCACATGACAACAACAAAAAACAGAGACTGAATGCAAAAAATGGGTCCCAGCACTCTCTGCATACCGAATGCACGTCTCACTTTTGAGTACTCGTTGAAGGCATTTTTCACACAATTGTTTACAGCTAAAATACACCAAAAAAAACTTCCAACGCTTTTATAGAAAACCCAGGAATGCAATGCCTCCGGTGTGTCTGTTGAGCGTGAACACAGAAAGCCCTTTTTACAATGTGTACAGTCTTGTACTGTAACCGCGGCGAGCTCATGGATGCACCTTGTGTCCGAATGATTTGATCTGGGGGGGGGGGGGGGGGACCCGCAGGCCTGACGCCGACTCCGAAAGTTCAGCGGATTTGTCCGAGTCGGGTTTTTCCGAGTGAAGTCTGTATCAGTGTGTTGGGAGTGGATCGTCATCGTCTCCCCCTCCCCCGGCCCCTCCTGTCTCGTACGGCGTGTTTCAGTCCACGAGAAGCAGCCAACGGGTTCTGCTGGTAAATTAGAAGCAGCGTACATCTCACCCCCCTCCCCCTCTAAGGACCCGAGGTCAGACGTGGCGCTCTCATCCCTCAGGAGACCAAACCACAGCCCACGAAAACACACCAAGCTGCTGCGGGGGGGAAAAATAAATAATGAAGTCAACCCACACGTTTCAATACAAAAGAGAACCATGATTGAATATAGAGCTGGGATGCAACACATTTATACAAAAAAGAAAAGAAAAAAAGTTTGGTTTGATTACATTTTGTTGGGATTTTTAATGTACAATCACTTGAAATAATACTAACTGAATACACATTTCATCATTTAGAAAAAAAAAACTTAATGTAAATTGATTTAAAAACAACAGTGCTAATCTGAACTGCAATAAGCCATTTCACTTGCAAAGAGAAGAAAGCAGGATATGGGAACTTTAAAACACCTCGAGCCACACGGCCTTCTACAGTTCAAGAGAGCGAGTTCCTTTTAATTAAGATTGACAGGATACAACTTCCCCAAAGAAAGTTACGAGTATATTGTGAGCCCGCTAAACTTAACATTTTTATTTAAATTGATTCAAATTTACATGAAAAAACCTGTTTGTTTAGCTGATGAAATACTGAATGAAACAAAATACCCCCATTTAAAATAACCAATGAGAGGCGACTGTGTTTGTTTATATGGAGGATGCCAATGTGTGTTTTTAAAAAGTGCATAAGAGCAGCAGCATTGCTGGGACAGTGTGGGACAAATGAAAAAAATATATATAAATATCTAGATGTATACATCGAGATATAGATATATATTTAAAAACAATATGAATCTAAATAAAGGGACCAGTTTCCATCATGTAACAAGGTTCTTAGGAAACCCCGTCAAAAACTAATAACTACCAACAATTAAGGATATTAAACCAAAAACGGAAGTGTTACCTGTCAATGATTTATTATCAAACCTTATTAGAAGCTCGGCCACTCGCCACCTGGCCCAGAGACACAGATGACGTCTTTAAAAAAAAAGCTTGATATGTATGTTGGTCAACGATCAATTGAATGACAGCTCTGCAGCCCAACACTGAAGATAAGAACTCGCAAACAGAACTAAAATTGCACTCAAAGCAACCACCAGGATTTGTATACATCTATAAAAACATCTCATCGTTTATCCCATCACCTGTGTAGGTTTGACTTCCCCCCCCCCAATACCTTGTCACACACATCAACCATATAGAGGGAGGGTCACTGCACCCCCGCTCTATATCGTTTTGGAGAAAAGACACACTTGCTTTTTGTTTTCAAGCATGTGCGATTGGCATTTCTCATACGTCTACACGACTCGCTCAATGTTTAACTGCTGCTGCCATCTGTTAAAAAGATCTCCAATCACCTTATTTTACAACCGATATCGCTCCTTTTAACAAATTAATGCAACAGCAAAAGAAACATTACAAATAAGGAAAAAACGTAAGTAAAAACAGCAGTAATAAACTATAAAAAAAAGAATTTTTGAAATAATTTATATCTTTGTATTCTCATGGACAATTGTGTTTAGAAATGAGCCACTGGATCACTCTAAACAGGCACAGTATTTAAACAAAAACAATTACAAAAAAGAAAGTATAAACAAGCCATCGTTAGACCTTTGTTCTCTGTGGTCAAGAAGCAGTTAACAGAAGTTATCTTGAGCGAAGGTGATGTTAAAAGAAGTGAATATCAAAAGAAAAGACGAGATGAAAAGTTAAAATTACAGCAGCAGCAGAAAATGTGAAGTTCCAAAGACTTTGTTTGTTTTTGCATTCAATTGTATCCTTGCTCACATAATAGATGCTCGTAATTACTGTAAATATATTGGCAATGGGAGTACGGTCTATATGGTTAAAAGACTTGCCACTTAGCTCACAGTTACTCAATATATAGAACTTTATATATCTTCAGTTTTGGCAAAGAGATGGACATATGTTCCTCTTGTGTGATTCAGAATGAAACATGAGTGGGGGTGGCTGGGGTCCTAAAATAAACAAGATAAACTCTAGAGTAACACAGAAGTCAAATCTCCAATGATTCGCCTCGTTTCTAAGGATGTTGAAAGAAACTTTTTCTTCTCCTCCCTCCTCTTCCTCCTTGTATTTACCCCCCCCCCCCCCCCCCCCCGACACTGATTGTGGCGAATCGGTTTTCTTTACAGTGTATGATACACGTAATGGGAGGGGTGTTGGAGTCAAGCAAGACTCGGGGGGGTGGAGCTGCTCGCGGCTCAGACCATGGCACGGTACGGTCCTTGCATCTTGAGGAACTGGATGATGAAGGAGGGGCCTCCCGCCACGATCTGGGGCGGCAGGTGGCTGAGGGGACAGTTCTCGATGCTCATGATGGACAGCTTGCTGCAGAGGGCCAGCTCGAACGGGAGGCTGTGCAGGTTGGGATTGTCGTTGAGGTACAGCTCCTCCAGGTTCTCCAGTGTACCTGAGGACAAACAGCGGGGCCCGTTAGTGGAGGCACGCACCGACGTCCAGGGAACACACACACACAACAGGAATAAACAAGTGAAATTTAAGACCACGTTTAAATAAAATTTAAGACCTAACTTGTGATGGAAATACAAATCAAAAGTGGAAATATACATTAATCTAAACACACTGATGTTTGTTCAAAATGAACAGTATGGTGTAATGCGAAAGGATAACACAAAAATGTCATTGCTGTTGAAAATTATATTTATTAATACAACATTTTCAGAACATTTAGGTCCCATGAACAAATTCCTTTTGAACAAAAAAATCTATAAAACATAAATAACAATTCCAGCTGCTTTTAAAATGCAAATATTTACATAATAGAATGTGTGTGTGAGTGAGCTCTCATGTCTCTATGTGATGGATGTTTGTGCACAGGTTCATACGTCTACTCCTGAGCTTTTGTGAATTTACTAGGAAAACAATCCTTTTCAAATTATATGAATTAAAAAACTTCCAGTTGACATTTGGTCCATTCTCCTGGAAAAAAAGAAAGAAAAGGCAGACATTAGCCAAACAACAGTCAACACATCTCTTCAGATTAATGTCAGACTGGATCAATATGAATGAAAACTATTTTTACAAATTAAGCAACGCGAGCCATCCCTTGAGCCTAGTGAACACTATGTAGACATATTGACAGGTAAACACCACTCTACTACCATTCTAAAACTATTTTTAGTTAGTCTAATTAATGTGTAGTGCACCTATGCATAGCTGTTATTAACTTGACACACGAGTAAAGCTTAACTATGAAACACATACTCATATACAAGAGGATAGTTAATACATATATTTATGTTAGACTTACTTTGAGATGCTGAAGTAGGTCCTGGGCGTGTCATGGCCCATGAGCTGTGCTCCATAGGATCCTGACTGGACGTGGTCATTTCACCAAGAGCACATGAAGTCCAGCTGTCTGCTCGCGGTGGTCTGGTCCAGAGTCTCGTGGAACAGAATGAAGAACGCGCCGCAGCGTTGGACTTCGGTGATGAGCTCTTTGTTGCACGGCGCTGGATTTCCTCCGGTGACCTCCAGCGTTGTAGCGTTGACGTCGTTGCTGGCGGCGGAGCAGCAGCTAGCGGCGGAGCAGCAGCTAGCCCCGCGGGCTGCTGGCGGCCTTCGCTAGTCTCTGTGCTTCTTGCTCTGCACGTGAGATTCCACCGCTGGAAAGTCTCCCGACACATAACGCAGCTTCAGAAGCATTTCACCGACCGGAACCAGAAACACTCGTTCTTTTCAAGCCGTTGTTGAACTTGCATCCCCCCCATGTTTTCTAAAGTAGCCGATGCTTCACGTTGTCGGGGATTGATGGGACTGAATACGCGGGGCCCCTTTAAGAGAAGGGGCGTGGCCCCGGTGACACCAGAGACACCGCAGAGCGAACGGAGCAAAATATTAGACCTGGCGGAACAGATTGCCTCATATTCGTAGTGACATGACACCCAAAAAATGTAAGACCAATCCAATCTGAATTTAAGACAATTTAAGACCTTTTTTTTTGTAAAAGTAATTTAAGACTTTTTAAGGACCCGCGGACACCCCGCACACACGTCTCTGCTACTATTATGCATCTCAGAGCTGTTTTGGGTTGCCGACAGCCCCATCATATACCTCTTGACTATAAACTATAATAATTCCTTTGTTACTGGAAATCGAAGCTGGAAGCGAGAATAAATCAAACGAGAGCGAGCCGTAGCGTTGGGTCATCTGATCCAGACCGACTCGGTCCTCTGCGTGACTTTATATATAGTATTGTCCTTAACATCGTCACTTGGTAGACAGTGAATATCAAATGTAAAGTGAAATTAAAAGGCGTGGTTTAAACAGATTAAAATTAATATTTAAATTACAATAGTCCATAACAACTATTGACATAACCCACACATTGTAGCTACAATTTAAGTGGTTTTGCGCAATAAAGCTTCTAACTAAATAACTGAAAGCTGTGATGTTTTCTAGTAAGTTTAGCCGGACCATCGTTACGACACAGCCACCACTGGAGCAGAATAATCCTACAAATAGTGAAATACTCAAAATATCAGAGGAGTATTTATCTGTGCAGAAATACCAGCTTTTAACAGAATAGATGTGGCAACAAAAGCAGCTGTGCACCGTTCAAATGTTGACTTTGGACTGAAGCGTCAAAACTATTTGATAAAGTCCAACTTTTTATACTGGCATAGTCAAAAAGTATTTCAATGTTGTTTTAATGACAACTGTAACATCCCAAAACCACATGTATATTTATATTCTGGGCCCAGTCTAAATACTCCACCATTAGCTTCTTCTTCCTTAATCTCAGACTTAACTCTTTACCTCAGCAGTGTAGCCACGCTGGACCAATCCCTCAGAGGAAAGGTCAGAGGTCAGCAGACGGTTAAGCTCTTAAATCCTAACGGTTAAATTTAGCTTTTATCAAGGAAGCAATGTTACTTAAATACAAAGAAAAAAAGCTAGAACTAACTGTAAAATGTAAAATAGTATTTGTTTATAAAGTGGCACTAACATTTCAAATGTTTTATAACACAAATCAAACGAAACAACGGTACCTATTGGAGCTTAGCCGACTTGTGCCCTTCACTTAAAGACCAAGAAGATGTGCACACACATTGTCACCACAGATTACTGAGTTGGTTGTTTTTATGATGGTTTTACGCCATTTTCTCTTTTAGTTCAATGCTGGTTTTAATTTTAACACTATTTTTTAAATCACTTTTGACTGAATTATGTGCCAACGCTCTTAGTTTTGGTCAAACAGCCAAGCAGATGAAATTTCCTTTTCCACTCGTCTCCTGGACCGAGATGAAGCCTCCCAGGATGAGCTCTGGTCCCCCGGCGTCACTGAAGGGTCCTTCGAGTAGTACACTCACACGCAGCCCTGAACAGATTAAGTGAGCGTGTGACTAATCTGTTTGAGGGAAGTACTTACCAATCTCCTCTGGGAGGTGTTGCAGCAGGTTCTCCCCCAAACCAAGGTGAGTCAGGTTGGTGAGGTGGCCGATGCCTCTGGGTAACGTGGTCAGATGATTATTTGTCAACACCAATTTCTAATGAAAGAGTAAAAACACAGTTTATAATTACAATCAGACATTTATCGCCCCGTTTTATCCAACACCAATGTCCTCTCAGAAAACAACGGTGAGTAGGTAATGGCTCAGGATGTTTATCGTCATTGTAAAAGCAGACAACGGACTTAAGCTGGCGACTCATCAGTCAGTACAGCAGCAACAGGTGGAAAACATGTATAAAAACATTTAGACACGACATTTAAAAAGAAATAAATCAGAAAACAGGCATCAATGGCTTATAAGTCAACAAGTGTTGTGTACATGTGTATTTTGGTCCCCATGCAGCACTGTCCGGCGTGAGCCGGGCACAGTGCTGGAGGAAACCGCTCTAATGATGATTATATAATTGGTAGTCAGTTTATTTTATGTTCCTTTAAAAACTATTCAAATAAAGCCGTGGATCAGGTTCCCAATGTAATTGCATGACAGCAGACGCATTACACAACCCACTAACACAAATGTGCATCGATACAATATGTGGTTTTACTTACAGATTCATCGTTCTAAATACTCCATTCAAGCAACAAAACAAGCCAAGCTAGAACTGGCACTCGGTAGAGCGCATACCTTCGCATATCATACGATTGGGCATTGAATTATGAACATTTTGGCATTAGTTGCATGCCAATTGGATACAAATTGACCGCGCTATGGTAAAAATAAGTTTGACCTTTTCATGACCTTGACCTTTGACCCGATCGATCCCAAAATCGAATCAAATGGTCCCCGGATAATAACCAATCATCCCACCAAATTTCATGCGATTCGGTTTAATACTTTTTGAGTTATGCGAATAACACGCATACAAATAAATAAATACACTGCGATCAAAACATCACCTTCCGCATTTTCAATGCAAAGGTAATTATATTAAACGCCAAAATCCCTCTATTTACAGCACCATTAATGACATGCAACGCCATCTGCTGCAATGTAGGATTCGACCACAGGGGCAGCCGCAATCAGTTACCCCACTTACAGGCATTAAAAGCCTTTAAAAGTAAAAAATAAGCCAATTCTAATTAGGGTCCTCGTTACGACTTCGTCGTAGAGGAACCTATTGTTTTTCTAGGAGTTATTATTATTTTCTCCAAGGAATGTTGCCCTTTTGAGGCCTTTATCATATTCCAAAAGTTGTCAAATTTGACATGCATATAAGGACTGGCGACAATCCCGATATTTTCAAGGTTTCGCATTTAGAAATGTTTCTCTAGCGCCCCCTTGGGGTAGAAAGCTAACACTTTTTTTCAACAATGACCGATTGACTTGAAATTTGATATCCAGGTTCACCTGGACCTGCTCTACAAATAAGTTCATGGTGGCCATCAAATGCGCCTACTTAGATTTTCCGCCATTTTGAATTGTAAAAAAATATTTTTTTCACTTTTTTACAAAACGCTTTGTCCGATTCATCCGGAAATTTCTGGGGTCCATTATTGGTTCAATGTCACCATAACTACTGAAAATATTGTTGATATATTATTGCATTCAGATAATATAGACCAATGAACATTCAAGGGGTGTGGCCTAATATTTGAAGTCACACAACTTCCAAATTAATTGGCCTATCCTCACCAAATTGCTAGCCTATGTCCATATCGCATCCCTTAAACTATGTAATTTTTTTCAGAATATTTGAACATTAGGGGGCGCTGCAATAAATCCCTCAATATCTGCATTTTTAGCCTTTTTTCATGTTTTGGGCAGTTGTAAAACTGTTAACTCCTCCTAGAGCTTACACCCGATTCATTACAAACTTGCCCAGTATGATCTTGAGACCTTTGCCGTGAAAAATCTTTGAAAGATTAAAAAAAATATGAAACTTTGTGCGGTAGGTCGAACATCAAAAAACACCATTCGCCATAAAAATCCAAGTTGATGTAACTCTCCCATACATTATGTAATCTGCTCCATATTTCTCATACATCATGTAATGCTGATCCTGAAGACATCCATATGCTAATTTTGAATAATAGTCATAGCGCCACCTCGTGGCTAGAGGAAGTTACATGTTTTCTACTTTTTTACCCTTCTCACAGATTATTCAGATCCCTCTCAAAATATACCAGAATAGATGCAAGACCTTGATAATGCTTCCCTGTGAAGGTCGTAATGACACGTTGAAGTGTGGCGAGTCGTAGCATCAGCAAACTTTGATGCTTCGCCGTGAACAAATAAACAATGTAACATGCTCGAAACATGACTAAACTTGGCACACACATTTAAAGTCAAATATGTAGTTACCTGATATGATTGCTTCGGAATGACAATATGGCTCGATAGCGCTCCCTAGAATGAATTTTCGATCAAAACCCCATGTTTTTTGCCTCCAATAACTAATTGACTCGTAATTCAGCGTACATCTCCGCTTGGACCTGCTCTACAAAATATATTATTATGACCATAAACTACGTCAACTTAGATTTTCCGCCATTTTGAATATATAAAAAAACTGTTTTTGTGCACTTTTCTTCAAAACGCTTCTTCCGATTCATACCAACATTTCTGAGGTCCATTATTGGTTCAATTCAAAGGAATGTTATTCACAGATTGTTGATATCTTATTGCGTTCAGAGGATATGGACCAGTGAACATCTAAGGGGTGTGGCCTAGTATATGAAGACACCTAACTTCCAAATCACTTTGACTGTCTTCACCAAATTAATAGCCTATGTTCACAAGGACACCCTTAACCTACCTTAATCTGTTCATAATATTTGAACATTAGGGGGCGGTACAATCAATCCCTCAAAATATGCCTTTTTGACCCGTTTTCATGTTTTTAGGGGTTGTAAAACAGTTAACTCCTCCGAGAGCTTAAACCCGATTCATTCCAAACTTGGGCAGTATGGTCTTGAGACCTTTGCTGTAAAAAATCTTTGAAAAATATGTGCGTTTGCCGGACCGGCAAAAAACGCCATTCGCCATGACAATGCAAGTTGATGTAACTCAGCCATACATTATGTAATCTGCTCCATATTCCTTGGATGTGATAACATACTGACCCTAAAGACATCCATATGCTAATTTTGAATTCTAGTCATAGCGCCAACGAGTGGCCAAAGCAAATAAGCCTAAAACGCGTCGGATTCACATGTAATTTACATGCCGTGGTCTAGACTTTACGTAGATACACATGATGCATGTATATGTTCAAATCGTCACAGCGCCCCCTGCTGGCTACACTGGATTCGCTCGAATCTGCTCAAAACTTATCATGCTTCATAGAATTCACGGCCTGAGAATATCAACAAGCCTTTTTTTACTCGGAGTCATCGCATGACGAACAGTAAAACGGCCGAACGGTGGGCATGCGTTCTCGGCCGAGGGGGCCGGCGTCCGGCCAGCACCTCCGACGTGCGAAGGAGGAACGAGGACCCGTTCATCGCTGCTTGCAGCTTTAATTGATATTGTTTCAGATACAAAACACTCGACAACATTCTGTCACAATCAAAGCGACGTGTTGTGTGATTGAGAGAACTTCATTGTTAGAAGACTTACCTGTATCTCTTTCAGGTAAGCAATTTCATTAGGTAGAGTTTCCAATTTGTTTTCCTCCAAGTCGAGCTCCCGTAGCTTTCTCAAATTTCCAATACCATGCGGTAACTTCTTGAGGAGATTATTGGACAGTATTAACACCTGTGAAGACAAAGACAGTCTTTCACAAACAGAAACGGGTCGAAGGTAACAGTCTGGCATCATGTCGCAGCAAGAAAGCAAACTGGGCTGCTCTACTTGCATATATGCAAAATAAAAGTTCAAACAGAGAAAAAAAAGGTGAATTTTAATTGTCAGCAATATTTGTGGAGGAGTAATTTCAGCCAAATCTTTCCTACTACCGCAGGTTTAAAAATAAAATAAAAAAGTGCAGTAGTAGTTATGCATTTTTTTAAAAATCAAACCCGTTTGAGTTGGGAGTTTCTAAATAAACATGTCTATTCCTCACGACAGGTTGCACAAAAAATAAAGTGTATTGAATGAGACACGTTCTGCTTCTTCAATGCACTCAGTGAGCACTGCATTCGCAGACCACATT
This sequence comes from Pseudoliparis swirei, assembly GCF_029220125.1. Taxonomy (NCBI): domain Eukaryota; kingdom Metazoa; phylum Chordata; class Actinopteri; order Perciformes; family Liparidae; genus Pseudoliparis; species Pseudoliparis swirei. Next base: position 23,681,285 of record NC_079411.1, on the reverse strand, counting down.
CATACTCTGTACGTATAAAAGACTCACCTCCAGAGAAACTAAGCCACAGATGTCCTCTGGGATCTTTGTCAGCTGATTGGTTGCCAGGTTAAGCTCAACCATGCTAGTCCATGTGCCAAAGTCCAATGGCAGAGATGTTAACTGGTTGTCCTGAAGAAGACAATGGCAGAGCCTGATTAAAATGAGTGCCACGAGGACAGTGAGTTGGACCAGTGCACTGTGGCCGCCCTGTTACCTGGCACGAGAGAACAATGTTTCCAGTGGAGAGCCAAACTACTTCCAGTATGCGGTCATGTTCACATCTGGCTTCAGGCCAATACAAACTTCCACAGAGTCAGACATAGTTCTGAACAACAGTTGTTCAGTTAAAATTAATATAGGAGTAAATACGCGTTTCTTCGACACAGTTCTACATCACGGTGTTGAATTTAAGCAGCATAACTGGCATTTAAGGCGTACTATGAGATGCAACTACCCGTGTATTGCATGTGAATGCAGTATTTCATGTCAACATGTCCTGCACTACTTCTCCTCACTGTGATAAACATTCCTGCCAGAGCTTCAGGAATGAAGGTATGCACCACGCAGCTTCGTTAAAATAATAAGAGATGCATCAATGCTCCGTTTTAAGTGTGCGATATATTGTATATCCACCTCAACAGCATCAGCCATTTTAAATGCACAATGCTAAATAGCTACAATACACCTTAAATATACATTCCTCACTATGTAAGAGTTTAAATTATATTTATGATGCGCATAATTAGTGTTCCCGACACAGTATATAGCGTAGGTATGACAAGAAGGCCTAATTCAATCTCACATGTTCCCCAAGGCCTTTTTTGACACATCACAGCAGATATGAAACAAGTGTAAATAAATAAAGCACATTTAAAGAACTGACTTTATCTCACTAATTTCACAGACAAACATGCATGTGTGTCATACATACATACCTTCATGTTAAGCTTGCTTAACACTTTGGCCCTGGAAAAGATGCCAAAGGGGATCTTGTTGATGCGGTTGTGCTCCATGTTGAGGGAATAGATGGTGGAGAACTGGGATGGCCCGCCCACAGGGTACGACTGGAAGCAGTTCCTCGCCAGCGTTAGACTCGTCAGGTTGACCAAACTTGACAGTAGGCCCTGGCAAAGCACAAGGAATGGTAAATGGACTTGTTTCGCACTTTTCTGCCTTTCAAGACATGTGAAAACTAAATCTTCAGACACAGTAATAGTGATATTATCAGTGAACTATTTGTGAGGGCCATGTCTGAAAAACTCTTAATGCCTTTGTGCATTACGGGAAAGCCGTGATGACGGAGGCTTCCCGAGCCGGCTTCATTGCAGCGAGAAAAAGAATCAAGCTTCAGGTGGAGTTCTCATGCTGGCTCATTCTTTCATTTTCTCTGTTCAGTTATCTAATATACATTTAGCAGGAGTTAACTAAATCTAGTTTTTTCAGCTCATCAGTAAAATAAACAGAATGTATGCTAGCCTTTCAGTGTTATATTCAATGTTATAAGTAGACTACAAATATATTTTGCGACACGCCTGTCGGTACCAAACAAGTCTGAGAATGACTGCAATGTAAACCTCGTCATAGTGGATTAGGATTTAAATGTAATGGTATCGCTATTAGAGCGCAGGTACAGAGGGCTTGATGATCACCTGAATATCTGGTTTGTCAATTGTTTTTTCAAAAGCATTGAAGGAAATAGCTGATGTCAGTCAAATACAGAATTAGACTGCAAGTGATGTTTATTATCCTTGTCATCATATCGAAATTGTATTCTAAATGTATAATTTCCATGTTTCCACTTACCTCTGGCAACACTGAAATGTTGTTGTTTTCAAGGTTTAGCTCCTCCAGTTCTCGACATTTGGCTAATGATCTGGGGATGGCTGACAATCTATTGTATCGCAGACCTAAGCGATTTATGCTTGCCAGGTTGCCTACAATGACAAGACAGACATATCTATAACTAAATTGTTTACCGTAACAGAACAATAGCTTTGCGTCCTACAATATGAATACATTACCTGTAGTCTCGGGGAGGTCCAAGAGCTCATTGTGCTGCAAGTCGAGGTTGGTTATTTGAGTGCAATTTCCAATTTCCTTCGGTAGGTGTTCCAACTGGTTATGGGCAACATCCAGAGTTATGAGGTTGCATAGCTCCCCTACAGAAAGATAAACACCAAATTCAGATATGTCTATATCACAGACTCCTCCCCATCACAGACTCTCCCCATATCACACTCCTCCCGAATCACAGACTCCTCCCCAAAACAATATGACAATTCTTTGTGAGTGAGAGTTATTTTCACGTGGGGAGTGCATGATAAATACTGGTGTCCCCGAGTGGAGAAATCCACAACAGTCTATTCCATGTCCGCCTTTCAATTTCTTAATAGTCAGCGAGTATCGCCCAGCTATACGCGCGCAGGCAGGGCCGATTCGACGGCATCGCATTTGTTCCTCGAGACGGTGCTTTTCCACTCGCCCTGTGCGCATCGCCTGTTTTTAATGTCTGCAAGTTGAGACCAACTGAGCGTCAGGTGTGTGTGTCTACGTAGCGGTGCAAAAAGCCATCCGCGGCTGTGCGGAGCGAGAGCCGAACGAGGGGTTCAGACCGACTTGGCAATGATGATGCAAGTGCTGGTCGGGAGAAACCGACTGAGCCCGTGTCATCGATTAATACCATAGTTAGAATATAAGTTCTAAGATCTTTTACTTAAGTAAAAGTACTAATACCACAATCACATTTTTTTTTATTGAGTCAGTATTTTTTTATTAAAAAATAAGTTATCCAAAGCATCAAGTGTGGGCTCACTTGGTGTAAAAGTTACTCAATTTGCAGCTAAACGAGCTCTTAGGTTGTAACATTATTAGAATATTAGATTAATAAAACTATTGATGCAGTAACATGCAAGATACATTTCAATGTTGTAGCTGGTTGCATTAGAGTTAATGTGATTATTTTCTCTACCGACGGGTGGTTTCATGTCATGTAAAACATTAGATTTCATATACTCATTAATAAATGCAGTGACGTAAAAAGTAATATAATTCCCTCTGAAATGTAGTGGAATAGAAAGTGGCCTCAAAACTGAGTACTTCAGTAAATGCTCTTGTTTACGTTCCATCCGCGGTGAATACCACGCTGTACCAAATCGGTCTTACTTCAGAGGTCGTGCTCACCTATCTCCGCAGGCAGCTGCTTGATCTTGTTCTCCCGGATGCTGAGCATCGTGAGCTTGGAGAGGTTCCGGATGTCCTTCTCCACTGCCGTGATGCGGTTGAAGCGCAGGTACAGCGTCGTGAGAGACGTCAGCCGGTAGACCACAGCCGGTATCTCCCGAAGCTTGTTGTGCCGCAGGTCGAGCATCCGAAGCTTCTTAAGAGAGTCCAGGGAGTCGGGCAAACTGGTCAGGGAGTTCTCGCTGAGGGCTAAAGTGAGCAGGCCCGACAGGCAGCCCACCTCGGCTGGCAGGCTCTGCAGCTTGTTGCTGTATAAGTAGAGTTCAGCGAGCTGCGTCAACTCCTTGATGGAGGTGGGCAAGATGTGAATGGACCGCTTGGACAGATCCAGTCTCATCGAGTTCTCCTCCCGGCACTTGTTGAGCTCTTTGATCACCTCGGCGTTGCTGGACTTCTTACGCGTACCTGCTGCCGGGTTTGGCCGCTTTATCGTGTTGTCGACAGCGAAAGCCACACCCGGCGTCGAGCTGCTGGTGTCCTTCTTTCCTTCTTTGGGATCTTTCCCTTTGGTCTTGGTTTCTTTGCCCCCATCTTTGACTAAGCCGGCTAGAGCCCTGGACTCCTTTTCCCTTTCTTTCCCCGCCGGACCGCCTTTGGGGTCCTTTTCTTTCGAATCTTTTTCTTTGCCTAAAGTACTACTCATGTCGACGTTATCGAGCCTCCTGCAGAGTTGCTCATGGGAGTCGCTCTTGTCGGGTTACTTATTCAAGAAAAAAAGGGGACAGAGTCAGCAAAGGAGGCTTTTAAAGGAAACATCGCTATACAGTCCCACACAATTATGATTATCTTGGAAATAAAAAGGACTTGTGATCCAAAAATGTTTTCAGAATCTTTGTTCCTTTGTTAAAATGCCATTGGGGAAAAAATCCTTTGAAGTAGCTGGACTGTGGCACCCATGGGCCACATGCTTGGACATGCAGTGTTGGAAATGCATACAATCCCAGGACCTTCGGATGCAGGTTTGCTTAGGCTGCAAAGGTCGTCAAGGTTGTTTTCATCCCTCGAAGATTTGCTGTTGGGGGGGGGGGAAATAAAAATAAATTTTGTTTGCATTTACAATTTAATTTTCACATTCAACAAACGTGAGTGTCAACAGTTGAGGTATTCCTGGAGAGGTTTCTGGTCTACATATTTGTCATGGCTTCTACAATTTTAGAATATTGATAATATGTTCCTTAGGCTCATCCATTATTATTTTCTGCCAAATTCCAGAGAAATATAAACTGATCGGTTCCAAAGGGAACAAAAAGGAACTAAACATATCTCTATATTCTGTCCTTGTGCATCAACAACCTATTATGTTTCTTACTTAAAGACAATGCTCACCACAATGTAGACGACACTACTTGTGGGGAAGACTTCGAAAATAGACATTTTACAGTAAATGCAAAAAAAACTAGCAATAAAAGAAATATCCTGTATATTTCAACTTATGTTTGATTTTTGTTTTCATCGCAACTCACAATCCGCCCAACTAAGAAAAAGGAGATATGTGATTTTCTTTCTTCAAAAACAGCCAAATTTAATATTGTGATTGATTTCTAAAAATTTAAATGTCAACAATTTTATTAAAAGAGTTCAACATTCATATCTTTCATGCAGTAGATGATTTGCTACGATGCAAATGTTTGATTTTGGAAGAATTTAATGCATATTGTCCTGAATACAAACACCTGTGTCTTTGTTATTTAGGTGGACATTGCATAGATTCGACACGGTTGAAAATGTTTGGTGACTAAAATGACCATTCATCGTCATAACTAGAGGTGGAAATGTATGGGATGGTATGATAAGCATCTTCAGTTTTTTTATACGTTTCACACAGACATGATTACCGTCGCATTGAAAATGCGGAAGGTTATGTTTTGATCGGCGTGTATTTATTTATTTATTTGTATGCGTGTTACTCGCATAACTCAAAAAGTATTAAACCGAATCGCATGAAATTTGGTGGGATGATTGGTCGGAGACATTCATGGAGCTAAGTGCGCCTACGGGTGACGTTATGAACCCAGACACCAGGGCGCTACATGTCACGACGTGTGTGGCATTTCCACAAGAGGATAACGTAGAAAACGTGGTTATTTATTCCGTGGCGGATAGCGGAACATTTTTCCACGGAGAAAGGCAACGGAGATAAGCCACGACGCCACTAGCTGTGAGCGCTGCGCTGCGCGTGCAGACATCATTTAACGGAGCGGAGCAGCGCGTGCGCTCTGATCGCTCTTTTAATTAAGTATCGATACTAAAAATATGCTAAATCACATCGTGTTTAACGTACGGGTACTTTGTTAGTATCGCTACACCGTGCAGCGTGACAGCAGCAGATGTAGCGGACTAACATTCAAGCTAACCTAACTTCCCAAACGCTGTGGACATCTGAACGCTGATTGGCCGAGACGCGACACGTCCCATCAAAGATGTTTTAATGCGAAGAGCAACACTTCACATTTGTTCCGCGTCTCACTGCAATCTCAACGGCAGCGGGCCAGGTGAACAAAATAATAAATCGGAACGCGTCTCTGGTATTGTTCAGGGGGCCACATGGGGACCACTGCTCAGGAGAGGAAAGCTGTCAGTCTGTTTGTGACGGGTTCATCACCATGGTGACCAGTGAACAGGGTTCATCACCATGGTGACCAGTGAACAGGGTTCATCACCATGGTGACCAGTGGATCTCCAGGACCTTTCCATGACTTTAAACCAAATTTCCATGATTAAACATTTTGTGAAAACTCTGTCTATACGTGACAAAGTGAGACGATGTAGTATTTAAACTAACAATGAGAATTCCAAAGCATACCGTATATATACCGTGTAAATTAACATTTGAATAAAACAAATTTGCATTACTTTTCCAAATATTTTGGGATTTTATTTTTTTCAATTACTTTTATAGGTCTGCTAATAGCCATTTAAAAATTCCATGACTTTTCCAGGTTTTCCATGACCGTACGGACCCTGTTTTGAATAAAGGGTTGAAAATTAAATTTTTGTTTTTTTATCCGATTAATCGATAAAATAATCAACCGATTAATCGATTATCAAAATAATCGTTAGTTGCAGCCCTAGATGATAGGTTATTATCCGGGGACTATTTGATTCGATTTTGGGATCGATCAGGTCAAAGGTCAAGGTCATGAAAAGGTCAAAATCTTCTTTTTACCATAGCGCGGTCAATTTCTATACAATTGGCATGCAACCAATGCCAAAATGTTCATAATTCAATGCCCAATCTTGTGATATGCGAAGGTATGCGCTCTACCGAGTGCCCGTTCTAGTTATTGTCTGTTATTATGATCGGTTACAATGAGCCTAAAATGTTAGCATGTTAGGATGTTAAATTAACAAAAATATTAAAATATCGTAACATGAAAACTATTACTATATTCAACAATGTAGGTGCACGACAGCAATTGGACTCCTATCTGTACTTTTAACAAACAAACACTCGTTAGTTTTTTTCATTACCGTAGATAAGCAAATGCCCAGGATATGCTAACCATTATTTTTTATTGTGATATCGTTACAACACTAAAAACTAAAAACCCAACAACATTGTCTGCTGAATTGGATTTGCTCCAAACACTTTTGGATGGAATAGTTTGAGTTTGGTTAAGCCAATTATTGTCTGATCCGATGCATGTTTGTTCGGGGAGGCAGCAGTCAAATATTCCCCGCTACACTCTGTAAAAAAGAAAAGAAAAGAAAAAAAAGTTCTGCACAGCAGTGACAACGAATGTGGGAAATCAAAACAGCCATAAGCAGTTTCAAATACTTTAGACTAACGGCTGCAGTAAGTGATGCGTGCAGACACACCATTGGCAAGTTCCTTGTTTTTCGTCTATTTCTGCAGCATTTTGCAGGTGAACCACACCTCGAACGAACTGCTGGTAGCTGGAGATGTGTCCGTGCTGGAAAGAGCCCGAACATATTCACAGACATTTCTTCTGCGAAATATTGAAAATATATTTCAACAAACAAACATTTGAACTCATTTAAACTTGGGCCCGTTGTGGGCTACGGGTGCAATGCAAGACGCATACTGTAGAAAAACAACACAACAACAAAAGGAACCGTATTCCCTGATAATGGTATTCCTTGTTCATGAAAGAGAGAAGAAAACACGAGAACAGGCCAGTCCGAGCGAATCTGTTGAACGAACTGCACATAACCTCACACCAACGTACCCCGACTAAACAAACATGGCCTAGCGGGTGTTGACATTGCCGTTAGCCTACAGCCCCACCCTAACATGCATTTAGCTACTCAACCATCCCTTATAGAGCCTCTTACACAATCACATTGAAGAATGAAGTCTCAACGGCAAAACTCTTTGGATCCTTACTTGGCATAATGGCATCGTCTCTGTTTAGTCTCTGTTGCTCCTCTCTGACTTTTTAAAGCTTCCCTGCACTAGTCCAGGATAAGCTGTGACGAAAAGAGAGGCAGGTTTGGGTTCAGGATCACACATGAGGGAAAAGGTTAGGACTGCTGAGAGGAATCTTTAGAAGTGGCCTTCAAAGCATGAAGTCCCCACAACAGGTCAGATGACCTTTTGGGTAAAAGAACTGTTGGGTCAATAGCAGCACCCCGAACATGACAGGATGCCCGACAGTGTGTTCTGTAAATAAAAAAAAAGTATCCACTGCTCTTTCACAACATCATAAATAAGAAGGTTAACATGAAACACGAACTGTAATGGGCATACCCGTGCACTAAATGATTCTGAGCACACAATGAGAATAACCAGGCCGGCCCAACTGCTGGAGCTATCTAAACCAAACTGCAAGCAACTTCCTTTTACGGTTGTACTCTCAAATTCCCTGTCCACCATATGGTTTATAGCAAGCTGCATGCGAGCATTGTCTGTATAGATGTGTTCCTGTATTTAAAGAAGTGTCTTCTACTTTCTGCTGGTAGCTAAGAAAACACCAAGCGAGAACAGAAGAAACATTCAAAGTTGGGTTGTTTTACATTTCTGACAATCATATCAATATTGGAAGTTTATGCCAAAAATAAATAAAGAATCAAGCATTCAGGTGCCATCGGACAATGTCAATTAAAGAGGCGAGAGCTAGCACCGAACTTGCCGGCATTTAAAGAGTTATTTTACGTTTAAACTATTTTTTTAATATATGCAAATATGAGATTTAACTCATACAGCTTCAGAGAACAGCAAATGCATGTCCATCATCGACATGAACGCAAAACCACCATAAAGTGCTACTCCACACTGCATAGCACTTGCAACCCACATAAAAACTTATAAAGTTTCCATTAAGCAGATGTTGGCCCCTCTGACTATGCATCGGCCCAAGAATAACTGCATAACTGTCTGTTCTCCTGCTTTTGTTTGTCCATAACGATGCCTTTTGCATTAAATGAGAAATGCATCACTGTAACCCTATCGGAGAATACAACAAAGCAAATGTTACAAATATGATATGACAAAATGCACGAACCATTTGACAACACAGCTTCTGTATTTTCTGATTGACAGTATGCTACGACAGAAGTGCAACACATTACAAAGTATAACCTGGCACGTCAGTGAAATAAGTTACCTATGTAAAATTAGGAGGCTGATGACAAACCAGAGGTGAGCTGGCATCTAGCAGCTAACGTTACTCCACAGGACGCAGCTAACAGTTAGCTTGATGGCTCCAACGACAAATCCTTGGGAACAGATTATCGACTAAACGATGACGTTACCAGGTCGGGAAATCAAGCAGCCTTTTTAGATTAATGCATGTATTAGTTATGCAATACGGTGAGACAAGGAAACCACATATGGATGCGTGTCACTGTTTAAATGCTCACTGCTGTGACACAAAAGATATTGACGTGAAAAGTAATAATGCAATCTGAACGTTAGGTTGTGACTGTTAACCTCGCAGCAAACAATGTCAGCGAACTGATTGTTGTTAGCCGACTCACGGAAGCTGAAAAAGTCTAACGTTAATATGTCTAATGCTAAACCAGTCTTGAGTGACTTGGAGAGCATAATCGTCACAATACATATCTCAAGCGGCCACTCTTTAAAAAGAGGGGTGAAAGGGGGGTCCACACACTGGCTGAGCTAAACTAAAACGACTGATAAGTGACAAATAGGCAGGAGAAGAAAAAAAAGCAGCTTAGCTAAACGTCAACAGCAAAGCAAACGTCAGTGTTGCCAGACGGCTAGCTCGCTAACGTCAGCTAGCAAGCCAGTTAGCCCGCCAGCTAACGGCTTTCTAACCAGCGACACGACCGTTCAAACGAGGAAAAGTCACGTTAACGGCTACTATGTCGCAATAAAACAAACACGTATTGCTCCTAGCCGTTTACGGTACTAATGGTCTCGAAACTTCCCCCTGACATATATTTACTCACACCCAGCAGCTAGCTTTAAGCGGAGCTAGCCGTGAGTAGGCCCGAGCTGAGCGGCTGTCGCGGACCGACCCATCCGCCGCGAGTCGGACCGAGAGGGGAAATCTCTGCTGCAGCCAGCTGAACGCAATCGGGCAGCAGACACCCGGAGAGAACAGCCGGTTGGACGCGTTTGGTATCCCATCTTAACGGACACTTAATGCACACAAGGTGCGAACTAACCGCAGTACCGTATACGAGCCCCGTTCCCGTATTGAATATTAGCCGAGTAAAAAAAAAGAAAACGGTCTGAAAAACAGCGGCCATTCCTTAGCTGAACAAAAGAGTGCGTTCGTACTCACCGCCGCAAAACGACACTTAAACGTTACACGCGCCGCGACAAGAGAAGGACGAGTGTTTTATCTCTACATATGCGGTACGGTGATGTGGGGGCACAATGTCCGCTGATAATGTGATAATAATATCACTGTTTTTACCTTCAGAGGTGTGACTCCGCCATCCTTGCTGCTTCCTCCTCTTTTCCTACACTACTGCTGTGCTCCCTCCCTCCCCTGCCACCAAACTGCGTCATTCGCACGCCTAACCAATGTTATCACGAGACTTTAAAATACAATCAAATATTCGCGGCTTAATTTACATAATATATTTGACACAAGTAAAGGACTTGTTTCGTGTCAATTTGTATGAAATAATATTATTCCAAGGAAAAGGAATAATACAAGTAAAAGTCATACGTTCAAAAGGCCCCCTTCAGACCAGACAGACATAAAATAAAATGCTTGGTCAAAAGGATTTGTGTTTGTTTATTAATCTTCTTCCCCCATTGAACAATAGAGACATCTAAATACACAAACATTTTCTTTTGAATAAACCATTATATTCTGTAAATGTAGCTGTAAAATAAATATATGAGTAAACAGTGCAGCACTTTCCTCTGAAATGCAGTGGAATATAAGAATAAAGTAGCGTGGACTGGAGGTAAAGTACATACATTGTATATATCTTTACCACATGCACTTACGACAAAACAAGTATGCAAAACTCTTATTTGAACAGATGAACAGTGGAAAAGCCAAACAGCAGTCATGATTCGTATGTTATTCTGTGAGCCGCCTGTGGATGGCAGTAAAGCACTGTGGCTGAGAAATATAGCGAAGAAAGAAGGTTGTAGTATGAAGATGTCGCAGTCAGGTCTAGATCCAGAAGGTGGCAACAATGCATGAAAACGGAAACCGACTGCCGTAAAACACCAACGAAGAAGATTAAGCGAAGAAAAAAAAGTCACGTGATTCTCGTTGACTTGACAACCGTGTAAATCTCTTCCTGGTGCTAAAGGTGGGATTCTTTTTTTCTCAACAATTCATTAAACATAATCTATTGTACGTGTTTACACACGTCAACATAAATATATAACAGCGTATTGTCAATTTACAGACCTTAAACTGTGTTATTACGTTCTAAACCTAGCTTTGTGTTGAGCTAACAACTAACGTTAGCCAATGCGTTATAATATATGGGGTCCGAGTTTGAGTCCAACTCTTTAAATCAGTTCAACGTCTCAGTCAGTAAATGTACTCAAACGTAATGTTAATATATACTTCAACTGGGTTCACGTTAACTCATTCCAGCTAAGCTCCTTGAATGGGATAGAGACGTGAACATTTAACCTCACCTACACGTAACAGCTAAAGTTCAGAAATACACCACAGGACAGAATGAGTGCCAAGCTATGTTGTTTTCTTTCACGTTAGGCTGGTTATTATTATACGTGTCTGACAGTCAACTGATGTGTTACTGCTATGTAGGCCTTCTGACACAAGGCTGCAACTAGCTTCTCTTTCTGAACTGAGCGTTTTATTATTTACATATATGCTTTGTCAGTCTGTCATATCTAACATATACAATGTAAAAGTAAACTAATGTGTTTACTGTACCTTTCAGCAAGCACTCAGAGGACACAATGCCAGAAGTCAAGTCAATATTCAGAGAAGTTCTGCCAAAACAAGGTTTGTATCGCAGCCGTTAGCTATTTGGACAGCAGTATTTCCAAACAAAAGGTTGTTTGTGGTGCTCAATACAACATGTGAACTGTTTAGAAATGTGCACAAGCTTGCAAAATGAGGCAGTGGGTGCTCTGTGCTCATCATAGACATTGTTGCTGTGTAATCAGTTATATAATATGGGTCGGTACTAGATCTCGATGCAGTTCTGGTGTTATAAGTGTGATGCTTTCTAATGGATGCAAGATGTTCAGGGACAGAGCAACAGATGTGGGAAAGGTCCAGATGTTACATACAGCGAGAGTGATTGTTAAAAACGTACCATCAGTGCAACAGAAAGAAACAAAGTTGGCAAGTAGCAATATTTGGCAGTGACTCTCACAACAGAATGCTATTTATAACTCGTCGGTAGGTTAAACATTTCACACTAATATGCAAGAGGCTTCTGTGAAAAATAGCAACAAATCAGCCAAGTTTCATTATATTTGTATTTAAGCCAAGATTAGTTGATGAGAACATTTATATTGGAGTTAAGTGTTTTTTCTTCTTCTTACCTGGAGAGGGATCCTCCTCTGTTGCTCTCCTGAAGGTTTCTTCCCTTTTTTTTCCCCCTGAAGGGTTATTTGGGAGTTTTTCCTGGTCCGATGTGAGGTTTTGGGGCTGGGATGTCTATGTGTACAGATTGTAAAGCACTCCGAGACAAATTAGTAATTTGTGAAATTGGGCTATACAAATAAAACTGAATTATTTGGCAATATCCACAGGGCAACTTTCCATGGAAGATGTCCCTACCATGGTTCTGTGTAAGCCGAAGCTGCTCCCACTCAAATCAGTCACTCTAGAGAAGCTGGAGAAGATGCAGATGGCAGCGCAAGAGGCTGTCAAGCAGCAGGAACTGGCACTAAAGGAGCAGTTGCAGTAGACGCCCAATGAACTATTCAAAACCGCAGGAATGGTCAAATTGGAAGAAAAATCCTTCAGATGGATGGCAAAGATCCAGAGATATCACACACAGATAAAAGAGTATTTGTATAGACAGTCAAGTGCAATTTGACAAAGTGACTGATTGTTTTGCTTCATAGAGCCGATAAGGTAAGGAGTGAGCAGTCACCCGAGTTTAACCACTCAACTCTTTTGAAAGTAAAGATTACATATATTTCTTGCCAGATTTACCAGTGTGGCTGGCTATTAGGACCGGTGGACTTCTCTACTCTGTTGGTATTATTGCATCTGTAATTTGGCATGAATGCATACACAATTTAACAGCTTTCTTTTTGAGTGAATATAGGGCAGAGCAATTGTTGTGTCGGATCAAAAGAAGTCTTAAGATGTTTGTGTTGCGTGTTGAATGTGTGACATTCACAAAAACAGTCTTGGATGTGTTAATAGTGATTTAATGAACAAACACCAGTATGCCCCGGATATAAAAATAAACATTCTAAAACACAATTTTGTGAAGTTACCCAACTGGTATTTATTTTTGCACTGTACTCATGTCTTGATACCTTTACTAAATGACCTCTTCGTGTAATTTAAAAGGGTTAAAATAAAGAAAGAAAAGCCAGCACAACATAGAAACAGCAGCTAGTTTGGGGGCCAGTATTGCAATTAACCAACCCCCTTTCTTTATTTGTTGTACCCCTTTTATAAAGCTTTTGACACAAGCCAGTCATATCTGTACAAACACTGGTTTCTCGAAAAACACAAGAGGAATGGGATTAAAATCAAGAAAATACAAAACAACATGGGATGACTTACACTGCGAGCTGTGGCACTTTAAGAGTTAGCTTATGTAAGTGTTTATTTCAAACACCTTGAAGAAAGTGATCCACTTTAGTTTCAAGCAAAAGTGCAGTTGTTAATTTTTGTACCCTACTTCAGTTTCAGAAGTTGACATTCTTTTGACTGTTAGAAGGGAAAAAAATGTACCTGACTTTTTTGGGGTTAAAATATACAAGTAAAAAAGTAGCTTCATCCTTTTATTTTCAGGAATTCTGGCACATACAAAGGGCTCCTCGGTAACTTTAAACTTTGACAGCACCACCATCTCCCTCGCTGACAAATCTCTTCCGGCCTCTGACAACAGACAGAACATATAAACTCGCAGTTTAAAAACAACAACAACAAAATAAACTTGGAAACAGGAATGTACGGTGCGTGTCTGAGAAAAGCAAATAGCGTGCACTTACCGACAGGGACAAAGATCTCTTAACTTCACATAAATGATTCCCATACTGAAGCTCTGATCAACAAATTGCTCCAGGATGAGGTATGCACGAGGGACATCAATGTTGATTTCAGCAATTTCCATATAAACTCTTTCATAGCCCTATGAAAAAAAAGACACTGTCAAGGGCGTAGTTTCGCACAAGGACAGTGGATATATCCCAAAATATTGGTTGGGATATATCCATTGTCGCTCCTAATATTTGAGCAAACTTCTCGTTTAACGTTTGTAACGTTTGCAGAGATATATATATATATATATATAAATAAATGTATATGTGTGTCCTTACCAATGTTGAAACCAAACCTACGCCCTTGCTGTCTATAATGTATCATGTTAGGGCGATTAAACAAATGAAACGACTGCTTTGTCAAATAATTATGTGCATTGCTTAGTTTTTGTTGTGTATTTTATTCAGTCAATCATTGCAATACAATACAATATTAATGTATATAATATACAAAACAGAAAGACTAAAAAAGGTATAGGTAGAAGCAAAATATGTTCCTATCCTAAATTATTATAATCAAATAAATCAGAAAATTAATATAAAATAAAGAAAAATAAGAAAATAAAAAATCATATCTATATATATATATATCCAGATACATCTTCCATATACATATTTTTCAATCACACTTAGTTATAACCCTCAAAAATCGTTTTATAAATAATCCTTTTGCAAACCAAACACTAGGTGGTGCCTTACCCTTTTCATTTGGTCCAGAGTGATGACCGAGGACACAGAGAGCAACTCCAGGAGCTGCAGAACCATCTTCAATGTTTTCTCTCCTTTGGACTCTAACACCATCACTATCGCCTGAGGGAAACGGAAATATGTATCGCCTTGTATTAGTACTCACAAAGCCTTGCTGCAAATCTACAAGACGCACTTACTGCAGTACGTCATTTTCCATCTTCATAATTTAGTTGAGATCAAGAGGCGTACACACTCTTCGATGGAGATTACAAATTCAAAGATTAAAACCAATTTAACCTGAGATTTCTAAAATGATGAAAGAACAAACATGGTCTTTTGGTTTTTGTTCTCATGCGTGGCCTCTGACACACCTGTTGTGTGATGCTTTTAGGAAAGTCTGAGTTTGGGCAGTTCTGCTTCAAACCAAAACGAAGCCTTTACCTCATAGACAAACTCATGGTGGAAATGGGGAACTTCCAGATCTCTCAGGCACCTCTCCGCCTCCTTGCCGTCTCCAGAGAGGATGTACTCCTTCAGCAGCAAGTTCATCTGACAATACCAAAAAAAAGCAATGACAATTACTCCTACATCTACAAACACAGCACCCATCAGTTGCAACTGTAGGGAACTCATGGACTTGAGGATGTGTTAACGCTCTCAGATGAATAGATTGTAGTTTATATAGGAAATATAGTTTCCAGTGAAGGAGTTTTTACTGATCTGATGAGACAAACTTGTAGTTTGTGATTTTGGGCTCCAGAAAATAAACTGAATTGAAATTATAAATCATGGTATCATACCCATTAAGCACAAAAACTGTTACGATTGCCATCCACATTTCTGTCTTGTCTACGTTCCCTTTTTCATGGTGGAGAATTTACCAGACCAAGAAAGCTTTATAAGCTCAAAATGCATATCGACAGACAGAACCAATTTTTATTCCACTGAATTTTGGTTAGAAGAGATGAAATGAAAATAGATATACTGAAGCTACTATGTGAGTGATAATAAAGAACAACTACCAATATATTCTCTTATCTTCCTTATGTAAGCTACCTCTTTGATGAGCTGTGTGACAGGCCTCTGTCCCCCGCCTGGCCCCCACTTGCTGTCTATGCGGAGGCCCTCCATACTCATCTTCAGCAGCACTGTCGCCCGGTCCAGTGACACTCTGCAGGACCACAGAAGCAGACAAAGTGGTCACACTGCAACACTGTGGTCAACTGTCTCCTCTGACGCACACGCATTATGGGTTGTGCTTGTATTGTTTGAGACTATTTTGTTTATCACTTAGTGCAAAACACTTTTGGACTTGATTCCTAAATTGTGATCTATAATACTTACAAGATATGTTCCCTTTCCCTTTAATGCATTTCAACTCTTGTTTACATGAATTACTGAACACGTTAAGGAAAGGTCCAGATTCTCCTGCACTCTTTGTGAACACGCTTTATGCTACATCTAATGAGAAGACTAATATATGTACACTCATCTTTTGGGATTCGCTAAAACCTCTGGAGGTGATAATCATAACACGGGAAACTAAAATCACAGCGACAGCTGAGTTCAGTCGACAATAGCGTACCTTGTGTATTGACAGCCAACTCGGCCTTTGTAGGCCTCGATGTAGCTCTTGGACAATATTTGGTCGCTCACAGCTCGGGCAATGAAATGGCCCACCAACTGGAAGAAAAAAAAAACAGATGGAAAAATAAGAGTGTAAAGAAACAAAATATTGTATACGGCAGAGTTTAATAAAATGTTATTCTGCCTACTCATCATGTTTTTTGTTGCTGCCCTTTACATTCCTTATGATGCAAATTCAAAAAGTGCACGACAGGAATGTATTGCTCGTTTGGTTTGAGTTTGGTTTTGTGCCTCTGCCTGTTGCATAATGACAATAAAAGAACCATGAATAAAAGCAGGTCAATTTGTAAGCAAGTCAAAAGTTGACATATGTAGTGGACTGGAGCCAAAAGTCAAGGGTGATATTATGATTGACACTGAACACATTCCAAGAATGCGGTGAGGAATGAGCATTTGTTCAGAACGACGCTGGCATTTGTTTGGCTCATTTTTGTATTTTTATCTGGGAATTAATTTGTATTTCCTATATAGGAAATACAAATACTTTTGTTTCTATACATCGAAAAATACAAGGCAAGCCATATATGTATAAAACCCAAGGATTCAAGGATCAGTGTCCTGTCTTTAGTAAATAGAATACATGAACTCAGCTTGATTTAAGACATTTAGTCTCAATTTAAAAAAAAAATTCAGTTCAAAGAACTGATTCCACAAAATCACTGACAGATGACCGACAGTGGCCTCAGAGGCTCGGGAGTTTCTGTTGGTTTACAGTAGTGCGTCAGCACATGATTTAGGGAAACGAGAAAGAGCTGACTTTGCACTTCTGGCCTGGACAAAGCTTGCGCTTATCACTGATCATTGTTCCTGTTCACACAAGAGACAGCTCTCATTTGACCCGTGGCTAGACTCACAGGCACATGAGGAGAAAGAGAGGAGAGCGCAGTGTGTGTGTGTGTGTGAGAGACTGAAACAAGAGAGAGGGAAAAGGGTGAAGGGAAGGAGGTGGGCGGCTGGGCAGTCATAATACCCCTTTAAACCCACAGAGAACGGTGAGAGTGGGACAGAAATGACCGGTGAGCCCCAATGAGACAGTGACAGGAGGGGTGTGTGTGTGTGTGTGTGTGTGTGGGGGGGGTGGAGGACCAATAACTCTGTGAGCGTTTGCTGAGCTTGCATTTTGTGAGCACAGACAGACAATGGACAGAGATCTCATGTCTGTGCAGGCTGAAAGAGAGAGAGCTCAAATGCATACACACACACAAACACACCCACACACACTAGCTCTCTCTCACACACAGAAACACATCAACTCAGTGCTGTTCCCCTCTGCTCCACCACAGACTGTGTGGAGAACACACCACCTCAAACAGAGGCATCCTTTCAGAATCAGAATCAGAATTGTATTTATTGCCAAGTAGGTTTACACCTACCTGGAATTTGTTCTGGTGTATTGGTGCATACAGTGAACATAAAATAAACATAAAACATACAAACACAATAAGTACTTCAGCTAACCATTCTGACAAAACGTGTGTTCACTGTAATGGGACGGACATCAGTTTGTGCAAATGTCCTTGTCGCACGGAAGTACAAAGTTTGAATATCCGAAAACCTACGATAACATATATGGTGACACTGTAGCTCCTGGGTCGTCCTTTGACTGTTGGACATACCATTTCTTTCAGTGTTATAGTTTGAATTTCTCAGTTAATACCCTTCCTGAATTGACAACAATGTAAGGTTATTCAACACACACACATAAAATAAGGGTGCACACACACTTATCTCCCGACCCTCAGGAGACTCACCTGCGGGGCTCCGGGTGTATCCAGGACCAGATCGGGCAGCTCGAGGAGCAGCTTGTCAAAGGAGTTTTCCATGTCGCTGTATGACAGCACCGGCCCACACAGGTCCGCCAGCAGCCTGGAGGTGAGCTCCCGGTGGCTGGCTTTGGCCTCCAGGGCCAGAGACACAGCCAACGAGGGAACCTCGCTCCGCATGGGTCCCAGGTTCAGTTCTGCAAGCAGCTCCTGGATGCAGAGACAGGCGTCGACTTGGTGAACGTGCTTCACGGTGGCGGTCATGTCTTTCAATGCGTGTGTGTTTTTTAAGAGGACTTTCTATGTCGATTTCTGCTTCCGTTAAGCATAACAACATGTTGCCTGTTTCCGGGCACACTTACCGCGACTTCATTTGTGTCTCCGTGTTCAAAGTACTCTTGCACTATGGGGATGACTGTGTTCTCAAAGTCCCTCTCATCCAGCGGAGGAACCACCGTCTCATACACACAGTTTTCCTGTCGAAACACAAGATTAATACCACATTTTGGTATTTTATCCACTGCATGGTCAACTTAAATTATTATGCAAATTAGTACAGCAACACACACTAAACCTACAAAGTAACAACTATTACACATTATAAGCATTTTGTTTTTATTGCAGAGCTGTGTATTGATGAATTAGAATGTATGCCGATCCAAAAACGCACACGTGAAGATGTACAATATCAACACCACAGGCAGTACCTGAGCTTCGTCGAAGTTGGGGTCTTTTTGATCGACCGCCTGCTTTTCATAAACTTCTCCAGATCGGCCCCACACACCTTTTCCTCCAGCCCCACCTGCAGACAAAGGTCAGCGACGATATTAGACTCGACATCTGACGACGTCACAATCGTTTCATAAAAAAGTTATATGTATTAAAAGTCTATGAGCAGTGTTATTTCCTTCGCATTGAAAATGCGGAAGGTTATGTTTTGTTCGCCGTGTATTTATTTATTTGTATGCGTGTTACTCGCATAACTAAAAAAGTATTGAACCGAATCGCATGAAATTTGGTGGGATGATTGGTTATTATCCCGGGACCATTTGATTAGATTTTGGGATCGGTCGGGTCAAAGGTCAAGGTCATGACAAGGTCGAAATCTTCTTTTTACCATAGCGCGGTCAATTTCTATCCAATTGGCATGCAACTAATGCCAAAATGATCATAATTCAATGCCCAATCTTGTGATATGCGAAGGTATGCGCTCTACCGAGTGCCCATTCTAGTTTTCAAATGATTTAGTGGCACACATGTCTGGTTTATGTGAAACACAAGTTGTATCGTTAAAGATTTTCTTTTATCCAATAGTTCCCAATTAATTCATAGCAAGAAAGAGAAGTTGCAGCGGTTGGGAGCATCTGGTTCTCTGAACACGATATCCCTGAAATATAACTCACTGCCAACCCCTTTTCAATGTGAAACAATTAGGAGTAAAGGTGCGTTCACACCAAAAGCGAAACGATTTTCCGTGTCGCCCAAAACGCGCAAGTTTACTCGCTCGACCATTCGCCGTGTTCACGCAAAAAGCGTTGAGACGCTCCGCGAGGGGCGGGGCTTATCTCCGTGTCTCGTCTCCGTAGAGACCGTTATCATCTCCTTCATCCACCAGAATAACTAACCACTAGTTCTGCTTTATACTTGTTGTGGACGTCCCACACACTAACGCCCTCGTGTTTGGGTTCATGACATCACCCGTAGGCTCACTCAGCTCGGTCACTTTCACAGATGAAGTTACTGTTACGTCTGAAAGACTTCCGCTTCCAGCGCTACGAGAGCGGAACTCAAGAGCTGATTGGCCCGAGTTGCGAGATGACCGCCTCAAAGTTGAAATATTTCAAATTGGGGCGAAAATTGCGCCGCTGTAAATGCGTCGCCCACATCGCGTCGCCCCAAACGTGCCGCCCGGGAAAATATCGCGTCTATCGCAGCCACACGCATCTGTACGTTGACTTTACATGGGATTCAGTCGTGCGAAAAAATAGTTTTGCTTTTGGTGTGAACGCACCTTTAGGGTGGCGAAGGTTACAGAGCTTGATGTCATGTGACAAAATATTGAGACACCGAAACAAAAAAGGCGATGCTGATCTATCGGCCATTTAAATGGAATTGCACAGCTTAAGTCCCTGTCTACTTCCTGTCAGCTGATGTAATTTACATACACTGCAACAGGAAATAAACTGGGACACATTTGAAATGTTTACATTTACAACCGTGAAATGGTCCACGGCAGTAAAACATCTTCAAACCTCAAGTGTTTACGTGTCGTTTGTCAGATTAAATCTAGTGAGCAATTTCGGCTCCAACAGCCACTGCAGGGTGCTCGTTTCAGATACATGTCGGAGTGTGTGCAGGAAGTTACTCAGCGGTTTACTCTGAACCACACCAGATAGTGCAAACATCTTTGTATGATCTCTGTACCCCAGAAATGTTTCCACAACTCTCTTTCATACTTCCTCATCTCACACAGCACAGCTCTCGGCTATAGTTTATAGCAAAAGTTAAGACTTCATAAAAGGTATTGTTCTTTGGTCAAAACAAGTAATACTATAGTTATAATAATATTACTTAAGGATCAGTATCTGTATGTGTAATCTGTACTCATGCCCAGGCTACAATTTTAACCAGAGGACCAAATATGCTGTGATAAAATCCCTCTATCTGGGGTGGTGACGTCTGTGTATCTGTTACACAAACAAACATCTGCTGGGTCTTAGGTAAGCACTGACAGATTGAAGACAGTTTAGGAAGACCAATAGCAAGCAGCTTGTGTGAGATGCTTTAAACCCTCTTTTAGTCCTATATGCATGCCACTATATTTAGCACAGTACACATTGCTTGCGCAACACTCTTCCACTTCATTATCTAAAATGTGGTGAATGATAGTTTACTCAGGCCACAGAATCTGCACATCCACTGTATCTGTATTAACTACTGCGATACATGGTTGTTTAATGCAGGAGAGCTCAGATAACAGAGGTGCGATGGTGCTGTTATGCAACCAAAAAAAGAAACGGACAAATGCTGTGCCAAAAAAAGCTCTACTTGCTCCAGTTCAACTCCCCATGGGAGCAATGTGACTGGGCATAATATCTGTGCACTGCAGTCTACTGGGACATTCAAGTAGGCATTGCATACTTGTATAATAAGGACCTAGAGGCAGAGACAGCTGGATAGAATCATGTTGACACTTGCTAAATTCTGATCTACTTATACATTTGTGATGCGTCAGTGTTCATTTAAAATGACAGTCAGCGGAAAGGAGAAGACAGGTCAGAGGAGCCATATTTGGTTTCATGTATGATTTTGATTTTTTTTTTTAAAGCCATGATGCAACATCAGCTGATTGCTGTTATAAGATAGATCACCAACAAACCAAAAAGGATATACACTACCATTCAAAAGTTTGGGGTCACTTAGAAATGTCTTTATTTTTCAAAGAAAAGCACTGTTTTTTCAATAAAGATAACATTAAACAAAAATACAGCCTATACATTGTTAATGTGGTAAATGACTATTCTAGGTGGAAATGTCTGGTTTCTAATGAAATATCTCCAGAGGTGTATAGAGGCCCATTTCCATCAACTATCACTCCAGTGTTCTAATGGTACATTGTGTTTGCTAATCGCCTTAGAAGACTAATATCTGATTAGAAAACCCTTGTACAATTATGTTAGCACAGCTGAAAACAGTTATGCTGGTGATATAAACTATACAACTGGCCTTCCTTTGAGCTTGAAGTTTGAAGAAAAAAATTAATACTTCAAATATTAATCATGATTTCTCACCTTGTCAATGTCTTGACTATATTTTCTATTCAATTTTCAATTCATTTGATGAATAAAAGTGAGTTTTCATGGAAGACACGAAATTGTCTGGATGACCCCAAACTTTTGAACGGTAGTGTATCTCTAGCTACCACTGTGCCTTTCAGGGACTCTAAAACCGATAACCAAGGCTCCTTACACCTTAATAAAGTCTATTTACATTGATTTGTGTTAACACAACAGTGGCTGTTTTTGCGGACACACACACGACAGCCCAAAATGTGAAACATTGTCAGATAATTACTATCAAAAGCTTCTTGTACACTAAAAACACATGGATTATTGTTTAACCTCTAATGTGCATTTCCAGAAAAGCTTGGCTGGGCATATGGTAAGAAAAGAAAAGGGTGCTTTCAGATTCTTTTTAAATCGCCTCGCCATTTGTGTACATGCTAATTGGTTTATGGCTGCTAGATGGAGGGCCACCAGGTGAAGTAGGTCACACAATGATGAACCCCTTTGAAGCGCTGGGCTCCTCTAACGTTTACTCGCCTGTGGTGATGACCAGCAAAAGGTTAAACATGAGGCAAAACGGAGACATTGATCTCTTCAGTATTCCAATGTTACATGATAACATTATTTAAATGTGAAATCTTCTTACCCTTCTTTGGTAGACCTCTTCCCTTGCCAAGTCGGGACTTTCTATCCAGCAGCTTGCCCTTGGGGCTGGTGGGCGCCACCGAGGTTCCCCTGACCACGTCCCCGTTGTCGCTGAGAGAATCCCCCCTGCCCGAGTCCCTGGAGGAGTTCTTTCTCAGCCTCCGCTTGGCCTTCGCCTTGAGACGTGCTTCATGGATGCTGTTGCTCGCCGAGGACAACCAGTTGCCGTTGATCTTGTTTTTGATGTTTTCGTTGACCACCAATCCTGTATCGTCTTCCTCTTCAGATACCAAGGAGTCACTCAGGTCCTCTGCCTCTGTTTGATTTCAAGGACAAAATTGTAAAAAGGGTTTTTATGTTCTTATGAGTAAGAAGCCTGTATCTGCAGAACAGATCAAAGAGACTAAGGCTTGCTATATAATATGTATTTCCCTTTATTATCTTCAATGCAGCAGGGTACAGGTGAAAATACAATAAACTCAGGAAATATGTGTTCTCTCAGACTGACTTACAAACACAAAATGTATGAAGTGTGGCAGAATGGTATCAGTGTCACATTCAACATCACAAAGCCCGCAAGCGATGCAAGAAAACGAGAATGCACCCGCATCCGCATGTAAAAGCGCCACAGCAGACACATAGGACACATCAGACTCATCAGACATACGAGACACATCGGATGATGCATTTCAAGAGCTGACACACTTACCAACGGGGTTTGCGTTCAGCCAGGCTGCACAGTCAGTTGCCATGTTTCACAAAAGAAAAGAGACTTTGCAGCTAAACAGGGTGCAAAAAAAAAAAAGAATGCCAAAATGATACCTGCAAAGAAGAAAACAGAAATTGTATGTACGCAAAACAAAGAGCTAGCTAATAACATGTCCAGACAGGCAGCAGCAGCAGCCTCCCCTCCCCCTCCCTCCCCATTCAAAGTCGCTCTGTTGATCAACAATGGAGAGCGTTGCGTTATAGCTCCAATCTTAACTGTCACCATTAGGAGCTGCGTCAAAAGACCAAACTCCATATTATCTTAATACACATACAACACGATAAATACGCAAACACAACATCTACATGTGCAGTTTACGGGGTATTAACCCGTTGTCATATATCGCTGACTCGCTAGTTGCGAGGATGTCAGGAACGTTGAAAGATTACATTATTAAATAACTTACTGCTAGCTTGTTCGGCGTAACGCTACATCTTTTTTTTTTTATGTTGCTCAACAATACAACTTGTAAAAAGTGAATGTATAGCTCTCTTATTGTGTCGAATAAATAACTCACTTTAAATAAAGTCGCTCACCGTCCGTCGCGTCCAAGCTTCAAACTCTGACACCAATCCTGTTGTTTTTGTTTTATCTACCCAGCAACGCAAGCGCGTAGGTCTGAGTTCGCTGTTCTGATTGGCTGGAGTTGCGTCGGTCTTTTACACAAAGAACCAATGAAAATGCAACACGGACTTTTCTTTCTCGCATGTTCCGTGTGGTTTATGTGGTTTATAAGTGCTGCCCCCTATCTGTTGTACTGCACCGCTGCTCTTTCTGTTTGGGCTTATTATCACATCGGCTACAACATTCTGGCTAAATAATGATGATGACGATAGTTATATTGATAATAAGGATTGATTGACAGTCTAAATTATAATGATTTATTTTTTCTGGAAAAAGCACGTTGACCATCCTAATCAGTTCACTTATAATTACATAATATGTTATGTAAACCTACTTTGTGAGTAAGCAAAATGAATGTGTGACTGTCATTTTTAATAAAAGTCCTTCTGGACAGGATCAGTGTGAAATAGAAGATTACAACAACTATTTAGCTTGAGTACCCAGACGTGTTGTTATGCCTCAACACGTGGGGGAGCTCTTTTACAACACTTCCATGCAAGGGCTCCCATAAACTGCAAATTACAGAACATGGATGGATGTTCTGTTCTCTGCGTGTCATGGCTGTATAGACATTATACTCGTTATAGCATGCAAAATATGTGACTATACACATTGTTTTCTTGAGAATAAAATACTTGTTGAAAAAAGTTTTAAATGTTTATTTACGTTTTTTGCATCAAAAATCATATGAAAAGCTCGTCAAAGAAAACAACACTATTGATCTCACAGGATCAGTATTCACAGTATACAAGAACAGAATTTGGCTTGATAATCCCTCTCAACAAATCACTGTAACATGAAACATTGCATGTTTAACTGATAAATTAAAAACATGGTCCAGTTTAAGAACTTAAATATTTAAGGCATTACATATGTTGGCAAATATGACCGGGATTGCTTTTTTGAATACAATCCAACAATGAAACTTTAAAAAAAAAGATTTTAAATTTATTCTTTATTATCAATCCGAATGATTTATATTTTTACCTGATAGACATATATCATTGATGACACGATTACAGAACAGCAAGATCCTTTAAACCCCCACATATAAATAAAGATGTAATGTTGCTATACATCTATGAAACAAATACAACAAACCTGAGAATCATATTTTTAACAGAGTAAAAATTCCTTGGCACATATTTCAAGTCATTTTGCAATCGTTATGTATCATTTTAGCTCAAATTTAGTTACAATCAGAAAATGGACTAACAGAAGCCCATACTGTAAAAAATTGTCTTCTCAGTCATTACACATGAGAGCAAATACATTTCCATTCCAAAGAATAAGAAATGCATTTCATTACACACAATCGAATAAAATAAGCTGTAAGAAAAATTGATAAACCAACAAAAAAAAGCAATTAAATACTGTAGCCCCAGGTATTTACACAATTGAGATGTGTCTGGTTGTCAGTGCCAATTAAGACATCCAAACATCCCTTCTCTCAAAATATAAAAACCAGTGCAATTATCCTCATACTCTATGTGTACCATTATCGATGCTGTAGTTTTCCATAACCTGGCACCACCAGCACACACACACACACACACAGATCTTTCCTCTGCTGTTCGCTGTACAAGACGTGAGAAGTCAAGCGGACGTCACTGTGCAGGTTTCAGCAACAACCCCCGACAGACTCTCCTCTGCCAGATGGGACAGGTATTTCTGTGGAAGAAAAACAAAATAGTTTAATCCAATATACATCTTATATTCATATTCAAGAAAGCTGCTTCTTGATGAATGTCAGCATTGAGGTCAAACAACCAGCTGGTCACTCGTCTCCCACCAGCTGCATGTTGGATTGTACCAAACAGTTTTTAAGCTATTTATTGGCTCGGAAGCCGGGCTCTTTTTCTTCTTCATCTTTTTATGCAGCAGTTAAATAGTTTGGTAAAAAATCTGCATCTGATGCTGCCTTGGATTTAAACTGAATTGATAATAATGTAAACAATAATTAATTGAGTTGTAGTGAGTAAAGAAAAAATGAATTATGTAGTCAGACAAGGGACGTACTGTAAAATGATCTAAAACAATTAATCACCAGAACACAAACACAGAGAGCTTTGACGGACAGCACAAGTGTTTAAAACTGTTTTTTTTTCTCTCTTGGAATGTAAATCCATCAAATGTTTGAATCCATGCTCCTCCGGCTTGCCTCAGCTGCGCAGCCGGGAGCGGGAGAAATGCAAGATGGCTCGATGCTGAGTGGCAAATATTAAGAAACCTAATACAGTTGCATGTTTGCATGCAATGTGTTCAAGTGTTCGTGCTCCTTTGTTTGCCCATCTGACTGCATTCATACATTTTCTTTTAGTCTATAAATTGTCAGTGAGAGAAGTCCTTAAAGTCATTTTTCTCAAATACCTTTGTCCTCCCCCACAACTCGCCTTTTGACCCCATTTTTTAACCATTGTGTGTTTTTCTTCTCGTTACAAACAAACAAACAAAAAAACACTCAAAACACTTAAACACACTTAATTCTAAAATTTATAATTTTAATAAATTTTTGGAGGTTTAATTAAAATTGCAAAAAAAGGGTAAAATATAAAAAATAATAAAGGTAAGGAGGAGGAGGATTTGATTGAACAAAATCAAACAAAGGAGGGAGGGGGGTGTAATATTGATTCGGGTCAAAATGACCCTAAGGCAACACAAGGGTTAAATTGTCTTGTTTTTCCAATAATTAGTGTAAAGAACAAAGACATTTCATTTAAATTCATATCATTTTCAATTTTGAGGAATCCAGGTAAGCTTTTTTTTTAAACACAGTTAATCAATTAACAAAATAATATAATTAATATGATTGTATATTAATTGTATACATATTTGATGTAAGATTTAAAGTAATATGTATACCCAAAATAAGACTGTACATGACAAGAAAGGCAAAGAAATGTAATATAACACGCAGGTGCTGGAACTCAGCAACAGGTGGTGATCTTGTGAATCTTGCTGGAGTATATGTGGCATACATATTTTAATTCTTGATCTTACACTTGGTAGTATAAAAGTTGTGACAGCACATGCAGACATGTTGTATATGTATACTTACAGAATACACACAGCGTGTCTGCATACATTTTTTTTAGCATCCTCATATAATTCAAGGATGGAAGAATGAATACAATATGGAATAAAAAATCCAGATTATCATTGTCTTCCTTCTCATCATCATCTCCATCATCATCCCCTGAAGGACTGGAGTGTCACCGATGCGCGCGTACCTGTAGGTTCCTGTAATGCACGGTGCTGCGGCAGTGAATGGTCTTTGCAGTCTCCTCACTGTTGTAGAACAGGCCGCAGAGTTTACAGTAGAAGCCGGTCCTCGGCACGACGAACTCCACTCCTATTGGACGACAAGCACAACTATTAAAATGAAATCCCAGAACTCAGCACCTGACAGATGGGTATTTACCATAATAGCACTTGAGGCAATACAGTTGTTGCACTTTGTGTTTAAAATAGATATAAAAAGGTTTAATTTGATCCAATTTTGGAGAAAAAAAATGCTTATTTTATTCACTGAACCACTTTTTTTGTCGTTCTCATTCATTCAAGAGAAAGCATGCAACATTACTTATACGACCTCTACATCTTGCTTCTGCACTCCAGCTACAACATACTATTTGATTAATTCTAGTCAACATAAAATATTTTTAAAATACAATTTTTCATTTAATTTAACTAGGATACAAAAAAAGGACAAGATATATTACCGAAAAAGTGCTAAAGTGAAAACTTTTATATATACTTTGAAGTGTTTTATGTAACTTAGATATGATATACAATTCAAAGGGAAACTTCACACAATGACCGCCAGATCAACTTCAAAAGGCTGAAACCACAAGATTAGACGTTAGTAAACTGGACATAAAAAGTTTCCATAAAAAACCCAACATTTTACGATTTACGACACGACATTCAGAGCAAACGATATAGTGGGGTAATGTCTATGTGAGCAGAGAAATAAATCACTCTTACTGTCAGGGAGTAATCCGGTAAACACTGTTAGCTCTGTCAGCGCTGTTGTGGTTGTTTGCGCCGTTAGCTCCGAGCCGCTGGCTGTGCCATGTTCCATGTGGAGGCAATAGCTATCGGCTACTCTTAGTTTGAAATCTAGATATCTTTGTTTACCTTTAACAGTTTATCTCGCTAAAACAAATACCCTTCTCCAACATGTAAGTCTGTTATTTTAGTCCTTTACAAAAAAAAATACACCGTTGAAATGAGTATCAAGGTACACTTCAACAACACATAATTGGCTATGACAACAACAACAAAAACATGGCAAAAACAACAACTAGATGACTCATCAGTGTTAAATCTGTCTCAGCCATGCTATCAATGGACACAGCTTGCTCTGGACACACACACATACACACACACACACACAGGAATAGCCAAACCATGTGCCTGTACTGTGGACTATTGTTGTGACACTGCACTCGGGCGTATGTAAGTCTCCATGCAGCGGGCCCAACATTGGCCATGTGCTGCTCCGTGTCATTCTAGCCCTAATGATAATATAAATACTCATCTCCCAGGGGTGCGTTTCACATCCTGCTCACAGAAATAGGTCAGCGAGTGGCCAAGCAATTCCAGTCAATTAGAATGCTAATGCAACAGGTTGTCAGTGCACGTATTAATGGTGTACATGACAACATTATAAACGTATCTCTTTAAACATCATTAAACACAGATCAGTTCAAAGACTCTTATGCTGGGTTTATTACAGCCGGAGAATTCTGATCCAGTTTTATCATTATAACTACAGCTGAATCTTTTATTTCTTTACATAACTTGAGGATCTCAAATACAGTGCGTATAGTTCCCAATTTCATTGTATTTTCAAACATTCAGAGTGATAATTGAACCACTGCTTACCCAAAGGGATGCTGTGTTCACTGACAGCTTTGTCTTGCTCACGAGATGGCGAGGGGGCATCGATCTCTGTAAAAGGCATATCAGTTATAAGAAAAGCATAATAAAATACCAAAATGTGCTTTTTTTTAGCCATGGTAGGAGAAAAAACTTTTAAATACTAATTCAACACGGAGTATTTACCTTTACTTAAGCGATAAGGTACGAGGGGCAGTACTGTATCGTCAATAATGTCCTGTTCAAGGGAGTTGTTAGGCCCTACGTTAGGGCCTAGATTAATTATTGCCTATTATTACAATGGCTAGAGTGGTTTTTTTACACTCGTTTATTTAATTACATGACATAGTAGCAGGGAATATCTCAAACTATATATTTCCTTCGGGAAAAGAACAAATACATAGGTGCGTGCAACAATTAGTGCTTCAGAAAATGCAAATCCTTTATATTTGTAAGAATAACCAGAGCTTAGTATGTCGACTACAGTCCATTTAGTTGCCTTACATATGCTTAGTGCAACTTCTGTTAATTTATTTCCTTTCAGAATGCCTTTTTTGACAAAAAAAATACATAAATGATTAATACTTCAGCAAAAAATGTTTTGGGACAATCGACTAATTGATACATTTACTAATCTATCCCACTGAGATAGACTTGACGGCATCTAAACCTATGGTTTAGGATGCTTCATGTAACTCACGCTCAATCGTTCATGGTTCTGCAGCTAACATTTTACTTTTTTCTCAAGTACCTTTTTGATGAATCTCATCCTTGTGTTGAAGCCCATTATCGATTGTTTCTGTGACCTGTTCTACTTCCAGGCTTTTGTTGTCCTCTGACACACAACTGTGATTTTCCATCGGCTCCTCTGATGGCCCACTTTGGGTTACTTTATCCTCTAAACTTGCGTCCTCCAGTGCCGCCTTGAACTCCTCACTGGGGAAGTCCATAAGGTTGGTGATTGGTAGCTCAGGAGTCACTGGACTGAGTGTCTGGTCTTCAGGACTGGCTGCTGTCAAAACACTCATCGGTTTCTCATTTACAGAGATTTCTTCCGGGTCTCCAGCATCCTCACAGAACTCTTCCTGATTAGACTTTTCATTAGCTGTCGTCACCACCTCACAAGAGGAGGCGAATGAGCAGGAGGAGGAGGAAGAGGAGGTAGGTGGTGGTATATGCTCCTCCGCTGCTTCTTCCTCTGCAGACTCTTTGGGGCAGGATACATACTCCTCCAGCTCGGGAAGGTCCGGCTCACTTATGGAATCATCTTCTCCTCCCACTTCATCTACAGTGACCAGTTCCTCCATGTTCTTAGGATACCAACACTCTTCATCGCTTTCATCTCCACTTTCCCACTCCTTCGCCTGAGAAAATGGATCGAGAAAACAGTCATTAATACTCTACTCTGCAGTCGTAGTACCCTGGAGCTATAAAAGAGGATGTTTACAGTTCCCATGAGAGGAGTTTGAATGTATAATTAAGATGGTAATGCTTTTGCTTACAGTGTCTCTTTCTTTACTACATTCATGAGACTCTTTTGGCACATTGCTTTGCTGAGGTGAAACTGATTTGTCTTTTGACTTGCGATCCTGC
Organism: Pseudoliparis swirei; assembly: GCF_029220125.1. Taxonomy (NCBI): domain Eukaryota; kingdom Metazoa; phylum Chordata; class Actinopteri; order Perciformes; family Liparidae; genus Pseudoliparis; species Pseudoliparis swirei. The sequence goes on along the minus strand of NC_079411.1, from coordinate 23,651,015 downwards.
AAAAAGAAATACCTTAACAGCTAGAAAGATGTGCCATGCAAAGTATACAACAACAAATGATATTTAAAAAAAGTTACTCACAGTATTTTCCGGAGTTTTTTCTTTCTCATTTTTTTCCGCGCTGATGAACCTCCTGCTTGTCGTTTTGCTCCTATCTTTCCCCGGCGAACCCTGCCTCTTGTCTTCTTGCGTTATCTCATACTCAGAATGCCTCGATCGACTGTGGTAGTCGCCGCCATCCCTCCTCTTGGGCTTGGTGTCGTGCCTCTGGTACGGAGGTCTGGGCGGCTTGTCTGACTTGTACATGTGTTCCTTTGGGTAAAACTCATCCTCCATTTTCCTGTAAGAGCTGAAGGGCATGCCTTGAGGGCTGCCTCGTGGGTGCCAGTCTCTATTGCCCCTCATCCCTTCACCTCCTCCTCCTCCTCCTCCTCCGCCTCCACCCTCTCGCTCATCAGCAGATCTCGAGCTGACATGATCTAAGGGTTTCTGGTAAGCCTTCCGGCGTTCAGCTGCCCGTCCATTTGGCCGGTCGTCCTCCACACCGCCGCCATTCCTCCATGGGTCATCCCTCTCCCTTTCGTCCTCACCCCTTCTTACGTGGGATGACCAATCCCAAGAGCCCCGGCGGGGGCCCAGACCATTGCTGTTTCTCTCCGGACCCCTGCACGGTGCCCCCTGGGGGCTGTGGGCCGAGCTGCATGATGTAAAACTGGGGCTGTGGGAATGAGGACTCAGGGAGCGGCTGATTGGGCTGCGGGAGCGTGCTCTCTCTGGGACGTAGCTGGAGGGAAATGATGGTCAGATTACAGGGAGAAATGCTCTAAAACTGCACTCTGTATCATCATTTTGTAGATCATAAATATTCCACTGGTTTAAGTAATCTACAAAATATTTATCTTCATGGATTTCCATTTTGATTTCCTGAATGAGTGACTCAAATAACTTGGAAGAAGCCTGATGAAGTCGGATGAAAAGTTGCCTTACTGTTCAATTTCGTCATCCCTTCCCCGCTGAGAGGTGATATCCTGGATGATGGACTGAAGATCTTTACCTGGTTTCTATAGAGAAAATAAATTCCAGTTCAGAATCAGAATCAGAATGAGCTTTATTGACCATGTACATGTGCACATACGTGGAATTTGACTCCGGTTGAACGTACGCTCTCGTACATACATGTCATTTACAATATAACAGGATGAATATAAAAAAGACATGGGAGACAGCAGAATAGCAACATGTATGTACAATATAATTAAAAAAATAAAAGTGACAATGTAATGAGCTAATGAGTGAAGTAATGAGCCAACGCAGCCTGCTGTTTCCTTTGTCTTGCAGCCTTACCTTGAGCTGCAGCTCTTTGTATCTCTTAGACATCCGTATAAGAAGTTTCTGATTGTTAATCATAGCTGGAGTAAGTTGGTAGTATTGAGCCATGGCCTGAGCTGCTTCGACATACGCCATCTCCAGAAAGGCCTGATGGGAGAACATCAAATTGGTATGAATAATAATCCCCTTCTGACAGTTATATGGTTTCTCTTGCATCTGCACGATTTTGTCTCACATTTCACATGTCAGACTGGATTTAAGATAATTTATGAAAATCCTCATCTTAAACTATCACATTCCCTTACCATCGCAGTTGCTTTAGCCCCTGAAACCAATACTAGCGCTTTAGTATGAAAGCTTTCAATCTGATAGGCGTGATATTAATGGCGTAATTCAGTCCTGAAACCTGAGTCAGTTGTAATGTTAGTTACACAGACAGTTTTAAAAAAAAGAGTACGTGCAGACAATTTGATTTGCATTTTGAAGCATTTCTTTCAAGAAACAAGATTCAATATGTCTTGGAACTCGTTGATGAACAGTAATATTCGTGTACCTGATGAGTAGAGCGCATGAGAAGGTAGTTGGTGACTTTGCCAAAGGGCAGTCCCAGGTTGATGACATCATTCTCTGTGCAGTTGCCCTCGGGGAGGTTGCAGATGTGGACAACTCGCCCAGCTGTGGCTTTTCTGGGTGGAAATGGCTGCAAAAAGTATATAAACAATTACAACCATGAATATTGTTTCATGTTTCACAGACCATTGTTAAAAATCAATGTAGATCAACATCCTGCTTACAATAAGATGAACACCATGAATATATACGAGGCTATAGTCATCTGGTGTTGTTTAACTTTAGGGTGCAAACCTGCCGACCCGATAGAGAAAACAGGACTTCTGGGATCATTGTGCACTGAACCCAAGCTCACTGCTCAAAGCAGATCACCTCCTTTTCTATTTCCTCATGGGTAACTAAAGATATGTAAGATATAAAATAAAACTATAACAGTTGGGGAACTTTCAAACTTCACTTTTGACACAGCTAGGCTAGACGCCAAAAGTGTCGGTGTGCTCTTTTAACAATCTGTACAGCCCATCAGAGTCGATCCTACTGTAAAGAACGAGTGTGTCTAACATTAATGTAACACTACCACACAGGATGTCATGTCTGTTTCCCTCCTCAATAAAACTCACCTCATTCCATCTATTAATAGCTACTTGGCAGTAGTGCAGCAGTGATAATGAAAGTGTACTTGTTTGGATTTAGAGACTTGTCAGCTGACTGGCCTCAGACATTTGACACAAATCCCTGTGTGCTGCCAACTATAGCGGCTTGCATTGCTTTTTTTACTTAAAGCAACACTATGTAACTTTTCACTTTTGGCGCCCCCTTCAGGTTTTTAGGTATCGATTTCAGTGTCGTAAATACCCAGTGACGATAGATGCAGCCTCGCATACACTTGTATTGAGTTGGGATCATGTGTTGTCCTGTATTATAATATTATTATTATTATTTGTACGTGTCGCGGGTTATAAAAGGTGACGAGGGGGAGGTGACGCGAGGGTTTTTTTGTTTGGAGCGCGCTGACCGACGGCGGACTCAGAACGGCAGCAACCGGCGACTTTCTATTTTGGATTCATACCAACGGGCGGGATCACTAATAGAAGACTGCGCAGGAACACTGTGAACTGGCCCAGCACCGACCGGACTAGGGTGAAGTAGCGCGGGGATTGAACGCGGCGCCTCGCCACGTCTCTGCCTGGTCGATCAGCTGTTTGCCGGCTTTTGGGGGGGGGGTGCGCGTGCAGTCATTTCCTTTTGTTTTGGGGGACTGCAAATGTGGAGTACGTGTGATCGAATACAATATTGTTGACAACACCAAAAAGCTACATAAAAAAGCTACCCTTATACTGGAGCTGCGAGCGTGGAGTGGCACTATATGACATTGCGTAATCACTGCCAGAAAGCAGGTCGAAGTACATCCGCCGGATATACCGGGCGGCTTCAGAATCTTACATAGCGGAGTTATTTCCCCACAGACCCCCGATGGCAATAGCGGAGACGCAAATCGTCATATTAAAAGTCATTGTAGCGGCACAATCTTTTTCAAGCTGTTATTTTAAGGTCCAAAAGTTACATAGTGTTGCTTTAAAAGAAAATGTGTAAATGAGCCCTACATTATATTTGTCCTCATGGAGACACACGGGAGGCTGCATAGAGACAGTACAGAGATGGATAAATTAATTTAACCTGCTTTGGTTTTAGATATTGCACGATCATTGCTTCTACTAGGACATTGCTTTATTATTATCATATTTACTTTGATATATTTGTTTTCAAGGCAGATATTGTTAACAGTGTTTAGTCTTCCCTTCTTTATCTTTTTAGATTGGTCTTTACCGTTGTCCCCCTCCATCTCTTTCCAAACAGCCATGCTAAGAAGGTAACATGTGAAGGAAAAGACTGCCGTCCATGCATTATATGCATCCTTTCAGTTGTTTCACCTTTTCCATTAGTTCCCTGGAACAATTTACTCCGAAAATGAGATCATCATGTTTTTATCAAATATAAAATTCAGCACTACACGATACCAGTCCCAGCTGTGGAGACACTGGTACAGCTGTCTATTTATAAAGCATATGTAGTTCTCTGTTTTGTACTTGTGATTTTTGTATGTATTTTATTATATTTTAATGTTTTGTACTATCTGGACCTTGCGTCTGTAATAAAAGTTTGATTGACTTGTTACATTTATAACAAAAAAAATCCAAAGTCAAGTTCCACCGACTGATTTAATCTGCCTTTATTCTATAGTTATTAAACTAGATGTTGGACATACAGTTTCACACCTCATGTTCCCCTAACATCCAGGCAGAATGCGGATCTATAGCATCGTATCTTGGAGTCTTATTTCTGCAACCATTGTGCTGCCACTGCAAGTTTTCCCCTCCTCCTCCTCCTCCTCCTCCGACAAACAGTTCCATGTGCGAGACAGACTCGGGTCTTTTCGGACGAGAATGTAGGATCACTGTTTATACCGGGAATTTCTTCCGGGAAACCAGGAACACTAACGTACGCTTCACACTGGGAAGTGTAGAATGTAAAAGGACGAAGAAGCAAACAATCTCAAAGTCACTTTACTTTGCATGGTTTAACATAATTAGAGCCAAATATATCAGTATTCATACATAAATTACATGTGATTGTCTCTACAAAAAAAAAAGATGATGATGATATTAGTAGTTAATAAACTGATTTTCTTTTAAAAGGGTACTCAACTATTTCACAATGTGGATATTATACATTATTGCAGTTATTTATATTCACAAACTGCTCAGAAGATCTAACTATCAATACAACTACGAGCCAGATCCCTAAATGTCCATGCCACAAGTAAATGGCTTCTTGCCAGCAGATGAGAAGAGCAATAAGTCTATCAACAGCTCTGTGCCATCACCAGGACACACAAAGGTCAGAGCCGGTCGGGGTCAATAAACAGATCCCGGAATAGGCTGTTTATGTCCTGCGAATATTAGAGAGAACAAGAGTCTTGCTCACTGCGCTTACTAATGTGTGACCAGTAAAATCAGTTCTGCGTCTGGAAGCTCAGACAGTTTGACCACAGCATTGATGTCACAGTCAAGGTTGGCTCAGGCTCTAAACAGTAGCTGTTTCTGTTAACTGCAACTCAGCAGCACATGCATGCACCACACACACTGCCAGGTTCTCCTTAAATGGTCTAGTATGGGACTTTCAATATAGGGAACAACTAAAACAAAGAAATTACATTGAAGCAAAAACCTTTACCGAAACAATGTTATGGTTTTACGCTTTAAATCACACCAACAAATAACAGGTGATGCACTCACATTTATTATAGTTTGATTCTAAGAATTTAGAATGAACCTGGTCAGCCCCCCAAAAAAAATACAAAATACAAATTTAACTGGAGGTGAACTATGATTAAAAAATACATTGTGTTTATCAATGAACATTAATGAACCTAATTGTAAACGAACATGATTATTAATGATTCTCCATAATGTTTACTTCAGCGCATGTTAATTTGACTTTTTAACTTAAGAAAAAAAATACATAATTTCTTCCCTTCAATGTACTTTTCCAGAAATCTACCAATTAGATATTAGTCACCGTAAACTACGGTCAACCGAGGGAATGGCTTTACCTGCCAGAGTGTGTTCAGCCATATGTTGAACTGAAATACTTTCAACACTGTCACCGACTGACCGAGGGCCAAATGGCAGAAAGGATAACAACCACTTCACTCTGCCTGCTTTCCCGTTCCACTGACAGCGTGATGACTAGCATGAGCTTGAATCTCCCCACAGAACATGTGTGTTTATTTGTATTCAATTCAATTCAGTTTATTTGTATAGCCCAATTTCACAAATTACAAAATTTGTCTCGGAGTGCTTTACAATCTGTACACAGAGACATCCCTGTCCCAAAACCTCGCATCGGATCAGGAAAAACTCCCAAATAACCCTTCAGGGGGGAAAAATGGAAGAAACGTTCAGGAGAGCAACAGAGGAGGATCCCTCTCCAGGATGGACAGGTTCATGTTGGAGGATCCAGGGAGAAAGTCAGTCTAGTTTCTCCCCACGTTCCTTCGCAGGGCGCTCACGCGCCGATTCCTCGGATCGCTTTCCCCGTCTCTCACCAGCCTGAAACGTTACACCACTGCCTTTGGGTTGTGACCAGAAGGTCTTAAGGTCTGTGCTTCTCACAGCAGTTAGCTGTAAGCCTGTGTTTATCTCTGTTTAAGTGTTCTTATCACATAAAACTACTGTATTTACTGCAGTCCAAACTTAGGACTGCTTTACGTGCGAGCGTGCACAATATATGCTTCTATGTGCTAGTGCACGCGTGTGCGTGAGCTTCTCCATACAGGTTGTGCACATTTCTCTTCATTTTAACTTTCATATACAAACATAAGTAAATAAAACGAAAAACATAGAAAATAAATGCACAGATTTGTATTGCATGCATTTTAACGGTGCATTTGTGTGTGCTCTCTGTTCAAAACAGGGCTTTAACACCAGTAAAACCCCACCTGTTCTGCTCTAACAGGTGTGTGTTTATAGCAACCAACATTAGCTCATGTAGCACAGCCTATAAATATTTTCCCACCGCTACAATAAAACCCTTTGTCCAAAACCAGCCAATGACTTTCAAGTGACTGAGTTCAGGCTCCTGTTAAATTGTCTGCTCTGGCAATGAATAAAAAGAGGGCTGATACCAAACAGCCAAGTCATGCATGTTTGTTGGAAAGGAAGAAGTGGTTTTACGGTGGAAAGGATGTAAGTTAAACAACATGGCCGCACTCAGAATCTGCATCCGCCCTTGTCGACTATAGAAATCTTTATTCTTAGATCCTAACATAATCTTTTACAAAGACCAAATTGTCCTTTGTATCTAAATCGTGCTCTTCACTATATACACGTACACATTTTCAAGGTAACCAGATAAGATAATACATGAAAAAGATAAGTAATAGCTAGGATATATATATATATATATATATATATATATATATACATACATACATATATAGATAGGCCTTACCCTTTCTTTGGTGTTTTTATATTGGCTAATGAAAACATAAAAAAATATATAAATATAAATAAATAAATATATATATATATTTTTTTAATACATAAAATCCTCATAAATCTTAAATGTTAGTTAGGCAAATAAAAAACTGTATCCTACATTTGTTCTATAGTGTGAATAGTGTAAGTGTGTATACTGTATAATACGGCTTGAATCAAGAGCTGATGTATTTTTTGGGCCTGAACATTTTCTACATGGTATGTTCCAAGAGCTGTAACACAATACTCAATAGACAGTGTGTACAGTATGCCTCTGTGTGCAGGTATGTCTCTGTTAAGTCATACCCGCTGACTGTTGAAAGCTGCGCGCTGGGCACTAAAGATGGCTTTCCACAGGTTTGGTGGGGGTGATTTTCACCTCGCTATGAGGACACGTGCATTCGTGATGGACGCCCATCAACAGCTGCTGTTTTTCAACCCCAGTCTGGAGCTGTGGGGCAGCAAGCAGCAAATCTATTCTGAATAATACTCTAATTTAATTGTAGCCAAAAGCCAAGTGATGAGCTTTTCTTCAGAATGTTTACCCTGACACATTCTTACAATGTATTATATGTCTGCCTTCCAAGTTTTACAATTAAGTGAGTTGGCATCAATCATATAAATGAATAGTCTTATAGTTTGACCAAGCATGGACAAATCTGATGGCTTTTATTACAAATTAGAAGAGGGGTCAAATATTCAGGGAACGGATTTGTGTTTTTAGGGAAATGCAGAGTGGTGTATACAAATAAAAAAAATAAAAAAAATCGATGTATGTATGTGTGTGTAGGTATGTATGTGTATATATATATATATATATATATATATAAAAATACAAAATATAAAAATATAAATAAAAATAAAACGGTGCAAAATTATATATACATATATATATATATATATATATATATCATTTTGCACTGTTTTATCTTTTTATTTTTTTATTTTTATGTCTGACATTTCTGTATTTGGTTTATGTTAATATATCTAAGCGAACAAAAAAATGTAAGTGAAAAATTAAAAGAATTCTGATTCTGGACTAATGCTCATTTTCATTTATTTCTCGCTTTACCACATCATGCCATGCAAGCGTCACTGCAGCGGCCCTTCAGCAGCTTATCCAAATCCTGCATCAGCACCCACAAGAGCTGCAATCAGTCAAAATGATTCTATTAAGGCTTTGTCACATGTGTAAGTGGAGCAAACATTATTTGTGAAGTGTAAATAATTACTTTCAGTTAGGTCTTACGTGTGTTGGAACATTTGCCTGCTCACGGCTTATGTGGACAGCTGCTTCAGTTAACATGAAACTGTTCTGTTTTGACATGGGTATAATTCTCGACACTGCTGAGCTGTGTCCAGTTTTACAGGAGGACGCACTTATAAATGGAAGATGTGTCACCCTAATGAACACATTAATGTAAGTAACGATAAAAAGTAGGATAACGCAACAGATTTTTTTTTTTAATCGAGTTATATATAACAACTACATAAAAGTTGCTGTCATATAAACCAATTTACCGCTTACATTCTATCAAGGGGCTGAATAATAATTTAAATAATAAGTTTTAAAAATGATATTATTTCCTTTATAAACAACGTTTTAATGGCAGCGAGTGAAAAAGAGTTGCCTGCTGTTGGGCCCCAGCAGCTGTTAACAAGAACATCTGTGTCTATTAATTAAGCAAACACCCTTTTGGCCTCATCCATTACACACGTTGTAGAGCTTTTCCTGCTGCTGAGCGGCACATTATTTTAAGAGACACAGAAGAGCGGCAGTATTTAGAAGTGTATTAAACGTAATTAGAGATTAAATATAATGATGTATCATCTTACTCTGCATCAAAGAACACAGATGGAAGCAGGCCAGTGTCCTCTGAGTCTATTATTGCAGCAGTCATTGTTAGAGTCACATATGAATCATTAATCACCATCAATCAAAGATATGATCAAGGTATAGCCGTGTTCATATTCCAGAATGACAGCTGGTCCTTTTCACTGGCATTCTTCAAAGCCGGTCACAAAATGGGATTTATATGTCAAGGGTAAACTATAATAATCCCAAGAAATAAAACATACATTCGTCTGACCTTTGACTCTGTCTGTTGTGAGGTGAATCCTGTGTCTGACGTGGGATAAATCTTCATGGCTGCAACGTATGATGCATTGGCTCCTGTAGATTCATCTGTGGAAACAAGTTTAAATTTGTATTTAATAATCTCTGCATAAAGTCGACAAAGTATTGTATCAAGTTAGTTGTTGACATGCATTGTTATAAATGTACAATAAATCACCTCTGGCCAGATCCTCCTCAAATTGAACAACATCAATAACCCTTGCATCTTTTTCATTTTCATTTCTTTTATGAGTTAGATTCTTAAACGTAATATGCCCTGCAATTATATTTTATTTTATTATATTGTATTGTATATATTGTAAACATGCTTGCTAGTGCAACAAAGACATTTCCCCATAGGATGAAAAAAGTATATCTAATCTAATCTAAATACTATTCACTTTAAGTGAATCATCCAAATCATTATTATAATTTTTTTTAAAATATTTTTTTGTATAATCCTGGAATTTTAAAACACTGGGTTGACACGAAACACGCATCAGTGCTTATACGGACATCTGGGAAGTATGATGATACTTTACTGTTAATATACTCTCAGGTTTCACTTTCACATACAAATGTTAAATCAAGACTTATTTCTAATTTGAAAAGACAATTTTTTCTTTTTTACTTACAACTAGTTTAACTTTCCCTACTTATAGTGCTATTGCTTGATTTCTAATTTTTGGGCAATGGTGCTGGCTTACTGCAACATGTGTGTCCTGGGTAGCTCAAAAGAAGACACAAGGTGTCCTTCTTATTTACAGCTATTGTTCTCCAACCTTTCAAAACCCTGAACTGAAAGAAGAATCAACACAAGCTAACGTATCAGTAAACAATGGTTGTCTGAGAGTAGAGACTATCTCAAAGACTCTCTTAAGCTCACTGCTAAGTGGTCAGTGATATAGAGAGGGATATAGAAATAGGGTGGACGGATACTGTCCATATGGTAGAAAACTGGTGCTCAATTTGTTTCTGTGTAGAAAAGCATTGGACAAGTGACATCAGCTTTATACATTTGCAGTTATAATATGTGCATCAACAACTAATAAAAAAAGAAACTAGAACAGGCACTCGGTAGAGCGCATACTTTCGCATATCACAAGATTGGGCATTGAATTATGAACATGTTGGCATTAGTTGCATGCCAATTGGATAGAAGTTGACCGCGCTATGATAAAAAGAAGATGTTGACCTTTTCATGACCTTGACCTTTGACCCGATCAATCCCAAAATCTAATCAAATGGTCCCCGGATAATAACCAATCATCCCACCAAATTTCATGCGATTCAAGAAGATGTTGACCTTTTTCAACAGCTTAGCAGCTTGTTCCGCCTCTTCCTGTCAAAACCTGATCGATCCCAAAATCTAATCAAATGGTCCCCGGATAATAACCAATCATCCCACCAAATTTCATGCGATTCGGTTTAATACTTTTTGACTTATGCGAATAACACGCATGCACGCACGCACGCATACAAATACACGGGATCAAAACATTACCTTTCCGCATTTTCAATGCGAAGGTAATAAGAAATTAACATTTGTATTGGTCCCTGTGGGGAAATTCTTCTCTGCATTTGACCCATCCTTAGTTATTAAGAAGCAGTGAATGTTGTGGTCCACCATATTTCGGATGAGTATTCATCAACAGACATCAATGTAACAGAATACACTGTGTCAAGTTATGAAACCATGATGCCTAATGCCCTCACGTAATTCTAAAAATACTGCCTGAGCTACATCACTCCGTTCCACATATTCCAGCCATCAGATAGAAATCCCCCTAACATTGCGAACAGACAGAGGTCGGTTGTGGTGACATATGGGTTACCCGTACCTTGACTTGCAGCCGAGTAGACCATGGAGTTCGTCCCTCCGTGGTTCAGACCTCCATCAGAAGACCTGCCGACAGCGTAGTGAACAGCACCAGCCGATACCACCGGCGCGCTGCAACAATCAGAGAAGGCTGATTTTAGCTGCCTCTCCCCTGCCTTGCTCGCTCATATCTTGTGACAGGGCTCATATTCATTGAAACATCAAGACAGCTTTATATGGAGCGAAGAAAAGCAAAATAAAATGTTCCAAACACTCAAGAGAGATATTGCTCGGAACTGATCTGCATAGAGCTAAAACTACAACAAACAGACATTAAGACAGCTGGTTAGTGTATGGGGAAATTACTTTATTAAACATGTTTACCTAGAATTGTTAGAAAATCAACCTTAATACCAAATGCCACTAGCTTTGTGACCATCGCAAATTGTCACTCTGTAGTAAAACAATTGTAAAAAAAAATTACAATCACAACTGACTTTAAACTCTGCCCAATACATTTTGGAGTTGCAAATAACTCACCTTTCGTGTGTGTACAAGGTACGGTTATGCAGGTGTAGTTTTCCCTTCACGTGCTGGTCCCAGTCCTAAAACACACACATACACACACACACACCATCCACACATAGTCTCAGACCTCTTGGAAACACTGGGAGCTCTGCCGGCCCTCCCATGGTAGGTCTTACATGCCCCTCGTGTAAGCTCATGTCTGAGAGCAGTTAAAGAGACAACATCTTGGATTGGTCAGTTAGTGGCCGACCCTTAAATCAAAACATTTAGCTTCAGGATAATTGCTGTTTTTAAGTTTGAAATTCCAATTTTTCAAATCCAAAGCAAGGACATTAACCCATGTTAGTGGTTCGAAAATCGTTTGAGCGTCACATGACTTCTTGGTTAATTTGAAGACAAACTTGCCCATTTTTTAAAATTCTCCATTGTCTATTAAGATGTGAGTTGAAAAATGAATAATTCCGTCTCGTGTCAGGCATTACCAGTTACATGTATGCTACGAAAACAAACAACGACTCAAACATTTACAAGCAGGCATTTCTATTTAGATTGATGGGTTCACTCACCTTGAGGTTGTAGACCTTCTTGTCACAGATGCTACACTGGTGTGGCAGTTGAGTGGGTGTGACAGCATGGTAGTCATTGACTTGGTAGGCCTGGAGTGTCCTGGAATCTGAAGATAGGCTTTCCTCGTTTCCATGCAGGGGTTGGTAGCCCCTAAACCCCTGCGAGCCACTTGAAGCAAAAGAGGAAACCCCACTGCTGGCGTTGAACTTGGGGTCAGGGGTCGGCTCCTCCGGGTTGTACAGTTGTGTTCTGGACCGAATTGTCTGCCCTGCTACAGTCCACACATTGGCAGCATTGGAAACCCTATCCACCCCTCCAGTGTGAATCAAGTTAGCGGGGCCTTTCCATTGCTCCTTGTGACCAGTGGAGTTATACACATTCACGTTCTGCTCATTGGCACTAAACCCAGCTTGTTGTCCCAGCACGTCACGCCCATAGAAATCTATCTGGAAACCAACATTGTTCATATTTTTTGCCTGAGTGTTAATCACTGTGTACTGTCCATCGCCGGCTGTGGCCGACGCTCCAGATGTTCCACCAACTAAGTTGTACTGAACACGCCTGTCAGTATCAGAAGGGTAAGTTGACGCTGATGTTTTGCTATACTCCGCACCCTGTTGGCCCACTGCCCCCCCTCCACCAGGGTGGTTCAGTCTCACATTCCCTGGGTTTTGGTTGAATCCCCCCCCAACCAAGACCCCCAACGCTGAATTTGAAGGGGAAAAACCTAGCACCCCCGTGTGGAAGGCACCGTGAGGGTTCCCAACCATAGTGGCCCGTAGGTGATTGAACAGCGGTTGGGACATGGCGACATTGGAAAGGACCTGATTGAGGACGGTGGCAGCAGTGGCTGAATTGCCACCGTGAGCCAATTTCAGGCGATGAAGAGTCAACTGAGCCTGGAGCTGAGCGAGCTGGATGCTGGCTGGGGTCAGGAGGAGCTGCTGGTTCTGAGGCGTCGTCTGCACACCGCCCGCACCTACCTGGAAGCACTTCTTATCGCCGTTGTCCACAAGCACTGTACTGATGCTACAGGGGAACAAAAAGGAAAAATATCAAACCACAGGAACCTCAACGGAGAAATCCACTCGCCTTGTTAGATCTCACTGAATAGCTGGGAAGGTAACTGCTAATAATTGTGTTAATGAACTATGTTACAATGGCTAATTTAATTAATAATAGAACTACAAAAATGACATTTGCTTAGCCCACTGCTTTCCTTTTCTTATTGGCATTAGAAAGTTTCAGCTCCCTATAGTCACACAATAATGTCCCCTACAGCGATCGCCTGCTAATAAGGAATCTACCAGAAGATGGGATGGATATGGGCATTGCCATCATCTGGCTGTCAGCGTGGCTGGGTTTAGGATAAACCAGAGGAAATACTAAGAGTCAAGAAGCATTAGGCAGATGGTTGCTGTTCTCTCACATAACAATGGAAAGCAAATGTGTTTTCTTTACGTTGAGTGGCGGATGGCGGTAGGGAAATGATGGCTATGTGAGCTGGGATGCAGAACAACGTGCCAAAAATATCTCATATTGTATAATTCCATTGTGTCTTTTCTGTACACCTGCTCTGGTAAGTTATCATCAACCAACGTGTGTAAATCCTAAACTTCTCAACCTCTCTTTGTCTCCTGGTTTCAGACATGATGGTCCAGATTCCTGACAAATAACATCCCCTCCGAGGTCAGTGAACTCAAAAATGAGAACATTCCTGCGGAAGTTGAGACGAGTAGACAGTAGCCTCCTTAGACCAATCACAACGTGTCACTAGACTGGCACTTTGATCACGGAGAGACTCCCTGAATCTCCTCCTTAAAGGGTGCTATCACACACAAATAAAGCATTGCAAGCATAAGCTAGCAAGAAAAAAATATGTATGTTGCAATCCCCACAACCGCTCTTGTTACTTTCAGTGTACAATTTTATCACAATAACAAACGTACAGCTTCAAATGACTTCCTACCAACATGTCGAACATGACGGACCGCCACAGCGAGGTCACAATACGCCTACCGCGGACCGGGTGCAACATAATTTAAATTTCTCGGGTGAAGATAGTAGTTGAAGTCGAAGAGGGACAGCTATATCAAGCTCGGTTCAGATATCAATAGGTTAGCCGTGCAGCGGCTATTTTTCCCCGACTGCTATACTGTTCCATACACACGGTTCTGTACACAACCACTTAGAACCGCGTCCGCAAACCGGTGCTGTGACCCTGTTTGACTGGCCTGTCCTTCTCTGATGAGCGCTCTCGCGATCCGTCTAAACTTAGTCGACTCAACTATTCATCACATCATCCCTGCTGAGCACCTGACACTGCCATATCTATAAAGCGCTCCGAACAACCCTGCTAAAAGGTGGCAGGCCAATTCCGTGAGACGTGGTGAAATCCTAAATTCTTCAGGCGCTAGATTTGTCAGACACAAAGTTTGCGTGCAGAGACACGGGATCCACTGCGCTATGGTTATTTGTGATCACGTTTCCACAGATTCTTCTGGAAATGTGGTACTGCAGATGGCGAGAGAAGGATTATTATAAAAAAAAGAGTTCTGGCTGTCCTTTTTAAATAAAGGGGAAGACGAAGAGATATTTGTATATATGAGTTTATGCAACTGAATCTTGTCGAGGATTATCGCCTCCAGGTCGGTCTGGCTTATGTCGTTGTGCTGTGGTTTTGGGATTACATTGCCACTTCATAAACTCATCATATAACAACCATAATTTATACTCTAAGCTAAATTGAGATATAGAAAGACCCTGCTGTCAACAAACGGTCCTGAACTCAAACCCCTTGAGATTGAAAATGAAAACTCAACAAAACTCAAAACTAACGGGACAAAATGAAAAATATAAATATGGCAAAAAATCCAATAAACTGCAATTATATATTTTTAAACCATTTAATCACACCCATTAATGTTGCTCCACTGATTTCACACATGGTAGATGACGTAATGACGTAATTCACATTGTATGAAAACCTCATTTAGGGCAGCTTTAGTCACTAAAGGTGTTCCTGATATAAAAGCTGAAGGCGGAAAAATACATTAAATTTATATTTCAAATCCTGATGTTTTAACAATTTTTAGACTACAAATATTTGTGCTAGATTTGCATTTGTTCCTTTTAAGCACTTTGTAACTTTGTTCCCAATTTTCTCTTACAACAACAAGTTGTATTATTATTTATTATCAGAAAACAGCTGGCAAAAATATGTGCACTAAGTTAACTAAGCAGATGGTTTGCATGGTTTAAGTTGTATGTATATGTTGTACATACATAAACATTTATGATTAACATAAAACAAACCTATCAAAATCACATACCACAGTCGAATGAGTTATGCGTGTAATGTTGATCGCTGACTCACTTTTGGACAATCGACAGTTATTAATTTTACTGCCGATTGTACACACTCTTAAGTGAGCAAGCATGCTGATGGAGAGATATACTTACGCCATTCCAGCTGATGACTCAGAGCTATAAATACTGGAGCTGCCCTCCCGACTCACGTCCTTAAAAGACTAATATGGACTTGTGTGCTCCTGGCACAGTGTGGAGACACTTTAGACCAATCGTGTGATGAAGAAAGGGACAATAGGTCTTGAGATGGATGGCCAGAGAGAAAAGCTTGTCAGGAAAATGTACAGTGTCACAGTGTTACTGTGATTACATTATCTTACTTTGCAATAGTGGACAAAGCCTAGAAACATTCCTACTATTATAACTGCTGTGAAATATCTACCTTTTGTTAATTGGATTCATTTTTTAAATATGTATTTTTTATTATGAGAGTTGTAGTGCATTAGTAGAATATTTGTTCTAAAAGGGTACCAAAGAGATCAGCTAAATATGTGTAGTACCTCTGATGTAAATATGTATAACCCTATAAATAAATTAGTTGCTATTTCTGCTTGATGACAAATTAAAAAACTCAGAAATTGGGCAAAACTGACTAAATCTGCTAAATGAAGCACATTGTTTGGTCTCTGCATTTGGGCATATGTTATTTATGGATAATCTACAACTTTTATCATAAACTTAAACTAGAAACACACATGGCTCGAAAAAAACCAGAACAAATGTTGAGCAACAACTTTAGTTTCAAGAATATTTGCTAATGTATCTAATGCAGGGGACCAGAGCTGACATTATACTTTCAGTAGGAGTAAAGAACGAATTATTACATTATGAAATATATCAGTAGTGATGAAGTCAGTTGTATTAGGAAGAAAACACATTTTAGAGAGATAATTTAAATTACATTAAATAAATATTAAAGGCCTTTAAAAAATATATATATATTCAATTCAGTTTATTTGTATAGCCCAATTTCACAAATTACAAATTTGTCTCGGAGTGCTTTACAATCTGTACACATAGACATCCCTGCCCCAAAACCTCACATATATAAACTATTTCTGGAAAGTTCAACACACTTCTTGGATCAAGGTATATATATGTTCTCATTAGTTTTAATCTTGTTACACATCCGTATTGTTGCCAATATTTCATAACATTATGTATGAGATCAACATTTAATATACTTATATCATTATTGGCTGTGATTTATGTTTTACATTTTTCAAATGAAAAGCCAGTTCTTCACGTGTTCCGGTTGCTCCTCTAGACTGAACCCCTGACAGCTGGAGGAAGCCCCTCGCAGTCAAAGCCATGTTCCGGATGAGCTTATTAGCCGAGTTTTATGAATAGCTTGATGTGCTTACTTAAATACTCTTGCACAAAAAGTAATTTCTGTTCTGTTTCACACTTTAAAAGCAGTATTTGTATTGTTGTAGTGAAGGTACGACATACGTGAGTTGGGAGTAGCAGAATGTGTTATTAACTTTGTCTGCAGTGTTCAGAGGCACGAAGCGTATACACAAAAACACTCGAGGTCAAATCAAGTCAACTTATCTATAGATATATCTTTCTTTTATGGCCATTTGAGTGAAATTGTATTCTTTCTGTTGTATCCCATTTTATTTGACCCACGATGGTAATTCGGCCTGTGCAGACTTTTCTTTCTTACTTTGACCAAGTATCCGCTCCATGAACATGGGACAGTGTGTACATTTTACACTGAATAAAGTGAAAATAAGTAGGCCTCCAAGTTAGCTGTCCAGTGCCGGTCTACGGATAATTTTGTTAAAACAAACATCTAAATACATTTCCCATTCAAGCAAATATTTAAATATTAATGTTGAAATGCTCCCGAGGCCAGACTCCATAATCCACCGACTAAAGGTTACATTTAAATGTGAACAATTATTGGCAACAATTTGCTGCTCAATTTACTTTTCAAACTGAACAATAACTCACTGCTGCATCATTCACTTTACCAACATATAGGAATTATCTGAATTATAAACCTGCTGACATTGATAACAATAGAAAGCCACAACATTCACACTTTTAAAACAAAAAAAGTTGCAAAATATTGCATAATATTGAAACTAATCTGAAAGGTCAACATCTTTCTGTGCACATCTCAACAAATTCCAACACAATATAAGTTAAGTTTAGCAAACTGCATAAAATGTGTATATGTATAAAACAAATCCATTCTGTTTTAAAAGTCTAATTCTGAGCCACATTGTCCTCTCAAAAACACACATACACACACGCACACACACACACACACTTTGACACGGATCTAAGGCAGCTTCGTAGTCATAACAAAACACCACATGGGTCCAATCCGTTCACACGGCCTCGATGGAGGAAGTAACAAATTAGAGGAAGGATTGATGTCAAGTCCGGCGACAGAGGCCCCTGAAACCAACAAAATATTCCACAATGTCCAAACATACCGCAGCTCCACACAAGGCTATAAATCGTGCGTCTATGCCGACCGCTCAACTCAATGCAGCTGACAAAACTTACCAGCTCGTACACTACAGCCGGCTCGTATCCAAATGCACACCTGGACGTATTGCAGAAACACACCAACCTTGACAGGACAGGCGGGCTGGAGGTCCGAGCTGCACCTCTGACACTAAACTCTGCGGCGCTTGTCTGCAGCCTGACCTCTGACGTGTGAGCCTCTACCCTCCAACATGACGACTCCGTTGGCACATGGACATTAGCATAACATCACGTCTAGTGGTCCTCACCCTATGTGGGTGACGCTGCTCCCCTGAATGTGATGAAAAGTCACAAGTGATCGGCATGTGTGTGTGTGAGTGTGGTGTGGGTGTGGGTGTGTGTGTGAGAGAGAGAGAGCGAGAGAGAGAGAGAGAGAGGACGGGGTAGAACAACACAGGAAAGTATTCACTGTGGAGTCCTCGCACGCCGGCGGGAGTTTGGTCCACATACAGATTAATGTGGAGTCGTCAGTCTGGTTCTTAGTAGAAAACACCAACAGCTAAATTATTATTAATCTACCACAACATCCACTTTTTTTGTGTTATCAAATCCCTCCTCTCAAAGCTGTAGGAATTACATTTTCTTTTAAGAACACTAATTCATGAACAAATACAGCACATTTTGTTGGTAAAGTTTGATGGACTCTTATTGGCAGAGATATACACAATAAATTCTGAGGGTCACTCAAAAAAGGTTTAATTCTACAAGTGACTTCTTCTGTACTTTGGAAAAATGTATCCTCATCTACTCCAAAAGGGAAATCCCCCAGAAGAATTAAGTTATCTATACTGCTATTACTCGTTAGAGGTTTAAAACACTCCAATATAAAGTTGTGAAAAACATGAAATGAGAAATGTTATGTGAGTACTGTTGACTCTTTCTGTGAATAATTAAACAAGCTATTTATTATTCCTATGTTCACAGAAAAGTTTGCCCTTCAACAGGGACATTATTATGAATATCAAAGGTATGCATACATGTGTAAGTCAATTCTCTTTTTAATATACCATTTCATAAAAGGGTTGTTTGGTTTTCACTTTTATGTTCTTACACCTAAAATAAATATGGAAAAAAATGAAATAAAATGAAATGTATTATTTTTTATTTTATAACCTTTTTGTCTATTATGTTATTTATTTCAAAGCAATGTCATTTACAATTACTCAGAATGATCTCTTGCAAACAAAACCAAGAAGTACACAGACAGATATCCCATAAATAAAAAATCTTACAACAAAATACATGTACACCAACCATGGCATCTACTGTATGAATCCTTGTTCATGTCTTCAACCATCCACAGATGTTCATCAACTGTAAATAAGTGCTTTACATAATCACACAAGCATTCATCTCTGACGGAGGTATCGGCCTGACAGATTTACGGTCACTCCATCTGTTAGCGGCACACCCCGACGGCAGAGAGAGAACAAGCCGGTGTGTATCATGTGCCAATTCCAGACGAGCCATTCCATAATCTAAAGGGATGTTACCTGAATATATTATAACTGTCATAACTACTATTTTATTGGCCACTAATGCAGTGAACTAATTCAAACATGGAGAAATAATTCATAACCCTAATCCAGAGAAGTATTTCTTATGAGGTCCACAAAGTATGTCCACTACAAAAAAGTATGTTAAAACAATTAAAATGTTTGACCTTGTATATAGGATTTGTATACATATAAGTATGTATAAATATATATATATATATATATATATATTTATTTATATATTTGTATATATATGTAGATAAACTTATATGTGCCAGGCTATTTTTTTTCAACTATATTTTAGAATGAGATGAGTAAGAGATCCAACAGGTTTGACCTTGTTTATCCAATATATTATTTATATATATATATCATATATTGGATAAATATATTCATATAAATAAATATATATATATGATTTTAATATACATATAAATCATATTTTGCATATATATATACTAAAATCATTTATTGGATAAACAAGGTCAAACCTGTTGGATCTCTTACTTGTCTCATCCTAAAATATAGTTGAGACCAGTAAGAGATTCAATAGGCACCTTAAATAAACAACACTGTCACATTGTTTTGCCCAATGTATTTTAGTTTTTTAGATTTGAATTCATAAAATGTTCTAGAGCTGAAATGGTTTGAGATTATAACACCGTTCTCCTTCGATGAACAGCTGTAAATGCATGTGAGTGTTTGGCTGTCGAATGTTGTATTCTAAACTAAAAAAAGGAAACACTGGCGTTTATCTAAGACCTTGCAACTACTTGCTGTTTTAACTCTTTTTTTATTTACTCTTTTTTTGTGTCTAATGTGTTCTGTTGTTTAGCAGGTCTGCTGTTTCCAGCTACAGTGTAGTAGATACTATCTACGAGATAGGACAGAGTTTATGATCATGGGAGGAAGCAAACAAAGTACACACGGTCTCGGAGTCATATACATTTTAAAACACTTCCTCTATGGCCCGCTAGGTGGAGCCACATATTGCTGTATAACAGGCCCCGGAGCTCTCATAGAAATGCATCACCCTGCCACAGGAGGGCGCTGTAGGTCATTTGCTCTGCCGCTCCTACTCATCCTGATAGAACGGGAGTCACGACGCTCACATTTACAGGCTGGGATTTACATACTGTGAATCATAATGTCATCGTACTTTGGGATTCTCACCTTTGAAACGAAAGTGCCGAAGAGGTAAGGTTCTCAATTCTTTAGACATAATTTTCACATAGAGTGCTCATTGAAAAGAACAAATTCACAGGTGCGAGAGAGAGAGAGAGAGTTATGCATACAATTGCACATGAACTTCAGACTCGGGACACAAATCCAGCGGAGACCATGCGGCCCTTACGCTTCCCGATATGGCGAAAACACTTACGAACATTCCACAGCCTTAATTTAACTTTTCAACAAATCAGACACATAGCCACCATCATGCCATGAGAGATGGTTTCATAGGGCGAGGTATGGGTGAGGAAGTAGGGGTCAGCTTGCCTTGCTCCGCATTTGGCACAGTTTCAAACGAGGGGGGGTTGCTGATTTACAGCGCCTTAGCAGTGGGTGAGGCATCCAGGCCACAGAGACACGCGATCTGGCCGCCCATGACCGCCATGAGGGTGGCTTGTGGCTTGTCCACAGCGAGGCAGCGCTTTGATTCATACCGTGTTTCTCTGATGACTTTTGTAATACGGGCCGATTTATGGCCCCCGGGATCAGTCACAGGTTTTTTTTTACGAAGTACTATCAAAAGGTAAACTTAAGTTTGTGAGGTGACTTGAATCGCATGTTCCCGGCCTCGGCCTATCGCTGTCAAATAAACCTTTAAGTTTACATGCCTGGCATTAAGTCACGGACTAAGTCACTCACAAACACGCATGAGACCCAGGGACGAGAAACTAAACACGGGGAGAGCTATACGCTGGAGAAACGTGTTTCTCTCTCTCACACACACACAGGGGCGGCCCTAGCACATTTGGCGCCCTAGGCGAGCTTCACTCGTGGCCCCCCCCCCCCCCCCCCAATGTAAAACGATTTTGCACGAAAACGGAATTTCAACTTACAAACGCTATTTTGCCCTGCAAGACTGAATTTCTTTCAAATAAACAGAACAACGATCGCAACAATGAACACACATTAAATAAAGAACAAAATCCCTGAGAAAATGTCACGTCTGTGCTGAACTACGCTCCGACTACGCCCCCCTGATCAACGGTGCACATTGACTCCCTCGTCGTGCCCAAAATAATGTAATCCAGCTAGATCTATAGCTCAGCATGATGAGTGTTTGACTGGACGCCTGGAGATGCGTGATTGATTCCAGGACAAGACAGCTTTTTTCATCACTTTTTTTTTTTACATTGAATTTACATGACGTGGTCTACACTTCACGTAGGGACACATGATGCATGAATATGTTCACAGGCTCAAAGCGCCACCTACTGGCTCAACTGGACTTTGTCGAATCTGCCCCAAACTTCTCGTGCTCGTTACAAGTCACGGCCCGAGTCAAGTCCGACCGGCGTGCCTGAGTCCTCGGACGCCGGCGCCCCCGACCGGCGCAGATGAGCGAGGATCCGTTCGACGCTGCTTGCAGCATTAATGTTTTTTTTTGTTTTCTGTTCTGTTAATGGCTGGCATTAAAAATTTGTTTTATTATTATTTTATTTTTTTACTTGGCGCATTTTTTTGCGCCCCCCTCTGAATGGCGCCCTAGGCGGCCGCCTATACCGCCTGTAGGAAAAACCGCCCCTGCACACACACACACACACACACGGTAGCTGTAGGTGATCTTCTTTCAAGCATTAGAAGAGCGTAACACAGGAGATTGGGGTCACGGAGAAACATACATACACCTTCTGACTTGACAGCTGCCGCCCGACTGTGAAACTGAAAGCATTCCAAAAAATATGTCCCGTAGCAGGAAATCTGCAATTAGTCTTTAGAGCTCTGCTGACATGCTGCCCACAAGGGGGCTTCAGAGTGACACCTGTTTGGGGCAAAAAATATCCCTATAAGCTTAACGACATGCATCAATTGAAGAAATAAAACTCAGAAAGAAGGTTTTTACGACAGCGTAAAGGACACAATTCTTATTTTCCATGCCTGGACTAAACTGGGCTCACTGTGCACTTCTCTCGATGTCAACAATACACTCCTTTTCTGACCTATCACGTGTGCTACATGTGGTTAGTTGTCGATGCCCTCAAGTTACCTGTGATCCGCTGACATTGTGTGTCAGACCGGGAGCTGGGGGCCGGGTGACAGTGTCCCCGAAACAGTTTTCTTGGACTTTGGACAGAATGACATCATAGAACCATCTGGCTTGTCGACGTTGCTGGCAGCAAAAAAAAAGTAGGATGGGCGATCGCACAGGCTGAACAACAAAAAAAACCTTCAGCAGCTACCGCTCCGGTCACAGTTTGCCACACTTTTGACAAAAGAACAAATGCCTTCATTTACCCGTCACTCCAAAAAGATGAGAACTACATCAGATCGAGAAGTAAAAGGTGAGCCAAATCAGATCAGGTACACAAAATATGAAAAGGTATGGTGTTGTTCAAATTGGACGAGATAAATCAATATTTCCCAAGTAGCGATTTAAGCACAGGGAGCATCACAAGACTCGGAGGTGAAGTAACATGAGGAGTGGGGGAGGGGTTGTATTGGCTTTGACCACTGAGTCTGACCAGCCATGTTTCCTGCTGCACTGATGGAGTTATTTATAGCTGCTCCCTGGGTGCAGACAGTAACACATTGTTTAACTAGTTGCTGCTGAGCTGTCCAGTGACACAATGCAAGTCCGTAATTCTTTTTTATGAAATTCTACGGGTCCAAATATAAACAGTAAATGTTGCCAAGACATTGTTGGCACGCTACTAATTTGTTCTATTCGTGAGCATCACAGTAAGGGAGCCCTCGGCGGAGTCTTCCCTGACAGGGGTCGGCAACATCGGAGCTATTTTGGTTTACATGATGACGTAGCAATAATTTCCACAACCCCCTCCTTCGAATCTTCTCTCCCTCCTTTCCTCCCCTCCCTCTCTCTCTCTCTCCGCTCTTACCTCACTCTCACTCTCCCCCATCTGTCACTGCCGCCATGCTTACAAATACCAATCAAACCCAGTTGTGACTTTCTGGCCAGTGGCTTCGCAAACTCCCTTCTCACCTGCCATCATAAAAAAAGTAAAAAAATGAATTTCCATTGTCCCCGGTGCTATTTGTGTATTATTGTGCGTTCATAGGGAGTTAGAATCAAATCAAGCACATAAAGCACTGAAAGTAAACAAACCATCCACGCCCTGCGCCACTGTGACAGGTGGTTGAAGTTGATTGCCAAGGAAAGCCCTGTGGTTCAAGAGACTGCTCAGGAAAGAGAAAAGGCTCAAATAAAAGCCCCGCATCAGCGATTACTGCAGGCTTTGCTGTTCACTTAATGTTATAAATACCCCAAAACTACTTTCTTAACCCTCCTGTTATAGGGTCAATTTGACCCCATTCAATGTTTAATGTCGGTGTTCCTTGGGGTCAATTTGACGCCAGGCTGTTTTTCACTGTGTCAAACATATAAGAAATATCAACTTTTTTATATATTTAAAGGGCTATTTAGGTAGTCAACAAACAAACATAAAGTACCTCACACTTAAACTTGGGAAACAATATTAATTCTAATAATTTTCTGGAGGTTTTAATTGCTGGGGTCAAATTGACCCCGAGTGTAAAATATGTTAGTAAATGTAAAGGTAACAGAAGGGTTAAGCTTTAGAACATAAAATACAGTAAAAGGTATTTCAAAGTGATTGGTCCCTACAATTCTCTTTTGGTAGATGCAGGCCTCACAGGCTTCTCAAATCTTACCTAAATCATCCAAAACAATGAAAAAAAGGAGAGGATTTCCAACAGCTGTTTGGCAGAACCCCCGAAATGGCAAATAAACCATGAGGGGGAAACGGTAAAAAGAGGAAGTCGTCCAGCAGACCCCAGTGTAAGTGGGAAATCCTCCTCAAAGCTGGTGGACAGAATGGGTTGGCTATGCCACGGAGTGATGGCCATCGAGGGATTTCTATGTGGAGCCTTGTCATTGAAATAACACACACTCGTAAAAGAATAGAAACAATTAGGACACTTTGTGTTTTTCATAATGTTACAGCTAAAAAACTTACGGGATCGGGATCTAGCAGAGATCGTTCCAAACTAAATTAAAAAAAACTCATTATTTTGCACACAGAGTGAGGAAACCGGAGCTGCCAGCAGGAGGGAAGAGGGTGTCCGATGTGAAGATAGAGGACATGGTGGGATTTGACTTGGGTCAGAAAGTGATCTATGCGTCGGGAGGCGTTCGCACTGAGCCAATCTGAGGGAGAGAGGTTTTATCTTCACTATCTGCAAGCGGGAAACGGGCAAATCCACACACTGCAGGGAGGCAGGACGGTTACTGCCCCGCTATCTTCACATCGATGGGACTCTGACAGCTGTATCTGAGCTGTCCCAGACCAGCACCCAGGGGAGCTATTCGGTTTAATTGACCTGCAGCGGACACTCAGACCCGCCAGATAAAAAAAAACCTAAAGCAGATCGTATTACTCAGAGGAAGAATGGAAGCGAGAGAACAGATTCATTTCAGGGGCGCAATTACAGCCAATTATTTCATAACGTGTATCTCAAAGGGGAGGCCAGTGGCCAGGCACCTGTGCCCTCCTTCCTCCCCGAGGAGCACTCGATAACTTGGGAGCGGAATCGGTCTTCAATGTGGGTTTTGACCTTGTGCTGACAAACAGACGACCTTCTGAGCCTCTTCCCTCATCACGCTGGGTATTTTAGGTGACCCGCCAGCATGCTTGATTTCTAATGTGTTGCTCAGACTGCCGGGCATGACATCATAGTTTTCTCTTTCTGTCCGTGTTTGCATCTCCACACCACCTCTCTCTCGCCGTCTCTCCCTATTTCAAGTGTTTCCTGTTTCCCCCCTTCCTGCCGTCCCACTGTCTTCTCCTCTTTAGCCGTGTCTCCCTAGATAACACACACACACACACAGAGACATCTCTTCATCCCGACGCTCCCTGATACCGGTGCGGTTGAGTCTGATAGCGGAGGCCAGGAATAGACTCTGTTTCTGCCTCGGAGACAGCACCAAGAGTTGATGTCGGAAATGGAGATTAAGAATGCAAAGTTGTCTTTAAGATATAAAGGAGTGATCTCACTGGCCTCTTCAGCTCGCTGAGGACGCCCTGGTCCGCGGTCCCCTCCTCTTGTTTTTAGTTTTTCAAGGCGCACACAGTAAATTCCAAAGTGTTAAAAATGCAGTGTCAAAGTATATTGACTCTTTCAGAGTTATTACAACACTAGCAAGAGCAACTAGCCCCCAGTGTCGGTGTACATATTCAGAGTTAAACATGTTTGTGTAAAATATACAGCGTTATCACAACTGAAGCCAGAGTAAAACCCCCAGTGATGACAACCTTCACTGTTACTCTGCAAAGCTCCGCCCCATCCTTCTCCTTTCAAATTGAGTTTCATCACGCACGTTTTAATTCGAGAAAGAATTTCTCTAGATTACTTTTTTATATCAAATGTTGATATTTCAGCAGAAGCCACATATGATAATAACTTTATACTGAGTTCAATTTACACTCGAGCTGTTTTTGTGTCTTGAAATATCGAATTGCAGACGGCTAACGTGACCGAGTCAAAAGCTACACGGTAGAATTAAAAAGTACATTAGCACTAAACCAGTAAACATATACGTCACGAAAACATGGACTTATTGTCAAAAATGTCTGTATTTAGCACAAACGCAACCGTAACACACTTTACTACGACTGCCGTGAGCCAGGCCTCGCAGCATGTTGGCAAAGGTTACACCGTATTATAAACAGATGACACCTGACTCTACTAGGGGATCCCAGCCCCCTCAGAACACCTTTACTATCATTCATATTTATTATGTAAGAATATTTCTCTGAAGCCATCAATAAAATGGGGTCAGGACTGCTGATGTGTGTCTGTATTGAAACATCTATGTAGTTATTATGGCACCTGTTTTCAACGAGCAGGTGTGCCTGATTTCATTACAAAACGATAATATCGATAAAGGTCGGGTCCATTATTCTAGATGAGATTTCAGGCTTTTAAATGACGTATTTGTAGATCCCGATGGAGTCGTGGCTGTAACATAAACTGCTTAATTATGTTAATATGCTACAGTTTAGTTTACTGGACATTAGTGTAAGTCAGGCTATTCAAACTCATTCCTGAAAATGAAGAAAAATACAAATTTGATTGATTTGATTGATTGATTGATTGATTGATTGATTGATTGATTGTTTCTGTTTCTGTTTCTGTTATTATTATTATTGTTAGTTGGGCTAAGCTCATCAGTCTCAAATATGATAATTAGTCAATATATACATATCTTGTCAAGTATGAAGACAAGAGAGGCTAAACATATGACGAGTCCATCAGATTGACTAAAAGAGAAAAAATATGATAATAATGGACAAATAACAATGTGTGACTGAAAGACACAAGAGCTGAATAACAGTAATGAGTGTAATGACAACATAAAGTGGATTATTTTGCATTCACTCACTCATTTTCCATAAACCTACATGTCTAATGAACAATTATAACATTGTTATTAAAGCTAAAATGCTCATGCACTTTCAATAATAATCCCTCTGCGCCCAAAACAAACGCCACTAAATAGTGTTTTACTTTGAGCTTTAAACATGTTCCATCAACACAAATGATGATGCATAACCCGTGCTCGTTTCAAAAGTGACTATTTTCGTGTTATATAAGGTTTGTGCTCACTCACTCCAGACCCACAAACCTTGAGATGACTCACCACCTAAAATATAGACAAATGTCCACCGCTGCCGCTCCGCACTCTGAGACACTCACTGGCCCTTGAATGTAAGAGGAGTTTGGGCTTTTATCACAGATCAGACAAGTGATGGAGAACGGCAGACTGGAGGTATATAAACGCGTTTACATCCTGAGTGCTGACCAACTGTGTGTTAATACACACTATATTCATTTCATTGCACTGTTTGTAGACGCATTCTGTATATTTCTGAACAAACTGGAATCTTTCTGTGATGTCAAGGCAGTTAATAAAACAATATTTGCTCCAATTACATTTTTTTGCTTGGGAAATATATTCATCGACACCCGGCGGTATTCATTTATTTACTATAATGCCACAGAGAGTTTGGCACGGTGCCATGTTTTTTGATTACGGGCAAGATAATACAAAGTGGGTTCGGTGACAGATTGAGCGGTTCTCACCGGTGGCGATGTGGTCTCATGTGAGCCGCTCTTCCTCTCGCCATCCCACTCAGCCCATTTCCATCTAATCCCTGGATGTAACCCGGTTCCAAAGTTCTGTGGGATCCCACTGGTGTAAAAATCTGCGGTTGAAGTGTGAAATAGCTTGAGGAAAGAGTGATTAGGCTAATGTGTAACTGTATATAGCTGCACTGGTCCTTATTGCAAAAGTTGCACCAGATCCAGGAAACACAAATTGCTCCATAATGCTCTCCTCTCCTCACAGCAACGGACACTGTGGACCACGTTATCTACATTTTACCAACGGGAACAACGACACAAGTCAAATGCACCGCTGGGGCAGCTGGAGTCAAAAAAGGTTGCACCACGGCATGAAAAGGTACATTACTTTGTCATACATTATGCATATCAAAACATATAGGATGCGATATTAGAAGACATTAACATTTCTAAAATGTCCTAGAAATATCCTAACTTAACATATTTGCCTTATTTGTATGATTCTGAACATTTGTCCTAAAAAAGCAGCCCTCATTACGGTAAACAAATTAGAATTAGAACACTGATTTGTGGCTCTGTGAACTTTTAAGATAAGATAGGATAAAATAAGATATTCCTTTATTAGTCCCACAGTGGGGACATGTCAGGATTTTAGCAGTGGGTGCACATTAGAGCATTAATAAAAATAAAAGATAAAAATAAAACACAATAACAATACTAAATACTAATACTAAAATACTAAATATACAGAGGAAACTAAATATATACACAAGGCAGTGACCAAAGTGAATTTCCAGCAGGTTAAAGTGTCCAGGAAAATAAAATGCTGAGTGTGCCAAGATCTCCAGCGATCTACTGCAGTTTGTTGTGCGGCCTGACAGCAGGTACTGTATATTATACATGATATTATACATCATGTCTGTCTTGTTTTTTGTTCTTGTTTTTCCCGGGTTTGATTGGAATGTTTTCTCGAGATAAATCCCTCTTCACATTGCAAACCAAGTCTACCTACGGGTACAAATAAAGTGAACCTGAACCTGAAACACAAACACCCTCAAAGTTGAAAGGTCAGTTACTTTATCCTCCAAAATCATTGATTCATTTCAAGTATAATGTATATTTCTCCAAAACTTCAATTGTATCACATTTATTTATATCTGGACTGAACGTGAAGAAGTTTATTCATTTAAAAAGAAAAAAACGAATTCTGACATCTCTAATTTATCGACCGTGCCACACAGTAGCAACAGCCTCCATGTATCTGGACTGAGGGGCATTAAGGGCACTAAGGTGTTGGGAAATATGGCATGTCTGATAATTTACACACTTCCCAGCTGGTTCCCCACAGACAGCCTTCCTGAATGTGCCAGACGGAGAGCAGTCCTAACCGTCTTCCTGACTTTCGCCTCTGAGGGGGGAAAACAAATAGGAACGGGTCTGAAAAGCAACTGGAGCCAACCCTATAACATGTCCCACTGTATTTTAATACCGCCACAAATCAACAGGCTCTTTAAGCTGCCACTCGTTACCACACATGGTCAAAAACATACCGAAGTGTGAACAGGGATACGCTTTCACCGGCTACATGTTTTACGCCAGTCGAGTGAAAACACACGGGCAACTAATTAGATATAGTTAGACTAATGTTGGTAATAGTTATGGAAAACAACATCCGTGTCCTTGTGAGATACTGCTGACCCCGGAGCCATAAATCTGAGAATGTAAGACAAGCGAAACACATAAAAGCTAGTTTTAGAACCAGCACATGTTACTTTACTGCCCCGACAACAAACACGCCAGCTTGGTCATTCTTCAGTGTTTTACAAGATGTAAAAAGAAGAAACTAAATAAACTGAATAATCATACATGCTGGTCAGCGCTGTACTCATTGAGCACAATTATTATGGCTCGTATTACTTACTTTTAATGGTTTGTATTACTTACTTTTAAAGGGTATGTTCTTCTTAAATTTAAAATGCTGTGCTGTAACTTTGCATCGTGTGTATTTATCCTGTACTATTTGTTATTGTTTTATGTCAGGGGCTACATATGTACATTTGCTGAAGCTACACTCTGGTGCATCGAATGGTGACATTTATGTTTTAACTGTACATGGTCCCTTTTAAATAAAGATAATAATAATAATAATAATACTCTGGAACCACTAAACTGATATGCTATTTTTATGAAATACTTCCATACATACTTCTAGAAATCATATAAAAATCAGTAAAAAATCAGTAAAAATCTGGTGCAATTAAAAAATATATATATATAATAATTTATAAACATGACGTACATGAAGTATAGACTTGACAGTATTGATGAAGCAAAAGAAGTAACAGATTATGGGGACAAGTGCTTGAATTTATGGTTTGTTTGTTTTGTTTTATATATATATACATATATATATATATATATGCTTCTTTGGAATAAGTTTTTTTTTAAGCAATCATAGGTTAGGGCATTTATAAGCTAGATAGCTTCAGCCTTAACCCTTTCGGTCAGCCACATGTATCTTTCTGCTTTTGTTTATTACTGATGGTTGTATATTTTGCTGATCGAAATAAATAAACTCATAAAAAAAGTCATATACTCTACTGTGTCCAATGCGTTAGGATGATAAATACACAACGGGACACTGCCAGAGAATCTGCCCAACGTACCGCACACTTTACAAGGCAAAGATTTACCGATCAACCAGAGTTCAGCAACGACTCAGAGTGGCCCTGAAGCCCTCCAGGCCATAAACTGGTATATTTACAAGAGCATGTGTCCATATAACATTGTTTAAAAACCTTATATTGGATGGAGGACAATGACAGGTTCAAATTGGTCTCGATAACGTGTCATAACACCGTTATTACCGCAATGTGATAGTCGAATGACTCGATAATGAAAATATGACGGCTTGGTTGGTGACCTTTCATGAATTTGCATTTTAAGAAGTTTCCAACATGTTGGGGGGAAAAACTAATTATACTACCACCGTCAAATACCAATGTTGTATCACCTTCACCCTTAGGCCACACGTTCCCCCAACTTAAAGACCGGCCGACCACAAGCAGATGACTCGCTCGCCTTAAGCCGTAAAACAATGTCCCCTTGTGGTCCTGTTAGGTGTGTGTGTGTGTCGCCGTATCGAGGAAAGGTAGATGCAACTCAGCGGGAAAGAGAGGCGCAAAACCGCGCCGCTAAATTTGGTCCAACGTCTCAGCGCGCAGTAAATTACACCGTTACCAAACAAACATCTGGACGCTTGACAACGTTACGAGTCGGCTGGACATCATAGTAACCGTTTGATACAGCTGAAGCCTTGACCAGCTGACCTCTCCCCTGAGCCAAGATCAGTCAACGCTTTGTGGCCTCTAACAAACACATCAACATCCCCCTGCCAGTCCCCTCCCTATTGACGTCAGAATGGAAGAATCATATTTCACTAAGTGATCATTTATATGGCGATTATGAATAATTATTGGGAGGTAATTAACACCCCCTGCCTTCCTTCCTTCTGCCTGCCTGTTATTCGCTCTCTTTCAGGGTCGAGAGGCTGAGACTGGCGTCTCTGCTGTGAGGGACGTATACATAGCCCTGCTGATGGGATGGCGGCCACCTGACCTGTGGGAGAGCTCCAA